>NC_140578.1:1106722-1706722 GCF_057381845.1 Rhamphochromis longiceps | reverse complement strand
GATGGGTTTTTCTTTTTTGTTTTTGTCATGCAGCGCCTTCTGTGGACTTATTGGAAATAAAATCCATTACCGTCTGGTCCTTTCTGGTCTTTTTTGCTCTGGTGTTGACCAGGTCCTGCACGTATTCCCTTTTGTTTCATGTGCTGTCTGCGCCGTTATGTTTGTCATTCAGCATGCAGCTTGCACACTTTCCATTCAGATGCCTCCATTTAATATTTACTACTCCGAGTCTGCACGGTGCTCTACTTGCCATTTATTTCATGCATCCATTGAGTTTAATTGTATTTTTATTCCACGTTTCTTTGCTTCATTCTACCAATATGATGTGTTATTCTGCAATAGTCATGGCCCGGTTTTCCTGCAGGGTTCATTAAAGTTTCATGTTTTCATTCTGTAAGACCTCGGTTAGAATAGATCAAATTGTGGGAAACCAGAGTCAGGGACATTTGACAGCACCCAGGGTAACTGTATTTGTGGATCAGTTTCACTATTATTCTTTAGATTAGACTCTTGATATGCACACAGACTCTAAAAGTAAATAATATTCTTTTAGATCATGTTTTATGTCTTTTACTGAAGCCACATATTCCACAGCACAGAGCCATTAGAAGATGAAAAGATGCTTCTCAGAGGGATCCTATTGCTATCATGACCTTCTAGCAAAGACCATTATGCAATAGTGACCCTTTAGATCAGTAATGATCACTAATAGGAACACTTCACACTTGTGCTCTAATCACTGGAAGGTTCAGAGGCTTCAGGGAGCAGAGCAAAGGCTGGAATATTAGAATCTAAAAAACCTGCCAACTTTATTTAATAATGTATTTATGAATTAATGAAGCAACAAACGATCACAAGAGGAAATATCCATCTTTCATGATGTTTCGATGCAGAGAGGTCAAGAAAGATTACACTTCTTTGTCATCTATGTCTGTGAGGGACCACCGTGAGAAACCCCAGAGCCCCAGGTCTTATAAAATCACTGAAAGCTATAAACATAGCGCCTCACCGTTACAGGTAAATCATATTTTACAGCTTGCAGCAGGAAGCGTAAGGAGCGAAAGAAGTCGCTGCTTTTGGTATAAACAAATGAATCTGCAGTGTCGCTGGTTTACAGTTGCACACTAGATAAAAAGCTTTGATGGAATTTACTCTGAAATGTTTTGGAAATCATTTTAAAGGTTTGCATCCCATAATCCGCCCTTTTATTAGGAACAGTCTGCTGCACAATATCGCTGTGCGCACAATTGTCCACAAAGAGCACATGGCACTAACACTGCTGACATTTAGCCTCTGCAAAATGTATCCACAAGAAGAAGATATGCAGCCATTCTAAACAAAAATATAAACTAAACGTGGAAAAATCTGCGTCCCTCGGATTCATAACCAAGCTGCAACACTCTGAACATTGGGATGAAATTAAATCAATACAGTTCATGGATTTATAGCCAGAAACACTTATTTCTCTCTGCTGGACAAAATGGGACTCACTACTGGAAACTGGTCACATTTGGGCATATCTGAATGAAAAGTACATCGGCTTTATGTTAGTGCTCTGCCACGCCGGTTTATCAGAGTGAAGAACCACATTAGTGTATGTACTACAAACAGGACCCAAAGATGGTGCACGAGTGGTTCAAAGTATGAACACAAAGCGAGCAGTGTCTGAAAAAACGAACCAATTTTGAGTCGCCAGCCTCTGGATCAGGGACAGTCTGAAGCCTCAAATCATAGTTTTATTTTTCCTGTTTCGAGCTGTTCTTTTGTCCAAGGTGAACTGATGTGTTATCAGGCAGTATCTTAGATTTAATTCCATCCAATCATTCCTTGCTCAGAATTTTATAGCCGGCTAAGAGTCTTGTTCTTTTTTTTTTTTCAGTACACTTGATCAGAGACATTCTTCACTTGCGTATGTATTTGCCATTCGTTTTCATTTCGCTGTATTTAAAGAGGTAAAATCCTAGTCTAGAGATTAAAAATTCATTACAGTTAGAGACCCGCCTACGAGGGCAGAATTAACAGCAACCTTTCTCTGGTTACGCTGTTCTTTAAAATAATAATATAAAAAAAATACTTAAGATGAATCACAGGAAATGTGAAGCAGGTGGTACAATACACACACAGCTCGTCTTGCAAAATGGGTTCAAGAGGTTTCATTAGGTTCAGTTTGGTGCTGATCACAGGCACTAATTTATACACCAAGAAAACCAATTTACACCCCCTAGTAGAGCGGTGTTATTCAATCAGGACAATCAGAGCTGTTGACAAGAAAGGATTAACGTAGTCCAGTTAAAGGAAATTGACAAGTGTCATGATGAAACAATTTAGGAAGACAGTTGAAAGAATTGATTTAAGCAATGGCTTGTCTGAATAAAATAATTTGATCAGTTGTAATTAAAGGTTATGACCTTGCCTGCTGAAGTACTGGGCAGCAATGGGAGAAATAACTGGCACTGGCTCACGACAAAGACATCTTTCAAGTGAAGAAGATGGCACAGTGTTAGCAGCTTGTCATTTAAAATGCATACACTGATTATTCAGGTTGCCTCTTCCTCCACTGTGAAACTCCAGTTACATTAGAAAACAGACTGATGGGATTAGTTTATCTGACTGTACTGCAACAGGTCTCAACACGGGTTCTTCTTTCAAGACGATGATGACAAACTTACATCCCCAAAGTCTCAAGTCAAAGAAACGTATGGCAGCGAAAGGAGTGATTGAGGAAAGTAAATTACATTTTAGAAGGTAAAACCTCAGGAACAACATGCCAGACACACTTTCTTCCTGTTCACTGCAGCAAATGTGTTCTCGATTTTCTCTACTTTAATTAATTCCTCCTCCTTGAGGTAATGATGGCTGTTTTCCCACAGCCTCTGAGACTGAGCGAGAGAGAGTCTCTTTCCTAGAATTTTTTTTTATCATTATCTGGTATAGGTCCACTAAATTATTAGCAGGACCTGGCTAAAGCCTGCTTCCACATGGTCCTAATACTGACAACTACTCTGGCACTCTGAATTGAATCTTGTTGCATCCCTGTGACTCTAATGACTCACTCCACTGTCCTGTCAATCTGTTACACTGGTAAAAGCCACAGTGAAGAGTGATTGGGGCGCTGTAATGGTCTTAGCACGCTGCTAATTGGATAACGTTGCTGAATGATATGTATGCAAACATGGCAAAGGGAGTGGACTTGAAAAAAAGCTTCCTGCCAAAAAAGAAATATAGAAAAGAAAAAGACATACAGCATATCACGTTCATGTAATATATAACACAAAAATATTTTTAAAGTTAATTTATGTTGAATTGTAGTATATACTTTAATTAGCCGAGATCCAATCAGCAAATGAATTCTACTTTCAAGTCACATCACATAACACCTTCACAATCCACGATTTGTCTGCTATTAATCAGCATCAGTGAATACTGATAAGATATTCCTCATTTGGGATTTCTGCACCCTTTCTTTTTGGTTTTCACAAACATAACATCTGCCAGCAAAAGGTTTAGGCTACAAGCTGAATGCAGTCGCGAAACTGCTTCCCCCCCCTCACTTAACACCTGTTTGACGAGGAAAAACGCCGGATTCCTTACCTACAAAGAAACAACTCCTTTCCATTTCGTTCACCTTTCAAGACAAAATGAAAATGTAGCAGCAGACACGACCACGTCCGACGTACTATCCTGCCTGCCCGGAGAAAGAGAGAGAGACCGTGTCAGGTTATTTGCCGAGAGGGTATCCGGGGAAATGGAGCAGCTGCCAGCTGCAAATCTTTACTGAAAATACTAAATATTCCATATGTTAATTAAAGCCTTTAGACAATTTGTTTACTTCAATAAGAAAATGTACTCGTAATCTGTTATTAAGCACGGCTGCTTACTTGTTGCTTTCCGTTTTGTCTAACGAGCAGCCATAACCTGGAAACCTGAATTTCTACCTTCATGGCAATCTCTGCTGCACAGTTTTTTATATTTATGACTCACCTATTAACACCGGGAACAGATCATCAAACTATTCTGTCCAGTTTTCTCTGCGCACTTCATTTGTTGTCATAGAGACCAATCGCCAAGTCTGAGTGGCCTACAATAAAAATCAATCGAGGGGGGAAAGTGAATTAAATGAGCTGAACGTAAGGTAAGTGGGCTGAGGTAACTTCTTGAATAAGTGGAGCATTCACGGTGACGCCATGCAACCAGCAGTTTATATCTGTGTGTAATACACAATCGAGCCGCAAGGGGGCAGTAATCGCACATATGTTGAGCGTTATCCTTCTTGCCGTGCTGTGCGGCTTGACTAGCTGTTCAGGAAGCTTTGAAATATTCATGGGTGTAGCCTATATGCCAAGATTAAAGCCTCAGGGAGTACCTGGTCTTTTCAATACATCTATTGTCACACTTGTGCAAACAGGCGAATCAACACAATAAAACTGAGTGCTTGAGGTTAGTTTCGCAGGATGTAATCCGACGTAAGATAAGATAAGATAAGATAAGACAACCTTTATTAGTCCCACGCGTGGGAAATTTGTTACAAATTACAAAAACTTTCAAAGACTTTTTCTCTTATTTTGTCTGGCAATGAGTAAAAAGTGATTAACCCGACTTCACTGTAAAGATTTCTGCCCATCCTGCTACAGTAATGCACAATATTTTACTGCGTTTCAACAAATAGCTATTTTAAATTTAATCTGAATAAATAAATAAATAAATAAATAAATAAATAAATAAAAACTTTATTTGGCGTGTTGATGTAATGTACACATTAAAAGCAGAAATAAAGAAAATACACACATATACCCTCGAAATGTGTTGCCAGCATGCTTTGACTGTGATTAAATTATTAGGTACACATCTTACCATTTTGAGTACACCTTAGGATACGTCATGTAGAGCTGTGTACCTGAAACAGTCGCTGGCCCTTTTATTGTGTGTGCAGTCTGTCTGATCTGTACACACACATTTAGCCTCAGCTGCCTCCCACAGTCTGTCTCCATTCTCTCCAGCTGCTCATTTTGACCACATAATTCTGGAACAAGTAAAAAAAAAAATTTTCTTTGATATGTTGGTGAAGTTCATTGAACTCTTGACGCAGTGTCGTCCAGCTTCACATAGGCAAAAATAACTTGAGTTAAGAAGTCTTTTCTGGTTTTAATGCCCTTCGATTCTCAGATGTGTTTTTATTTCATTTTTTAAAGTATTTTTAGAAAATACATTTCAGATTTTAGTTTTTCTTCGTTATTCTGTGAAATAATCTGGGGGTTTTTGTACAGCTGCTTTTTAGACTTTATGATTTAATATAATCAAACTGGTTCATTAAATTAAGTTTCAGACACTTCAAGTATATCAGGTATGTTTCTAATCATTATTATTATAATTATTATTATTACTGCTGCCATGGGAGCGGAGGTGGGCTTTTACCGGTGTTTCTCGGGTTTGAATTCTCGCGAGATTTCGGTGTCTCAGTTACCTACACGTCCTGGATACTCCAGTTTCACTGTTGAGAAACATCATCATAGTAACCCGGGAAAGGCGACCTCGGAGGCGGGTGGCGACATTTCTTTGAAGGAATCTCACAGCGAAACACGGGAGACGTTGTTCTCTGGACTAACTCTGAAGCGATGGGTGAATGTAGAAAAAAGTTGCTGGCTTAGTGACACTGGTTAACTAACTGACACTGGTTTTCCACATCGTTAGCTGATGCTAACGTTAGCAAACATACAGCTGAACGAAACTGAAGAAGTCACCCGGAGAACTTTGGATTTTCTTATCATGAGGATATCGACATAAATGCGGACATCTAGACGCACCGGATCGTTTCACTGAAGGTACATATTATTACTCTCCTAAAGCTGGAATAGCCAAGTACAATCATGATTTTCTAGTTAGCTAGCGTTATTATTCACTCTTTCGAGTTGGGGCTCCGACTATTCACTGGACCGAAGACATTACGCGGTACCTCATCTTTAAGTCGGATGGAGTTACAAACGTGATTTTTGAGCGCACGCAGAGTATATTGGACAACTTAACATAGTTATGATTAAAAACAATAATTATGTAAAATCCATAATACCGTGGGTTCTAAGTTAACACCCAATACGAGATATACGATTAGTTTTGTTGCCCCGTTGCTTGAGCGAATAATTCCTGGATACTGTTAGCTATATTCTTTTACAGAACAGTTTAAAGGTTTTTAACATTACTATCACTTCCTGTTTCGCATAGTTAATGTTTAACAGAATCGATAATAATAGGGGTGCTGTTAATACTGACTACAGATAGCGTTTGGGTATCTCCGGATGCGCTCAGTCTGAATTCGTCTATTTTGGGTACTCAGCGTTTTACAACTAGATGATATTTTTATTTGAAGGTAAGGTAAACTTATCGGCGCCGTATTCGGCGGCATAAATGCAACTCCAGGTGGCTCTAAAGAAACCAAAAACACAACTAAGATCGAGTCCTGATGATTTACGCTTAAGTCAATACAGCTCATGTAAAGTCGAAGATGGCCAATTATTTCCTCCTTGCTGAACGACTGAGGTGCTGTTAAGTAACCTTTTGCACACTAGTGACACGTGTGGTGTGAAGCTGCATTGCAGCAGTCAAGTCGGTGTTAGTGTTTTTGTAATACAGTTTCTTCCCGTGTGCGGCAGCACCGAGCCGCTGCTGCTGAAAGCCGCGTCAATCGGTTAACTAGAAGAAGTTATGTGCCATCTTGGATTTTACACGGCTTTAGTGGTGGAAACACCTCCAGTCTATCGGTGAAAGTGTTTTTGTCATTAAATTCTCACAGAGTATCCTCCTTTACTCCATTGATATGTTGCTAAAGAGTTTGATTTCTCTGTTGGAAGTTTGGGGTCTCAATATATTATCGTTTTCAAACTTTAGAAGTCCCAAATGTCTAAAAGCAGTGTGTTCCCTTATACAGGAATACAGGATCATTCAGGTATACAGTAATATTTTAAACTCTCTGGGTTTTACATTTAAGGTAATCGGCAGAATAAGTTCACTTTGGTTGTAATGCCCCTGTTATTTGGGTTAAACTTGTAAAAGAAAAAGAGAGAGTTTCACAAATGCTGGGGTGTGCAGTTTTTCTAAACTCAGCCAACGTCAGCATATTTCCGTAGTGAACGTGACAGCCCAGCAAAATGACATTTCCTTCTGAATTTACTAACTTTACAAAAAGTTTAATGTTTCAGAGTTTAGCTGCTCTTTGTGTGGCGTTTTGGATTCGCACAACAGCAAATACAGCGGTCTGTGGTAGAAAACAGTCTTTTAATAGAGTCGAGTGTATCCTATCAGTAATTTGTTTATGGCTCTGATAACAGAACAGGGAGGGCCACTGAAGAAGAGTGGATTTAGTTTTCTTCTTCTTTTTTCCTATCTCGCCCCAGGGCTGTGTCACGTGATTGTTATGAGGCAAAGGCATGACTTCTCAAGAATTCCTCATGACTCAACAAGTGTTAAATGTTAGTGCAAAACACCCTTAAGTGTCTCACTGACTAGACTTGACTCTCACAGATCTGTGCTGTAATTATCTGAATACATTGGCAACCATTAATGCTGTAGAGGAAGACTTTTTCCTACTCAGGATAAAATGGCTAACAGACTTGATATATGCAGTGCCTACCATTAAAGCAGACATGTGACTAGCATTACAGGTGTTTTGAGTAAACATCACATATCTGAGTTGTGCTTACATTTTAGGAATGTGAGGCTGTAGAACCAGTTTTAAATAACATAACAATAACTTTAAATAACTGTAACAAAAAATAATTTCCCCCAGGGATCAATAAAGTATTCTGATTCTGATTCTGATTCTGAAATGGCAGAGTAGCAGAGTTATGCTGTTGCTGTGTGACAAATTGCATACCTCTGCCGAGCCATGACTACTTTGCATTTTAACTTGTTAATATGTTGGGTACGAACTGTAGTGCTTCATGTTTTTAAATCATTATTTGTCTGTCACTGACTTGTTTCAGTGTTGTTTTTAGTACTTTGTTCCTTGTTTTGGTTTCAGTCAACATTTTTGGTTTGGTTTTTGTGTGGATCTCACTTACAGTAATATATTTGGTAATTTGTTTAACTGCAGGTGAGTGGGAGAGATGAGGAGCAGCAGGAGGACTGAGGCATCTCTTAAAAGTTCTGCTCAGCACCTTTCTGATCATAATGTTGGCACAGGTGTGTAGAAGAATTTCCTTTTTAATTTTGGTGTTTTTGTTTTTTTGAAATACGAATTAATTTGACTTTTTGTAACCTAAATGGGTGATATGGGTTTTGGAATTTACATTTTATCTTCACTGTTACACTTTAACAGAGCTGACAGCTGCATGGAAAAGTTTGGCTCAGTCCAAAGTTGCTGTAAGTACAACTGAAATGGTTTTCTGTTGAAACTGTGCTTTTTGTAAGCTCTTCCTAAATCACTGTCTTTTTTGTAGAAGCAGAATTGAATTTGCAGTATGTGCGCAGTCTGACAATGGTATTTCCTCTTTGTAGTTGCGGCACATAGAAAATCGTATACAAGCAGCTCCAGGAACAGGAGTTATCCTGGACTCTGTCATTGACTCTAACAAGAAGAAATCCTCTAGGGCCCACCACAGAGGTGGGTTATTCTAAGATATAAAACTTGTTCTTTGTAAATTGTAGTATGGCTAATTGGGTTTTCCTTTTTTATTTTGGTATACTACAGTCTGAATACAAGGTCACTTGTGAGTTCTGTAATGATTTTTAATAAGATTGCTCTCTATGATAGATGGACGACAAGTTGATGACATCAGAGAGTCTTCAAAGCCCAGAGGTCGAAGTCAGCAGAGCCCAGAAAAGAGCAGCTCACGTAGCCCCTTGAGAAATACCACCCAGGACAGAAATGTCAGAAGAAACAACAGCGTGGAATTCAGGGAACCGCTGGCCTCATACAGGTACGAATAATGAACTAAAATGCATTCATGAAACCTCGATTACCCTTTACAAAGCCGCCTGGCTGCTTTTGGCTATAAAATTATAACATAATTCTCATCTTTCTGGAACCATTTGAATTTTCTCTCTAGCCCAAAATGGTTGAGGAGTTGTGACATATTGTGAGATGCACATGGTATCTAGTTAATGGTGTGTGTGTGTGTGTGTGTGTGTGTGTGTGTGTGTGTGTGTGTGTGTGTGTACTATACAGTGCATAAGTTACTCGTATGTTACTAGTGTGGCGATCGTGGCTCAAGAGTTGGGAGTTCGCCTTGTAATCGGAAGGTTGCCGGTTCGAGCCCCGGCTCGGACAGTCTCGGTCGTTGTGTCCTTGGGCAAGACACTTCACCCGTTGCCTACTGGTGGTGGTCAGAGGGCCCGGTGGCGCCAGTGTCCGGCAGCCTCGCCTCTGTCAGTGCGCCCCAGGGTGGCTGTGGCTACAATGTAGCTTGCCATCACCAGTGTGTGAATGGGTGGATGACTGGATATGTAAAGCGCTTTGGGGTCCTTAGGGACTAGTAAAGCGCTATATAAATACAGGCCATTTACCATTTACCATAGTGTGAGAAACAGCATAGAATAGAAGATGCTAACAGCAAAGACTGAACTGCGGGACCAGCAGCTTTTTCTTTGTATGTTTGCAATAATTTTCTACGTCACTGCAGAGTGGGGTCAGGTGACTTACGGTAACACTTCCCACGAAGATGTTTTCCTACTCACCTTTTCTGTTTATGTACAATGTAACTGTTACTGGGAATCTTCTGTTGCACTTACGGTCACATAACCTGTCGTCAACTCAGTTAATGTTCACTTTGTCAGCCTGACTTGAAATGCTGTGTGTGTGTGTGTACGTGTGTGTGTGTAGTGTACTCTCAGTGCAAGCAGAAAAAGGAGAAATTAGCAGTATGCAGTCTGATGTTACTCTAACACTGAGGTCAGAGCAGTGTCTTTATTTACATCCAGTAACTGGATGTAAATATCTTTTACATTTTATTTTACAGTGTTAGGAAAGCATTGACTAAGTCAAGCCTGATGCTGGTCCTTCAACATCTATAATGATTAATTCATTAACTCATTAAGTATTAACACTGACTGGTAGGTATCAATATTGTATGGGAAGTGGAAGGAGATGGATCAGACTTGGGTTTTTTTGCTATGTACTTAATGGTCCATGATACGTAGAAAGCATCACATACGATCTCATTGTGCACTGCGGGTAGTGTTAAAATTTATTACTAAAAATGAATTTATCCAAATCATTATTTTAGTGTGGTCAAAGGTTTTCACTTTTTCATCATTAAACATTTTGGTAGAGTCCATTTTTCCAGCCTTCTATAACCCATGGTCGCCAGTAAGTATGTTCTTCTGTAAACTCGGTGAGCAATGAATTAAAAGTAAATCTTGATCCTCTTCTTGATCCCATGTAATCTGATTTGTGTCCAGAGAGGCCACCCCACCACCACATCCTTCCTCTCAGCCAGAGGCCTACAGTCAGAAGTTGGTGCCAGCGTCTTTGTACCCATCCTCTCCTCCCCGCTCAGATTCTCTGCCCAGCCAGCTGGTCTACCAGAAACACACCATAGACAAGGAGGCTGACAAGGACCTAGACAGCACACGCTCCTCAGGTCGGGAGAGCACTGAGGTGCGCTACCTCAATGACCAGCCAGCCCTGGATAGCATAAGGACTAAGGAAAGCAGCCCCAAAGCACAAGTTGGCATGGATAGCCAACAGTCAAGCCCATGTATTGCTTCCACCCCAGGCTCTTTCCGACAAGAGGACAGCACGCCATCCACCAGCCCTGGTTCAGCTTCCCAGCGGTTGGAAAACCTAAGACGACATCAACCCGACAACAAGCTGGAGAAACTCAAAGAGCGTATTCGAAGGCAGAGACAACATCTGGAGGAGGCTGCAGAGAGGGAGAAGCTGATGGGGAATCTGGAACAGCCTTTAGCCACATTTGTTGATGCTGGTACAAGCAACAAGCCGGCAGCCAAAATACGCAAAGTAGCAGCTGCACCACCTGCTCCCATATACAAAGGTATCTCCACTGTAGGATTGGTTCATCATCTTCAACCTTTCTGACAGATTTGAGTTGTATGGCAGGGAACATGATGCTGTGTTTTATTTAAACCATCATTTTATTCACAGGTTTCAACAGTACAGAGACAAAGATCCGGACTCCTGATGGGAAAGTTTGGAAGGAAGAGGACTTCCATAACCTCAGCAGAGAACTTTACAGAGACCTGTCAAAGCAGTTTGCTGGTAAACACAAAACACTCTTCATGTCATGATGTTTTTGTCTGAGCTTTGAAACACAACAGATTTATTGAAAACAGTAGTTAATTTAAATGTTTTTGGATTCTGCATAAATCTAGATTTATGCACAGCCTTTGATTTACAATATCCCAGATGTTGAAATATTAGAATTATCCCCGTCTGTTTGGCTTTATAGCTTATACTCTGTATGTCTTTTATGTCTTCAGAGAGCACCAGACACAGGCACCAACAGCAGAGGGAACAGAGAGCAGACAGGTCCAAAGAGAGGAGGCCTCCCAAAACCATTAGGAAGGTCCACAGAGCTGCCCCTGCCTCTGACCTAAATCCAAAACCAGGTACAATAATCCTCTTTTATGTGTGGGCAAACCCACCCCCTGATCTATTTTTAATTAGTGACAGTGGGAAAGCTAAGCAAGTGGAACAGTCTGGCAGGATTTTGTCACGGGTCAGTGAACTTGCTGCCAACCAAGAGCCTCAAATGTTGCACCATCTCTGTGGTACTTTCTCATTTCTTTGCTTTGCTCATTTCCTGTCTGCACTCTAAGTATATACAGCGTTTCTTATGTACCTTTATTCCCTTGTATATGTATTCATAGATGTTCTTGTTGTTGCTTTACCCAGCACACTTGAGTTTCAGTTGAGTAGTGATTTCGATGCTTTCAAATATTAAACTTTTGGCTAGCATGTACACAATCAGAGTAATGTTACTGTTTTTAGGGCCCGAGCACCGAGAGTGCGAAGGCCCTATTGTATCTGCTCCGTTTCTTATTATTATTATTCACCCCAAACAAGGGCCTTTTTGAGGGCCTAAACATGCTCAAAAACTCATGAAATTTTGCACACATGCCAGGTTTGGTGAAAAATTTTGTATTTTAATGGTTTTACATATGAGCACTGGGAAATGGCTCTAGAGCGCCACCTATGCCTTGTTAAATGCAGCCCTACGACCACACGGTTTGAGCTACATGTATGAAATTTGGCACACATGTGTATCATGCCAAGACGAACAAAAAAGTCAGTGGGCCCATTGACGCAAACCCAACAGGAAGTCCGCCATTTTGGATTGAAGGTGACATTTTGGCTCTGATTTTACCGTTTCCATGCCTTGTACTTTAACGAACTCCTCCTTGGGATTTGGTCCTATAAACTTCAAATTTGGACAGTGTCAACTACACCCTTGTGCCATGTTAAATTGCGGAGCTTTTGAGTTTTCACAATACCATGAGGCCGTGGCGCCATGGCGAATTTCGATGACTCGCCATGAAAATCTTATTGCCTCTCATTTTGTCATACATTTTCTGACCTTGACCAAAGTGAACACATATGATAAGGCTCCACCCCTGAACATATTTCAACTGCCATATTTGACATCAAGGACAGCGCCACCTAGTGGGAACAGGAAATGTCATGTTTTACACTTTGGGGTACAGTATAGTGATGGGTGACATCTGCAGCCTCAAATTTCTCCAGGAAAGCCTTAAGGAGTTGGTCTTGGGTTACAGTGAAAACTGTGAGTTTTCGCGAAAGGGTGTGACCCCAGCAGCATGGCGAACTTTGATGTCACGCCATGAAGAAACAAATTAGTATAACTCAATGAAATCCAGTCTGATCAGTACCAGACTTTACAGGCATGATGTCAGACCCGCCCTGAACAGATTGATGTGCCCATTGTCGGAAATACGGACAGCGCCACCTAGTGGCAACAGGAAATGTCATGGCTTTAACTTTGTTGTACTGATTTTCACAGGTTGATCGTGGCCACCTCAAAAGCGGTGAATATCACCATCAGTCCCTCGTGATGCTTCAGTGCAAAAATTGTGACTTTAAACTGAACGGCGCACCCTGGTGGCAACGCGGTTCATCATGAAAGATGAAGTGGCTTTTGAGGGGCTTGGAAAGTTTATAGAGGCTTGAAATTTGGCACACACCTCCAAATGGATGAAGGCATTGTTGTCATGTAACCATTTTCCTTGAATAGTGCAAAATGGCTCCACAGCGCCCCCTACAATATTTCAAAACATCAGCCCCTGCTCTGTGTTTCATCTATGAGTCTGACACTTGGTAAGCTTGTGTAAGATATCAAGATGTACAAAAAAGTCTCTTGGAGCAATATCCCAAATCCAACAGGAAGTCAGCCATTTTAAAATTAATGTGTAATTTTGATGACATTTTCCCCCCTTTTCAGGCCTCATACTTTGACGAATTCCTCCAAGGGATTTCATCATATTGAAGCATTCTTCAGTGTGTAGAATCTAAAGACCTTTGTGATGTTAAATTGCGAAGCTTTTTCCGTTCAGGGAAACGGGGTGGTCATGGCGGCACGTAGAGTTTCAATCACTCGCAAAAAGCAGTAATCTGCTGTCACTAAAAAACACAATGTCCAATCTCTCCCAAAGGTCGCAGGTGTGATGAGACTCGAGCTTGGAAATGTTTGTTATGCTATTTGTCAATAATGGTTAGAGCGCCACCTAGTGGCATGACTATAATCCTGGTTGAATAAGATGAAATGTTAGCTGGTGATTAAAAGCATGAAATCCATCAATGTGACATCACATCGGACGTGCCGGTTTGAGGTGTTGGCAGTGGCTCGACGTGCCGGGGGTGCGAGGGCCCTCATAACGCTGCTTGCAGCTTTAATTTTAAATTGGTGTTGTTTACATGCAAGCAGCCTGCCCAAACATCCTGCAAGTGTTTGTGCTTTAGTATTTAGTGTGTTCTTTTGATCTTTGTAGTTGTCTCTAACGTGTGTGTGTGTGTGTGTGTGTGTGTGTGTGTGTGTGTGTGTGTGTGTGTGTGTGTGTGTGTGTGTGTGTGTGTGTGTGTGTGGCAGTGTATTGCTGGCTGCTGGTGCAGTGTTAAGACTCGAACCTCTCAAGAAATGTCCAGCATTTGTGACATGCAGTTTGTGGCCAGCTAGTAGCGTACAGACACCAGCATAGTAGAATTGTGCCCACACACACTGGCGAAACCTGATCATCGCAGAGCTTCACCCCTTCAATAAGTTGCCATCAAAAGTACACATTTAATGTGTCTGATTGTTATCCATCTTCAATAATTAGAATGTAATGTTAAGGTCTGCCTGACCAAAGTGTCCTATTACTGCTCAAAGAGTGCTAAATGATTATTTTTGTAGTGACAAAGGATGTACCACTTTGTTTTTGTTTTTTTAATTTACAGTTATCATGGTAAAATCTTATTCTCAGCTGCTGTAATGAATCAAGAATGTAAAGGCAGCAACATTTTCAGAGAACTGGTTTGGAAGGAAGTTTTCTTTCGTCAGCGCGAAACTGAAAGGGTGGGACAGACAAGTTTGTCTCAGCTGTCACATACCTGTCTGTCTGCTGTTCATTATGTCTCTTTATAATAGACTCCTGTGTACATGTTTGGTTTTTGTGTGATTTCTTGTTTTAAGAGATCTGATTGGTCACCGTTTGAGCTTAATCTATCCTCATTAAAAGTGTTCTACATTATGGTATGGATAACCCACTAACCTTGCTTTGAGGTAATGGCCCTTTGATTTGTCAGCTATTGGTGCAGAATTAGCTTACTAAAGGTTAAGACACCAACTTCAGCTTTTTGACTCTAACTGGCATCCTGTTTCATGTAGTTCCTCTTTTTTCCACGGCAGAAATGAAAACGATGTTAAAAAAAAACACCCTAAAAGCCGTAAAAGATCTTTATCTTGTGTTCTAGCTCGCTTTGGTCTCGTGGTTTCTTCTCTTTCCTTCACGACTCTATAAATAGCCCTCTTAGATCTGTGGCCAGGTTCAGTGTGCTCTTTCACCCTGCACAAACAGCTGCTGGGTGAGCAGAAGTGCAGCTTCATTACCGGGAACTGCTCTTCACGAGAATTCAGGGTGGAGGGTGCTCTAGAGATTTCAGATAGAGGGACATTGCTTTTGTGCTGAGAGTGTTGTACCTGCTGTGTCACTAAAGCCAAGGAGGACAATATCCATTTTGGGATTTGGTTGTACTGCAAAATCAGTATTCTGCACTCATTGTTCCTTTGGTGCATCGACTCTTCCACACAGCAACTTAAGTGATTTGAAAAATAGACTTAGAGCAACTGCCTACATTTTTTTATTTATTTTTTTATTGTAATACTATTTGATTGAATAATCATTTAAATCCCACTAAAGGAAAGTCAGATTGCTGCTTGTCTTTCATTCTCTTAGCTGTGTGTCTATTCTGGTGATGGATATATAGATGCTTATGTTTCATGAGGCCAAGAGCAACTATACTCAGTATAGCAGCACACAGTCTCACGTGTGAACTTTGTTACTTTGCAGCGATCAGCCCTGCATCATGGCGAGAGGGCCAGAAGCTGGTGAAGATGGTACTAGGTCCAGTTCCTCAGCTGCCCAGAGAGGAGGACAGTCCACATGCGGCTGACTTATTGAGCCGAACAGGTGAGAACAGCAAGCTCTCACCTAACAGTAAAGAAGTTAAATTGAATAGCATAGAGACAGAAAAGATCATTAGAAGTCTATTAAGCATTAAAGACTCACCCACAGCGTGTCAGTGTGACTTTACTCAGTTGCTTGTAGAATAACTGAAGTGTAAAATAGGTTTTTAACCCTCTCGCACCTCCTCATTAAAAAAAAATGTACTGTTTTCAGTTGACTTAAATCTGCCTGTGTTAACTATGCCGCTTTAAGCCTTTTAACTCCTGAAATACATGGACATTTCTCGATGCTATTATCTGTGATAAAGTAGTTTGAAAATATTATAAGAAAATTCAAAGACGTATAGTTTCATTTGTCTGGAACATCTGACAGCAATGCAGAAAACCGAGCCTGCCAAAGGAATATCATTAAATAAAGTCCATAGCTTCTGCTGCACACTTGCAGTACACTTACATAAAGCCACACCTCACTCTGTCTTTGCTCGCTGTGTCTGTACTGGCCACCACTGACCAGAAGGAATAGAAATCGACTGGCTTTTCTGGTTGGATGCACAAGACATGACCTGATTTCCAGAGGCTGACCCAAGTGCATGCAGCATGTACCATGGGGATGGCAGGGGAGTGTTAACAAAAAAAAGTCTGGATTATATACGACATGGGAATCTTCGATTTGGCCCAGATTAGAGTTGCCATAGCATGCCTTCCCCTAAGCCTCATTTATTATGCTTATGCGTATGTCTGATGCTTCAGCTTAGGAATTTTTTAATCAGCTGTAGTCACATGTTGGAGGATCTCTCATTTTTCAAGCTGGGATGAACCTGTTTTTATTGATATTTATCATGAAATATTTCATTTTATTGGCATAGAAGGTCAAGTTGATATTACACTTATTAAACAGGAGTCTTTCTTGGTTGAAGTCATTTAACAACACACATTGTTTTAGTGTGCGTCATTGTTTACATCGTGAATGAATTACTGATATATCTGCTTTTCTGGAAATATTCACCAGATTCCCGCCACCGCTCAGATCTACGCTCAGAATCAAAGCGACGATCACGTCCAAACAGCACAGAGCGGCCGTGCAGTGGATTTCAGGGACAATCACAAAGCCACCTCACACCAACATCTATCCCTCAGGACAAGGTTCCAGGAGGGTTAAGCTCAGACCTGTTGTCAGCAGACATCCAGGGAATACTGGATGACCTTCAGCTGGAGTGCAAAGCAGCTGAGCAGGACGAGAGGGCCCGAAAAAGGTCCCGGGGTAGCAGCAGTGGTAGGAGAGGGGGCTCAGGGTCACGAACAAGGACGCCCGTCTCTACTTGGGGAACTACTGCGGCAGCAAACAGCTCATCGAGAGTTTGTCGCAGTGCCAGCCCCGTCCATCGTCCAGAAACTACCAACATAACTGACGCAAAGCACAAGAAAAGGCACTATGATGCAGATACAGTACGCCAGTACATTGCCCGGCAACAAGAAGAGAGAAAAAGGCGTCAGGCGGACGAGAAGAAGGCGATGAGGGAGGAATCGGAGAGGAGACACCAGAGACTGCAGGAGCTCTACAGGAAGCAAAGAGAGGTTGCTAGAACTGTGGCAATCCCCACTGAGACTCCCGTGGCCCCTGTACAAAAGCGACTACAAGAGACCTACAACAAACTGCTGATGGAGGAGGCCCAGCTGGGCGAAGGGGCCATGCAGACACTCCCTGCTATTCCTTCTACTCAGCTGGTAAGTATGGTCACAAAAACATGGTAATGTCATTTATACAAACATGGAAACTGCAAAAACAAAGATATGATCACTTATGTAGTGGAAAAATAAAACGAAAATAAGTGTTGTTGATGTATTCTTTTACAGAGACCGATGTACCAGCCCTCGGGAGAGTCGGACAAAGAGAACAAACGACTAGAGGCACCCCAGAGCCCATCAAGCAGTGACAGGTCTTTGAATGATCATCCACCACCTCCATTAACTAGGTACTTTCATGCTCATACCCAAGTACAAAACTGTGTTTACCTCTGTCACAAGTAACAAGCTCAGTACATTCAACACAAATAGACAACAACAGCCTGCCGGTACACACAGTCCTCTGTCTTCTTGAAATGATCTTTGTTTGATAACTAGAAAATCATCTGGCTTTTGAAAAAAATCCAGATGTTTGGTTTTATGAGCATCGCATGCAACAACCCACGAGTGTTTTATTACAGGAACAAACAAAAATAGTGCACGATAAAGAACATCTGCGATAAGTGACTGGAAATCAATAGCCTCATAGGCTGCTATCAGTTTTTTACATCTCTTACCACCAAAGTACAGGATGATTGTTTGGGATGCTGCGTTAAAAACATGAAGTGGGGGACTCTTTGAAACCATAACTACTGTCTGTGGAAGTTTTACCGTTTGCTTACCTTACCTACCAAGGGTGTTGCACTTAGATGTGTTTAGTCTTCTTTTGTCTTCTTACATTTTAAATAAAGTTTTTTTTGTCACAGGGTTGATCTTGATCTTGGAGTTGCCCCTTTGCCTCATCAAGAACGTTTGTACCCACCTGCTAGACCTTTGACTGGACCCAGCAGCACTGCTCAAGGATCGGACGATGACCGTCTCTTCTCTCAACTCTTAAGAATAGAGGCAGAAGTGGCTGCTAGTAACGGCATGAAAACCCTGCGACCAGCCACAGCCCCTTCCGGCAGGTCCCGGTCCAAAATGTCCCGCATCGAAGCCATCAAGGCCACAGCTGCATCCCTCTCTAACCGCATAGAAAGTGAGGCACGGAAGCTTGCTGGGGAAGGCATCAACTACGGTAATGCAACATCAATGGATATGGATACTGTTTTAGTGCCTAGGCCCTCTGTTCTTGTCGATGGATGGGCAGGAACGGCAGCACGTGACACAGAAAAAGATAACATGGCTCTGAGGATCCAGAAGATTTTGACTACCACAAATTATAGTTCATACAATGGCACAGCTCTTCCAGGAGCAGGCAGTCTGCATTCCTTCAGGGAGCAGAAGTTGAAGAATGGTAAACAGACTTCCGTTGATGTAATCGGTCCCATCTTTAACAGTTACACACAAGAAAGGGGGGAGCTAGTCAATGGCTTGGAGAAGGAATCAAGAATGAATAAAATATCAGAAAGGAAACAAATTATGGACGAGGGGGAGAACAGGACAGATCTCCATGATTCGAGTGGTGGATCTATTAGTGAGGGTCCTCTTCTGAGTGAAGGGAGTTTTTCTGAGGATGAGCAAAGTCCTCCTCACCCCTCTAGATATAATTATGTACCTAGACCAGCAGATCGCCTGGAAGCGGCGGACTACTGTGCACGTCAAAGAAAGGATTACCAGCGACTGATGGAGTTCCAGCGGGAAGCAGAGAAATGCTCAGGCCTCAGCTTATCCTTTGCACAGCAGGACCAGGACAAAGCAGTTTGGGAAGAGCTGAACAAAGGAAGCCCTCTGAGCGTAATCAACATCTTCACTAAAAACCATCACAGCCACGTTAAAGGTGAGTTCACGTGTGACTATGCATATAATAGCTTCACATGATGCATTTAATATGAAAACCACAGTGGTCATATGTATGCAAAACACTAGCGGTCAGTTTAGATAAGGACGTGTGTGTTCTGTCTCCAACTTGTTCTTTAGTGAGTGATAGAAATGTGGAGAGGAATTCTCCCTCCGCCCATTCTGCGGCCTCTGGAAATGGACCTGGAGACGCAGCAGTCTATGAAGATGACTTTGTATCGTCACATAGCAGCAAAGCCAGTGGGCAAATAAAGAGAAGCTCCAATTCCCCCAGGTAACTGAAGACGTCTTCAAAGTCACCACTGGGTGGCATTCATGTCACACAGATGGTTTCTCCAGCACTCTCAGATACAAACATTTGTCCTCCTTTTTAGAGTAAAGATCACCTTTCAGGATCACTTTTGTTTCCTTGCTTTGTTTTTGTATGTGTCGTATCAAAGACCCTGAAACTGATTTAAAACTGGTCATCCGTGTGTCCTCACAAAGCTTTGACTTGATAAATAGAATCCTTATCATGTTATCCATATTTCCATGTATTATAGTAGAAGACAACATATTACTGTTGTCATGTGTGAGGAAGTGGGGTGTTGTGTCTGATTGTGTTATGGGGTTTTTTTTTTTCAACCAATGTATTTCTGTAAATTTTGAGTTAACAGAACTCAGAATGGAGATATGCTCTTGATAGAAGTCCAATGCTCACGATTTCTTTCTGCACTCTTTGTTAGTGTGAATAATCACTTTGAAGAACTGATGAGGAGGTCACCTTATGAAAAAAGCACAGATTGCAGTCACTCCCACCATTCATCCTTTCAGTCATCCAATCACTCACAGCATCTTTCCTCTGGTTCAACACCTGCTTCCTCGCCCCTCTCCAGGCACTCTGCCAGAAAAAGAGGTGAGTTTTTTGTTTTTTAATCTTTGTAATGATTATTTTCTGACATGACCAGGTTGTAAACTTTTTTTAAATTAATACATTTAAGCTTATTAGCTGAATTTCAGTTAAACTGTCTTTGGAGTCATAAGTTGCAACAGAACAAAGCTTTGTCTCTTTGCAGGACCAGTATCAGATCAGAGTGACACCACTCTTGTAGAGGAGCAGAGGAGCTCTTGCTCTCCAGCCTCGGAAGCGCTATCGTCTGAATCCAGAAAGGGAGGCTCGGACAAAAACTCTTCCCACACCCAGGCCAAGAGTGTCCACTCTAATGACACACTAGGGGAAGCTTCAGGCCATTCTCACCAACAGTAAGCTTATTTCAGTGCTATAAAGGCTGCAAATATGTCACCAGATATGTTAATCAGCAGATTTTTCTGTTAAGATCATTTCTAAGATATCCAACTGAAGTATGTACAGAACTGTTTGAGAGCAGGATGAATGGTGTGTACTGTTCATACAAATCTACGTTGCCCTCGCGTTCAGTTGTCTCTGGTATTTCCTTCCTGGTTTTTAGTAAGCTTTAATGCCACACTGCTTTTGTGTCGTGGGGGTTCTTCTGGCTTACAGTGACGCATCTATTTGCTGTCTGAATGTGGTAGGTTATAGGTGTATATATATATATTTTTCATTTAGGATCACCGCATGAATATATTTCTTTATTTCTGGATGCAGTCCGGCTTCATAAATTAAAACATTTAATTATTTATTTTTTTCCTGGATGCAGGGCAAGTATGAAGTAAAATTTACATTAACCTGGGAAGCCACACACGAGCTACACTGTTTGCTTCCCAGAGTATTTCCAAACTAACCTAAACTTCTCTTAAAAATGTGCACTCAGGAATCATTTGGATATTTTCTGAACTAGGCAACCTCGGTTGTTGCTGTTCCAACCACTCTGAAATTTCCACTTGGCATATACTGTTATTTATTAACCAAAAGTAAATGTATTTAAGCATGACTAATTACTAAACTACACTTAGAGGAGCCTCAGTTGAGGCTGCCAGTCTAAGCAGTCTTGTGGTTTGCTGTTCTCTTGAGGGCCTGAGGGTTTAAGCAGCCGCGTAGTGCCCAGCAACAGGACCGCACTGTAGTTCAACCCAAGACAGAAAACACTGCTTATTTTGTTTTGGAGGCCCACAGGGTTGTTGATCGGGTCATTCAGCTTCACCACCGCTTGGGCCTGCTCCCAGAGAGAAGGAAAGAGACTTGTTTTCCTTCTAATCCCACTGTGCAGCAGTGATATTTGAGCCCCCTAATGGTACTCCAAAGCCCAGGTGGCAGATTCTTGGGATTCTGCACGGTCTGTGTGTCTTCAACAATAAAGGAAGAAACTTGTGAGAGAATTATAAACTTTTTATTATTAGTAATGCACTTTTCTTTTTTTTTCTTTAACTCTGTAAGACAAAAACAGTTAAAAATGTTCTTAAGGGAAGTCACCCTCTGTAGTATTTTGACTTTTGACAAGATGCTTTCATGTCATTGTGCAGATTTTGATCAAAGGAAAAAAGTGCCACTGTCTGCTTTTTTTTTTTTTTGGTACAGATTTAGAAAGTATTATTATTTTTTAGACGCTCCTTCTTTCTGAAGAAACGATTCATAATTGATAACTCTGACCTCTCACAGCAGCGCCTTTTTCTTTCTCACTTTCTCACCTTTGCTGGACCCGAGCTGTCTCGCTCTTTATCATTTTGCCATTCGGCTCCTGTTCTTCAGAATAGGCAACCATTTCTGTAAAACATGCTCTAGTGAATATTTGAAACTCTTATTTAAATATTTATACAATCTTGTACATGTAATGCCAGTTTCATAATGTCAATTTTGCAACAGTTTGTAAAAATATCGCATGCCTGCTTTTCCCACTTCCCCTTCTGTTCTCTATATCAAATAATGTATTAAAACATGTTGCTAACTATTACATTGACAAACCCCATATACTGATGATGTTTCATCGCTTTGTTATTGCAGGTCCAGATTGATTTCCTCTACTAGTTCTCCAATCCCCCGGTCTCTTCCAACAGTAGAATCTCCCAATGAGCTTTTGAGAAATGCGTCCAACCAGAACACAGGCACTTTAGCTCCTGGTGGTAGAGCAGAGACCAAGTCCACTGGTAAAAATAAAGTTCTTTTGCTTATTTATTTTATCTATTTTTATTTATGTCTAACTCCCTTCGTCTCTGCTTTCTCCCAGGTGAACTACAGTATTCACCTGGTGTCCTGCAGCAGCGTATGGCAGCAGAACTCCATTATTTGGACTCAATTGAGGAGTCATTCAGACAGTTGGGGGATGTGGAAAGGTTAATGGGTGTGTCCATGGCACAGCAGGAGAGTGCATCGTTGGCCCAAATGCTCAAGGTAAAGTAGGAGATGTTTCCTATGAAATACTAATGTGATGATATATATTCAGATCAATTCAAATTTATTTACACAGCACCAAATCACAACAACAGTCGCCTCAAGGTGCTTTCAATTGTAAGGTGGACCCTACAATAATACATACAGAAAAAAAACAACAATCATATGACCCCCTATGAACAAGCACTTTGGCGACAGTGGGAAGGAAAAACTCCCTTTTAACAGGAAGAAACCTCCGGCAGAACCACGCTCAGGGAGGGGCGGGGCCATCTGCTGTTGTTGGGGTGAGAGAAGGAAGACAGGATAAAGACATGCTGTGGAAGAGAGACAGAGATATATATTAGCTGTGGCATTAATCTTTACCTATCAGAAGTTTCAAAGGATTACAAGTTACTTAGTTTCTATAATCTTTCTGGCTCATGAAATATGATTTGATGTTTTGAACACAGGTCAGTATTTAAATATCTTTTTCTTTAAGTTTTCTTTTTATTTCTAAATGTTGTATTAGTTGCAGCACCAGCTGGGGTGAAAACAAGAATATTACCTGCTGTTTTACTGTATTACACTTTATTGACCTACTCTGTGAACTTTGACCCTGCAGGCCAAGCAGCAGCGCCATGAACGTGAGCTCTATGAGCTGAAGATCAAGGCTGAACGAGAAGCTCTTGAGACAAAACTACAGCTGGAAGAAAACAGGCAGAGAGTGGCCAGGGTACTGCACACAATCAGCTCACAAGAACCAACAAAATGTTTATGTATTTGTGGATAATAGATTCAACGTTTGCTTTATAACCTTTTAATTTCCAACGTATGAGCGCTTTGATTTTCTGTCTGTGTAATGTATATGTATGTATATGGTTTTGTCCAGGCTCATATAGAACTGCAGGAAACCTTGGCAGCATCTCAAAAAAAGACTTTGGGAGGCCTCCAGGAATCAACTACTAAGATGATGACTCAACAGGCCGAGGCAGCGCAGTACACAGCCGATGCTGCCCGACACATCAAAGAGGTTAGCAATCAGTTCCCTCCTCCCTGCCTGGAAAAAGCCTGTGTCCTAATTGTACAGCAAAAGCTAATTGATTGTTGAAGAAGAGAAAAAGCATAACATCCAGCCTAAGAGTGACGAGGTCATACATTTTGATCGCCTTATTGTGTTTTACTTCATCAGATGACAGAACTAGTCCGGTCGCAGATGTCAGGATCTGTGGTTGTCCCTCCTGTTGCCACTGATTCCTCCACAGTGGAGCAAAGAAAAGAAAATGACACTTACTCGATGGAGCATCGACAGGATAACGTAGACTCTGACAGGTACACTCCAAACGATCACACTCACTTTCCTGTCAGTTTCTGATTTTTATATCCTTCGTAACAGCGATGGGCACGCAAAGCAAAAATGCTTTTGCAGGGAACTGCTTGACGAATTGAAGATTACCCTTCACCTCGTGTTATCACATGAGGTGCTGAGCCTTGATGCGGGCGATCGTTGGCAGTTCGTCTTGCAATCGGAAGGTTGCTGGTTCGAGCCCCGGCTTGGACAGTCTCGGTCGTTGTGTCCTTGGGCAAGACACTTCACCCGTTGCCTACTGGTGGTGGTCAGAGGGCCCGGTGGCGCCAGTGTCCGGCAGCCTCGCCTCTGTCAGTGCGCCCCAGGGTGGCTGTGGCTACAATGTAGCTGCCATCACCAGTGTGTGAATGTGTGGATGACTGGATGTGTAAAGCGCTTTGGGGTCCTTAGGGACTAGTAAAGCGCTATACAAATACAGGCCATTTACCATTTGATCTATTTCACAGATCAAGTCCAGAGGACCCCAAGCTTAAGTGTTCATTAAGGTGTTTGTCACATAGATATAAAATAAGCTCAGAGATTAAGCTGGTGTCAAACACAAGGTGCTTAGTTTATGTAAAAATGTAGTTTGTTGTTGTTTTGGTTTACGTGATGAAAATGGTTTTATTTGTGTATGTTCATGTGTTAGACTTGTACATAGTTAAACATGTATGGATCAAATAATGTTGAATTCTGGGTATGGATTTGTAAGCAATGAAATTTAAAATAAGGGGGTAGAACAGGAAAAGTCTAAACTTCATCCTACTCCTCATCGAGCACACACATTCTGTAGACATGGATATATACATGAAAACTTGACGATTTTTAACTTTTGTTTTCTTTGTTATTTCAGTTATATTTGCATGTTCGAAATAAAAATTCTATCTGTCGGCATGACTCTGCAAAGCTGTGGCAGACTTTTGACATGCTAGCTGTAACTGGTTTCACTATTGGACCCACCTTTGAACTGTTCAGATATTCACAGCTAAGCCTATCTCTAATAATATTAAACAACTAGTTGGACATGCATTAGGGTAACAACCCAAGTGTTGTCAACCCTTTTACCTCAAAGGCCTAAATTTAAAATCTTGTTCTCTTACAGCTTTCAGAGTGAACCATCAAACAGAAGGACCAGGTCAGAGGAGCCGCTGTCTTCACTGAGCACGAGTCATTCTGACTCGCTATCATTCAGGAAACCGAATCTCAGGTACCAGTCAGTCTCTTTATGCAGTGCCATGTCTGCAGGTTTTTCTTTTTTCATTATATTTGAGGAATACGAATTGAAACAAACCCACTCAATATGCCTTTTTTCCCTTCGCTCAGTGGATCTGCCTTAAGCAGCCAACACAGCCCATCACATCACTTATCAAACCATGAGAAGCAGATGAAAAAAGAGGCCATAGAGGGGAAATGGAGGAATAGTGGACTCGAGAAAAGGCCAAAACAGGAAGCAGCCAGCAGCTCCATAGAAGAGGAAGTTCTAGCAGCAGCAGCAAATGACTCCGTCTGCAGTGACAGTATTCCATCTGTACTGGATGAAAAAGGTAAAAGTTAAAAACTCGACATGCATTTAAATTGTTTCTTTTCCCCGTGTAAACAGTCAGATGTTGATATCATCACTGTTAGAGGAAAATATAAAAACACGATGCCCACCTTTGATCTTTATCTAAAAAAACCCCCCAAAACTTCACCCCGAGTTTCTTTTGGTCTCTGCCCCTTCAGGAGACAGTACATCTGTGGCCACAGAGTACTCGCTCAAGTTTGACGAGTCCATGACAGAAGACGAGATTGAAGAGCGTTCCTTCCGCTCTCTTCTGCCATCAGAGGCACATCGCCGGGGAACCATGGAGAAAAAATCCCGCCACCACGAGGAGTCAGAGGATGATGGAGCCAATCACAGCACATTGGTTTCAGGACCGGGGCTGCACAATTCTTTTAAGGTGAGAGTCCAAACACTGGCCAGCACAATCAGTTGATGCAGCTATGTAACTGAAATCATTTTTTACTTGTTCTTTACCTGTTCCTTACTGAACTTATGATTTCTCTTCCTTCTTAAATCTCACTGTCTTCTCATTTTCACGTTCTCCTGCAGTCACAGGACTCAAACATAGCCTTCTCTGGTGGACAGGACAGCTTTTCCCAGTTCACCATGGACATGGTTCGCCAGTACATGAAAGATGAGGAGGTAAGACTGCAGCACCAGAGCTCTCTGCTGCGTCTTCGCCAGAAAGCACTCAAGGAGAAGACCAGAACAGAGCTGGCCTGGCTAGAGCACCTGAAGAAGAAGCTGAGAGATAAGGGAGAGGATGACAAAATGCCACCAATCAGGAAGAAGCAGAGAGGCCTTCTCTTAAAGCTGCAGCAGGAGCAGGTACTGTGGATGGCAAAAGCACAGTTACATTGAGGGAGCTTCACTGAATGCTGTGGTGTTAACTTTTGCTACTAAGCAGTGTTCTCTCTCACTGTGCTCATTTTCTCAGGCTGAGATCAGGCGACTTCAGGAGGCCAACAAAGCTGCGAGGAAGGAAAGGCAGCTATTGCTGAAACAGCAGGAGGAGATTGAACGGATGAGAAACTCAACACTCAGGCTGAAGGAACGTCTCAAGTGTGCTGGGATTGAAGCGCCTCCTGTAAGTAGCTCAGTCATTTATCAGCTCCTGCAGAAGAACCAGCGAATTAAGGCGATTTCAGTTCAGTTCATGCTTTGTTCGTGACAGGTAGTCTTGAATAAACACAGGAAAAAAGCGTACATTCAACCAGACATGTTGGTGTGCTCATTTCTTTTCTTTTTTCCCTTGTTAATTCTCAATCTTTCTGCGTGTGTCGATCATCCTCTAGGAGACCCCGGTGTCAGAAACCCCAGGGTCTGAGCCAGCTTCCCCAGATATGAGGCATGCTGATGATAACCGCAGCCCCTCTCCCTCACTCTCTGTCTCTGGAAGTGAGACTAGCAGCATCATGCAGAAGCTCAAGAAGATGCGCTCTCACATGGATGAAAAGTAAGGACGTTAATTTAATCTTCATGGATTAACTGGGCTTGGCTGTCTCCTTATTGACAACCCTCCCACTGAATGATAAGAATTCATGTATTCATTTATTTTTCAACTTAACTTTAGTTTTACTTTGATTAAAATCTGAATTGCTTTTAGTATGTGGCTGCAAAGACATCCCTCCATTAGTGCTATGTTCTTGGATAGCATAGCTTCATTAAAAAGAAAAGGTATCGTAGTTTATAAATGTCTTCTTTTTAATTCTAGTTTGACAGGATACAAAGCAGAGATGTACATTTACTGTGGGAGACCTTATCTAGCACTAATTGAAACAGTGGCATCTTTCTCTTGCTGCTCGGCGTGCTTCTCTTGCTGTTTTAAAGTGCTCGTCTCTTTAGCTTAGACGAGCAGCCACACACTCCCTCAGTACATCTTTGAGTTTCGATTCATATAAGCTACTTTGTAAAAAGCTCTCCTACTCATATGTTTGAAAGAAAGAAAGAACATCAGACAATAATCAAAGACCCTAAATATTTACAGTACCATTTAACCTTAGCACTGCAACATTCAGTTATATGTATGCCGTGTATTCCATAAAGTTTATTACACCCAATGACTCTCATATTGGCCATGGGCTTGCAGTAGCTGTAGGTCACCTAAAGCTTTAAACTTGGTCACCAGCTTTGGTCAGCTGACTGCAGAGCCTCTCAAATCTAGATGGTACAAACAAGTGTGAATTGTTCTGGGATTTATAATTTGCGTATAAGTGACAGACCAGCCTTCCATTACCCGTTTTCAGCAATTTTTAGGGCTTCAATTCTTCAAATAAAGGCTTACAACAAAAAACATCTGAGCAGTTTTACTGTGGTTTTGTTGTATAATGTTACAGGCTTCAGGCAGGTAATATAGTTTAATATAATCGGACCATTTAGATGACCTTTTCCCCGTTGTTCTCCAAATCTGCTGTTTTGTTAACAATGGCAAAAGCAATTGCACAAAAATACCCAGTAACAACTTCACCTAACGGTGTTAACCAACACTAATTAGTTTGACTGTCGTAGTTACAGATTAGTTTGTCATAACTGCCTCAGTAAGCAGGTTAGCCGGTAATGACATCCTGACAAACCCTCAAGGTTACCTTAACACACACACTGAGTCAAATGTTGATAAAAGGATTGTTACATGAGAAGTGGTGCTTTAAACGTAACAGCTTGACACCTCGGGTGCGATAAAACGACATTTTCTCACATCACTCTCTCCCTTTCTCTCTGCTTGTCTCTTTCCTCTGCGTCTTGTTCTGTTTTCTTTACATTACGTACGTGTGTCTGCGTGTGCGCTGTAAATGTATCCTCGTTTGTGTGGCTCTTTTGACTTTGTCTCTGCGTGCTTGTGTGTTGTAGACACTGTTCTCCTGTCCATTGCTTCTTCTCTGTGTTCACGGCCCATCACTGGGCCTCCCTCAGTGTCTGTCTTCCCAACCTTCACCCTAAATTCAGGCTCTTTATCTACAAGCAGTTGGTCAGGTACTGTACAGTGTTCTCTACCTATGCACCTAGCCCTGCCCTGCCCTGCCTCAACTCCACCCCCACCCCATGGAACATGCTTGTGTTTGTCCACTGGCACTGGGACCTTGGTGGGGTGGGATGGTGAATGATGTGTGCTGATATGTCTGAGGTTCTTTGTTGGGATATTTCAAGGTTTGTAACTTTCAGGATGGGCTTTTTCATGGGGACAGAGTTTGGATGAAAGCTTAAAGTGCCCAAGGAAAGCTGCTTTACTGAAATAAGCTAACCTTAAACATGTTTTTTTTTCTAGTCCTTGATATTTGTGGCATCAGCAAGACAAAAAAATCCAGTGTTACCAGAGAAGGTATTAAAGCACACTGGTCGAGTGTAAAACAATAAACACGAGGGAAAATTGGGAAATAGAAACCTTTTGATTTGCGATGGTCAAAGGTTATGTTATTTAGTAGGAGCCTTCCTTGCTGGATGGGAATCTCAGACTTAAAACTGGGATTTCACTAATTTGTGTCATGTTTAATTTACAACTCTTTCCCTCCTCCTTGCCTCTTGGAATGAATTAGCGAAATTTGCAGTGGAAATTATTCTTTACATTGTGGCTTCTAGCTGAGAGCTGCAGCCTAGTTATCAAAATAAAATGTTTGGAAATGAAACCGCACAGTGACATTGAAGTAAAGGAGTTTTCAGAGAAAAGACCAGAGATGGAGTGGTTTATCTCTTTAATGAGCCCAGTAAATCTTAACTAGCGCTTTTATTATGTAACTGTTGCATAGGATGGGATAATAAGTACAGATGGTCATTGGCTCTAATAGAGTTTGGGAAGGCACTAAAGAATCTCCCCAGTCTCGGTCTTTAGTATCTGGGCTGTCATCAGTATAAATTAGGTCAAGAGAAAGGCTTCTAAATTAGATCAAGGCTAAATAATACTGCACTGTAATGGCACCCATAGCTGTGGGAGACCATATTACAAAACAGCTATACCTGACTGCGCTTTATTTTGACAGATATTTGTACGTGTTAGTGTCCCTGATATACATTGAATTGAAGAATTAAACGGTCTTCTTGCTTTGCGAGACAACAAAACTATTCTTTGAGTTGTTATTCTGATATATAAGGAGGTGGAGGAACGTAAAGGAACACTCGGAGACTGAAGAATTTGTTCTTAGGACTTAAAAAAATCATATTTAAACTGCTTAGTGTGTGTGTGTGTGACTATGCTTATTGCTCCCTGGGTTTGAATCTGATGCATGAATCTGACATCTTTACTATTATCTTCCTTCTCCTCTTTTCTCCTAAGGGACATTTCATCACTTATTGTATATAATGGGTACTTGTACATATCTGTATTTGGATGATTATTCTGGGCATGTGTGGGATGTGTGTTTTAATTCTGTGTGCGCTGGACAAAAGTTTGAGTTGAGTTTGCAGTAATAACTGAATGTCAAGGTGATTCTGGGTTTGCTTGCTTCTGCAGGTCATATTTAACCTTTTCTAATGCTCAGTGTATTTGTACTGCTTCTCTTCAACTCTCTTCCTTCATCTTCCTCCTCTCTGCCATTCTCATCTCTTTTTTTTTTTTTTTAACCGTTCTTCCACTTCCTCTTCATCACTTTATTCTTTCCCATTTCTTCCTTTCCATCCACCTCTGTAGGTTCCTGACCAAACGAGAACAACAGCTGATGCAAAGACGTCACCACGCTGAAGAGCTGCTACAATGGAAGCAGCAACTGGACAAGGAGGAGGCAGAGGTCCGTAGGATGGAGAAAGAGGCCCTGGCTGCATGGGACCAGAAAACACTTCGGGACAATCATCTTGACGTGTCAGAGGGACAGGAAAAGGACATCTCTGATATAAGCTCCCACCTCAGTCACCGCCGCAGCTCAGAGCCCAGAACTGACAGCGAGAAAGGTGAAGCTGCCGAATTTTCTTATTTTCAAGTGTAGAACATGGTTTAACCGGAAAATAACAACGTAATGGGATTTAAAAAATACACAGTGTGGTGTGGGAGTAAGAGTAAAATACATAACAATGTTGATTTGTTTCATTTTTCAGAGGATGTTAGCGAGGGCGACTGTTCGTCAGTGACACCTGAGTCCAGTATGCACACGGAGGGACCGGCTCCACCTGCCTCAGTCTCTGAAATAACTTTGGCCTCTGTCCAGGGCAGCCCTGCAAATTACACCCAGGACTTCACTTCAGCATCACAATCACCTGCAAGTCAACTGCATGTAATGGATTTTGTATTTTTAGCGTTTTTGTATTTTATTGTTTCAACTAATTGCTTTGATACTCACTGTAGTTTTTGGGGTTTTGAACACACATCTGTGTACAGGAGAAAGAATCTTATAGCTGCGTTTTTTCCTCTGCTGTACTTCTTGAGGATTAGGAAAAGGGTTCATAAGCCTTACTTAATTTACTGTGACTGTAAAATATTAATGTAAGCATACGATCTGTTGACTGTGATGTCATGTGACATGTCCTGAAGTAGTGTTCCTCTGTCTTCCCATCTAGTCTAATGCTCCTGAAGGCAGCCACAGCCCTGCTGCATCTCCTTCAGAGGGCAGCAGTAAAACAAAGATGCAGCTCCGCTCCACCGCCCGGACACTTATCCGCCCCTGCACTCAGCCCACCGACCCTCCAATGGCCACCCAGTCTGGTGAGTTACTAGTGTGCAAAACCCACGCTGAGATTATAACGCTTTTGGAGTGTGAAATTCTTCCCGACAGTTTTTAGAGACGAAAGGATGGGTAAAGCAGACAGCTGACATAATGCAGCTATATTGCTGGCGCTGTGTAGGCAGGAAGAATGTGATGATGCCAGAAATGCATTATGCAACCACTTCCCTGCTCCCTAACAAGCTTAACTGTGTGATAGGAGACGGGAACTCTTTGCATTGCACTTTATCGTACCAGTGCAAACTGTTGTGCTGGCCTCGTGTTGTAGCTGAGTGTGCTTTATTCATTTCCAGGTCACTTTTTAAATGTTTTCAATACTCTTTTTGTTCAGTGTGTTTATGGAAATGAACTTTACACATTCCCGGTAAAGAAAATGTACAGTAATCCCCAAAGAAATGTGTTAGTGTTTGAGTGGGCTAAAGGTTGGATTACCCGTTGCTAATCAGAGGTCTGGCACCATTTTCACATTGTAGTTGTGATTTGTCATGTACATTTTTCTTTAGAAACCATTTCAGACCAGAGTGACATAGAGAGCCGTATCAAGGCGCTCAAGGAAGAACTCAAAAAACGTAAGTTAATGGCCTCCGAGCTAAAGAAGGAGCAGAAGAAGCGACATAAGGAGCGGCTGAAGGCAGAGGAGGCGAGTCTGTTGAAACAGCTGGAGGTAAACATGATGTGTAAACTACATTTAAACATCCAGTTAGATTTGAATAATTTCTTTTCTTCTATGGACGTTTACTTGTGCGTGTATTCTTATCTCTGCTATCATTCTGTGTTTTATTTTGATTTTACAGAACTATAACAACTTCATTGAGAAAACTAAGGCAGACCTTAACAAAGAGCCAGACTTAACACTTGATACCAACTCCCAGATCAACGAGTCCAACTCTGTTTTAGAGCATCTTCCATCTTCACACAGGTACAGAGAATAATAATGATATTTTTCTACATAATTTTCAAATGAATGGTGTGCAGTTAAAAATAAATGCTTGTTTCTCAGGTCTGAACTCATCAAAATCTCAGAGTCTGAAAGGACACAAATTGATGCATCATTAGATCATCGTGAGTGTTTTAAAGTCATCATAATAAATACTTTATTATAATAAATAGAATACGTGGAGTGTTTATTCAAAATGTGTTTTCACAAATATTTTCCAGTAATAATGCGGCTCTCCCAACTCTTATGACAGATGCCTTTCCTAAGCCACATCTAAGTAGATCCACTTCAGTGCCTGGAGACGTGTCTGCTGAGGCGCCTCAAAGAGTCACTCCGGGTGTGGCAATATCCGGCAGCCCAGAAAGTCCAACCTCAGGACAGAGGAATCATCAGTCTACAGAAGATCTTATTAGGCAGCACTCCACAGAAGACAAGTCAGAACATGCAGATGAGAATATTGTGTCTGATTATAGATCTGATATTCAGGAAGAGCTGGAGGTGGAAATAAGCTCCAGAGTTGAGGATGAACAAACTCAGCATCTTCTAAAACTGGAAAATGAAGACAGACTTGACTCTCAGGAGAGGTTGCCTACATCTAAATGTGTTTCCTCTTCTGTGGATGAAGAAGAACAACATTCATCAACTGTTGGCCTTGAACAGGGAAATCAGATGAAGCAGAGTGAAGTATCTGATGTAGAGGAACCTTTACAGCCATACGTTATTGCCTCTAGTCAGCCACATTCAGCGGTAGCAGACCTCCAAACCTCAGCGCATCAAAACTACAGCTCTGCATCTGTTGACCAGGCCCAATCCCCAAACTCAGATGCTTTTGGTTCAATGAAGGAGGCTTCCATAAAAGACACTGAGGCTTCTCCAGTAGCAGATGGTTATCACGATGACTTTGAGTCATCAGTGGATTCTTCATCCAAGGAAGAACATCATAGTTCCAAGGCTGAGTCTCAGACCTCCCACGTTTCCTCCCATGAAATCAAGGGTTCAAGAAAAGACGCATCTAGCAGGGGCCTGGCATTTGACAGCCCGGATGAAGTTGTAGAGGAAGAAATAGCTGAAGATCTGAGTCACCATTCTGGCATCAGTGTGCCTAGCCATAAATCCGGAAGACTGCTGGATCTCAATAAGCAGGCAGTAGATTTTAAACGGGACAATGAGAGCTTTAATTCCAGACACTCACCAACCATCTATTCTCTGCAGGTCCCCCTCTCTCCTGTTATAGATGAAATGCCGGATTTTTACATTGGAGACCGAGTTCTTGTTGGTGGTGTTCAGCCCGGCACTTTGCGATTCAAAGGTCCAACCAGCTTCGCCAATGGTTTCTGGGCAGGGGTTGAGCTGGACAAGTCTGAAGGGAGCAACAATGGCACTTACGATGGAGTAGTATACTTTGAGTGTGACGAGCGCCATGGTATATTCGCTCCACCAGACAAAATCTCACACCTCCCAGACAAGTTTGAGCTCTACACCGATACCACAGAAGATGAGGACTCGTTCTTTGATGACTTGTCAGATAAAGATAGAAATGAACCTAAAACTAAGGAAGACAATTTCCAAATGCAAGAAAATCTCAACAGGGAAAATGAACAGACCTCTCACAAGGAGACTGGGTCAAATGATAAGAAGGAAACTGATGGCTCTGTTCTCAAGAGCCAGGATCCACATTGGGACAGGCCCCAGCTCAATTCACAACATCACAAAGAATCTAAACATCAATTTTCTGATGAGAACATTAAGGACATGATGTTGAATTCTGAAGATGCATCGCACACTCTCATCATCTCTGACTTGGATAAAACAGGTCAGGTGATGGAGAGTAAAAAGGAGATTACAGCCCTTGTTGAAAAAGAAGACGTAGAGTCACATGATGATAAGAGGAAAGAAAAGGACAAGGATTTTCTGGACACAGTTGCAGACAGGCTTGTCAACAACTTTGTGGAAGACGCTCTTAAACAGTGTGCTGAAATTAAAAGGGCGAAAGAGCAGAAGATTGAAGCTGCCAAGCAGATGAATGGAGACCTGTTTGGTGAAAATGAAGAAGAAGAAGAAAAATGGAAATCTACAGTGGATCAAAAAGATGATCTCCCCTTCTTTCTCCCAGTTGAAAAGGAGGAACTGTCCTCTCCAGAACTGTGTAACCGACCGGTGAGTCTAACCGTTTAATAGCAGATTATTTAATTTCCGCTTCTTTGTTTTGTAATGAGTTGTGGATAAAAATAATAATAAGCTCAAAGCAGTCAGCTAACCGCTGGCAGTGATGACATCAAGATAGTAACTTGTTTATTTGAGCCTGTCCTCGGGATTTGTTCAGCCAAAGTCCAACTTTATATTGACAGACTTCATTGAATTTGGTGGTCAGTGCTGAAGCCTTTGTGAAATATTTGTAAGCAAAATTGACACTAAAATGCAAAACCGAAACTTATTGTAGGCCTCGTGGTGTGATGTTGCAATCAGATGTTAATATTTATGCAAATCTAGAATTGAATGTAAGCTTGATGTTGATGTTGTCCTTTTTTATTTTTACTTTTTCAACACAGGAGAGTCCAGTGTTAGGAGCCATTGGTCAAGAAGAGCTCGCCAAGCGTCTAGCAGAGCTGGAACTGAGCCGTGAACTGCTCGATGACCTCGGTGATGATCAGGACTGGTTTGATGAAGACTTTGGCCTTAGCTCCCGCAGGAAACAGCAGAAACTCAAAGAGGAAGAGGCACGACTGGGAGCGGGATTTGGGAGATCTAGCTCATCAGCTGGCCCAGCTATGGGGGAAATGGGTCCGTCATCAGGTGGAGAACCCCAGGTAAAGACGCCACCTAGACCGGAGCTGCCTCTCCCCTTGCCTCCTAAACTACCTGAGCAGCCTGCCATGGTGGTACCCCACTCAGCTGTAGAGGTGGAGAAGATGGTCCATGCTGCCACACGGGAGCTCTGGGACAGCTTTGACCTCGGGAACAAGGGAACGCTCACTCATGGGCAGCTGCTAAGTCCACAACCTTCACTAGAATACCTTGGCAAAGAGGACAGCACCCAGAACCAGGAGTCGCTGTCCATTCGCAGCTACAGAAAGGTATAAATAAGACGTGTGGACCCATGAAAATGTCAGTCATGTTTTTAAAGCTCCAAAGCTGGCTTTGGGCTAAACCACCTAAATTGAGGTTATTCTACTTGAGAAGCTTTATTTATGTAAATTTCATACAGTACTTCATATTTTTACCTGTGCTCTTTTCTCAGGCTGTGTATGACTTAACGTGGGAGATCCTTCAGGAGATCTATGCTGAAGACCCCAATACTAATCAGCCTCAGTGGGTCAAACCGCGTCGAGTGAAGTCCTCTTCATTTCACAAAGTCAGGACACCGGGAGACATCAAGAAGATCCAGGTAAAAGAACGATGGCAGCAACACTGAGAGAAACTGTTGAACAGTGACAATAATGATGCTGTAGTGATGTTGACTGTTGATATTTTTGACTATAAAATAATTACATTTTTGTGAAATTGTTTCATAGTTGACTTATGTTCTATAATCCTTTTCATGAGCATTACTTTTAGTGGCCTTTGACCACCAAATTAGAAATTCTTAATAAGGATTTTACAGTCACTCAAATCCAGCATCGCGACTAACATGTTTTTTGTCCCCCTTATGCTGTTTCTCAGGAGTTCATCACAGAAGAAGTACTGAAGCTTTATGGTCTGACAAAAGACCAGAACCAGAAGAACGACTGGCAGAAGATGCTCAAGTTTGGAAGAAAGAAGCGAGACAGAGTCGATCACATACTGGTAGGCCCCCGAATGCCATTTGCATTTCTCTGTGGCCCAAACGGAGCATCTTGTAAATGTTGCCTTTTTCATTTTTAGAAGTAAACACATGAGAAATGATTTTATTTCCACTAAATAACAGCAACAGCTTTAAAGAGGTAATAGGATTACTTAGAGTTAGGAAAACATGCATTGCAGATTAGAGTCTTTAATGATTTATTAAAATTACAGGAAGTTGAACATAATCTGCCTGAAAAGCTTCATACTGCGATGGTTTATTTCAGGTGGTGCAGGTTCATTTAATGTCTTTAGAGAAGAGGAGCAATTTTAAGCAGGAGAAGTGCTCCACACAGGCCATTTTCCACAACAGGAACTGTCAGATGGTTTTTGGAAAGCCTAAACCATTTTCCCACCAGGTTAATTCCCTCATTTACAACTGCAAAATGAAAATGTGAGAAAGTTCTACTTTTAGGGGTCTTCATTTTCATTTTGCAATCAAAAGAGGGGATTAACCTGGTGGGAACATACACAAATGTGGTTATCCTCTCAGAGGAAACTATGTGAAACCAGATAGAATAAATAGAAAAGAGATGCTAAGATGTGAAAATGGATTGATGAGGATTTTTTGCTTTAGTGGTTGAGCCAAACAATGGTGTTAATAAAGACACTGTGACTCTGATTGTTTTACAGTAGCTATGGTCCAGTTCTCTGTGAGGAGGTGCAGCTTGTTACCACAGGGCAGGTTATAAGCAGCGAGTCCACTGTTGCTGCTTTGTGTTTGTTTCTTTACCGGCCGTCACACAGACGTGTGTTTGAAGAGATTGGGGGGGAAGTAGTAAGACTGATTGCTAAGTTTTTATAAGGAGAGAACATGAACGAGAGTTTGCTTTCCACGGTCCTGTGCAACAGCTGTGTCAGCAGGCTGACTTGATAATCTTTATGAGCCTTCACCAAAGTGGAAACACAAACAGTGGAACCTTTTGGCTCCATGGAAATGACTCCTGAGAGGAAAGGTCCAGATGGATAGATGTGCTCGGACGAAGGTTTTGGGCAGATATTTAAAACAAACAGTTGTTTTATTTGTTTTTAATTTATTTATTCCCCTTTTGTGCCAAGAAAGCAAAGAAATTATTGTAAAGTCTTTCAGCTCTTTATCATGCTATGTTTTAATGTTTAGCCAGGATAACAGACAAACCAAATGCTGGTTTACATAAACACAGAACATTAACTTTTTATCTTCGCTCCCTGAAATGTCTCTGATGTTATTTGTGTGGTGCCAACCACGGTGTTTGTCACCTCAGACTACTTTACATAGTAGTAAGATTACTGCGTTACTATATATTCTTTGTCATAGGGACAGCTGTCAGTCACTGTGCTTCTGTAGTAAAACCAGTTTTTCTCTCTCTCAGGTTCAGGAACTCCACGAGGAGGAGGCCCAGTGGGTCAACTATGACGAGGACGAGCTGTTTGTCAAAATGCAGCTAGCAGACAGCATCTTCGATTCTTTACTGAAGGACACAGTGAATGTGCTCACACTCATTTCTGACAAGAGAGCCAACAGAGACACGCTCTCCTGATGGCGTTCTGCTTGAGTTTAAACTACAACTTCTAGCTCAATCCTGTTCTTTCCCCACCACGGTGAACTCCAGCCAACTGTCGCTGCTCGGGCTTCCACCAGCTGATGTGCCAACAGCAACCCTCTGATGCCTTCAGTCTCAGTATTACCTCGCAGCTAAACAAATTGTCCTTAGTTCTCCAACATTCATTCGCTGAATCGCATCAGCTGACTGTAATAGCGACAACGGTCGCGCTCAAAACGCCTCTTGAGCAATCCCGCCCTCTAAAACCTTAACACGAGTCTGAGCTCTCGCCTGGACCGGCCGTTTTGCAGACTGTTGATGATGATGAGATGGACTGTGCCATTTGCAAGCATGCGAAGGTCCATGAATGCTGCTAAGTGATCGTTTTGTCGTGGACTTTGGAATAACATCCACTCAGAACAGTAGTAGATAATTCTTTTGAATTGTAAATCTTTAGGTAAATGTGTATATATGTGGATTCAAAAATTGTAGTAGAACAACAAATGAGCAATATAACGTGCAGTCTGGTTTGACAGTGATACATTATAGCCTTGGCTTTGTAATGCAGCACATTGAAACTAAACAGGTTAAAGTACCAACTCTAAGCTTTAATTTGTAGGTTTCACATCCAGACCCAGTGATCTGGGGGGGTAATTGCAGCTCGTTTTATTCACAGTCCTCTTTGCAGGGTTCTGTAAGTTTGCCTTAACCGCTGTAGCTCTTGCTTGTTTACGGGGACTTTTAGATCACTTTCTGGTCTTTGGCAAATACAGCACCTCCTTAGTTGGCATTGGGTCAAGTGATTTGCCTACCAGTAATGATAAAATTCAACTCTTTGGCTCACAACGCTCATGGTTTGCTTTGACTGCAGGTTTACTAAAGGCTTGCTCCACGTTCTGTCTGTGAAAAAGTATTTCAGCCATTACAGTTTAAAGACCATCAAATGCCTTTAAAGCAGAGAGTTGGGGCTTTAAATAGTCAGTGCTGTATTACAAATCTAGAGTTGCAACACTTGGTCTCTGATCAGATCTGGACAGACTTTGCTGTGTTGGACCGCTGAGTTCAAAGAGTCTATGAAACATGTTTGCTTCCTTAGTTATTTATTGCGTGAAAATGTTTAATTAGAGGCACAAAGAACATTCAGAATTGTAAATGATCTTGTAAGTAAACATACAGAGAAGAGCTCCTTTAAACTTTGTGTAAAGAAAGTCTAACATTGTTGTAAAAGCACAAATAAAAAATGTGAATATGGCAATACATTAGGGAGGAGAATCCAGGCAGAGAAGATGGAGAAATGTGTTTTAAATATTTAAAGTCGTTCTCTTAATAATCGATTGAAACTGTTTGTCTAAACTGTGTGACTTTTTATTGTGGCCACAGCTGTCCAGTCGGTCAACAGTGCGTTCCTCTTCTGTGCTGTATGCTAACTTTAGGAAGCATGTTCACATTGTAGCACAGTGTTGACCACACAGAGAAACCTTATCAACTGGTTTCTCTATGTGGTAGGTGTGAACGCAACCGACACTTTAGTGTGTAGCACGAAAACAGAAGAGAAACAACTGCAGTAGGCTGATGTTTTTACACTTACATTACGGGACAGTACCGAAATGCTGGATTTGAGCCTCAGCTGTCCTACGGTCCATTTACTTCGTCTTATCTGAGAAAACACCCGTGGTTCTCGTTTCTTTATTATTTACTCTCTGAAAGGTTTGTTTGCATAACATTTGCCCTAAAATAAACACCCTGTCATGTAAAACCACGGCCGCTGCGAGTCATCGACCAGTTCAAACGAGGCATCACAAAGTAGCCAGAAGTGGTCGAACTCCATATTCAGTTCAAGTGCCTTTTTCAAGTTGAGTTGTTTGTTTCAAACTGACTTTCCTGATGTCTCTGCATCATTTGGACCTATTTTCTTCGAATGTCTCCCTTAAACTGCTGTATACTACCGTTTTATAAAGGATCCTACAAAGGCTGCTCTTCTTCTGACCAGTTAACCAGCGCTTCAGTTTCTGCCTTATAGATATTTCTGTGTAGTTTTTTTTTTTTTTTGGACAGTTTTTTAAATCTCCTCTTGCTTCTGTGCCTCAGCCCGAGGAAATGTTTGCGTCTAACCTGCTTCTTATCAGGCCAGCCCATGTGTCTGTGCATATAGACAGTGTTGAGTCATGTTATTGATGTACTGTATCAGGAACAAGTGGCTCAAGCTGACAGGCTGCACAGTGTGAGTCACTGAGCTGATGTGGTTCAGCACGTAGGACTGTATCTAAGGGCTTTTTTTTGTGCCACTGTCAGTGTGGCTTTGATCCAACAAACTGTAGAAACTCATTGTGGCATGTATGAGAGAGCTTGTTAATTCTCACTGACTGCTTGGAGCTAAAGTGACCTTAAACTGAGTCTTTTTCTTTTCCCCTTCCTGATGCTGTTTGAATACGTGTTGAGGTGTATGTTCAAACTGTACATAATGTAGGAAAAGACCAAAAACGTTTCATACCAGTCTCCATGCTATATGACATTAAAGTCTGGTGACATGATTAGTATCTTAGAAACGTTTTCTGCAAGGCTTTATTGCGACTCCTCCGTCTTTGTCCTCTTCAATTGATTGTATGTTGGTGGAAGCTAAGTTCCCCTCTGTAACTATGCAGTACTTGGTTGTACTTATTGTTTTGTGTGTCTGGACCAAACAGCTTAAGACCTCAGCTGTAGTCTGTAGATTAACTCAGCCTTCAAGTAGCTTGAAGCTGTTTGGTGTAGCGGTGTCGTTCCTATCGTCTGGTCCGAGGTCTTCACAGGAGACGCAGCACCTGCCGTTTGATCTCTGTAAAAAGTAGGCACAAGATGTTTGAGTATCATATTAACAAGTCGAATTAGATTTCCCTGAATATTTATAATAATGTGCTGTGAGTGTGCTGCAAGTGCACTTGAAAATTAGTACAAATCTTTTATGGGTGTAAATATACTGTTTGTCCAATCTGACCCACACTTACGGTAACTTTAACGATTGTTGTATAAAAAGGAAAAAAAAAACTGTTTACTTTGCAAATATGTACATAGTATATATTTGTTTACTAAATGAAATTTGAAACTGTAAATAAAGCTTTCATTGTTTCTAAAGGAATGTGATGTGAAATGTTTTCAATTTTAATTTAGGGTGTGCAGAAGTAGCTCCCACATGTTACAGTGCTGACGGCAGGATAACAAATCTCTCTGTAATGTTCGACTGTGCGACCAAACAGAGGTGTTGATGTTTGTTTGTCACATTGTTTTAGGGCGCAGTCGTGAGGCTATTGTTGCAAAGCTATCTGCAAATTAGCAGAAGAGCTGGAGATCCATCTCACTGCATCAGTGAATCGTTTTCATTTAAAGGAAAAAAAGACTCATTCAACATAAAACCAACCAAGTTTGGGAAAATGAAGATTGTGTTTTTAATAACTTTACCATATTCACTGAAGTCCCATCCCTAAAGTTACAGGCCTCCAAAACACGCAGGGCTGTGTTGAAGATCGTGGCCTTTGCTTTTCCAGCATAATGAGCAGGGCTGAAAAACACATTTAGGCTTCGTCTAAAAACTGCAAACGAATCAACTTTATATCAACCCAAGTGACACCAGCACCAGAGTTTGTTTTTTTTCCCCAATTGCTGGGTATCAGTTTTATTGGATTTATCACAGTTTCAATAAAACTGCACTTTCCCCCCTAAATTAGAGTCACCTGAAACCTAAACACGGATACCATCCATGTTTTATCTGTTTTCACTGAAAACAACTCACAAAGTGTGTCCTGGGTAACTTTTAAAGGCTCTTTTCACCGTGTAGGATACAAGTCTGGTCAAAACAAGCATACAACAAGGTCTCCTTTTTTAACATAGTTTGATTCTTAGTTGTGTTTCCTTCTGTGTCAAAGTAAGTTTCTAATATAGTCATACCTGAACAGTCAAATGCAGCTTATTCTGTGAAATGGTCTTCACTTTCATTTCTCCAAGTAATGAATTGTTTTGCACACACCTGTAAATTGTCTCCAGCTCCCCCTACATGGAAGTCTGTTTTTTGTTGTGGGTGAGTTTTGCACAGGTTTACTTCTGTTTCTGCTCCCATTCATTGTTGATTTCATAACTTTGTAGTCTTTGTGAGTCTATGAAGGTGGCCCCTCCCTGAGCGTGGTTCTGCCGGAGGTTTCTTCCTGTTAAAAGGGAGTTTTTCCTTCCCACCGTTGCCAATGCTTCCTCAAAGAGTGTTTTTTTTTTTTTTATTGTTAGGGATCTTTCTTCATTAGTCTAGTGTGTTTGCGTTATAGATAAAAAGCTGGAAATAAACTGAATATTGTGTCTCTGTGGCTGTTCTGTTAAAGGACACCTGCCCTCAAAATGCAAAACTCTGTCTCGTCACAAAATTGTATCTTCTGCAGAAAACCACAAACTAAACACGTAAAACTAAACGTGTGCTCGGACGCGTATCACTTCGCAGTTAAAGTCTCTACAGCCATTAAATGACATTTCCTGTGTAGAGTCGTGTCCTGCACGTGACTTTAAATCGTCATGAATTAATAGTTTCATCTTATTCTAGCGTGCGTTTAAAGTGACGACAAATGGGCGATCGTGCGGAGTTGCGCTGTTTGTATGGCACTTTTGGTTTGCACGGCAGGGGGAGGACCCACGAAGCCCGGTGGGCATAAAAAAGCAGAGGCAGAAAAAGTTGTGACAAGTTTTGTGACAGCGGAGTGAGTGTGTGCGCTCAGAGAGACGACTCGGAGCTCCAGCAGCAGCAGCAGCAGCTCGGAGGGGGAAGATGGCGCGGCGCTCCGGCCGTGCCACGTCTCGGTGTGAAGAAATACAAACACATCCCAGAAAGATGGCAACATCTGCGGTTTGGTTGTGCTTGTGCCTCCTTTTTCCGTCCGCGGAGGCCGGACTGTACACGGCTTCGGACCAGATCGTGTTGTTAACTCAGGAAAATGTGGAGTCTATTTTGATCAACTCCACAGCTGCTATGATCGTGGAGTTTTACGCTTCGTGGTGCGGACACTGTGTCGCCTTTTCTCCGACGTACAAAGCCCTGGCCAGAGACATTAAAGGTGTGTACAGAGCAGCAGCAACATTTGAAAGCTTTCAGTCATTCTGACTCTCGTTGTGTTCACTTCCAGCTTTGCACAGCTGGTCTTGTTCGCTGCCTTAAAAAGAAACTTCTGCTAAACATTTTAAGGATAAAAAAAAATCTATAATTTAGTCTTTTTAAATATTTCCCGAGCTTCATCTCTGCGCGGAAATGATGAGAACACCAAGCTGCACTTTCCATCTGTTAATTAGAGCATGAGATCTAATGGAAGTGTTTTTATTTTGCTCGCTGCTCTCACGTCCTCTCCAACTCAGAGCTGCTCCTGCAGCCGCTGCCAACGAAAATCTCACAGAAGCATCCGAGCAAATATAATTAGGATGATGGTTAAGGACGAAGTTTCTGATGATGGCTGGGGCCCAACACAGTCACAGGGTATTTCAGTCCAGTGCTTTCACTCGCAGTCCACAGTGGCATCCATGGCTTGGCATGCTATCAAACGGCCTGCCTTGGAGGGATTAGGAATGCTCGCAATGTAATGATTTTACACTGGGAGCAGCACCGGATGAGCCTTGGACCTCTGTCGGGTGTGTGGACTCCCACGATCCTGCTCGTGAAGCAAAGTTTCTAAAATGAATATCAAAGGAAAATGCTGCTCACCTGTAGCAGCTGACAGTTTGCTTATAGCTAGAAGTTTTTATCCTAAAAGCCGTACCTTCTATATTGATTCATGGATCGAGACTAATTCGGGGCCCCATCCAGTGCTGATGGACTGTACACAGCAAAGTAGACTGTAAATAAATATTTACTGTGGGTCTGTCTCCCTCTGTTTGATGTCTGTTCAGAGTGGAAGCCGGCTGTGGATCTGGCAGCTGTAGACTGCGCTGATCAGGAGAACAGGGAGGTCTGCAAAACCTACAAAGTCCGAGGGTACCCCACAATAAAGGTCGTATGCTATATATGAACTGTCTGCATGGCTGTTTCTTCCTTTATGATGAGTGTTGTGTGGAAATTCACTCTTTCCACTAAAGCTGCTGATTATATGAAAAAGAGGCTGAATTAGGCATCCAAAAACAGTGGCTCACTGTCTTGTCACAGCAGGAAAGTCTCATGTTCGGACCCCCTGAGTGGCAGGATGTTTCTGTGTGGTTCGCTTGTTTTTACCCCTCTTTGCTCCTGCAGGTTTTCTCAGGAGAACCTGACTCCCATAGTTCCCTTGACTAAGCTTAGAGCTGTAGTTGGTCTCCAGGTGCTGCACCACAGCACGCTGACAATGAGTTGGAGTTAAGATCCTTACAGTGATCCACAAAGGAGAACATAAAGAAAGTAAACAACTTAGTTCTCCGAATAAATTAAATCACAATTATTCAGACATAAGAAATAAGAAAGTTGGAAAGAAATTGAAAAGGCAGTTTGTTGTTAACTCCTCAGTTTCACATGGTTGGGCATTGATATGGCTTTTATGTAACAGTTTGCATGTAGGGTGACCAAAGCCCCCCCTTAGATTTGAGCACACAGCATTTCTACCCCTCGTTCCCACCCCCTGTCCCACATACTGAGGCCATGTCCCACATTTAGATTTTGTTCTAGTTTTCAAAAGTAAACACTGTCAAATAGACTCTTTACCAAGTCTGGCTTTTATTCAGTAGCTACAACGAAAGCACGAGAGACCATCATCAGACTGTCACTGTTTCACTGCTCGTGCTGAAGTCACAGGTGTGCATATTTCACTAGAAGAGGCTGGAAACTTTCACAGAGGAAAAAGACATGCTGTTAAAATAAAGGCTGACACAACCTACAACTGTTACTCAGTGTTTTTGTCTTTCCCCCTCTCTATTCTATTTTCAGTTTTGCACTGGGGAAATAATGACGTGTCAGTGTACGAGCGTACAAAAGCAGATGATTATCAGACACAGGGTAAAAAAAAAAAAAAAGTAGCACATGACTGTTAGAAAACTATCACAGAAACTGCAAATTGTGTTATACAAACATACTCGTTGTCCTACATTCAGCTTGTTGGGATCTGCTCGCCGTGTTTGCATTAATGAATCCTGTTTAGAAATGAGTCCAGCACATTCCCCCGTGCAGGGGTGGCACATGGAGATGGATCCCATGAAGGTCCATGCTTTTCCTTCTCAGCTCTTCCAGCAGTGATGCAAAGATTTGATCATATTCTGCAGATGATGGTTAAACCTTTGCATGAGTAACGGTCCCATTTTTTACTCTTTGAATCAAACACTGTTATATTCACGGGTCCTGTTCTAGATTTTAATACTGTTGTAATTATGCATATTTGTTTAAGGCAGTATGAAAACTGTGTATATAAAAACAAACAATACTTTGTGTAGTTTGTCCTTTAGTAGTCTCAACATCAAGGAGTCATTTTGAAAACGTTATTCTTGTATTAGCTGCAGTATCTCGTCAGTCTGCCACATGCAACGTTTGCATGATCAACAGCCACATCGCAGAAATTCAAACATCTGCACTCATACTTGATTAGTCAGCAGAGTGTGTTCAAGCTCACGCATCAAAAGCCAATAAAACAAAGAGCTCCTTCTGTTTTGAACTTGCACTGGAGCTTTAACATCTGCTACTCATTTTAACCAGGAAGAGGTCAAGAGGAGGGCTGCCCCCCCCCCATCAGATATTACAGAACATGACTTTGCTTCACTCGTAGCTGTGAGGCCCGTCTGATCACATCTCACTTCTCTCTCTCGTCTTTTCTTAACTGAGACCTCCCTCTTTGTTTTCTCTTCTCAGTTCTTCCATGCCTACTCCAAGCCTGATTATGAAGGACTGCCTTTTAGAGGTATTACACACAGAGAGGACACTCACCGAGCCTTCAGCTTGTTTTCTTGGAAACACCACCATAAGTTGTCTTGTGTAGTCATGGTGTTATTTCAATATGCTTAACCCTCAAACTTCCTCCTTTGTTTCTAATTATTTTGTCTTGGTTTAGCTCAAACGTGTTCTATATCCACTGTGCATCATTTATTTCACCAACCTAAGAGTACAGTTACCTGTTTTGGACTCGTTTGTATTGATGTTTTGGTAAATACGGATTTGTGTCAGTTTAAGATCATCTGTAATAAAATCTTTGCATTTTTGATTTATTTATTTTTAGAGTTTAGCCGTAATGTTCAAGACCTCCGTCACAAGATCTTAGACAAACTGGAAACCCACGGTGAACCCTGGCCCCCTGCCTGCCCCCCACTGGAGCCCACCAGGTAAACACACGAGCAGAAACACTAGTTTCTATAAACTTATTTTTATCAGCAGTTTTACAGTTGCAGTCTTATCGTCTGTTCAATCATCACTCACGACTGAAGCCAGCTGATGTATCTGCAGTAACTCCTACACAGTTAGGGGTTCGAGGGTTCTCATCTAATATGATATTATGATGTCTCTGTGTTGCCTAGCAACCACCTACCAAGGGGCTTAAACGACCAGCTGAAGGAATTAATGCGCATATAGCAACTTATAAAAGATTCTTTTAACTTTAATTTTACAACAATAACATCCACAAAATGTATTTCCACACGTCCCATACTTTTACAAGCATACAAAACATGTTTCCACAAAACGGGTTCTATTTCAATATTTTTCGCTCTTCTTTTGCAGTTCCTGTTACCCTGCCTTCATAAAATAACTTGTTTTGAATTCGTTTCTGTCCTCTTACTCGATTGTGTATGCACCTAAAATTGAGCCTTTCCAGTATCTGTCATGTTCCCAGTGTATTTTATTTATTTATTTATTTTGTTGTTGAACTTAATTCATATCTTCAACTTTCTGTGGATTTTGTAGTTTTGTTTGCAGAATTGTTCCTATAAGCAAAAAAAAAAAAGAACTGTTCACTTTAAATTTAAATAAGGGGTTAAAAAAGTTGATTTCTAAAGTTTATGACAAATTCAGTTTGACTCAGAAGACTCCCCATTAGCTCATTATTACTACATGGCCGCCCTGGTGCATGGCACACACGCATACAGTATACAGACATGTGAACTAAAGCACACATAGTTCAGCAGGGGAAGGCCCAGGAAGTCTTTCTCTTTGGGTTTAAAGTGAAAGCGTCATGTTAGAGCAGAAATTCAGAAATGCAGTTGGTTTTTTTGTTTGGGGTTTTTTAAGCAAAAAAAGAATTTTTTTTAAATTTATTTTTTCACAGGTGGAGACGATTTTGTTGTAAAGTTTTAGTATTTTAGGTGGAGGCAGAGAAATGACAGAAAGGTGGTGTTTTTGTTTGTGTTTTTCATTTAGTTTATTTTTACATTCTTGAAAAGCATGTAACACACACGCAAACCATTCTGCACCCTAAATACTGTTATTATGACCTTTAGACACATAATGATTCACTTTTATTTATTTATCTTTGCTGATTTTTAAAAAGTCAGATGTGGGTCTCTCCCTCCCCCCCCCCCCCCCCAGCCAAATGGAGGTCGACGTCTTCTTTGAGACGAACGATGTCAAACACCTGGCTCTCATCTTTGAAGATGCCACGTCGTACGTTGGCCGAGAGGTAACACGTCGGAGATGTGACTGAAACGCTCGCAGTGTTTGTTGTCAAACGGCGGCGTATTAACATTAAATAGGTCCGTGTTATGAAACATGGCGAGGTAAAGTGTGTGTGTGTTTTGTACGTTAGGTGACCCTGGACCTGTTACAGTTTGACAGCATTGCGGTGCGCAGGGTCCTGAACACTGAGGAAAGCCTGGTGACCAAACTGGGCGTCACAGAGTTTCCATCCTGTTACCTTTATTATCCTGGAGGCAACTTCACCAGACTCAGAGTGTGAGAGTCTTTACAGTATCTACTGCATGTCAAACTGCTTTTGAAAAAGTGACAAAATAAAGTTTATAAACACATTTTTCTAGTATAAGGAAAATGTAAGGGCGTTCAGCACGCTCTATAATAATACTGATGATCTTATGGAAAAAAATCAAAATATTTGAAACAACCCACACACTCCTTATCTAATGTTTTTACTCAGTTTGTCTAATCAACCTTGTTATTCACGGATTTCCTTGATTTTTCTGACTGATATTTGTTATTGTTCATTATTTGGTGACCTTGTTGTTTCCGTATAAACTCTTGGACATCGTGAGAATCGGCCAGAAAGTGAAAACATCTCTGTGGGTGGGCAGAACTTTGGACTGTACAGCACAAACATAAAAGGGCAGTTACAGGTCTTTGTACGACGTGTCCTTCATGCGCTTTGGCCTCGCTGTGCAGTTACTAGAGGAGAATACAGGTGAGAAAAGAGGGTAGCAGTGAGCACCAGTGCAGTGAGCACCAGTGCAGGCTCGCGGGCGGAGTTTCCACCAGTTTAGCACCACTATAAAACCGACCACACTATGTAAACACATAAGTGGAGGCAGCCAGCTAAAATGTGACAGTAACCTTGGCTAAGCACTAACAGAACGTAAGAAAGTCTAAGGCTCCAGTAGAAATGTCTGTTTCTCAGTCCAACACAGTTGCTCCTTGCCCAAAGCAATGAAACGTGAAACAGGCGCACAAAACGTAAAAATCTGATTTCTGCATTATTATAATGAGGCCGTTCTTTTTGAATGGCTGAGCTGAGGCAGTGAGCCTGAGAGAAGCACATGCATTGCTCACGCTGGCTGTGGAAACATCTGCCAATATTGTGGAACTAGAAGGTCCGTGCCCTGCATGGATCTCCTACCTGTTTTCTTTCCTTTCAAACTGGGTCAGAGTTGCACAAACACCAAGTTTATTCCCCTTTGGTTGTCATTGTTCAACACGCGGCTGCACCGCTCTCTTCCGAAAAGCTTGGTAGTGTTCTCATTATCTGAACGCTATTCATGAGAATATTTTTAAACATCTGGCCTCTTAATGGGATCAGAGCATCAAAATCACTCCATTATTCACCATCATAAAGCGGCGCTGATCATTCCTCACCCTGCAAATTCATCTGCTGTTTATGCCTCTTTGTTTGGCTGTTTCAATAACTTGGCATGCAAAGAGGACTCTTTTTAGTTGACAAATGCAAAGAGGAAATGATTTATTGCTGTTTTATTTATTCACCCTCCATCTCTCCCCTTTCCAGCCCCCCTCATCTCCATCACTGTACAGAAGGGAGGTTTTTTAATTTCTTGCATGAAAACAATGCCATTGCTTTTCTGGCTTCACCTGCCAAACAAGCCCCAGCCACACACGGCGACAGATGGCCTCCCATCATCGCTGAATGTCTGATTGATCCTGGGAGAGCACAGTGGTGTGCGCCTGTGTTTGCGTGTCTGCGCGCGAGCGTGCGGGTGGCGTCTCACATCCTTCATGCATGTAATGTGTGCTGGTCCCAGGTGAATGCATTCCCCCTCAGTTCACCCTGATGCCTGCCTGCCTGCCTGCTGGCCCTGGGGATCGCTGGATGAATGGCTTCCCCTCCACATCTGTACACTCCCACACACACGCAGGTGTAATTGAGTCCCAGGCTGGTGTGAGTAAGCGTTGGCCCCGAGTATCCATCCTCCTTATTACCATCCTGTTCAAGTTTTACGATGCTCTCGCTCGCTCTTTCTCCCTCTCTCGTTCCCCCTCCCTCTCTCTCCGTCCGTGACAAGGAGAGAAGGAAAATGAGGGGAGGATGTGAGGGATGGAGGGTGGTGAGCGCTTTAGTGGTTGTGGTTGCAGGGTTATCACATGCCTAAAGGATCAGCCATACCTCTCTCTCCTACTTACCCTGGCACCATCTGCCTAGTATTTAAAATGCATTCCCGTAAGTGTGTAAAATATACGGCCGTGAAAAATACAGGTCGTAAAAAGGGTTTTATGGCGTTGGACTGCTGAGACAAAAGATTGAAACTGAAATAAAAAACGAAACAGAAAACTGCTTTTTGAGGTTCGCTGCAGATATGGACACGTTAATGTTACTCAGGTGTGATTGTTGCATTTCTCAGTGTGCACGTCTCTGCACAGATGCACTTTCACACTGAAAACATCCTGTATTAACCTGTGTAAGTGATGGCCTCACTTCTCCCTTTCTCCCACAGTGACATTGAGGCTCGTGCCTTCTACTCTTATGCCCTCCAGAGGCTACCGGGGGTGGTGCGGTCAGGGAAGCCTCCACCAGTCTCCACCGAACTCCTTAAAAACAACACAGAGGATCCCTGGAGACCGTTCGACAAGTATGAATGAGACACAACATCCACAAACATCTTTACTGACTCATATTTCGCCTTGATGTGATTGTTTGCTTTTTGCACTCAGGTTCAGGGTGTATATGGCAGACCTGGAGTCAACGCTGCACTACTCCCTGCGCGTTGAGCTGGGTGCTCAGTCTGTTTTCCAAGGGCGGGCACTGACTTCTCTCAAGGCTTACATCTCTGTCTTGGCCAAGGTACACTTAGCAGAACTTTCAGACACAGCAAGTACAAAAAACAGCAGATTTGTATTTTTTAAAGCAGTTTGCTCCTCGTTGTCTGACTGGATTTGTTATCTTGACGTATACTGACTGCTGAAAACTGTTGTGGTCAGAAAAGCATTAAAAACTGTTTGTTTCTAGATATTGATAAAAATAAACTAAAAATAATCAATTTTAGCAAATCTGCTGAACATGAACTTGCTTCACCAGGCAATGTTGTAGCTCAAGTCCTGCAGTTGCAGCAGGTCACCACTAGGTGGAGATTGAGACAGCAGAATGTGGGTTAAAGCTGCAGATTTGAGTTTTCCTGTTCCAGCGTTTGGCTTTTGTTTTCCTTCGCATACGTTATTAACTTTGGTCTCCGTCACTTTGTTACAGTTATATCCTGTTGTGCGTGCTGTTGTTTGTATGCGCACTCATAAACACACAAACGTGTCAGAAAGCCGGAGTGAATGGCACCGACTAGAGCAGAAGTCCAAAGACTCTGGTGGGCATTGATGGTGCCTCTCAGGGTGCTTGCTGCCCACAGGCTCATGCTGTCTTCCTGCTTGTGGTTTCACACAAGCATTTCTGTAAATATTTGTGACCATGCCAGTCTTGTGGGTGCGTGCGAGTGATGTTTGTCTCTCATTGTCATTTGTTACCCTTTCCTCCTTTTTGTTGTTGTTGTTTTTCCAAAATATTTCAGTGTCTCCACTCTTTTTACCGCCCTGCCTTTGGCTGCATTCTTACACCTCTATTTGCTAAATCCTTTCTGTGTGAAGTGAGCCAGCCAGGCAAACATGTTGTGATGATGAGGCCTGACCTGCTATCCTGCTCCTGTTGGCTACAGACCAGCCTGTTTCACTGCCCTAGTCCGCTAGTCCAATCTCTCTGATTATATCTCGCTCTCTAGGGAGGCATCGTAGAGAGCCATCTCCGTCAGTGTGTGTGTGGCAGAGCACTGTGGCCTCCTATTAGCTCCAGTTTGTTTAGTGAATAGCAGCAGGTCCCAGTGGTATTTTTAGCATGCCCCCACCCCTTACCAGAATGGAGCGGCAGCCCAGCGGGGCTTTGTGTTGCTGAGGAGGGCGTCATTGTTACAGCCGACCGCCACTCGACGGCCCTTATTGACATTTGACTGAGAGGTCTCGCTGCATGGTGAGAATGCTTTAAGCCAGACTCGACTCGCTGTTAGTCGTGGTTTGTGAGACCGGGTTGGACACGAGCGCAGGAAATGCCTGCAGGTCATGTTTACAGTGCAGCCAGCTGGATAATCTTTGACTCGCTTTTTGATTCGTCTAAAATCGCTCACTTTCAAACTGTTCTCTGCACCTTATTATTAAAGCGCTACGTTTAAAACGAAACACAAAAACACCTGAGCGCCACGTGTGAGTCATGTGATTAGAGTGAAAGTGACTCACGATGGCCTGACCTTTAATGTCAGTGTTATTTCACTCTGCTGTCATGCTCCTTAATCATGACTCTTTAATGTGAGCTGAACCACACAGTGAGTGGAAAGCTCCATGCACAGGCTCACGTGTGCCTACAAGTAAGGCTTTCAGTATTAATTTAATCAGCATATTCATTTGTCATTCTTCTGCGTATCCAGTTAATTGTCTAAAAAGTCTGAAAATTATAGTTTTAAGTGATTCTAATGATTGTTTTTCATCAACTAAGACAAGAAAACCAATAAATATATAAAACTGACTCTTATTAGACAAATAACTGTGTCCTGAGCCTCCTGAGCGTCTTCTTTCCTGGATTCGTTTTTTTAATTAGTCTGCTTTGTCAAAGAATCACACTTCCATGAATTCTTTCTTCTCCATAATCATACAATCATCACATCTCTGTGCCACATGTTGTAGATGGCAGCGTTTTTGCACCCAGTCGTAATATTACTAGATTTACTATCTTGTCAGGCTGGAGCCTGATTTATGAATCCTCTACATGTATATGAGGATTAAAAAAGTGGATCTTGGGAAGCATGAGAGCATTACAGTGAGGTTTTTAAGGATTACACCTCTATCCTGCTTTTCTCGAAAGAAGCCCTTCAGCCCAGAGGGGACAAAGGGGCTGAGGAATAAAACAAAGAATTAAGAGGAGGGGTTTAGTTTAAAGGAACACAGACGTCTGCCTTCTCACGCCACGGCCCAGGACATAATGTGTAAAAGTGCCTCTGCTGCCAAGATTGCCTTGGCTTTTCTTAAAATTAGCTGTCCAGATAATTATGAATCATATTACAGATTTAATGAGCATTCCCTCAGAATTTGTCAATTCGCTTTGATGTATTTTGTGTGCGTGTGTGTGTGTGTGTGTGAGGATGAGGCTGCTGTTTTCTGGTTTCCACTCGGGCACGTGTCTGCAGTAGATTACCGAGGGCCTTCACCCCTGGCTTCCACCCCCGGCCTGGCCTGGTCTCCCCTGTTAGAGCCAACAGATGCCTCCCTCTCAGGACCCTCACCACAAGGAGCTTGCGGTTTCTCAAGTGCTGCTGATACTAATCGGATCAGGAATGACATATTGCCAGGGTGAATGGGATTGTCATGGTCCAACTGGGATGGGTGCAGGAGGGGGTGAAGTGTTTGTGCACATTGTGCAGATACAGCGACAGATACAGATGAAGATCTCTGGAGCAGAGAGATGCAGAGATCATAAAAGTAGTAGCAAAAGAAAATCAATAATCAGCAGGCGTCCCTCATTCAGAATTTCATCCATAAATGAATCATTTTAATCGTCCTGTCAGCTGAATGGTTTTATTTTGTTAATATATTGCCAGTATAATTTCTCCTGATGCCAGCCTCCTGTTGCTGTGAAAAAGAAAAAGCACACAATGACATTTTAGTTTAATAATTAACACATTTTTTAAACAAGGAAACTTGTTAAATGCTGCGGTGTTGCCTGCATTACTTTAAGCAGCTGTTGGTGAAAACTGACTGATTGTGAACCAGGCAGGCAGGATGAAGCTTTATTTAGATCAATGTGAGCAAACCGAAACCGTCTGAGTCTCTTTTTTCTCCTTTTTAAATTTTCTTTTCACACGATTACCGAACCTGCACAGCTCATGAATAGGGCTGCTTGGTGATGCTGACCTAAACGCATTAGTGGAAAACATCTGCGTTTTCTCCTCTGGTTAAATTCATATGGCTGTTTAATGAGCTTTTCCAACCAGTTGGCATTCAGACCTCGGATCCACACCTAAACCTATTATCACTGTGCCTCCGGAGCAGCAAACAGCCTTTGTGCTGCTCTTCACATCCCAACTTTCCAACTTTGTGTACGTGTGTATGGAGGCGGGGCTTGGTGAGTCGGTCGGTCCGCTCAAAGCTGTCAGGCTACAGGATTCATCTGGTTTCTTTATTTGTAATTATATATTTATAAGTCAGTCAAACCTGCGCATGATGTCAGCTTTTTATTTGAGCTGGAGATCTGAGTTTCATGAACACCAATAAATTACTTAACAAGTAACTCTGAAACTGCAGAAAACCCTCCGTTTACCTCTGTATACTCAGTCAACTTGTCTATTAATGGATTATGAAAAAAGTATAGTGGAAGGTTGTGCTCAGTTATTAGTGCTTTATGTAAGGGACACATGTGTTGGAGCAGGACTCTTTGCACATCGCAGCAGGTCTGATGAAGTGGGAGTAACGCACAGATCAGTGTGTGTTTATATGCAGGCGTGTTCCCATGAACACATCCTCCCCTGCTTTGTTGTTCTTGCCTCGTATTGCTTCCAGAGGCCCAGTGCGTTCGTAAAAACGGGATAAGTTGTGGAAAAAAGCTTTACTTGCTGTGTCTGTTTCTGAGAAACGAGACGTTATCATAACCTATTCCAGAGAGAGGCTTAATGTAAGAATAGGAAGCACATTAAGCCAAAGTTTATTAAAGCGGTCTTGTCTGTCTGACAGTCACCGGGCAGACGTGTTTTCTGTGTGTGTCTTAAGGCTGTCATCACTGGTCTCAGACACCCATCAGCTGGATTTCCTCTCCCGCTTCGTTTACCCACTTTGCTAGTTACAGTGTCACGTTTCTTTACAGCTGTGCCTGTTGCCAAGGTGACGTGAGGAGAAAGCCCGAGTGAGGAACACCTAAGTGGTTGTTAGTGGCTTAGGAAATGGATCTTAATGAATGAAGAAGCTCAAGCTTGGCTTTTGTCACATTTACTGAAATTCTTTAGGTGCTGAGCAGGAACAAACCTTAAACCACAATCTTTTGTAAAATATTAGGAAACAAATGTTCTACCCGGGTGAAGACGTGCATTTCGAAGAAGCCTCAAGACCCGTGTCGTCACATCTTCATCACTACATTATTTTTTCTTTCCGTAGCTTCTTTCTAAACCAGAGCTACAGGGTGTTTTTATAAGTAGACATGTAATAATTAAAGATGGTGTAAAAATGTTATCTTTAAAAAAGCCAAACTTCTTTTATTCTTTTTAAACAGAGATAAAAGTGGTTTGCTCTAAAAGTAAATCTAATCACTGAGGCTAAAACCACGACTGCGTGCTCCCCCTTTGTTTTAAACCTGGACATGTAGCAGCTCTCTGGGGGGTCTGGGGGCCGTACAGGGTGTTTGGAGATTTCAAGGTAATCAGCAAAAAACTAAATTTGACGTAAATGGGAAGCCCGCAGTGTTTTCCATCAAACTGCATCATTTAGGCATGCATGCAATGACTTCCAATAATCCTAATGATCTGGAGGTATTATTCAGAAGCGCTGCTCAGACCTTTGCAGGATTTCTACTGCTGGTTGAAACTGAGATGTTGATTTGAAAACATGTTTTGGCTGGTGAGTGGCTCTATCAGAAACATGTTCAGGAGTTGGGTTCTAATGAATCAGGCTGAATTGGATGTAATGGATACAAACAAATGTTTCATTTAAGATTGATTCTTCTGGCTCTAGTTTAAGTTGCATGTTTAGCTCATAACATGAATTAAATTAGTTGTAGAAACTTTGTGCAAGCAATTAAATTTCAGCTGGAATCATTATTGCATTAATGTAATCTACACTGCAGTCTAACAACACAAATGTAATTAGAGTGAGTGACATGCATGAAATGAGATTTCTGGTTCTCGAACTACATATACAGTGACAGCCTGAGTGAGGAGCAGAGATGGGCGGTAACGCGTTACTGTAATCGGATTACTTTTTTTCAACTAACGAGTAAAGTAAGGGATTACTATTGCAAAAACGGTAATTAGATTAGCGTTACTTTCCCGTAGGAACACTGCGTTGCTGCGTTACTAAAACCGTGATTTTTTTATTTTTTTATTTTTTTTGGCGAGAAGTCTCATGACAGTGACGTAAGCGAGTGCAACGTTCGTGACAACAGCTGTGTGCAGATCAACAATGGATCATATATCAGTGCGGAGAGAGTATGAGCGTGCAGCGTTTAAAGCGTGGAAGTACTGACCTTACTTTGAGTTTGATTCCATAAAGAGTGACAAAAACATTAGTGTCCGCTGTGCGTGGGAAGAAAACTTCTTTTTACAGCGAAAAAAACCCCTAAACTTCCAACAAGCACCGAGTAGCTATGACGTAATGGGAAACTCACAGAGAAACTCGCGGATTCTTCCACTGACCGCGGCACACCTGCACCAGGGTAAACCTCCGCCTACCCCACTCCTGCTTTACAGGTGAAAATAGAGCAACAGGACCGCTGAGTCTTTGACTTTATTTATTTTCTGCTGTGTTTTACTTGCATCTATTTGAAAGACTGAGTGTAAACACAAAAATAAATAAATTATGTGCTGGAATGTGCAGAAAATAAGTTTAAATATTAAACTAATTTCTTCAAGTCAGAGAATGTTGCATATAATTAAATTTTTGCTTGATGCATAAAGTTAAAAGATTAAAACTAATAAAACAAGTTTTAAAAAGAGACTTTTCCATTTGATTACATTTTGTATGATGGATTATGCAGAAAAAGTAGAATTGGGCTGAAAGATCTATCGCTTTATCACCTACTCAGGTTGTAAATCGTGTTTTTAAAAAGTAACTAAGTAATTAATTACTTTTGAAAATAAGTAATCAGTAAAGTAACGGGATTACTTTTTGGGGGAAGTAATCAGTAATTAGTTACTGATTACTTTTTAAGTAACTTGACCAACACTGGTGATATGTCTCTTATTCCAGTAATGAATCGACGGATTCAAACCTGCAACTGTTCCCCAAAATGCCCTTCATTTTCTAGTCTGTTTACTGGAACTCAGTAGAGATGTTTTCCTTGTTTGTATTGCGAACCATGAATATGTTGTGCTTTGTTCTTCCTTAGTACTTCCCAGGCCGTCCTATAGTGACGAACCTGCTGAAGGATTTAAACTCCTGGCTACAGAAGCAGACTGGAGATCGCATTTCATACGAAGCATTTAAAGAAAAACTGGAAAATGATGCACAGGTGAGCTCTGACAGGGACAAATTATACATTATTATTATTATTATTATTAAAATGAATTTGGTGCATCCGAATCATTTGTAGTAACGTTGTTTATGTCTGTGGCGTTTACTGGTTTCAAAAATAGTTTGTAGTTTGCAGACTACATTTAGAAAGTACATAAATGCAAACAGAGCCAAAGCAGCCAATGGAAGGAAGGGAGAGGAGAGAGTAGCAGACAGATGAGCAGCTGCAGGGAGAACAGAGGGCAGGTCATCACAAAATACACCCAGACTGATGTCCGAGCGTCTGGCTGGGAGTAGCCTCGTCGTTCTGCTTAGCCACAAGGTCACTTGTCAGTCTGGACACTTAATCAGTTCAGAGGCAGCACAATAATTTGTCAAAGAAATGCCAAAATGGGCATAAAAATACATCTTAAAAAAAACCTTCTGTACAAGTTTAGGGGTAGAAAAATACTCTTAAAGATGAGCATCCAGATGTTGCCGTATCTGCTTTGCGCTTGTCTCTGTGCTAGCGCATGCAGCTGGAAATCTATGTGCTGTTGTCTTTGGAATGAAGCCCGCGTGCCTCCGGCGTACAGCCGCTCACAAATTGAAAGACTCACTTACTTACATCATTAGCTTTTAGCAGGCAAATCAATGGATCAATGAATCAATGGGAAGGTATGAATAGACTCCGCCTCGGAGGAAATGGACTCTGCACCAAATCTTTACTATTGACATCTGAGTAACCCTGTCAATCAAGCCAGTGATGGCAGTGCAGTGCAATGAGCGCAACGACTTTATGTCAGAGAAAATATGTTGTTGAATTCAACTGTGGCTCGTGGTTAGAGATGCAGATAGCTTCTGTTCATTAGTGGAGGGCTGAGCCATTAACCTGAGATTGACTTCCCATTGATCAGGAAACTCCACGCAGCTGCTTTCATTAAGTTGAACGGATCTCGAGATACTGGAGAGACTCTTTACTTTTAGAGTTTTGTCTCATTTAGAGGAAAAGCCTGGTGATACTTTCCAGCTTCTCTGAACACTAAGACACTTTCTTTCCTTTGAAGAATCATAAAATGGGTCTCCCTTTTGTTGAAAACCCCCCCACATTTCCTAAAAAGCTGAATAGCGTTTGCCAAGAAGCTCTAGTGACCACACGAGGTTAAGTAATCATTTGTTCAGGTCCGTTTTCATCTGCAGAGTCGGGCCTGTGCAGAGGTGTTTGCAGGGGTTTGTGCAGAGATGCAGCAGATCTCATGTTCACTGGAGTAAGAGGTCAGCGTGCAGGTTTATGATAAATTAGGCCTCCTGCTTTATTTTAAAACAACGAGAAAGAAAATGTGATTTCCTTTATTTAGCTTGTTTGTTTCCTGTCCTTACTTCACATTTACCGGTAATTTGATTTTTCTTCTGTTTTTCTTTTTGTTTCTCTCAGTCTCCAAACTCGATGCTGCCAGACGGCGTGAGGTGGGTGGGCTGCCAGGGTTCACAGCCCCACTTCAGACGTTATCCCTGTGGGGTGTGGACTCTCTTCCATGTTCTTACTGTTCAAGCTAACAGCAAAGGCTCAGGTACAAACACAGTTTGTGTTGCAATGAATTAAAAGGTCATTGAGAGGTCAAAAATGCAGTGGAAGACTGAGGATGAGAGAGCTTTGTAAACACATGAGCTCTGGTTTGGCCTTTTTCCTTCCCAACAGTGACCTGATCTGACAGAGATGAGTTAGTTTATATTTTTATTTTTAACAGTTCAAATTGAGCCTAATTGTTTGTGTGAAAAGGGATTATTGTAGATTAGTGGAATGTGAGTGGTTAATAAAAATAGGAGGCAGATGACCAGAGGCTCCGCTCCTGGCAGGGACGTTAATCTCCCTTCAGTACGCACAGAGACAGGCACACTCAGATACATCCACACCGAGGTTAATCCCCAGGTTTACAGACCATTATGTGACCTGCAGATGGACTGGCCAAAAATGGTGTCCATCTGGCCCACCGCAGACCACCACGGCATACACACTAACACACACTTCTGACTATCAGAGAAAACATCATTTATCCATATCTGCATACACCCGTACAGTATCAAAGGTGTGTTCCACAGGCCTATCGTTATTTTCATAAAGGGCTCAAAGCTCCTGTCCGTGCTCTCACCAGCTGATTGGTGAACATCTAAAGGATCTGCTAAGCTGAGGACAAAAGCAAACGGCTAAAGGGAAATATGTTTGCGGGCTGCTGGAGTCCTGAGACAACAGCCGGGCCACCATTCACATAGAGCGTTAACGGCCTTTAATCTCCAGATTGCATTATCCCATTCATCTCAATATGGGGGTTAACCCAGCTCTGGGTGACTCCTACGTAATCGTGGGAATCCAGCGGGTGCTGGATCCTCGCTGCCACTGGCACACCTTCAGGAGGTGCATGCTCAGGTGCGTTTCTGCAGCTGTGACCTCATTTAGATGTGCCTGTGATTGTGAGCGACTTTGGAGGAAATGACAGATTTAATAATTGCTACAGTAAAGTTGAATTTAAACGTATTGTAATGTATTTTAAAGGATTGTGCACTGCTCTGCTTTTCCCCTTCAGATCCTCAAGAGGTGCTGCGTGCGATGAGAAGCTACGTCCACAACTTCTTTGGCTGCAGGGAGTGTGCGGGACACTTTGAGAACATGGCAGCAGAGACTCTGGAGCAGGTGACATCACTGCCCACAGCAGTCTTGTGGTTGTGGTCCAGACACAACGTGGTCAACAACAGACTGGCAGGTAGGAGTTGGCTCGGTCATCTGTCGCTTCTTTGTAGAAGCTTCTTTTCCCTCTTTCAGCTCTCAAACTTTAATGATGTTAAAATGTCTCTGATCTTCTATCGTGGAACTAACTTAAACTAACATACAGTAACACGGCTTTAAATAAAAGTGTGAGTCACGCCAAAGCGAGCATGGTTTCACAAATATTAGATAAACTAACAGAAAGCCAAGTTGTATGAAACCCACAATTTAAAAAAAGATGAGAAATGCAGTCCAAGCCACCAGTGTTTAAACTGGTGACGTAATGTTTAAGAGATGTGTGTGAAAAACTGAAAAACCAGTTTATTTGTTTAAATATGGAGATGATAAAATGAAACGTTCAGGTGGTTTATCTGACAAACAAGCACATTTAAGATGTTGCACTTGTTGCATTATATTTGCATTTTTCATTACTGGACCACATGGATTAATCAGTGATTAAAAATAAATTGATGGTTTGTTGCTGCTTCTGCAATAATGTACGTTAGATCAAAGTAAGTCTCTTTTAAACTTTACTTTACTCCATCCCACTTTTCCCATCACATACTTGCCTCTTTCTTCGTGTGTGTGTGTGTGTGTGTGTGTGTGTGTGTGTGTGTGTGTGTGTGTGTGTGTGTGTGTGTGTGTGTGTGTGTGTGTGTGTGTGTGTGTGTGTGTGTGTGTGTCCGTCCAGTTAGTCTCTGTAATATGACTAAAAGAGGCTGAGGGGAGGAAGGATGGATCCTCAGATCAGACACCAGCTGTCACCACGTCTTAGCCCTCCAAGTATCATCTGCTTCCACCTCGCCCATTTTCTCCTGACCCCCCCCCGCCATCTCCCATTCTCTCACACCCAGTGTACCCCCACTGTTGTCTGAATGGCCCTTCCTCATTCATAATCCATGCCAGATTATGGTTTTATATTCTGCTTAATCAAGTAATATCTTTTACTGCTGCCTACAAATCAAATCCATATCTAATGTTGAACATAACTTTCTCTGTATTTCCAGGTTTGTCCGTCCTTTCTAAATATAATCTTTTAGTTTTCGCTGTGCTCTGTCAGCAAATTCCTCTCTTCACATCAGGCACGAGTGCTAAACAGAGTGTCTCTCCTCCCTCTTCTGTGTTCCTGATTTTATTAGGCGTGGCGTGGTCATTAACAGCCTACTTTGTTAAATCACTGCCTTTTGTTTGTGTTTCTGTGACTGCCCCCTCTTCTATCTGAGGGACAGCTTGTGTCCTCAGCAGCAGAGGCCAGCAGTACACCGTCCCCGCGGCTCCTCAGACAGTTAAACACCATCTAACCTCCCCCTTCATGCATCCATCTTTCCTCTTCTGTAGCTTACACTCTTTCCACTCACCATCCCCTGGGACTCATATCCTCTGCTTGACAAGTAATAGTGCAGCATCCTCACAGGATGCGTCCCCCAGGAGCCGGCCCGCTTTGCGTACAATTCCCAGGGTAATGTGAGACAGCAGGTGGCAAACACCATGACACAAGCCACACACACTTCCTTTTTTTTCCTCCCCTTTTTCCTCTGTATGGGTTAAGTTGTCGCCGGGGGGGGGGGGGGCACTGAGGTTAAATCGGGCGAATCAGGAGGGGAGAGCGAGGGAGGAGCCGAGGGTTTGGCAGCGTTTGCTGCAGTGAGTGGCGGCGTCTCCCCGAGGAAAGCGCGCTCCATCCACTCAACCCCTCCCCTCCTCTTTGCCTAAAGTGGAGCTCTTTAGCAGGCCTCCCCGCCCCTCCTTTCAGAAGCAGCCATGCATGAAAGAGCAGCTATTTGTAAAGCAGCCCAACAATTAATTTAGCTGGCAACAAAGAGGCCCCAGGGCCCTCGGCCTTCTTGCACGGGCAGAATTAAGACTGGTGGCAGCTCAGTCCTGTTGCTGCTTGTCAACAGCTGAGACTGATTCACATTTCTACAGATGGAAGAGCACTGCTGCTGCAGCGGCTCCAGCTGCCTCCTGGGATGTTTTTGTTGGTTGTGGATGGTTCCCCTAAAATTATATCGCACTTTTTTTTTAACAGTAAGATCAAATGGAGAAAAAAACAAACAACGAATGATGCATAAAAATGTTCCTGATTTATTAAAACCATCACTATTGCTTCTGTGTAGTTTCTGTTTTTGTTAACGCGTCGTTACCCGGACATTGTGCGAGCACAGCTACGTCCTTTATCTGAAACGTTGGTGTTTTCGCGTTTGCTTTTTCTTGATCCACACAATCTATTCAAGATGCATCAATACTACTGAGGTTTGCTGTAAATGTGACCCTTTAAACAAAATCACAAGTGCATGTCAAATCAGAATCTGCTTGTTGTGCACGTCCCAGTAAACATAACGCGCACACACACAGGACGACAGCTTGGTTAAATAGCATAAACTAACTCAAACATGCAGCTATTGCAAACAAATAAGCAAATAATAAATAAAAATGTCAAGTTAAACTTTTTCAGCAACATTTTCTTTTCCCAAAAATATTTGTCCAATAAAATCTTTCCAGGTAATGAGAGAATTTCATAATAAAAGTATAGATTGCATAAAAACTTTGCTATGAAATGATCTAAAATTAGCAAAAGTCAGAAAGTAGTTCCATAAAGAGCACGTGTCACCTGAATGAATCGGGCTACATGTTCACACTTTTCAATTAAAACAAGAAATATTGATATTTATTATCCAACCCCAGCAGAAACTCTGATATACAATAAACAATCCCTAAATGAGTTTTTCCTCTCCAATTATTTAAATAAGCATGAAATCTTGACTATTAGCCCCCTTCACTCACACCCCTGCACCCCATGCTGCTGGCACAGCATGTGTGGTTGCAGGATTATTGCTGAAGAAGCTAGTTTGACGTGCTGAACAATACATATTTATACCTGATGAATATGTATGCCTGGCAGTGATGACATCTCTGTGACGGGCTATTGTGGCAATCTGGATATGGCTACTGTGGCTAAAGTCACCCTGGCTGCAAACGTGGCGAGCTGATTAGACTAAGGAAGGAGATGCAAGGCATACTGGATGTATGTGCACGTGCACCCTCACCTGCTGAAATGTTTAAAAGCCCCCCTTCACTCTCACTCACACACAGCCACCCATTCAGCACACAGTAAAATTGATGTATCCTTTATGTAAAGTACTGTATGCAGAGTACAAACACCCATGCATATGACTGAGATTAATCTTGAGCAGTGGAGAGAAGGGGGAGTAGAGGTGGTGGTGGTGGTGCTGCAGGAGGATGTAAATTGACAGTCCTGTAAAGTGACAGACCTGCTGCTCTGCACCCCCCCCCCCCCGCCCTTCTTTTCTCCAACACAAACCAACACACACACTCAGACACACAATGGCCTGCTGGTGACAACAAGCAATTCATTACTAGATGCTGCCCTGTGTGTGGGTGTACGTGTCTTCTGCCAGTGTGTTTGCAAGCATACAAAGGCCGAGTGATGTGTGAGCGATGAGCGGCGTTGGTGGGCAGCGGCTACATAAAAGAAAACACGTTAAAGGAGAAAGTTTCTAATTCATTAGAAGGGCAGCTCCCCGCTGAGGCTGCTCTTGGTCTCATGTTCAATTTGGAGATTGGACTTTGCTTTCAAAGGGGTGTAAAGGGACAAGACAGGTGGTTCAGAGCACCAAGGTGCCTGAAAACAGGGTGGGTGTGTGTGTGAGTGGGCGGGTGGGTGCGCGTATGAGTGGGGATGCTGTCCACTTTGGCCACATCTATTATCTCACCATCCCTCCCACTGGGACATCCCAGAAGCCCATTGATCATTGTTAGACCCTGTCATACGAGCGCGCACACAAGTGCACACAAAAGTATCAATCCATAGATTACATGCACACACACCCAGACAGATGATTTACATATAGACTCTTAAATACATACACACACATATGCATATAGGCACTTAGTTTTTACGAGCACTGTGACAAGATCAAATGGGTTCAGCGCAGATTGCATCCAGTCCTCAAAGCACTTACATCCTGCTGTCAGCGTGCACCAACAATAGAAGAAGCATCTGACTGGAAGTCGCTTCATCTGCCACAGACAGTCTCTGAGTTTGTTAGTGTGACTCTGAGGCTGTGAAAGAAGCCACTGAGACGGTCTGCATTTGTTTTTTAAAAATCTCTTGAATACTTGAGTTCTGTCAGCAGTGTGAATACAGAAAAAGTCTGTTTTCATGGTAACATTGTAACGTTAACTGTAAGATTTCTCTTTGTTGTAAAAGGGATAAAAAGGATATCAGTAATAAAGTGTAGGACATCTTTCTGAATGAAATGGTCATAAATGTAGAAGGAAGATGTGAAGTTTACTTCTGAGGCCTCTGACAGTGAGGTGCATGTAACCTGCAGTGATAGTTGATCCTGATTTCCTGTCTGTTGCTGCACGTTTGATATTCTCCCAGTTACAAAGTGCTTAAAACTCCACTGTGCGATCTGCTCACCCTGTTTCTTTTGCAGGTGCTTTGAGTGAAGATCCTCAATTTCCAAAGATCCAGTGGCCTCCGCCCGACATGTGTTCAGCCTGCCATGCAGTAAAGGACAACGGGGAGCACACGTGGAACCTGACGGAGGTTCTCAAGTTCCTGTTGACCTACTTCTCCTCCGACAGAATCCTCACAGGTTTGACTGAAAACATTTTATGAACTTCAAGAACTTTACCAAACTGGGAGGTCAAAATTAGACTGATCCAAACATAAATTTAAAAAAAAATGTTGTACCTGTTCATCAATACCTGGATGCCTGTTACACATATATGAAGCAGCATTGTTTACTAATTGAATTTTTAATGCATTTAATGACTGACTGCTAAATTTCTAAGTGTAAACTAGTAACTGTGTATCTTAAGATTCTGAGAAGATTTGGTCCTAGATTCATAGAGTGTAATTATTGGAAAGTTGGTGAAGGGAGAACCACGTATGTTTTATTTGTTTTGGGTTTGTTGCCCTTTTCCCATCAGACTACCTGGAGAGTGAAAGCCAGATTTTGGAAAAACAGAGGGAGAAACATGCCAGCCAGCAGGTCGTTCACATAGCTGAGAGACACGCAGAGAGAAGAGCCAGGGAGGCCTTGGACTTCAGAAAACATCCTCTGGAAACAGAACCCACTGAGCAGGAGGAAGAGGAAGAAAAAGGCGGGGAGGTGGAGGAAGAGGAAGAAGGCCCACAGGATGAAACGGCAGCAGAGGAAGAAGAGGAAGATGAAGAGGATGGACTAGCAGGTGACATGGTAGGAAGATCGTCTGAGCCAACGCCTTGGGCCAAGCCTGAAATGGAGCTGGGTCGTGGCCGGCAGCAGGCTCGGAGGAGACCGAGCTTTGTGAGAATGAGGAGAGACCCGCAGGAGGACATTGTGGATCTCGACTCGTTTGTCAACCAGCACTACAAGGCCAAGGCGCTGCAGATGGCTACCTCCACCCGAGTCAAACGACGCAGCCTGCAGAGAAAGGAAGAGCAGGAGCCCGGGCCGGTGTTTGGGCTCGGCATGGAGCTGGGCGCAGGGTTGGGGATGGTGGGTCTGGAACCAGTGGATGCAGGCTTTGATCTGGATTTTGCGCGGCCAAGGAAGCGGCTGCAGAAGCGAGACGTGGCGGGCCAGTACTTTGGTCAGGAGGCTGAGCTGAGGCACAAGGGACGCTTGATGTCCGTGTTGACCATTGGCTTCTCGAAAGTGGACATCAGCTTGTGTGTCTTCCTTTATTTCCTGTCCTCCCTGTGTCTTCTGGTCATGTACCTTTTCTTCAAAAACCGCCTCAGACGACGGCGGCCTAAAATCTCCGTCCCCTGAGCCAACATGTGTGCTAATTTCACCTGAGTCATAACAAAGATTAACATTCATTTGGTTAATGTCTCCTAAGTTTGAGCGCACTGCACACAAATATAAAATGCTGCCCTCCATAACTGTCCAGTTAAATGTTACCTGCAGTGACACATTTTACTGTGAATTTCACTATTTTCTGTCCAACTACAGACGAGGAGAAGGGAAAGTTAGCAAGTTACTTTAAAAAAATCAGGACAGTCATGATTTTATTTTCCGTGCAGCCTGCAGGGAATTTCATTCTTTCCACACTGACTGTGGGAAAAATGTGTGTTTAGATGTATATTTACATGAAATAAAGGAAAATCAGTTTTTGTCACCACTTTAAACCCCAGTATGAGCTGAAATGTTTTCTGTAATCTGTGTGATATAGATACAGCGCTTAAAATGTATTAGATCACCTGTCATCAAAAACAAGAAAACACAAATGTTTTAGAAATGTGTCAAAAAGCTTGTTTATAGCTAACAGCTGTCATTTATTAGGCAAAATAAACTAAATTCACATTTTTAATCCCAAATTTGAGCCGACAGTGGACTCAGAGAGGAGTCAGAAATTAATCGGGTAAAGCATCAAACCACCAAAACATTTTTTTTTTCTGCAGGAATTCAAGCAAATAGCTTTAATTTGGTGTCTTGATTGGAAAATGTGCTTTATTATCTTATTATTGTATTTTTGTTTGTAAAATGGTAAATCTGAAAATTCACATGACAATGAGTTTATTTTCAGTTCATTTTTATTTATATAGCACCAAATCACAAGTCACTTCAAGGTGCTTGATATTATAAAGGTAAAGACTCTACAATAGTACAGAGAGAACCCCACCTATCAGATAAACCCCCTCTGAGCAGGCACATGGGTGACAGTGGGAAGGAAAAACTCCCCTTTAACAGGAACAAACCCCCAGGCAGAGCCTGGCTGAGAGAAGAGAGACTGACTGGGGGTGATGGGAGGAAGACTGGACCAATATCATTTTGATTCAAGAGCTTGCACAAACTGGCGGATTAACAGAAACACAGATGATTTTGGAAATGACTAATACTGTTAGTTATGGCATAAAGCTGTACTGGGTGGTCTAATAAGTTTCAGCTGTGTTTGGTTTTCTTTCACTTTTGGTGGATTTTTAAATTTACTGCTTTTGTTACTGTTTTCTGTCAGATTCCCTCCTTAACGGTGTTGTGTGGCTGAGAATTTAGTCACATTACGTTTGTTTTGGTTGCTTTTTCATTTCAGTCTCAATTTTGTGAATTTTAACGCACTAACGGTTAAATGAACTTTGAGTGATTCAGAGCAGTCGTGTTGAATCTTAAATTATTGCTGAAAACTGTGACTCGACCAGAGAGAAGCAGATGAGCTGCATTGGTCCAAATTACACTTGAGCTTGACATGATGTCTTTGAATATTACATCACACTGAGTCCACGTAATAGCCACTCTGGTTCTTGAAGTGGAGTGAGGAATATGTTCACACTGGACGAGGATTTGGATTAATCGGGATTTGTTTTGTTTTTGTTTTCTTGGCTGGGGTCCATGAATGATGAAGCGCTGCTCTTCTTCGATGTTTCCATTTGCTTTGGTCTGAATCAATAAAATTATTTTTGATAACGATTTTCGTCTTTTGTTTCCTTGTTCTGACGTGGCGGTCGTGTTAAACGCGTAAATGGCGTCTGTGTTGTCTTTAATGTCGAAATATGTTTTTGTTACAGGTTTGAAAGTGACTTCCTGTTGTTCTAGGTCAAAACAAAAAACAATCAGGACATGGCGAGAAGGAGAAGGGTGTTACATGTAGAAATGGGGGTTAAACCATGCAAGGTTGAAGGAAAAAGCCTGTTGCCATCTGCTGTGCAGCGCAAGCTAAATCCTAACAATTTCATTGGGATTATAGCAAGTGAGTAATCCAGCTTTCCTTTAGGACTAGAGAGGAGAGATTACCCTTGAGGATTAGCTCCCAGCAGATAATAAACTTTATTAAAATGCAATCGGCTTTCATGAGGCTTCTTCCATCCTCACACACACACACTTGGAGGTGGGCTCTGCTAAGGAAGGGCAACGGCAGACCCTCAGGGGCGGTAACATGATGGGATAAGGGGTGGATGAAAGGAGTACTATGGGGGGGGGATAAATGGATGGATGGATGAGGGTTTGATGTTGAGATCACAACGAGCACAGCTGAAGGACAACCAAAGCTTGATCTTGAGCTTTGTGTTTCCTGGAACGCCGGCTTGAATTCCCTCGACTCCTGCCCCTTACCTCCACCTTCCAACCTGTCACCAAAGCATACGTGGATAAAACCTCTGATCTTATCCTATAGCCCGTTCTATCCCTTCATCCAAACCATGTGTTCAGCCTTTGCAGTTTTGATGATGACATAGGTGAGTTGAGGCAGTCAATTTCTCTCTCTCTCTCTCTCACACACACACACACACACACACACACACACACACACACACACACACACACACACACAATAGGGTGATTAATAGCCCCACATTAAAGCAGAAGAGCATCACAGCTGAGCAGCTGTGGTTGTGTGACTTAATCAAACTCTCAGGTACTTTCAATGAAATCCTCAATGACACATTATGATTGCCAGAATGGATCGAGAAAAGCAGTTCATCACAAGAAACCTTCCTTAAGTTGTTTATTTATGCCTTTTATCCAGTGCACCGTGACACTTTTTAAAATATCAGCTGGGATGGAAGACCATCAGAGTGAAGCAGGAATTATGTATCCTTAAACTTTTTGCACATCATGAAAATCTTGGAAACGTTGTTTTTCTCGAGCACTTTTCCCGCACGTCCGATCAGTTAATCTGTTTAAACGTTTACCTGTGTTTGTTAGAGGATTGGCGTCAGCCACGCTGTGTGCTGCTCACGCTACACAAGCCCTTTATCAGGTGTCTTGAGCTTCAGTGAGCTGCAAGTGTTATGCTGGTTCAGACTAATGATGGTTAATGAGGAAGTTGGCAGCAGTGTAATATCTGTCTGCAGCTTTGCCAAGGCTGAGGTGAGCAGTTCACACCGAGGACAGAGGCTTCAAATCTAAATTAGGACACATTCGGAGCTGTTTGCGCTTTTTACACCGTTTAATCGAATTCACACAAACCACAAAATGTCAGTTATGTGACAGTATGAATATAGTTGCATTGAATTGAAAGCCTTTATTGTCATTATACATAGTATAATGAAATTGGAAACAGCTCTATATAAGTGCACACATGCTTATAGCACATTATAAAAACTATACAATAATATAACTATACACTACTATAAATATAAATACACAGTACAGTGCTGACACAGTGACAGACAGGCAGGGAATTGATGATATTTCAGTGCAGATTACTTTTGTACAGTTGAGTCGAGTACGGTGATGGCTTTGGGGAAGAAGCTGTCCCTGAGTCTGTTCTGGCCCGTATGGATCTGCAGCACCTGCCAGACGGCATTAGGTTGAAAAGCCGGGGTGGGTAGTGTCCTTTAAAATGTTTCTGGCCCTACTAAGACAACGGGAGTTGTAGACGGCAGACAAGGAGGGCAGGGGGCGGCCGATGATTTTTTGTGCTGTGTTTACCTCTGCAGTCTCTTCTTGTCTGCCTCGGTGCAGCTGGCGTGCCACACTGTCACTGCACAGGTCAGCAGGCTCTCGATGGTGGATCTGTAGAAGGTCATCAGCAGCGAGGTGTTTAGTTGCTCCTTCCTGAGCACCCATAGGAAGTGTAGCCGCTGCTGGGCTTTCTTGACTAGGGCCGTGGTGTTAGCTGCCCAGGAGAGGTCTGCAGAGATGTGGGCCAAGGAATTTGAAGGACTCCACTCGCTCTACACATTCTCTGTTGATGTGCAGGGGGGCACAGCCTGAAGTCCCGGATGAGTTCCTTGGTCTTGGTGATGTTAAGTACCAGGTTGTTTGATGCACACCATTCACCCAGTCTCAGGACCTCATCTCTGTAAGAATCAGAATCAGAATACTTTATTGATCTGTAGGGGAAATTATTTATAAGCTGCCTCATTTCCCTCTGTGATCAGCCCCATCACTGTTGTGTCATCAGCAAATTTGACAATGATGTTCTCTGGGTGGGCGGGACTGCAGTCATATGTGTAGAGGGAGTAGAGTAGTGGGCTTAGTACACAGCCCCAGGCAGAGCCGGTGCTGAGAGTGCGAGGGGACGAAAGGCGAGGACCCAGTTTCACCCGCTGGGGTCTGTTGACCAGGAAGTCCTTTATCCAAGAGCAGGTGGATGGCAGGAGCCCCAGGTTGGCTAACTTGGTGATCAAAATGTCTGGTATGTCACTAATTAGTGAGTGTTAGTTATGGTTATTGAAAACCATCCATATAGCAGCTGCAGTTTAATATTCATATGTGATGGACAGACATGATAGTAGTTTGGCCTCATCAGTGGATTACTCCAGCTGTTAGTGTTTGTCCATGTTGCCTATCCTCGAGTTTATATTTAACACTGAAAAGAATAAATCGCATTATAAGAAGGCTCAGAAATAATCAGTTCTTTCGCACGCAGACTGGAAGGAAACATAAATCCCTACAGATTAAGCTGCAGTTGATGTGTTTTCACTCATCTACATGTTTTTCTTTGACTTGTGTTACAGGAAGGTTTCCACAGTCCACCAACATCTGAAAACATCCGTTTGTTCAGTTTACAATGTTGCCGATTGACCTTGTTACAAATCTGTTTGTTTTCAAGGTCAAAGACGACAAATGCTTATAAAAGCAACCATACAAACAGCAAATTGAGCTTAAGGTGACACCGTCATGGCGGAGCTTTACCTGCATACCTTGTCACCGTATATCTTCTTGGAGTAACACGAGCTGATTACTTTCTTCTAAACTTTTTTGTGTGTTTTGTCTAAAACTGATGCTTTGAACTGAGACAAAGTTGCGTTATGAAACCACTGACTGAAGGGTAAAAACCTCACCTTCCTGCCCTGTTGCTGTCTTCCATAAATTAGACAATGCAGAGTTTTATAGTCACTCGTCTCCTGTACGCTCTCTGCCTCGATGTTTATTACCCCGCCGGTATTGATATTAAAATGCAGGAGGGGCTTGATGCATTTTTCTGTCATCTCTCTTTCTGACTTTAATAATACTATAAAGCTTCCTGCTGTGGGTAGAGGGAGAATGTGGGTGTGGGGATGGAGTGGGGGTGAATAAATTATGAAAAAGAGGTTAATATATGGTATTGGTATACATTGCATCCTAACTAAGCCAGATCCCCTTTCGGGTTTTAAACATGCAGCCTTTTAAACGCAGGAGTCACGCAGGGTCAGACCCATCTCATTTCTCTGCTGCAGTCCCTCCCCCTTTCATGTGGACGCTCATCTGCCGAGATCTGCAAACATCTCAGTGAGTGTTCATGCAGCCTGTACCAAGGTTTTCAGTTTATGCAATAACTTCTACTTCTGTCAGTTCACTCAAATTAATGGCTGATGAATGAGCACAGATTATAAGTTTTTGTTTTGCTCCCAAAGACCCCGAACCAGCACACCCAGCACACCCAGCACACCCAGCACAACCAGCCAACCAGAGTTACACCAGATGAAACTGTGGAATACACCCAGGTTGATGCGTTTGTCTTATTCGAATTCATTTGTGATTCCTTCCACATTAATAATGCAGACATGGGTTTTATATCATTTTAAGTAACTATTTTTAAATTCCTCCAATATAATCACTTTCACTGCTTCATGCTTGTTTAATCTCATAATTTAACTTTCAGGACTTAAAATTGTGAGTTCACGTCTCCGCATCATTTCATTACAACACAACCCCGACCTTCACTTCTGCTGATCTGGGCTCAGTTTCCCAAAAACATTGTTAAGCCTGGATCATCTTGTTCCCATTGTACTTCTTTACAATGAAACTACCTTATAGATGATTTTGGGAAACGGGGCTCTGCTCCTGTTTTACCCCCACCCCTTCCCCTCCAGAGTTAGCATATAGCTTACAGGAAGTGCTTGGATAATGAAGTTGGAGAAGAGCCAACACTTGTCAGTCACACCGCTTTCACTCACTCAGCCAACACTGCTCCTTTCACCGAGCATCAAAGACGCAACACAGGCTTTCTGTGGAAATCTTTAGGTTGTGGATGCGGGCCTTCACACATTTTTACTGAGTAGTTTGTTATGATCAGTCATCTGCAGTAAAATAATCTGATTTTAATAGTTATCTTAAATAGAAATATCAAAATACAACACTGGAGTAAATGCATTTTATTTGGTTTTGGGTTTTATTTGCTGAAATTAAAAAAAAAAACAATATGGTTTCATTCAATAATGTTGGTCAAAATCAGTCTTGTATTTTAAATGCTATGCATTAGCTGCGTGTGCCCCATGAACGGTGAAAATGCGAACTAATTCAGAATGCCTATTTTAAATCTGAGAATGCAGAGAAAACAACAGGAGCTGCAGAGGAACTGTAATCTTATAGGAGCTGTTAATGTGTTTTTGCAGCTCTGGGCTTCTGCTAATCACACATTAACATCATTTTTGCATCAGGAGGTTTCACCTGAATCCAGATTATTTTTTGCGCTCTGGTTTGCAAGAGCAGCTTAAGCTTCAGGTCTCAGCTTTCATTCATCCTTATATCCATTTGCTTTCCACGCTTATCTAATGAAGTTCGTGAGGGTCGGGAGTCTATTCCAGCACGACGGGCAGCATTCAGACAGGGCAGCACCTTGGGCAGGTGCCAGTGCATCACAGGACTTATAATTGAAACTGGATAATTTAAAGGGCTTTCAGTTAAAGGGGGATCCTGCTGAATTCTCCTGTTTGTGTGTCTTTATCTTGTCATAAATAAATAATATTAATAGTGTTTCAATTAAATCTTATCAGTGTGTCGTGAAAATAAAGCAAAATCCAAATGAAATCCTTCTTCGGGCAGGCTTGGCTTAAACTGTTGTAGTTATTCGAGTCAAATGAGCCTATTACCGCCTCGTCTTAGCAGGACAGGGTCAGGTTCAATCAGGGAATTGGAAAATATCATTTCTGACGGGAATAGATTTCGTTTGTTCAACCAATCTCTTCTACTAATTACCCAAATGGACAGGAGCTGTCAGGAGACAATAACTATTCCCTAATAGAATTTGCCCCCCAAGTGCAATTTAATTTTCTCCTCCGAGCTCTCTCCTAAGGTTTCCCCCTCGCTTTCTGCCTCTCTCCCTCTCTCTGTTCCTTTCCTGCTTTCGGACCAAATGCGTGGGGACACGGTGCCACTGCTACCTGATGTTGTTTTGCGGGTGGACGGCGGAGAAAGTGTGGACTGACTACTGCAGTTTCCCTGCGAGCTCTGGCTCACCCCGCTGAAACGAGCCTCGGCGGTATGGAGGAGGAGAAGAAGAAGGCGAGGAGGAGGAGGGAGAGCAGAGAGGAGACAGACTGCCAGGTAGGTCTGCGCGATGCGCTGGGCTGTAATTCGTCTTGGAAGTCGAGAATACATTTACGCACTTCTAAAGTGTAAGTGTTGCACGAAGGGAAGCCACTGGAACATAACGCATTTGTTCTGCTCGCAGTCTCTGCATGAATTTGATCGTACCCAGGCTGAATCTGTGCTCTGAACCGTGTTATCACCATTGCATGGCAAATGTGCTCAGCTGACATCCACGTTGGTTTGTGTGACTAACATTCAAATAATAGATTTAAACGCACAAAAATAATAAACACTCAGATGAAGCTTTTTCTGTTGTGGCTCGTTATGAACCAGGCCTGCTGCAGGTTTTCATCCCACAAATGAATCGCGCTCCATGAAAGCCTGATCACATAAGATATCCTGACTCTCTGCTCTCACTAAGATGGATCTGTGAATCGCAGATTTGCGCTTTGGTGACAATGAACTCATCCACTGAAATATTAGATCTAATTAGAGGTGCTTGGGTCAACGGCGGTGGCAAAGGAGTCGCCCTCTGTTTGAGTTATTGTCCGAGAGCTGCCTCCTCTCAAGATTACATTCATTTAGATAAATAACCTCCTTCCAAATATGTATCATAAAAACAGAAAAATCAAAAACATCTTTACTGATTTGTGTTAAAAATGTTTACGAATTAAACTTAATTTGACTGCCCGGGCGAATTTAACAGAGCGGAAGCCGTTTGAGTCCCCTTGGATAATAACATTAAATATATCTTCTCTGTAATGTCACACTTCAATTACTATTATTTTTAACTGTTGTGTGCAGCATACATATATTTGTAAAATGCAAAACGATTACCCCCCAAATGCGGATTGTTTTGCACATCATTCAGTGCACTAATAGCCACGTTGCTTTGCCATCTCATTTAAAGATGAAAAACGCACCTCATCATTTACTGTCCCACTAAACCAGATGTGCGCGCTCGTATCTTCTCTCTCGCTGCATTTGCATCCGTCAATTATTCTAATTGTGTTGCCCTTTGCTGACAGTTTAAGAGCATTTTATCTGCATTGTTTTCTAGGACAGCTAAAGGGCCTCGATTCCAACAATCAGAGTAATTGAATAGTCGAATAAATTGAATGATCTTGAGGGGAAAAGTGTATAATGAAAATAAAGTGAGACCATATGATCCCCTCGCCACACATGCGCGTTACTGATGGATGGATGGACGGATAAAATTCCTGTAATATCCCAGCCTGCCTTTTAATCATCCTGATGTCCGTTTTCATTTTACTAAATTATATCTGGAAACGCCACGCATACAGGCGAAGGGGATTGTGGGTCCAAACACCATAGGCTGGCTATAAAATAAATAAATAAAAATAAATAATAAACAGAGATAGAATCAGTTTATGGGCAAAAAGGGGGAAATATGCATAATATGACGCCAACTTAAATTTACTTTGCCAGAGCTTGTTCTCCCCTTTTTCTGATATTTGTAAAGCCAAATAAAATAGTCCGCTAGTTTTGATCTATTACTAGTGCAAAATATTGAGTCACATCACAGAAGATCTCAAATATGTGTTGGATATTAAAGGGTATAAATGCGTCGAATTGATACACCGCTTGAACTACTAAAACCTCACCTAAAATAGCCAAGCGGTAAATAAACTAAAAAGAAATGCTTTCACTTATTGTTTGTTTTTTTAAATAAAGAAAAATTACTGGTTTTGTTTTAGTTGAACATGTGGTGTGTGTGAGTGTGTGTGTGAGAGAGAGCGAGCTGCAAACAATCACCTGGGACCCTCAGACGGACTTGGGAGTTGATGGAAACAACCTGCACTGGTTTGGAGGCGGACCGCGGCGGCAAAGCGCCACTGTGTGCTTTTCTTTCCATGCTTGAAGTAAATTGGAAGCGAAGATTGAGTTCATCTAGCCTGAACTAGCGGCCCTCCGGAGGGAATATCTTATCCGGGAGAGCAGTCTCAGACGATGGGGTTTGAAATGAGCAGTGTCAGGAGGACTGCGCCCAGACTCCTAATCCTACCTGTCACTGAGAGAGCAGCTGCACGGGAGCTGCCACTGCCGGGAAAAGGGCTACAGGTGACGGTGCTGTGAATGTGACTCAGACGTGTCCAATAATATTCCTTCTGTGGTGTGGCTTCATTTATTATTTTTTCCCTTTTTTTGCACCCTTAGCTGTAGTAAGACCTCAGATTACAGGGATACTTTTCAGGTGTGATGGTGCCTACATGCGTGTTTTATAGGGCCAATCAATCCCATCACCAAATAATAAAAATGAAGAAAAATGCGTTTACTTGCATTGAATTGACTGATGCCGCCATCCCACCTGCTGATATTCTATAAAAGTACATTTTTGCATCGCATTTGGTCACAGACGTGGGTGCTGAAGAAACAACACTGTAGTCTGGACGATCCGCAGGGAAATCTGCGTGGACAGCAGACACGCTTTCTTTTTTGTTGCTTCGTGGATCATTTCTAAAGTAAAATGACATGTAGCTGAACTCTAATTTTCCTGGCAACACGGGTCCCTTCTCCTCCTCTCCTAAAGGAGCCCTGCTTGCCCGGGGACCCTCCGGAAGCCACTGCAGTGAGCTATTTATGGTCTCCAAGGGAGCGAGGCCCCGCCTCTCCAGAGACTTTCTCATATACCATGTAAGACTCCCCTGCTCCTCTCCTTTCTCCTTCTTCCTTGTACACCTATTGAGGATGCTTTCCGCCTTCGGGGGGCCTCCTCTTCCTGCTCTCCTATTGGCTCCTGGTCAGCCTCTGCCGTGGTGACGTCAGGCCCCGCCGCCCCTGCAGCGCTGAATGGACCAAGCAGCCTGTCTGATCCACTCCAAAACAGCTCAACACGGCACGGCACAGCACGGACACCATCCCGGGAATAGGAAAATAACAGGAATAGAGGCTTGACGGGACAGCGACAGAGATCAGCCTCCAAATCGCACGAAGGCCCAACAACATCAGCATCATTGTTTGTTTTCTTCACGAGACAGGACGGGGGAGTGCGCCCACCGTTTTGCGGGTGTATGTGCGTGCGCTTGTCTCCCGGTTTGGATCACGATGATGCAAAGTGCGGCGGTCCTACCGACAGAGAGTCCTGTGAAGAGTTTACCGGAGATTCTCGGAGTGCCACTGCAGCGTAAGACATTTTTTCTCCTGTTCTTCCTCTTCTTCTGTCCACGATCAGTCTGGAAACTGGTTGGCGAGCGCAACCGGTGCTGCGGGGATTTGACTGTAGGGAGAGGGGCTTAGTTCCAGCAACCCGAGCGAGATTGGGGAGTCTTAGTTTGTCACGTACACCACTAATGTGCCATGCTTAGTCTTTATTTCACGGTGCAAAAGCGCCTCGTAGACGATTCTGCTTCACGGCCTCACAGCCACCCGCATGTCCAATTAATCTTCGCAGCCTCAGATAGCAAAGACGTATTCTGCGTTAGGCTGCGAGTAGAAGCGCAAACTGTGATATTTTTCACTCATCCTGGGTGAAAAATAATTTCTGGTGAAAGGCAACATTTATGATTCCCTAGTTTGGCCTCTAACTTCCCGCGTCAGGTTGCTGGGCTCACACGGAGCCTCCCAGCTGTTAATTTGTAAAAGAGTCTGCATGGTCAAGAGATCAGGCGCAGTTGTCATCACCCTTCAGACAAACACACTGACTTTGACTGACACTCATCACTGGGTCGAATTAAATAGCTTGAAACACTTTTATTTATTACAATTTAAGCACTAATAAAAGTGAAATTATTATTATTATTATTATTATTATTATTGAGGATAAGGGCAGATATTTAGTAGTTAATTGTCGATGTATCACTGTATTTTCTACCTTCCAGCATCAAAGGCGAGAAATGCCTTACATCTGTTCTCCTGTTAATCTGTGCCAAACCTTTTCTTTCTTTCTTTTTTACAATCTGTTCGCGCAATCAAGGTCTAAGTGCAACTGGATACATTTCTGTTCTGACCTAATTATTTAATATGCCAGTTAGTAACAATGTACAGATGGACCGGGTCTAATAGGGTAACGTCAAAAATAATCCACAACAGAACGGGATAACGTCGAGCGAAATTACTGGACTGCTCTGTTTTCAAAATACTCATGATGCACATTTAAAGACGCACATTCAAGGTTTGAAATCTGTTAACAAATGGCTAAAACTATATAACAAAACTGAGGGGAATCTTTCAGGTTTTTCCACATTGCTCCCATCCAACTAAAAAACCGTAAACAACGGTGAAATATGACAAGAGTCATCTAAGACTTCCAGCCTGTTCAGTGAAGTATTTAAACCTCACCAACTGGGGGGAAGCCTCTATATGGTGGGCTTATGCTCTTTAATTTTATAAATCGAGACAGATTAAAAGATTGGATAAAGATCCTGCCACTCAGCCCCCTGCAGAGCCAGCAGGCATCCTGGATTTAAACCTGGATTATTTCAGGAATAAAAGCAAAGCAGAATATATCTGAGCATTTTATATCACACACACAGTCCTCTGCTGACTCAGGGCAATTACACCCACACCTTAACCTGCAGGCTATTAGTCGTTGATATAGAGTGTTTACTTCACGTTTAATTAACACAAATCGCTTGACAACCAACGGCTGCCAGAGTGCACTTCTTCTTCTTCTTCCTCCTCCTTTCGTTTCTTCTTCTAAACAACACCCCTGCTAAAAGAGTCTGAAAGTGTGTTTCACCCGCTGTGTGAAATGAGCAAAGCGATGAGACTGCACGTGGTGAAGAGTGGTGGCAACAGATAATAAGATACGAAGAAGACCTCCTGAATACACGAGGTTTACTCTCTCTCCCTCTCTCCCTCTCTGACACACACACACACACACACACACACACACACACACACACACACACACACACACACACACACACACACACACACACACACACACTGAAGCTGGATGGCGAACGCCCTGTCGTTGCCAAGAATCGTGCTGCTTTCCTTTCAGCACCACTTCTCTCTCCAAAGCCATCCCGCTCGGCTTCACCCACCCACCACTTATCTCTGGATATTTAAAATGCTTTCCCATTTTAAAGTCCGAGACACAGGCCACCCTTTCATAATAATTTCACTGCCTTCTTCTACCCTTTCTATGAGAATTACCTCGCCGAGGAGACACAAAGCCAGTCCAAGCTGTGTCTGTGCCGGAATGTTCCTCTGTGTGTAACAGTGTGCGCACTGGGTTATTTAAGCTTCTGTAATAAGGACCGAATATTTCGATGAGGTTATCTGTTCTTACTCTTCGCAAAATAAACGAATGAATACTGAAAATAAAATGATTTTTTTAAAAAAAGCTCATTTTCACTGAGTTACAGTTATTTCTCCTCCTTGAAATTAAAATTAAAATCACAGAAATGCCAAAGGTACTAAGAGTAGTACATAAAAACCCTCTAAAATGTGCGTGTCCGCGCCTCCACGGTGCAGAGTCAGTGAGCTTGGTTTTGCACGCAGTATTGTGTGTGGGGATTACGCATGAGGCACCCGGCGCTTTACACGGTTATTGTAAGATGATTTCACGGCCGATATGTTTTCTCTCCACAGCAAAGGTTGTGATATGTGGGTGTCTTAGCTTCATGGTCACCGGCCCCGGTCACTTGTTTTTTCTCAGTATTTTTTTTTTTTTTTTTTTTTACAGTTTTTTCTCGTCGTGTAGCATCATGCAGATGTGTGACAAAGACAGGCCGAGAATAAAAACAGTCTAAAGGTCTTTAAAGACAAATGCTGACGTGATGTTAGTTTATGGAGCATTGCAGGTGGACTTTTACAATCTTTAATTTAATAGAAGGAGTAGGAGTTACTGTAATAATAAAAATGCTACAAATACAAATATTAAAATATAAAAAATATGCTGTTTGATCTCTATAAATGTGCTACTTCGACAGAAAATCGGTTTTTGTTTTGAAAGAAATTATGTTTTGATTTTATTTCGCTTTTTAAGACGTCTTGAAATGTGCAGCTTACCTGTAGTTTATCATCGATGCCAAATTTAATTGCTAATATCTGCCTCCGAATGGGCACGTGTGGTGTGCCAAGACACCTTTTTTCCCTTTCTTTTTTTTACATTAACAAAAATTTAATTTAATCTCCCCTTGACCCTGATTTACATCCAGAAACCGCCTCACCTTCTAACACTGGTTGCCACCATGCTTCCCATAAAATCATTAGGAGATTAATTAGGGTCAAACTAGATCTGGCTAACGAAATTAAGAGAAACAAAAATCAATATTTCGTCAGAAAATTATTTTCGCCCTACAAGCGAACAGCTCCGAGTTCAGCACCTTGGACAGAGACGGACAATACAAATACGCGAAATTTATATATTTTTTGTCCTGTTTAGCTGTGATAGCAACAGCAAAATAAGTCGTAATAAAATAAAATAAATATATAAACAGAAGCAAAATAAATAACATTTAAAAAAAGTGACGGGCCTTTAGAAAATAAACATCCATGCACATAATCTCCAGATTTCATTGTTATTATATCTATACGGAAATATGAGTGAAACCCGAGTTTATTGTCTAAAACTAAACTACAGGCTTGCAGATTTAGGGGAAACCCCGAAAACCTGCTTTAATGTGCGAAACAATTCTCCGTCACCATGAATGTCATTTCATTTTTTGTTGTTGTTTTTGTAAAGGTAAAACGAAATGAATTTCGTTCGCGTAAAGCGCTTATTTCTCTTTGCCTCTTTGCTTCTCTGTTAACTACGCGGGACTGCGCTTGTTTCCGTCACAGAGATCCCTCAGTGTGCAGGCTGTAGTCAGCACATCCTGGACAAGTTCATCCTGAAGGTGCTGGACAGACACTGGCACTCCAAGTGCCTCAAGTGCGCCGACTGCCAGACACCGCTGGCGGACAAATGTTTCTCCCGGGCAGGAAGCGTCTACTGCAAGGAGGATTTCTTCAAGTAAGTGCGCTTCTTCCTTTGCTTTCTCCCCTTACCATCCGCGTGGATTGTTTCCTGCAGAGTGAGCACTGGCCCAGCCTTTCTCCAGGGCAGCACTAACAAATATTACAATTTTCCTTGACAAAAATCCGACTGTGACCTGTAATAGTTCCGGTGCATTTAGTATTGCAACCGACTGGTTTCCGTTTGCTAACACGGTTAAAATGCTAGCAATATAACATCGTGCCATACATGTGTATTAGGCTAACCTTTGTCTTTTTACCTTTAATTATTTAATAATACATATTCACCACTTTCCCCTAATTTATGAAGAACAACAGAAACACAGCTTGCAGGTGTGTTTGCTTGGGTTGATGGTTTTCCTCTTTGTTGTGACTGAACATGTGTGATGCTGGTTGCCCTCATAATGTGCACAGTTTGCCTGATTCCCAGTGTAGTGGCAGCTCTGTCACACTGTAGGAAAGATTAAAAATCCCTTTATTTCACAGTCTAGTTGCCATTTATTCTTTCAACAATTGGATGTTTGAGGCATTGCAGGAGAAAATTGAGTTTGACTTTTATCCATAACACGATCGGCATATTGGGGCTTTTTACTAAATCATGTTTGAAAGGTTTTAATGCTCAAAGCTAGAAAGAGACCTAAAGAGCTCCGGAGTCTCACTGGGAGCTAACTGTGTTAGGTGACCCAGGGGGCAGTGCTGGTGGGGGCTGTAGCATGTTCAAACACACACAGACACACATACTAAATAATACATACACATAGCTTTGCTGGTGTTTGCTTCCCAGAGGTGATTTGGAGGCCTCACCTTGCTCTTTTTATTTTTGTGTGTCTGTGCTGTGATTTAAAGCCTCTCCCGAGTCAGTGTTTTATTGGTTCTCCTCGGGGTGTCTTTACTGTGAGGACCCCTCCTCCTCCTTCTCCTCCTCTTCTTGTTCTCTTTTTACTCTAGTTCATCTGCAATCACATAAACATGCAAACATGCAGATGCACACTCAAACCCACACAGTGCACTGATCCAGTCCATCTATCAGTCTGCTGGCAGATCTACCGTTAACAGAAACACATTCCAGGGATGGTTTTTCCCTCCTCAGCAGCTGGAGTTCCTATTAATACAGACACTGTGCCATCATTCTTGGCTGCAGATGAAGAAATAGTCATGTAGTGTGTGAAATTTTAATCTCAGCTGCTCGCACTCTTTCCATCAGTCCACCCTGCCGGCGTTTTACAAATTTTTTCATGGCGTCTCTCTCTCTCTCTCTCCTTCATGTTTTCCTGCAGACGTTTTGGTACAAAATGTGCATCGTGTCAGCAGGGCATCCCGCCGACACAGGTTGTGCGGAAGGCGCAGGACTTTGTTTATCACCTGCACTGCTTCGCCTGCATCATGTGCAGCAGACAGCTGGCCACCGGGGACGAGTTTTACCTCATGGAAGACGGGAGGCTGGTGTGCAAGGTGGATTACGAGGCCGCCAAACAAAATGGTAGGTGTGCAGGAGCATTCGATGTTAGGCTACAACGAGCGTTTACTGAAAATATGACAAAAGAGATGTTTCAATAACTCTTAGCAGTTTTTATCCACCTGGTTTAGTGCTGATGACTTCACTTAACTACACCAGAATCACAACACTATGAATCATGGATAAAGTTGTATTCACGGTGCAAAGCGGTAATACGACTCCTGCCGGTGGATCCGTGTTGTTTGTTTGTGGGTGTGTGCTGCTTCTCTCCCTCCCTCTCTCCTCAGATGTCCATGCATCTCTGATTGATTATGCAAAGTGAAGCAATGCTCTTATATGGTGCTGTTCCAATCACTCCATTCCTCCGGCAGTGAATAGATTTATGTCCTCTGCTGTGGGAGTGGGACAGATGCACAAGGACAATAATACACTTCTATACATGACCATTCACTTCACTGAGCACAGACACGCTCAATGTGAAGGCCTGAGGGCAGTGCCTGCTGAGGCAACATGACAAATCTAGGAAGAAGTCACTCACGCTCGTGTGTGTGGTGTTTTCAGATGATTCAGAGGCAGGGACCAAGAGACCAAGGACCACCATCACCGCCAAACAGCTGGAGACCCTCAAAAGTGCCTACAAAAACTCGCCGAAGCCTGCACGCCACGTCAGAGAGCAGCTGTCATCAGAGACGGGGTTAGACATGAGAGTGGTGCAGGTAGAGTATTTTGGCTATATCCTGCAGGTCCCTGAGAAAGCTGACTCACTGGGATCGAGTTTTTGTAATGAAGCAAGTTACTTTGGAATCGCTGAATCCCGGCCTCTCAAGTGCTGATACAAATGTTAAAAAGCAAATACATATTTGGAAACAACATAATTCACATGCATTTTACTTGAATTTTCAGTTCAGTTCAGTTCAGTTCATTTTTATTTCAAACATTTCAAACATGTGCCTTCACAATCATTACAAAATATCATTCCATTATTTGTTTGAAAAGGAGTAGGCTGAAGTATTTACTTATTTGTCCCTACCCCCTCAAGTTTTACCTCTCATTCATTTAATTTTTTTTTGTCTTAAATTAAACAAACAACATATGAAACATATAAACATATGAAGTAAAACAAAACATAACATACATAAATCAAAAACAAGAAATTAGCAAGCCCCACCACAGTATAGTTTCTTTCATATGAAAAATACAGAATGTGTATATTTGCAGATACACAAGTTATGGAAAAACAACAAAACAAAACAAAAAAACAAAAAAACAACCAAAAAAGAACCACAACACCATTACCAGCAACATTACCATCCTGGGTTAACCCCGTTTTCTTCATTCTTATACTTATTTAAAATTAGGTTTTTATATTTTACTTTAAACTGTTTTATGTTTTGACTGTCTTTTATTTCTTCTGTTAGACTGTTCCATAATTTAACTCCTGCAATTGAGATTGACATAGTTCTTAAAGTGGTTCTAGCACTTTGTATTTTTAAATTCCATTTCCCTCTTAAGTTATACCCACCTTCTCTTTCTATGAACAATTTACAGATTTCTTTGGGAAGCAATTTATTTCTGACTTTATACATTATTTGCGCTGTTTTAAGCTTCACCAAGTCTTGGAATTTAATAGCTTGCATTTTGACAAAGAGTGCATTTGTATGGTCCCTGTACCCTACATTATTTATTAATCTAATGGCCCTTTTCTGTATTATAGTTATTGTTTGTGTGTTACTTTTGTATGTGTTTCCCCAGACCTCTACACAGTAGCTCATATATGGCAGTAGTAAAGCACAGTATAAAATGTGCAGTGCTTTCTGATCCAACATATGCTTTGCTTTTCCCAGGACGGCAATGCCCCGTGCCAATTTCCCCCGAACATAAGTAATGTGTGGCTTCCAACAGAGCTTGTGGTCAATGATCACCCCAAGAAATTTTATTTCATTTACTCTTTCTAAATATACATTGTCAACACATATTTCTACTTCGATGTTTTTCTTTTGGTTTCCAAACAACATAAATTTGGTTTTATCTAGATTCAATGATAATTTATTTATATCAAACCACTTCTTTAATATCGTTAATTCCTGTGTGATCATTTCCAAAACCTGTGGCAATTCCCCACCTGAACACAGTATATTTGTGTCATCTGCAAATATTACAAACTTTAAAATCTCCGATACTCTGCAGATATCATTTAAGTACATAATAAACATTTTTGGACCCAGTACTGAACCTTGAGGTACTCCACAAGCTATATCCATCAAATTAGATTTATATTCATTTATTTGTACATATTGTTGCCTATTCCCTACATAGCTTTTTAGCCATTCCAAAACCACTCCCCTAAACCCGTACTTTTCCAGTTTTTTTAATAGAATTTCATGATTAACAGTATCAAACGCCTTCTTTAGATCTAAGAAAACTCCGAGCGCATACCTCTTATTATCCATACATTCCGTTATCTTTTCCATTAAATCTATCAGTGCCAAAGCTGTTGATCTGTTGCTTCTGAACCCATACTGACTATCTGTCATTAATTCATATTTTTCCACAAAACTATCAAATCTTTTTATGAAGAGTTTTTCCAGTATCTTAGAGAACTGGGAGAGTATTGACACTGGTCTATAGTTTGTAAAATGATGTCTTTCACCGGTTTTGTAAATGGGAATAACTTTAGCAACTTTCATTTTTTGTGGAAAAACTCCTTTTTGAAACGACAAGTTGAATATATATTTTAATGGTTTTACGATACCATCAATAACTGTCTTTACCGTTACCATATCAATATCATTCCAGTCTGTACTGGTTTTGTTCTTAAGTCCTCTAACCATGTCATAAATCTCTTTCTCTTCCACTGCTCTTAAAAACATTGAGCTACTATTCCTTTCAATATTTTCACCAGTGTCCCTTTCTATTCCATCAACCTTTATTTCTTCTGCCAGTTTTGGCCCTATGTTTACGAAGAATTCATTAAAGCCATTTACTATCTCTTCCATGTTATTAATACTTCTTGTCCCTTCTATAAAGTACCCAGGGTAATCATTATTCCTTGATTCATTTTTGATTATTCTGTTTAATACATTCCATATATCTCTTGTGTTATCTTTATTGTGTTCTAACCTTTTAATGTAATACTCTCTTTTACAGGATCTCATTATATTAGTTAATTTATTTTTGTAAGTTTTATACTTCATTTCAGTTTCTATTGTTCTCTTTTTTATGAATTCTCAATATAAGGTATTCTTTTTTTTGCTGGCATTTTGTAGTCCTTTTGTCATCCATGGTCTTCCTGCATAGTTGTGTTTCCTATTGATTTCAATTACTGGGCAGTTTTTATCAAGTAATGTGTTAAATGTTCTTAAAAATCCTTCGTAAGCTTTATTAACTTCTGTTTGTTCATATACAATATTCCAATCTTGCTTTAAAAGTTCATTTCTAAGACAATTTAAGGTCTTCTCTGTTCTTATTCTTTTGTAAATAATCTTATGTCCATCGTTGTTCACTTTATAATGGCAATTATACGATGCAAAGACTGGTAAATGGTCACTTATATCATTGATTAACAGCCCACTTTTTATCTTTCCTTCTATTATATTTGTAAATATATTATCTAATAGAGTTGCACAATGAGATGTTATTCTGGTCGGTCTTGTTATCAGTGGAAATAAACCTATGCTGTACATGGAATCAATAAATTCTTCTGTACTCTTATTATGATTTGGATTCAATAAGTCAATATTAAAGTCCCCACAAATAAACATTCTTTTCTGATTTATATTTGTAAATACGTCCTCCATATTATCCTTAAATATCTCAATCTTAGATCCTGGTGTTCTATATATACAACTGACAATTTAAATGAGGATATTTAGTATTTTAGAGTGTTTCAGAGCTAAAAAGATCAGACCTTATTGAGAATCCACGTGCAAAGCTTACATTTTTTTCACATATTCACTTTAGTGTCATGCGTTTGTTTTCCTACCTAAAATTTCTGGTATCGACTGTTGTGAGATAATTAAAATTTGATGAGTTTATTTGTGAATTTAAAAGCTCAGGTTGCAAATAAACACATTTATAAAGAGTGACGCTATATTGCGTCAAACAAAGGCCGAGGCTGAAGTCAGACTAAGAAGGTATCGTTCCTGTTGTCATTTATTTTTAGTTGGAGATAATGTTTCAGAGAGTGTTTCATAATTTCATTTGCACTTAACGATAAATAAAATGTTCCACAGGTTTGGTTTCAGAACCGGCGAGCGAAGGAAAAGCGTCTGAAGAAAGACGCAGGGCGGCATCGCTGGACTCAGTTTTATAAAAGTGTCAAACGCAGCCGAGGAGGAACTAAAGTGGAGAAGGAGAGCTCAGCTGACGACGCAGGACTCAGCGACAGCGAGCTGAGCTTCAGAGGTATGCAGCTTTTATTGCTTAAAAGTGAGATCCCTGAAGGGAATTGTCCGTCATGCTGCCGTGCTAATGGGATCGAGGGAGCCTAGAAGCTGCTAAATGACACGAGCGCCGCGGCAATTGGAAGTGTCTTTGTGGCGTTTCATTTGTTTTCTAGCATTCATCAACGCGTGGCGTCGCAGTCGGGCAAATCCAAAATGGCATTCTCATTTCACATTCCCGTCACACATCCCTGTGGCTGCTGACGCATCCTCCTGCCTCTGTTTGTCACCATGATGGAGCTTATTGGAAAAGAGAGAGGGTCCTTAGTGGGATGCAAACGGCGTTTTAGACATGCCATGTTATTTAATGTTTGCACACCCCGTTTTTGGTAGTCATAAAAGTCCTCAAGCCAAAGAAGGCTATTTTTATGAGAAATGAAAACATGGTGACAGAAACTCTATAAAGCATGTGAGGCTTTTAGTCAATTAGAGAGAAAGCGCTCTGGGGCGTTGTTGTTATTGAAGCCACCCAGGGGAGGGACGAGATGGAAACAAATATTTTGTGCTGCAGTAATTGCTCGGTTAGAGATGAAGCAGAAAGAGCATCCTTTCTCACTTTCTCGCTAAGAGAACCGAAAAGCCTTTCAAAGACTTCAGTGGCTCGTCCATTTACTGTACCTCCATGAAATCTGCCACAATAAATCTGACTCGTAAAAGCACTTAACTGTATTGAAATATAACAACTGTATAATGCTCGCACAGGTGACGGCGCTGTTGATGTCTCAAAGTTTTTACACTCCTCGTGCTAAGTGACGGTTTCTCCTCTGCAGACGACCAGGTCCTGTCAGATCTCGGCCACGCCAACGGGCTTTACGGGAGCGTCGGCGATGTGACCAACACGCTGAACGGCGGCTTCTCCGTCGACGCGGCGGGACAGCCCTACCACGACATCCGAGCGGGAAGCCCTTACGGTCTCCCCCAGTCGCCCTCCTCCATCGCCTCTCTGCCCGGCCACACTCCTCTCCTCAACAACCTGAGCTTCAACATGGACAGCCTGGTGGCACAGGGGGGGCCGGGTGGTGTGGGACAGGCTCTGAGGGCCATGGCAGGAGGCCCGACCTCAGACCTCTCCACAGGGAGCAGTACGGGATACCCTGACTTCCCCACCAGCCCCGCCTCATGGCTGGACGAGATGGACCATTCCCAGTTTTGAGTCTCAGACATGGTAAAAAAAAAGTACTGTGGGGAAACATCAAAGTGGACTCAGAAGGCTTTTTACATTTCTTTCTATCGTTCTCCACGGTCCACTGCTGGTATGTTTCGGGTGCGATGTTGGGCGAAGGAGAAGGGAGAGTCCCGCAGCAGTCGTAGTTGGTGAGGTAGCCATCGAGATATGTAGTCTGAGCGGAAGCAGCGAGAACGCCTCCACACAGAATGAGTCAACTCTGCATCATACGATCGTTTTTTACACTTTGTTTTGTTCGTTCACTCTCTGAAAGTGAGACCGGATCTCAAATATATCGGTGGAGTAATGCTCACAGGGGAGAAACGTCTCATCCCTTGAAATAAACCACACAACATTAGGGCGACACAATCCAGATCAAAGTCCCTACGAAACCCAGGAGTCACCTGCATGCTTCTCATTCATACTGAGCAGGCCTGCCGTACAGCCACATCCAAGCCTTTACATTGGCGATGCACTTTACTCTCCTCGTCTCTCTACACGTGTGGACAGGAATGTGGGGAGAGCAGAGAAAAGGAGGAGAGACGTATGCACAAGGCAACAAACAGTGTTTCATTGGGAGAGAAATTTACAAAAAAAGAGCGGCACAAGTGTTAATTTTGAACCACGCTGATGCTTTTGTTGTTTTTAACATAGTGCTCAAACTTATTAGGAAATAGATGACTGTTGGTCTGCCCGTCCTTTCCTCTGTCCGTCCGTCTGTTCATTAGAAGTTTATGTCTCCCCTCTTTGAATGAGGGCGATCACTGTTTGCTACAAAGCAGATCTCTCTTCTATATTTATAGGTGCTTGACTTGTTGTCATCTGTGTAAAAGCTGGTCTGGAAGCAGACGTCCGTCAGTATTAAATTATCTCAGACACAGACTCGCCAGGAATAAAAAGCTTATATGTTTAAGGCAAAGTCAAGACATGTATACGGTTTGGAAATATTCAGTTCTAACCGCTAAAGACGCCCCGCATCTTATCCATTTGTATGCACATGCAGATTCTTTTGCAGACGTTGAAAAGCAAACATAAATTTGACACTTAAAATGCTAACAAGCAGGAACACAGATAAAAACTCTCTTGAGTTTCTTCGGTCTGATCCAGGCGCCTCTTGGTAATCTACTCAGTGCAGCTTTGCCTGCTATCAACCTACTTACTGACCCCAGATGTGTCATCAGCCTGTTCTCCCACTGCCTGGCCTGCATGTCAGAGGGATTACCGATAGTCCCCCACATTCAGGGCTGATGCTTTAGCGTCAGTGCTGGCACGACTGCCGGGCCGATGCATTTCCCACAGCTGCATCTTTAAAGACCCACAACAACTGAAACAGTGGAACGATTCGGTGTTTCTGATTCTTGACCTGCTGAGCATGCAGGAACCATCATTTAGATTTGATCTCTGCTTCAAAAGAGAAACAGAGTCTTATTCATGTGGGTACTTCTTTTGTTAAAAAAAAAAACAAGGAAAAGAGGGAAAAAAACAAGTGTTTTCAATACCAGGAAGCAAATAAAGAAATACAAGATGACACTATTCAGAGAAACTCGAGATTACAGCTCTAAAATTACAGCGTAATTATTTGGTTGATAAAATTAAAACTATATAAAGTGTAACACGGGGGTAACATTTAGATGTATTACAGTTAGTTAAATTCCAAAACAACGAAGAATAAATGTATTATAGAAAAAACAAATTTAGGAAGATCTCATATTTGATTATTTCATTTATCACTTAGAAATGACAGTTGGAAGCAACGTGGACAAAGTTTTGAAAGAAGAATAGTGTACTCGAGATCAAAACATTCGTTTTAAATTACTGAGCTACTGTAAAACATTACAATTGTTCATGTGTTCATATGTGACAGTTAAAAAAGGGATGCAGTCTATAACCCACATCAACCATGAGTAAACATCTGTTACCCCCAGGATGAGTGCACCGTAATTACAGCGTAATGTTTGAGCTTCTATCGAAGTTTCACAGTTAAATGAAATAACAAACATATTACCAGGACAGTTTCATTCAGTCTGTGTTGCCTCCAAACTTTGCATCTCAATTGCTGTAAATTTTGTACAGTTTGAAAACGTGTTGATCGTCTTGTTTCATGAGCGCTATTTATTATTGCCATGTGTCTTTGAAAAAGATGTAAAAGAGAGCACTGAATTTATTCATTTATGCCTTCTGTGTAATGGTCTGAACTGTGTACAGTCAAATCTATATGAGGAAAATAAAGCTGGATTGTGTTTGGGTTACGCTCGGCTGCTTTCTTTTCGTACTCCGGGCCTGCGGTGATGAATGCGAGACTTAAGATTTTCAGCTGGACTTTGTTTTTAATATATCAAAAGAAAAATATGTGCTGTAGGTGTTTTTATTATTTTGCCTTATTGAAACGCTCTTAGAGCGAGTTAACCCGCAAATTCATTTACCCATTGAGAGCATTTACCACACACTTAGGCCTCTATTCAATTGTGGGGATCCATTTAGTACCACCAACAGACAGTGGTCAGTCAGTTAACAGTGATTGATACTGCTTTCCGCTCTCGCTCTCCGGGTGGGTGGGTGGGTGGGTGGGGGGGGGGGGGGGGGGGTGACAAGAAAGATGCATGAGGAGAGATTAAGGAAAGAAAGCCGGAGAGAGAAATAAAACAAGTGCAGAAACAGATGCTCGCTGGCTATTTCTCTGATCCTCTCAGTGCTAAAGAGACACAACAGCAGATTGCAGCACTGCACTGTCAAATCTACCCTTAATCCCTGAGCTGCTAACTAATTGTGAAATATAGGCAAATGTGCTTTGTAGTCAGGCAAAGCGGGAACATGATCCATATGCAGGCAGCGTGCTCGCACATGTCGAGCTGGTAAATAAACAATTTGCTGAGAGGCCAGTAAAAAAATACCCTAAGATGACTGTAATACTACAAAAAATTATTTAGTTATTAAATTAAATTTTAGTTGCAGTAATTATTACCTAAAAGGCCTCCTCTGCACATTTTCATCTGTACTTAACGTGAAAACAGAAAATAACAGTGAGTCCCAGCAGGAGTCTGCAATGGAAACGTGAGGGTGTGACAGAGGCCTTCTTAGTTTAGCACATAAGCATCCTAATACATGCACAACATAAAGTAACGCTGGAGCTGCTTCATAGACACTGATTTCAAAATTGTTAAAATTCACATGTTGAACACATTTCAACCAAAACAGCAGACAGAACGATCGGCGCCGTCACCCCTGAGACGCTACCACGAAATGACACAAAACAGTCACGTGTCGGCTCCGTGTCAGTGCAGTGAACCCAGCGTCGTTAGTTGTAACTGGCACTCACACACATGCAGTTCCTGCTGCATTGATAAAAGCTCACGAGTTACAATGGATTTACTCCCTGTGACTATGGTGTTGGCTAAGCGCAGCATGTATAGAATTATAATGAAATTACAGCACAGTGTACATCCGTATGAAACTCATTTCTATGCAGCAACGTGCAGCATTTGTTTGAGAGCAGGCCAACACAACCCAAACGTAAGTGATATCGATTCCTTTGTGTTTTAGCTATTCCTGTAGCATTATAAAAACAAAAAGCAAAGAGTCAGCCTGGTTGGAGTTTGCACGTTTGCATAAAATGCTACAAATTGAGCTGATTTTTATTTAAGCATTGATTGGCTGGGTTATGGGCATTAATGGATAGGGTCTAATAGTACTGGCTTACAAAGATAAAGAGCCACACGGACAGTTAGGATAATTTACACGCCACTTACAGCACTAGTATACAAATAAATCTGTGGAAACTCCACCACTGTTGCTTTTGCGAAGATGACAAACACAAGCACAAATGCCATTATCATCGATCGCAAGGCTTTTATTACAAACTTCCTCAAGGAAACTGTTTTTTTTCCCTTCTCAAGCAAAAGGGAATAAATTAACATGCAAAATAGATAGGATTTGTTTTCAGACCGAAAGTCAATCTTGCAGCGTTGAGACAGGACATTTTTCTCCCCAAACAACTTCATCCAGCCTGCAGTGAACAATGATCCGCAGCATGACGGAGTGAGTCTTAAAGAGGAGCTGGAGTCAAACGGAGGCCTCTCAATGACACCCTCAAGGTTGTGAGCTCAATGCTGTTTTAATGTGAAACTGGGACTTTTCCACTCCACAGAAATCCGATAGGTTACAGGTAGCCAAATCAGGTAGATGACAACGTGTAGCTGTACTGAAGAAAAATCTCAAATGTAACTCAGAACCAAGCCTCTGTTTGCCGCCTTAAGTCTTAAACATCAACTTTTTGGTTTCGGTAGTTAGTGGCAACGCTTCTTCATCAACGCAAACTACACATAGGCACCAGAGTGGAGGACACACAAACCTGCACAAACGCACACGAGCGCAGTCCAAGCCACCACTAAACCAATCTGGTATTAGTGGAGACTGTTTCAGCAGCAGGGGGATTTTTGCTTACTGCTGGGTTCCTAACCACGCTGCTGCTGAGAGTGGGTGTGGGGGGCGTGCTGCAGCATAAAGAAAAGATGGAGGAAGGGCTGTGGCGAGGTAAAGGCTTGCATTAAGAGCGGGCCAAAGCAGGAACATGGTATGGCTTTTACGGGAGAGAGAAAGTAAAGGAGAGGCAGTGTGCAGAATGACGCTATAATTCCTCAACATCCCAGCTACGCTTTTCTGTACTGACGAATAAATAAATAGTAAATAAATTGTGTACACTTATCAGCCAAGGAACAAGAAGTTTGGGTTTCTGTTTCTAGTCGGGATTAAGGAGGCTTTGGTTGCATGCAGGTGTCAGTAATGCTGACAATAATGCTTGTTATAAATACCTGCTGGCTCACCCTGAAACTAAAAAATCGCCCCAGAATCTGCCTCTGAAGACTGTGCAGTAGTTTCCCACAGTTAGGAATAGCACGGTTTTGTTTTCCCTGTGAGAATCCATTTGGATTTTATTTTTCCACATGATCGCCAAATTAGTTAAAGATGGGTCTGGGCTGGCGTGACAGGTGGGTGCCAACTCGGCCACTAACTGTATGCTAGGCCTCACCTCAGGTACATGCAAGGCTACACTGCTGTCATGTATGTGGTGTTAGTGTCTTTTTTAATAACATCTTACAAATGACATGGTTTGCTGTGTTGCTATGTGGCTAATTGTACTCACTAGTTTTGCAGCCACATGTCAGCTTCTTGAGGAAGACGCTGAATCTCATAAGTGTTAATTACTTTGCTGTCAAATTAAAGTTGCCCTAAAACATTACTGAAGTATAAATGTGCAAAGTTAGCTTTGTCTCGTATGTTTTGTTGTTGACGCCTGCTTACATGTAACGTTGTCATATTATGCATCTTAGTGCAATTTTAAATAACTGCCGTTGAATAAGAATCAGGGCTGGTACTTTAAAAACGTACTGAAGTTCCTAACTGAACGGCCGTGCAGCACTAGGCCTTGGGGGGTATGAGTCTGCGGTTTGAGGAGGGAGGGAGCTGCCGTGTCAGAAGTGAAAAGCTCAGAGGAAAATTGAAGCCCCATAATGGAAGCATAATGGGCTTAGTGTCAGAGTCTCGCAGACGAGCCGGGAGGGAAGCACGACTGCCGTCATTCTCTCTTACCTCAAGCAAGTATAACGGGGTTTAGGAAGCAACGGGGAGACAACGCCGAGACCCAAACAGGCTTTAGAGATACACCAACAGCCTAATGGCTGGATGTGGACAGAATTCATAACGACGAGATGGTCAGCGGTTGTCTCTTTGTGGGATTGTAGAGCATCATGTCTCGGACTCATGTTGAATACTCAAAAGGCGCCGTCTTAGCTTATGCAGGGTTCCTCCTCAAAATTCATGAGCTGACATGGACACAATTTCATTGAGGAAGCTTCTTTGGCCGGAGTCTACAAAAGTGGAAGATGAAATAAAAACTCTGAGGCCTCTTCCCCGCTGAGACTTGTGAAAGCAGGGCTGAACGAGACACGGATGCAGATTTCGAAATCACGTGGAGGGATCTTAATTCAACTCGTGTACAGCACACCTCACTTGCATCTGAATTTACTGCCAGCACAACAACACCTGTCAGGACGTAAATCGAATTTGAACCGCTACCCCCCTACGCGATGACTACTGATCCTCACCAGGCCATGTAAAGCTGTCACAGATCTGCGAGTGGCTGACATGTTGAGACAGTTATCTAACGCCTTGTGTGTTAGAGCAGATTTCCAGTGCAACACAGTGCAGGAGGGTGGGGGAAGCAAAGCTGTGTGTTTGAGAGTAAAGGATTAAGCTTTGTCCCCAAAACGTGCACGACGTCTTCGTGAATCTGTAGTTAAGAAGCAGGATCCAGATTTAGTGCATTCTCATCTGCTGCAGTGTGTGTGTGTGTGTGTGTGTGTGTGTGTGTGTGTGTGTGTGTGTGTGTGTGTGTGTGTGTGTGTGTGTGTGTGTGATAGAGCTGAGGACCAGTAAAGCTGATTTGGACTCTGACCATGTGTTGGTTATTTTTGGAGAACATCCAGATTCCTCCTTATATGACATAATCATGAACAGGCTGCTCTCTATATACAATATGTTGTGTTTGTGCTCTGTGGACTACAGTCTCTGCTGGTCACGTGGGGACGTGGCTTAAATGTTTGAATTAAAACAATTGTGTCCATCAGGCCACCGAAACCTAAGGAACCGAACATGTTGTTGGAGGTTAGAAAAGAACAAATACTTTGTGCATGTGTTGAAGTTTAAGCTCCAGTAAATGTCGTCTTAGTAATTATGAATATATAAAACTTTTCCCCCCCAGATTTGGTTTTGATTATTGATCAGGTTTATTGTAATGAGGCCTGCTTCTACCTTAAACGACGTTGCTGCTGTTAACGATCAGGTGTTTTGTATGTGCAACTGCACGTGCACTTAATCATAGCCAGTGTTGGGAAGGTTACTTTTAAAATGTATTCCACTACAGATTACATGTCCCAAAATGTATTTTGTAACGTATTCTAAATACTTTGGATTACTTAATATATTATCATGCTTCTTACAACTACATGAATGAACTATTGCTGTGTGATTTACAGTGTTGGGTAAGTTACTTTAAAATAGTAACTTAGTTACATTACTAGTTACTTCTCTCAAAAGTAACTCAGTTACTTCAAGTTACTCGTTACTTTCAAAGTAACTAGTTACTAGGGAAAGTAACTTTGGTTTTACTCAGAATTCTCTTGTTAATGTGTTGCTTCCATAACTTTGCCAGCCTTCTAGCTTGCTTACTTGCCACAGTGCACTGTGCCACCGACCAATAGAAAGGAAAAGATAATGTGCATATTTCCACGAGAGAAATCCCACGCCTGGACCGTCATTGACTGCTGCCATGATTCTAGCCTACGTCACAGCGTCATGTGCGCCTTTTACATCCAACACAAAAACTGCAGTCGTGGTGCTTTGATTGTACTCAGAACTCAGAAATTCTGCCTTCTGAATAAGAAGATGCAGGTAACACCAGACTGCAGATGAGCTGCATACAGGGCTGGACTGGGACAGAAAATTGGCCCGGACATTTTGACTAGAGAGCGGCCCACCAATATAGGAAAAATCATAAAGCCTTTGAATGAAAACAAACACTGTTGTGACAGTGATGTTCACTGTTCTGATGGTATATATGCATCAATCTATCAATCGTTTGTTGTAAGATTCAGATAATTATTTTTTAAAAGCTAGACATTTTAAATGAGAATAAGAAAGAAAAGTATTTCTTTGTGCCCCCCTTTCCCTGTTAATGCCCTACATGCCCCCCTGGCAACACTTTGCTAGACCCGCCCCTGCACAGTTACCAGCTGTCAGCTACCTAAAAAAGGATCCTGGTGTTATTTGTCTCTCAGAAACAGTTCATAACTTCCCTTCAACTCATTCATGTCACCTAAAAGGTAAACCTGTTTCTCCATCACCTGTTCAGCTCTGATGATCCAGTAAGGACATCTCCTGTTTCCCTCTCACCACATATCCAAACCGACATCATGACCAGCAGCTTTACAGCTGTGGCTCCAGCAAACATCAGCTGATACTAGAAATTAATATTAAATAAATTCTAACAACAGCTGATCAAGCTTAAACGTGCTGCTGCTGTTTAGCGCGACATCCGCTGGTTTCCTCTTTCGGCGCAAAGTGAGCGATAAACAAACAAGAGAGCCGATCAGCTGATCATTGATCAGTTTCATGATTGAAGTAGAAACGGGAGAGGGAGGGGGGAGAATGAAAGAAGAAGAGGCAGCTGTGCAGCAAAGACAGAATAACTCCAGCTTTGTGTCTTTTCCATTGTAGCTGAATTACGGGACAAACTGTTCCTTTTCACCTCAATAAGAAACGCGTAATATTTTCTCTGAATACCAGACGGGACGGTTGGCAACTCTAATAACTTATGAACAAAATAAAGTTCAACATCATTAACTTCATAGCACCACCCAGCTGTATAGAAACTCCGTCATGCTAGCTAGCACACAGTACGGAAAAAGTCAGCATAACGAAAATAAACTCCACCTAAACTTGGTTCATATCTGACCCAGAGAGACTGCAGGTCATAACTTCTTACCTGAAGTTCAGTTCACCTGACACTCGGACCGGCGGCCGCCTCGGGTAGGGTTGCCAACTCCCTGAAAAATAAATAAGGGACACCTCGTGGCCAGGGCCGGGCAACCCAGTTGTCTTCACCCTTCCCAGTGTGGTGAATTTTCTAGCTCTTTTTTTGTGTGTGAAATTATTTTTTTTAACCATTTGACTTGAAGTTGATTTAAGTACATGCATATTCTATTCTTTGTGATATGAACACATGGGAAACAAATGATCATTTAGCCATTTATTTTTAGCTCAAAATGACAACATTAACACAATAAAACAGGTCTCTTTCTTAAACAGAAGCCTGTCATGCTTAACTTTTGAGAATAAAAGTAAATCTTTCTTTAAAAGCACTCTGTCCTGCTTAACTTAAAATAATAGAAAACAATAGAACGAAAAATATTCTTGTAACTGTGCACATTTAGTGCATTTAGTACAATTGGCTTCAGTTGAGGTATTATTTCAGCTTTTCTAATGCTAATCAGCTGCTCCTGTTTGTAAACCCGCTTGTTCCCATGATTACGCATCTTAACTCATCATCATTATTCATCTATGTATTACTTTTATGTATTAGTCATCTATTTGTTGTAATCATCTATCCTTGCAGATGTTTATTACACAAAATAAATTATATTATTGTGGTGGACCACTAGAGGGCTCCACTCACACCCAGTGTAAAGGAAATGTGTTCCTGTGTTTTGTGGCGCGATATGCTCAGTTGTTGTTGAGAGACGAATAAAGAAGGAGTGAGGACTGAGAGCTCTGTGTCGTTAATGCTTACCTCCACATTGGTGACCCCTGACTCGAGCATGCAACGGGCCGCAGATAACACAGACCCCGCTATGGATATATCAGCGGCCGCCGGACCTCCGCCTCCTGTTTCAGCTACGTTCGCTGTGGCGGTGAAACTGCCGGACTTTTGGCTCCATGACCCCCCGTCATGGTTTGTACACGTGGAGGCTCAGTTCGCCCTTCGCGAACCCTAACCCTAACCCTCCACATTATCACACTTCTGGCCACATAGCGCTGATATTCACTGCACATGCCCATATTAACGTTTTCCAGCCAGGTGTTTTCCTTTTCCCATTCTTCCCTTTCTCTGAGGGGAATAAACATTGCTGCTCTAATGCTGGGCTCACACTGTGCGGTTTTTGGCCCATTTTGAGACGATTTCTGAGTCGTGCGACGGATTTGGTGATCGGCCCGATTTTGGCCTTCATCGTGCGTCGTGTAGTATACGTGGGGTAACGAGAAGCGATTAACACCTCACGACCAGCTCCCGATCATCAATCGCTCGTGAGGGTCTCACCACAGCCGCTCACGCGCAAACACGTAAACGTCGGTGAAAAAGACGGCGCAGCGCGGCTGTGCAGCGTGTGATCTGGACACAAGCGATGGAGGCACAACTTGTAGAACTTTGGAAAGCTCATCCGAGCCTTTTCGATGTGGCCTCACAAAATTATCACGACCACAACAACCGTGAAAATAGTTGGATTTACACTGCTGCTCATTCACAGCTGCCTGAACAATGTTTTTCATTAGCAATTTAGCAAAGTTGGTGGTGGTGGTGTGTCTGTGTGAGTGAAAGACAGAGAGAGAGAGCGACAGATTTTCTGTTATAACCTTCATTTTATGGAGGCACAGTGTGAGCACTCAGGTCGCATCAGAGCATCGGGCGGTATAGTGTGAGAGTACATCGTGACCTACCAACGTCTAACCCTGCGAGTCAATCGTGCAGTTTGAGCAGGAGCTGAATAACGTGACTGAAAAAATCGCACAGTGTCTGCCCAGCTTTAGGTGTACTGTCGTCCGAGACTTGCACCGCAGTGTCGGCGTTTGTTTCCCTGTTGACCATGCTTCTTGTTGTGGTCATCTGTTGTCTTCCGGTATTTTCTCCGCAAGCGACCTTTCCTCGACCAATGAGATGAGCGGTAATCTGAATTGTCATACTCGAATTGTCATAAGTGTGCTGTCAGCTCATTGGTCACAAAGCAGGAGAGGGGCTGGGAATTATGTTTTCAAACAAAGCGTTAATTCCATTAACATTTATAGACTACTTTTGATTCTCACTGTATTACGGGACAAAGTGCGTCCCTTATTAGCTCAATACGGGACGTGTGCTTTTGTTTCGAAATACGGGACGATTCCGTATTTTAAGGGACGGTTGGCAACCCTAGCCTCGGGTCTCTTTTCCTTCATCCACCTGCTGGCCTCCACCACTTGCTAATGTTACTGAATCTGTGGAAGCTCCGCGATAGCCACCACTCGAAGTAGAGCTGGGCGATAGAACGATAACGATATGTATCGCGATATAACTTTTACTCGATAGAGAAATTAAGATATCGCGATAGACCTCGCCGCTCTTGTCCTCTTAAAAAAAAAAAAAAGTCAGCCAATCCAAATTAAGTAGCGCAGAGCCGAACCAATCACAGCCGCAGCGTCACGTCGCGTGACTTGTTACGTACAGCACAAGTGCCAAGCCGCACGTGTGTTTGTTTGGGAAGCAGCCAGCGGGTAATGGAGGAAATGAGTGTGCCGACTAGAAAAATCAACCGAGCGTGACCGAAGAGAAAACAGATGATGGTTCCAATGCCGGAGAGATTGTCGAACGGAAGAGCCATAGAAGTTCCGTAGTGTGAAGGTATTTCGGCTATTTCAAGTCTGACAAAAAACAGAGTAGCGTGCACTGTAAATTGTGCCGAAAGCAAGTCTGGAAATACAATAAACTGGTGCATGCGTCACACTGTGCGCCACGTTATTGTTTCGGTGAAATGAATTTCTACAATACTGTTAATTCTACTCTCTGCAGTGTTTAAATGCTTACATATACACACAGTTACTGTCCGTCCACACATACGACTCGGTTCTGCTTCTATGCCCCAGCTTTGTTTACTTTTTCCCACCGAGGCTTCTAGACTTCTGATTGGCCAACATTTCTGCACGGTTAGGAATCTAGCGCCACCTGCTGCTTTGGCATGTTCATAGCAGCGTTTTCCTTCATTTCTGCCTTTATGTGTGGACGGGATTATTTTTTACAACGAAAACGGAAAATCTCCGTTTTCAAAAATACCCGTGTACGTGTGGACGTAGCCTCAGTCTCTGACTGGAAGCGCTAATTCGTCATTCGGCTTTTGTCAGACTAAAGTAACTGTTAAAACTGTTTGAAAAGCTCAGCTATACAACAAGGAGAGATTGAGAATTTCCTTTTAGTTCTCAGTTTATTTGATATTGACAAAAGTTAGTCAGTTTTGTCTGTTCTTCTGTAAAACAAACTAAGATTTATTTTTAGAATTAATATTTTGTTTCTAAGTGGAATTGACAATTTAGTCTGTTTTGTTTGTTCTATTTTGAAACTTAAACGCTTTAGCGGCTGCCTTTTGTGTAGTTTGCAATATTTGCCTTTATTTATCTGAAAAAGTCTCATGTTCCTTAAGTACATCTACCCTGTTGAACTTATTATTGTAACAAAAAATAATTTCCCCCAGGGATCAATAAAGTATTCTGACTCTGATTCTGATTATTATGGGAAATAAATATTTAAATAAAAACAAGCTGCTGATTATTTCACATTTTACTTGTGAGCAACGGCACATTTAAATCTTACAAATATAGTTATTTGGCTTATATCGTGATAGATATCGTTATCGCCTGAAATGAAAAAAACATATCGTGATATGAAAAAAATCTCATATCGCCCAGCTCTAACTCGAAGTAACGAGTAACGACCCTATCTAAATCCCAGTAACGAGTAACGCGTTCCTGATTTTGGCATAATAACTAGTTACCGTGCTCGTTACCACAATAATAACGTAGTTACTTTAACGCGTTACTTAATAACGCGTTAGTCCCAACACTGGTGATTTATTACTATTACTGAAGGTTACTCTCCACACCAACACCACCAACAAACAAGATGTTTAAATCTTAATATAAATGAGTAACAGTAGGTGGACATTAGGTAAAGCTGCACTTTTTGCAGCGATCTCGTGTAGAAAACTATTCCGCGCGTATATAAAACAGGTCCGCGGCTCCGAACCGTAGTAAAGGGTTCGTCGGGTTCGTGTCGGGCTCGTAGCTGAAAACTAGCTTTACTTTGTTGTCTGGGTCAACTTTGCTAGTGAGAGACAGAGAGAGGCGTTGAAAGGCTCCAACGGAGCTTATTGTTTTCGGAGGAAAACACGAACACTGTGTAGAGTCGAGCCTTAACAGCTTACTTACAACTGGGCTCGTCAGGCTCTGTTTGGCTGCAGTGGTTATTATTATTATATTTACATGCTTCCAGCTCCCGTTTCTGCTCCGTGACAGCTCCTACTTTTCCTTTTCTCCTCCCTCGCTCACAGACACATCACGGACTACACCACCCATCAGGCTACATGCTTTAGGGCGATGCCTGCAACACTCTGCCTGTTGCCTTCATATTAAATCATTTTTTGAATAATAATTTTAAAAATATTTCTTCACATCATTATGCAGCTGCGAGATTGAGACAGACATTAGAGCCTCTTAATGCGCGTTTTGTTTGGGTTTCCACCGGAGTGGAATTACTAAAAATAGAGAGAGCATATTCTGAATATCACCTTCTTAAACGGTAACTAATGGAAGACAGTTACTCATATTTTGTATTTTAAATATGTAACGCAGGTACATGTATTCCATTACTCCCCAACACTGACCATAGCAATGCGCCCTCCTTGGATTCAAGCAGATCATCAATGATGCATTTACAGACTTGGAAATCAAGAATGCTCACAAAAAATAGATTTATCCAAAAATATGAATCTAGGAGCGTAAAACTACAAACATGACCGTGAGAACAATCTGGATCAGGTGATCATCATGTGCAGGTTTCACTAAAATCCGAAAGCTCCGACACATGTGAAGCAGGCGCAGGCAGACGCATCACCATTGCACAAGCTCATTGGTCCATTGGCAAGACGAGCAGCTCTGCGGACGTCGCTCGTCAGCAGTGTGGGCCATGGCCTCACACATTTATGTAAATATGTACGTGGAGAAAGACGCCCAAGTGGAATCGGGTTACATCACTCACACGGGGAACTCTAGAACAGTGCTTAAGGCTTCTTTTTGAACAGATAACAGGAAGTCAAGGACGCAGGTTTGCAGAACACTTTAATGAAACACGTGGAAAGCATTCCTTGGTACCTAACAGAATCATGAACAAACCACTAGAACAGACTAAACTGATTAAAAGGCCTGGCTGGTTGCAGTAGGAGTGGGTGATATGTATGGGATTCTCTGATGGATTTGGATGTTACACCATGTCGTGATGATGATAAATATTGTGATATCTTATAGCGTTTATAGATAAGTGAATGGGGATGTCTGTTTTTGCTTGATCTGGTGATGCCGGATAAATACAGATGCTTTAACACACAGATGCACACAATGTCATTTATATATTGCCAATATGCTGTCCAGCTCATTTAATTGCACCATCTCCAGTCAAAGTCTTGTAGCTATACCTTATCAGTTCATAAATCTGTCTTACAGTAACCGTCATATCACCCAACCCTACTGTGCAGATAGTCAATACAGTATATAGAAGACTGAAAATACATGCAGTGCCCTTGTGTATTAAATTGAATGACTAATGTTTACAACCGCAGCTCAAAAAGAGCTAAACCAATGAAATCAAAGTCACCTCAACAATTTGGGTGGGGGAGAGGGAAAAAAAAAAAAAAAAAAAAAAAAAGACAAAATAGAAAACAAAACCCGTCTGCAGTCCAGGTCTACAGACTGTTAGGGCTGAAAAGGGGGAAAGAAGTCTCTGCAGGGATGAATGAAGGATTATGGGAAGGCTGGGCAAAAGAGGGGAGCAGGGAGGAGACTAGGAGATTGGAATAACAGGGTGGTGGGATGCAAGGCCGACTCAGCCTTTCGAAGTAGTGTACCCACGCAGGAGAAGGGAGATCGCACGGGAATCAGTGACCTCCTCAGGAAGACAACCTTCCTGGTCTGTGATAGTTGGGTCAGCTCCAGATTTCAGCAGCAGATCCACAATTTCAACAAATTCACACGCCGAAGCTACAAAAACAAAACAAAGTCACATTGGAAACCGAAAGAACAACATGAAATGTACGATATTTTAAATCAATATTCCGTCTCCCGAGAACAAATGCATAGAAAACCAATTATCTATCACATCAGTGTGAGCATCCTTGAGTTTTTACCCCCATGAGGTTCACGTGTGTTTAGTGAAAGCTGTTGGATCGATTGCCAAGACAGGCGTTACAGAAACTCGAGTCCTCGTATGAATGGATGAATAAACTAAACACTTTGGTTCGAGTTGATACACCTGGACAAATGAAACTGTTTACCTCCATGTTGTCACTGAGACTGCAGCTTTAGCAACATTTTATTAATAAATGAGTTTTAACCAAACAGAGTTAATGTGGTTGCGTTTCATTTAGTTTTAAATGGTTAATGAAACAATGAACCACTGTTACGATGTGGCAGGTTAGAGTGAATGTGCCTCATTCCGTCTCCACACTGTGGGTTAATACAGTATGTAAAGTGCTGCAGTTAATGAAAAGCTAATCTGCAGGCCCAGCACTGACACTGGCTTGGACCTGAGCTTCCTTCAAACACTTCATTTCTGCCCCATTGACAATTTGTACCCCACTAAAAGGGTCTTTCCCCTCCCAGTGCAGAGTGGAGAGGGGCGGGGGGGAGCATGCACTTTCTTAACCCAGTTAGAGGGCTCCTTCATTCCCGATCTACCTCTTGCCCCTCTGACACTCCCTCCCGCTCGCTGCTTTTAAAGAGCAGACTCTGCTGTGCCATGTTCGCTGATGTCAGCAGCCGCAGTGATTGACAGCAAGGCCTTTTAACCTCCAGCTCAGAGGTGGCCGGTGGGAGTGTGCACGCACGGGATGCGATGTTACATCGGAATGCACGCGAGTGCGAGAGCAAGGCTGTGTGCATGCTCAAGCTGCAGCTATGAATGAATGTATGAGGTGTGCAAAGCCACAAGAATCACTAATCTTCCAGCTAAAACAGAGTAACAAAGCTTGACTGTTTCTCCCCCCCAGCCACACTTGCAGCCCTCCTCTTGTTACTCTAAACAGTATTTTATTTAGCCAGCCTTGTGTGTGCGCGTGCGGCGCGTCTCTCGCCTGGGCCTTGAGCTGTAAAAAGTGGCTGGCCCTCGGGGGAGCCGTAGAGGAGGAGAACAATTTATGGTGAGCAGTAAACCCTCAATTAATCACTTGCCAGCCAGTGTGGCCCTGTGCAAAGAGAGGTGGGAATGAATTTTCATTCTCTGCTATTTGTCTCTTGGAGTTCATCGCTTATGTTTATTAGTCATCTTTTTATGCCCCATCCTCAGGACTTCTTCTGGTGAGTGCGGGTGTGTGTGCAGATCTCCAGTGGGTAATCCAGCATGCCCACTCCAACGCCACCAAGCACAGGGACAGATGGTGCAGCCACATGCACACAGAGGCTCAGAGGACATGGGAAACGCCCCTCAGGGACATGTGTGTTGGGGCACGAGGGGGTCAGGGGAGTCTAAGGACCACTGCTGATTTCCTCTGGGAGGTCTAGTGATTATTACACACAAACACACACACGCAGGAGCAAAAAGGAAGGAATGACAAACTTTGTGGAAAACAGCAGAAAATAAGTGAGGAATAGAAAGGATAGAGCGGGAGGAGCAGGACTCAAAGATGATCAATTTGAAACAAAATATAGTCAAAGAAGGCGTGCGCACAAAAAAAACAAGCTGCTGTAAATAAAGTGAGAGTGCGCACGCAGACAACATGATGTCTGTGCAGAATAAATGTGGAATGAGATGAGCCAATTTGAAAAATAGGCACAAAAAGCTTTACAGCGAGGAAAGTGTTCACGATGCTTTCTTACCATAATGCAACGCCGTCTGTCCTTCATCGTCCTGTAAAAAGCCAAAAACAAGTGTTTAATTCAAAGGACCTGTGACACAGCAAAAACAAGACTTCACTGAGTGCACATTCAAACAATATCCACTTAACACAGAAATAATGCCAGCAGTTGCTGTGAGTAAGTTGTGAGCTGTCACTTTGTCCAGACTTCAAGAGGGAAACTCGCACCTGATTGAATACAAATTAAACATTTTTTGTGGACAAAGGGTGCCGTGTTTATGTTTGCCTGGACCAAAGGGGAATTCTAAGACGATGAGATATTGATTTGAGAAACATGTGACCTGAAAAATCTAAACTTTCAGCTTGCAGGTCGTTTCCAGCTCTGGTTAACCTGAAACCTAAAGCTCAGATTAAAGGGGAGCCATCACCCCCTTCAATCATAGCTGCCCATCCAGCATCAACCCGAATCCAAACCCATCACCGAAAGGTTGAATCTGTTCATCTGGATGTTTTCAGTGGGCGTCTCAGCTGACAGCAGGTTTCCAACCTTAGTTGTAATGTTTATGTGACCATTACGAAAACGATGCATCAATACTGGATTTACAAAGTCTGAGTGGAAGAAAGGGAACATTTCTCACTCACGTTGATGCTAATTTGGAAATTATTTTTTATAATTCGCAGACTATTGTGTGGCTTGTTTGAAGTGTTAATTAATAAGTCAAAGCTCATACAAATCAAACTATATGGACAAGACACAGGCCGGAGCCGTTAACACTGGAGTTTAGGTGTTCTGTCATTTTGCCACAGGTGTATTTAAACAAAAAGCAACTCACCGTGCAGCCTTTAAACATTCGGTTTATTCTAAAGAGCTCGCTGAATTTAAGTGTAGCACTCCCCTTATATTCAAGTTAGTTTGTGAATATCTGGGAGGTACGAAATGTCACAACCAACTAACTGCATTTAGGAACCACAGCCGCTCAGACACAAAGTGCACACATTTAAAACAAAAAGAACTCAAATGATGCACAAAAACTATTTGCTAGGAGCTCCGTGACACGTTTCCACACCAAAGCCGCTCCTGCAGGTATAAAGTGTAGATGTCCCAGCACCTTCATCCATAGTATGGATTTTAACAGGTCAAGGTCTATTAACACTGGACTTTGGCTACATTTACATTCATTGCATTTCACCCTTTCATGGCTACTTTGTTACTCAGCCCCAACCAAATAAACCTTTAAAAGATGAGCCAGAAACATGCATTTAAAAAAATAAATAAATTTATATCCATCTCATCTGTAAGTGACCGTGTTTAACCTATAACATCAAGTGCATCATATCTGATACACGAGTTTGTGACCTCAACATCTGTGTGATCTGAGTGTACGCTCTTTGAACAGATGATCCTTGTGGTGAAAGGCTCAGCGGCAGCGATATGATATCTTGTATGAAGTGTTAGACTGAGGACAGCGATGGGGAAACTGCGTCCTTGCGTGTCTGTAGATATAAAAGACAGTTCTGACAGGCACCATCACCAGGAGATTCAGTTTTTAAAATCACTGCTCCAGCCTGCTTTTGCACCTCCGTGGTAATAAACTGTGGCCTTAGAACAAGAGCAGCAGTTGAACCAAGTGGAATCATTTCAAAGAAGATTAAAACTAAGGAGGCTCTTGTAGCTCACATGTCACTGCAGTCACAAAAGTTCCAAACTATTGTAAAATTATTCATTAGTCTTTCCTGTTTTGTTACCTCCTGTCACACCAAGCCACACCTCCCTCATTTCATTTCCTTACTTCACCCATCATCCTCGCCTCGCCCCCGTTCGTTCCTCTCGTCTCTTCTTCAGACTTAATCCCTCTCCTCTACAATCCCTCATTTCCCTTCCTTCCCTTTCCCGTCTGCCTTCTCCTGCTGAAACCAGTGCAGAGTGATCCTATTGTTGTGTTTCTCTCCATCTCTCAGGGGCAGCACTTCAGGGACCTGCTGATTGGATTAGAGCTTTCTATTCCCTCTGGGTGGATCACAGAGAACAGATGCAAATCGCCACCAGCGTGGAAAGCGTGCAGCGGTTAACCCAAGACAACAATGCTGTCTGACTGAGAGTCAAATCACAACCTGTGATGTACTGCAGAAAACGTGTCAGCCTGACAGTCTGGAGAAGAGCAGGCAGACCTGTAGCAAAATAGCTGCATTTATATATGCGCGCATACGTCTAACAGCAAGAGGGTCACGTTTTAATCTTCTCGGCATTTTGTGTAAATAAGATAATGCTGCAACCAATTTCCCCTTTAGTTCACAACACAGACAAAGACTGAGCACAGTGGGAGAGCGGCAGATGTTTACAGCCAGGGCCAAGTGAAAGACCACGCCGCACATAAATACAGTTATAATTAAAGTGTAACGGCTTTAAGCTCTAATCTGCCTCCAGCGCTAATCTGCAGTTTGTTGTTCGGCAGCATAAAAGGACGCGTGTGCGCTCGTAAGTGAAAATATGTGACTGATAAAACACAGGCCAACAAACCTAACAATACAGATGAGCACGCCAGCGCACGTGTGCAGCCTACATGCCTCTTGCATGTTCATGTGAGGGGGTCAGCGGCCTGTCCTCTCAGCGTTCCCTAATGCTCCCGGATCCAGGACGGAGGCTTGATGGAATCACAGGAAATTGGATTGTCTTCCATTTGCTTTGGAAGCAGCCAGGAAGAGACACTCCTTCCCCCCCACAATACCTGCAGCTAGCACGCCCCCCTCCCACCTCACTCGTGCACCCAAGTTCCCATCCCATTATGAAGGCATGTTGCACCAAACCTCTGCTTCTACATGTCATCCAAAGTTTCCCCTTGCGATGCAGAAACGCTGGGCTGTATGTCAGCAGAGTGCTCAATAAAGCAGCTGCTTGCACAATGGCAGCAGGAGAGCTCCAGCACTGTGTAGTGCATCACCCTAATGGGGTGGAGCAATGCGTTTAGGAGCCGCATGGGTAGGGATTGATCTATCAGTACACTTGCAATTTTGGTGAATTTCAGTCACACCAATCTATCATTTCTAACACACAAATGATGTGAAGCAAGATTGATGAGAGGAGGAGTGAATTAAGGAAATACAGAGATGCAGCATGTAGTCATACTTTTAAAAAGATCAAAAATAGTGTAACTATTCCAAAAGTGCTCAAAAGTGGGGAAAGAAGAAGAAGAAAAAAATCAGATACATTTTATTCTTCCATGTCTGTCATAAAGTACCAGCCACTCCTAAAAATATCAGCACAGGATTGTCAAAACAACTCAAAGTCAAAAAGGGAACAAATAAAAGTCTGTAGCTCCGTTTATCTGCAGAGAAGGGGACGGTCAAAGATGTTGAGTTCATTTCTGTAAAACGATTTAACTTGTTTTCGTCAATGGATGCTGCAAAACATTCAACCAAAGCTAAACTTCACTCCAGGATTAAGAGGAGGGGATCTGGGACATGTCCGAGGTGGAAACTCAGCTCAGCCGGGGAAACGAATGGAACTGCCGAGTCCCTGCGCCATTTATCTTATATTTAAAAAACAACAAATAAAACAGCATCTCTAAAATACTGATGCATATTATTAGCACACAATGCCTTTGGTCACTTACATAAACCGTCATGAAGACAAAACACCATTTAGCACTATATCAGAGTTTGGTTCTTTTAATGTGAGCAGAGTTGGTTTTAAAAGGAAAAACGTCTGAAGTGGAAACAGCTTAAATTCTTGAGCCAATGCGGACATGTCAGGCTGCTGCTCTTTTAAAGGCCAGAGGACTCGATATGCCAGCGGAGAGATTGGAGACCATTTCTCCTTCAGCTCTCTGTTCTAATCTCATTTTTCTGCGTCTCAGTAAACTTTCTTTGGGCTTTTCTTCCTCCGTTTCTCCGCCTCCTCCTTTTCTCCCCCTACTGTCCCTGACAGCAACATTAAACAAGTAGGGAAAAATGAAGCAATTATGATTTATGATCAATGCATGCAGCAGCAGCTGCTGACTTTTATAATGACAGTGGTTGGGGAGGGAGATGGAGTGGATGAATGTGTGCGCGTGTATTGGTCTCCAGGGTGTGTGTGGGGTAGATGAGGGGTGAATCGATAGGCGGCTGGGATCATTGGTATGCAGATTCCAGCAGATAGCATTATGATGAGCAGGTGCCATCAATCAGAAAGAAGAGCCCAGACTGAGAAGCTGATCCTCCTTCAGCGGGTCCCATCTAAGACTAGAGCAGCTACTGTGCCACCAAAACCTTGGACTTGTTGGACAACTTAAATGCACAATATATAAATCATATCAACCAGCAGAAAGCCATTTACCAAAACACATATGCAATCAGCACTCAGTGTCCTGGGCACTGTGCATCGCTTCTACCCTTCAAGCCAAATCTATTCAAAGACTGATTCTTTACACAATAAAGGGATTGATGTGCAAAACCTCTGATAAGTGGTCTGCTCCAAAAACAAGACGGAAAAGCAAAACTGCCGTGCAGTGCAAAGTTACGCAGATTAACAGCTGAATATACGTATGCTGATATTTATACTTTGATTTATCACCAGTTTGTGTTCTATCCAAATGAAATTTAACAGATTTGTGACGAATAATGAGCGACAAAAACCGACGAACAGCAGAAACTAGAAACTAAAACATGCTTTAAAGCAATATAAAGATGAGCATCAATGGATCCCTTAAATGTTTTGGTGTCTTTACCTCACATTAAAATATCCATAAATTAAGTGAAGCTGAAGACGTTACACAGCCGTGTGGCTGCTTTTGTTTGCTGCTGATGCTTCTGTGGACGTTTTTCCTGACATGTGCACTGGGAAGGCCCCCAGTTAAAAGGATCTGCAGACCAGGCCCAGCCTTAATTGAATCTGGGTCTCCTCTCTGAGCTGGGAGAGGTAACCTTGCCATTCAGTGTGTGAGCACTGCCGCCCACGGTCAAATTAGCCCCAACACCAAACTCCCTGCCCTTCACACCTTCTGCGAGTGTCCTTCAGCTTCCTGGGTTTCCCCATCTCTGTCACTTCTATATGTGCTATCACACCAAGCAGCTAAACCTAAAGACATAAAAAAGGGACCGTAGATATTAAATGAGTTAAAGGGTTTCAGTGTGTCTGTAGATCTATGTGCAGTTTCAGCATTAAAGAACTTTAACAGTCATTTTCCTTCCTCTCTGCTACAGAGAAAGGCAAGAAGTCTTTTCACCAAATCTCCATCTCTTCATCCACGTCTTCCCCTCCACACGTCTCGCCCCGCCTATGTCGCAAAGCTTGCTTGTTCCCATGGGACACCTTAGCCTCCATTAAAGCCATCAGAGAAGGAAGATGGGGTTGAGGCTGAGAATTAACATCGGCAGAGGCCCTCCTGCGGCTCATCGATGATGTTTAAAAAGAAATATATGAAATAAATAAATAAATACATAAAAGTGTAATATGAAAATCAATGGGCAAGCAGTGGGGGCTCTGGCCTGGCATTTGGAGTGAGGGACTCATAAAGCTGAGTACTGCAGGAGACTGATGGAAGGCAAAACACTTACTTTGTTTATTCTCTCTCCTCACCCCATCCCCTCCCCTCGCTGTCTGTATCCAGCTCTCACTCCCTCACTCTCCTCTCCCCCTCTGTCTGCAACAGTCGAGGACAGCTTTAATGCTCCTGACAATTTATGTGGACGGTTAAGAACGATGGAAATCAAATAGCTGAGTGTAGGCAAGGCCCAGTGAGTGGCCAATAAGAAAGAAACAACAGCTGATGATGGCAAAGAGGACCGTTACCTGCTGGAATGGCTCTTTAGGCTGGACCATTACTGTCAAGCAGCTGGCTCTTTTCTGAGTGCTCATATTATAGATTCATAACTGTGTCGGTGTCTGATAGGCTCTTTTTAACAGCGCACTGCAACAGCTTTTATTTCATCGAGTCCGGCTAATGTGCAGCAAGTACCAAATGTGTATCCTATAACACCAGGTTACTGCGTGACTGCTAAGATGACAAGTGCTGTGTGACGGGAAACGATGCCCTGTGTGCATCCTTTACAGAGCCATGCTGCGGTTCAGGCTGGCTTGAAAATGGCTAACATGTGTGAGTTTAGTTAATTATGGTAAAAGGACATCGTGGATTTACTTTATGCACAAAAAGACAACACTTGAGTAACATCCCAGAGTCATATTTATATCTTCATAATCAGGGCTATAGGGAAAGAAAAACCCCCAGCAGTAATGCATCCACTCATCCAGGGTCAGGTTGTGGGGGCAGCAGCCTAAGCAGCCCAGACCTTCCTTTCCCCAGCCACCTCCCCCAGCTCATTCGGGAGGGGGAAACCGCAGAGGCGTTCCCAGGACAGAGTGTGTCCCGGGTTTACCTCGAGTCCTCCTCCCTGTGTTATGTGCCTGGAACACCTCGCCAACTAGTCGTCCTACTCAGACTCTCCGCCCTCTCTCTAAGACAGAGGCCACAGGCGAGGGTAGGGATGCAGACAGACCAGTAAAGTCAACAGCTCTGCTTTTACACTCAGCTTTCTTCACTACAGCTGACCAGTACAACGCCCGTGTTGCAGATGCAGCCCCAGTCTGCCCCATCAGATTGTTGGGAAAAAAAAGATCTGAGATATTTTAACTCCTCCACTTGGGGCAACAACTTGTCCCTGACCCAGAGTTGGCAATCCCCCCCCCGTTTTCCAGCTGAGAACCATGGCAACAGTGGAAGTCTTTAGCAGATCTGATAAACCTGGATGCTGGTGTCCCATTAAAGGTCAAGTTCAGTGCATCCAGTCTAAACATACCATCATTGTGCTGCAGCCCAAACCCAACTAAGCATTTCCATTTTGTCTTATCCAGCAATACAAATACTTGGAAGTTCTGCTACACTGAAAATACTGTATAGTGGTGCCCTCGAGCAATCATGCTGACTGAACTGCGACTTTTCCAAAAACAGCCCAATACACTCAGTAATGTGCAAGACAAATATTGGCAGTATGGCGAACCCTCCAACAGGTCAGTGTTGCATCACATTATCAGACCTCACTAGTGTCCATCTCGCATCTTTGTTTACTCTGCCCACTTTCTGCCTTCACCTTATTGTGTTATCCATTTTCATTCCATATATTTTTTCCTCTCCTTACCTTTCCCACCTTGGTGCATTTTCTTAATTATCCTATACATTCTGGAGGATAGGTTGCACAATTATATGCACAGAAACGCATGCACACGCGCGCACACAATTATGACAAATATTGCTGGATATTTGTTATGACTGGGCTGACTGAGCCATTAGTTATAGGAGGCAGTGCTGGGAAAGGGGAGGGACACAAACGTGTAATAATACCTCCACCATAGAATTTCAATCAGCCCGCCATGGCGTGTGTGAGCGCATTCGCCGCTTTGATCACACGAGCAGCCGACACCACAGCAGAGGACTCTGCTGCTGTAGAGCGGCACCACATCCATAAGGAGGTTTATGTTTTTGCTAATTCAGTGGGAGATTTAATATTGATGCAGGTTTGATGTGCTTTAGTGAAAAATTCAAATTAAATGTTTTTCAGATGTGCCGCTTGATTTGTGAAGCAGGGAATTGGCACAAACCAAAAATATTTCTATTGTGAAGAAAAAGCAGTCATGCACTTCTCAGTAAGCACTGTAATTTTTATTTATGCTCCATTTTGACCTTTTATATTTTTAAATTAATTAAACATGCAGCACATCCACAGCAAGTCAGGATTATTAAACCAAGAAGCAAAATGACTTTTTCCTGGATTTTGTAGATCTTTGTCACTACTCCTATAAACTTATTAGAATAAAGTGTAAAAGGCCGATGTTCTGGGGTCCACCTCCTCAAAAGTGAGACTTTGCAGGTTACGTAAAATGCATTCGCTCTTTAAATTCAAAACAGTTTAGATCAGGGACCGGGTACAGACTCCAATCTAGGCAACTGGACGGCTTCGGAAAATTATGTTAGAGAATTTATGAAGGAAAAATTATGAACACTAAAAGATGAGTGATAAATGCAGTAGGTTTTGGGAGGTACAGGGGAGAAAAGAAATAACTGGAATAATCTCGTAATGAACACATCAGTTGCAACTAGTTTTGAAGCCTTCAACCTGTGGATTTACTCCAACGCAGTGCCAACATTTGGCATTGTGTGTGGGTGTGTATAAATAAATAACTGACTCATTTTCGTTGCATTATCATTTTCACTTTTTTGACAAAGCTTTAGGTTACTGTCATAACTGAGGATCTCCGAAGCATGAGTGAATATTTGGCTACAGGCTAATGGACCCTTGTGTATTTGCAGAAGCACGTCTACATTACGACCCGAATATCATCTGCATCAGGGCCCTTCACCTGTATGTTAAGACAGGCTTATTAAAGCTGGGTGTGTGGATTAGTTAAGATTACACTGGCTTAACAAAGATGCATGACATAACTACACATTTGGTTTTTTCCAGTTGGGGCATTTATGAACTGACAGGAGATGAGCAGTGTAGTGTGGCCTGCACCTCTTGAATAAATGGCTTAAGATGAGAAGCCAACATTCTAAAAGCTAATGTCTACATGCTAATAGCTTTAGATTAGAACAAATGCACAAAGTGCTAATGTGGAAAATCTTCAAAGATTATTTACAGTTCTTTGCTGATCTACGCAGACATTCAGCAAAGTCGAGGTGTCCCATGGAGACAAATTCACCGTTTGGCCTCAATAAATAAATTAACATCCACCTCAGTTTAAGTCCACCCACTCCACTCACTACAATATCAAATCAATGCATCCTTGGAGAGACCATGTCATTACAAATCAGCTATACAGACTTGAAGCCACAGTGTGCCCTTTCCAGTTTTACACGAGCGGCATGCTCTGCCCAGTTCTTGGAATATAAAAAAGTTAGATAAAAGGTAAATAAAATAAAACGTCTCAAAGGCCAAACTTCTCTCACACGAGACATCTGCAGGTCCCACGTGCAGGCTGCGTGCATGCGACTTGTGTGCACTCCAGCCACCAATTGTAGGCCACCCAGTCAGATATTTATTACTATTGATCTCGCTGGTCCTGGCTGAAGACTTTTGTTCTGCTGGCTCAAGGCTCTGACCTCAATTAAGTTATGAATTTCTATCCGATAGACTGATAGACTGGGAGTGCTTGGGCCCTGCCGTGGCCACGCTACCACGCTGGTTTAATTAGAATTAGCGGTGCTGCGAGTCGCCCTCGCTGCCTCATGGATCATGTTGTTTTAATATAAAGTAGAGGCGGAGGCAGAGAGGGATGGAGTGAAGGGGATGGTGGCATTGGCTGGGTGGGAGGGGAGAGTGATGAGGCGAGGGGAAAAGAGAGGCAGAGGGACAGGCAAAAAGCAAGTGAAAGAATGCGAGATGCAGTCATGGTGCTTAAAACTTTGGCTGCATTTTTCCTCCCATCACCTAAACTTAATGCTCACTTCCTGTTGCGCATTGAGGGCCCGTTGGGTTCACCTGCATGTCACCTGTCTGTCCTCTTTGTTAAACTAATCCTCCCTGTGTCACCTACGCTCTTAGTAATCCCAGTCTAAGGCCGACATTGTGAAAGTCTACCCCGACCATTCCTGCTAGTCTGGACCTAAGCCGTACCTTCTTAACTCCTCCTCCACGACTGAGTACACCTTTTATAAATGTGTTTCCGTAGCAACCCAAAGGGTTGCTGGGAAGATTAAAGTGTTTGGGATTTCCACCTAAAAAAACAAAAGTTGTCTGTGTGTGTGTGGGCGATGAGGCTTAGCCGTGGGTTTGAGATTACAGCATCTGGACAGCGAATGACCACACGTGGGGCCGTGTGGGACAAATTCCCAAACTTCAAAGTGAACAAAAAGAAGAATTACCAAAGTCTTGATTGGGAACAATGTAACTGAATATCTGAAACTTGTTTGTCTTGCTTTGATTTATTTTTTCCAGATTAAAACTGAAGGAACCAAATTGAATCAATGAGGTAATATTATTGAGAGAACAGCGTTGTGGTAAAACAGTGAACGGTTACTGATGATTTCTGTTGAACCTTTTAAAATACAAACCAGTCGGCTGACTGAAATGTTAAACCAGCCTGTGCTCAGAATGATTTCTTTTGACAAAGCTTGTGCGTTTGTGTTTAAACGTGTATTCATACGCAGCAGCTGTAGAAGTACTTTTATTCTCTTTTATTTAGCAAAGTGTGTTATGAATTTCATCAAAAGACTATTTTAACACCTACAACTGGCAAGTATCAATTTTAGAACCAAGATCACGTAGGACCATTTTTCCCTTTCTCCCCATGGAGTAAGAAAGTCAAATCAGTTGGCATATAATCAAATCTGCAAATGAAATAAAATATTTTAGTAAGGGACAAGATTGTTGACTATGGAGACTTTCTGGTATTCACGTGTTCTTTGAGCAGACTTTGGTTGACCAAAAGAGGGAACTGCAATCCCAGACCTCATGGCTACAGTTTGCTTTTTATTTATTTTACATTTAGAGACCAATGCACCGGGCGGGACGTCTCTGAACAACTAATCCACAAAGGGTTAAGTCAGCAGACTCGCCGCTAGCTTTCCAGATTGGTAATATGTTCTTTAATTGACAAAAAATGATTGATTCCCGTTTTTATCAAAGCATAATTCAGGTATTTGTAATACTAATTATATTTAACCTCCAAGGACCTGCGTCCACATATGTGGACCTCACATTTTGGGTTGTCTAGAACAAAATACTAAATTTTGGGCCTGATACCCACTTAGGACATCATGCTGCCACTGTTCTATCGAAATTTAAAGCGAATGTCCTCATGTGTGGATCTTTTTCCTCAGAAACAAAAATCAAAACGCACAGATTTACTCTGATTCTTCGTGGTTGTTTTTACATTCATCAGGTCCCACTCAGCCCAAATGCAAAGAGAAATTAAAAATGCTGCCATGAAAGACTTCGGAGGTTAAACAAATTTACAATGAATTTTCTCCTGTTTAGATCAATTTATCCCACTGTTGGGATGTAATGAAAGTCCTAAACTGCAATTTGCTAAATACTTATTTACCACCTTAGTATTTATATTAAAGTCTTAATTTCTCCTATTAAAATGCATTTGTCTTGCCACCAGTTGGTCTCGCTTGCTCCACTTGCTCTGGGTGTATTAGTCGAGGGATGCTGTGGAGGAGGAGCAGCGGGTTTTACTGCACCATAACCTGATCTACAGTTAGCAGGTGGCAGATCTGTGTATTCAAACACAGACAGCTACCTATTGTGGTCCCTCCCTGCCTTGATCCTGGATTAACTATCAAACGAGCCCTTAATGCAGGTTACCAGGGTTTGGGAACAATTCACTAAAACAATCAGTTGATTAATTTCAAACGATTTCCCCTCTTCTGCCAAGCAAATGATAATACTTTTGTTTTTAACTCCAAGCCCCCCTCCCCTTTTTTAATCAACAAATTAAGCATAAATCATGTTTGATCTTTATTTACTGGTTGCTCGGCAGTTGGTAGAGGTCGAGAAAGATTACTGGGCGCACTAATAGGCTACAAACAACCCAAACATGCCTCCGTTGCCCCTCGTGAACAACCTCTCACATTTCTTTTGTATTAAAAACACCCAAAACAAAGCAAAAATGAACCATTAAAACTACTTGTTACGTTTTCCATATTACCTCAGTGCAACAAAAATCATTCCCTTACTTTCTCCCCTCCTGAGTAAAGCCCACGACCAACTAACAAAAGGATGTTCCAGCATGTTCTAATGGGAGGCATATTATTCTGTAAGCTTCACAAAGTGAGATAATTTGGCATTGCAACACAGTGGCATGATTTAGCCGACTATATTTTCTCTGAGCCACCTCTTTGTCACCTCATAAATTTGCTTCCAGCAGCTCTGACACTGAGGTCCAGTTTCTTAATATTCAGCCTCCTGCACAGACGTGCTGCAGTACCTGAGAGGCGAGCAGGTGGAACATTCCCGGTGGCCTGAATACATGAATTCAGGCGAGTTTGCGATTGTGCCGAGATACAACATCCTGCCTCTGAAATATGTGTTTGTTTCTATACCCATCTTTCCACAAAGTAGATTTTAAAGACTGAATGTGATCACTTTGAGTCATTCACTAACGCCATCTTCATTCCGTTTGATTCAGGAGGAAGAAGGAAACAAATAAAACATGAAATAAATTCAGCGTGCCCAAATTTAGCCGATCCATTAGGACGACCTGGGCAGAGATTGAGGTTTCACCAGTTTGACTGCTGAAGCGTCTTCTCACTTAGATGTATTATTTTAAAGATGGATACATGACTGTTTTATTTATAAAAAAAACAAGCTTCCATCTATACATCAATCCTCTTCTGCTGTCATTATCCTGATATGCAGTAAATCATCAGTGAAGTGTTTTGCAGTTATCCTGCTGTTAAGTCTTTTATGAGCCATTTGACACAAATCTACCACCTCCCTGCGAGCATTCGAAACAAAAGAGCCACGCATGACCACAAAAGAGAAAGTCATTTGTGAAATGTCCTGATTATGTGGGTTGTGCAACGTAAAACAATTTGCCTGATTACTTCCAATTGATTCGTCCTTACAGTTAAAACCTCAGCGCGGGCTGTTGCACTGCACTGTGTCATGCCGCCGTGCAGGGGAACAGGAGTAATTTCTCCGATGTGCAGCTGAGCCAGCTTACCAAAGCTAAAGCCTCCTGGATGCTACTAAACCTCAGGGAGCCTAAACACTAGGCTAGCTACCAGCTAACTCAGTCTGCTAAAACCCTGAGGGATTTGTCTGTGGCACAAAGTGAATTAAAGGTGACCTTCTGAAAAGGATGGAGAGAAAAAAGAAAGAGGGGAGTGGGGATGCAGGAGATGTCACCATTTTCTTTTAGTTTACTTGTCCATGTACAAACGAGTAGCCATGCCCTCATCCCACACAATGTCAAATTCTCTACATTATGACCACATGTTGTGTACAAGTCAACATAGAAATGCATTAGATCTGAGGTCATCCTGCAGTTTCTGCAGAGCTGTTTAATAAACCTCCCGCAGTGCGTTTGCTAACCAAGCTTTATTATTGTCAATAACTCAGGTTTCATTTCTTTAATGTTAAAACGACTCCTGTGATGATGATGATGATGGCATGAAGACTAGTCTAATATTAAATGATCACAAAGATTCAGAACTTGAGCGTGAAGTAGAATTCTCACATCACATAGTAACTGTGGTGATGTTTAGGCAGCATTTGACTTTGAAGGAGATTTTTACTATCAAGACACTTTCTTTAGAATACATAAAGGAAGAGTGTTACTCGCCTGAATGTTGATTTCTGCTTTGTGCTGTAGTAATAAAGACACCATCTCCTTGTGGCCTCTGTCACAGGCCCAGTGCAGGAGAGCCCGGCCCTGCAAAAATAAGAAATAATTGGTGTACGATAACATCAAAGACATGCAGGGATGACCAAACTTCCAAAGCCAAGATGTGTTTAAACTAGCGTGACGCTCTCAGTGTCGTGTCTGGTCAGACCAAATCAAGCAGGCTTGATACAAAGACACCTCGTCACCTCTCCTCCTTCTCTACCTCAAAGAAAGAAAAAAAAATAAGCCAATCGAGCTTTACAAAAGGTTATGAATGCCCATTCAGAAATCAGAGCCTTTGGACCGGTCCATAATGAGCCGAGTATAAAGTGATGAGACATGTGGACTCTGGCCTCATACAAACACTTATATGCACAAACTTTTACGCGGCTGAAGCAAAGTCCAAAGACTTCAAGGCAAATTGCAGAATGCTGCAAAGGTTGATTGATGCGACGCTGTGCACAAAACATGAGTAGCCTCCCTTCTCTCCCTCCCTTTCTCACACTCATGCACCATCCTCTCCTTAGGTCCAAGATCCTGCTCTAATAAAACCACACAACCTCATTTTTCAGTGAGGCCAATTAGGTAAAGCTAACTCTCCAAGTCCAATTCTGTTGCTTAAATTATATTGATCACCACGGCTGCATGTTAAAATGGATACTTGTAAGCTGGGCTGGAATACCAATAAGTTGGCCTCTCTCTCCCGCTCTCAGGTGTGCTTCTGCTGACTGTTGCCCACATTTTCACTGAAGACCAAAGTGTGCAGGTTCCAGTGGGACATCACACAAACTCTGCAACTCCATAGGAGTATTTGTGCAGATCATCATGGCAGCACTGGATATTTATGGATATTTAAGTTCTGTCATAATCACAATATGAATATTTGAGTTAAATTGTGGCCAAAAGTCAAAATTACCATCAACAAAAAAACAAAACACAATTAAATTTTAAATTTCATTACTTTTTCCCCAGAAACCTCAAAGCGATACCTTTGAACATGGCTAATATATTACTATTGAAGAAGGTAACCCGCTTTTGTGCTGGCGCTCTGCTCTGATAGGTCAAAGTGGGTTAAATTCCTGACCAGTGTGGAGACTGTAAGTGCACCTCTGCAAAAAATAAAAGACATTAGCAAAGTAACAAAAGGTTAAAAGGTTCTTTTATCCTCTTAGTCCCAATAAACACCTATTGCATATTTGAGTACACAAACCACAGTATCCAAAACATTTACCCCACCGTCCCAGCAGTTAACACAGAGCTACACAAGATATTGAGATTCAGCTGCAGAGATTGTGAAGGAGCCTTTAGTGTTTCCTAGAAGACAAATATGCTGTACGCTGGTTATTTGTTGAGAGCAGAGTAGAGCTTTTGTCCACTCAAACATGCTCTGAAGCATGCTCACACTACAAGTATCTCCAAATGTAACACTACCTCTTAATGTGGTGAAAATCTAACTATAAATTACATTCTCAGCTCCCCGTTGCCACATAAAAAGTTCTCCAATTCCCGACATGCTGACTCAGACTCAACTGTAATTTAGATAAATACTGCTGGATGAAAAAAAAAAAAAACTTCCTATTTTATATAAACACGACTATAATACGTTCACAGATGCAGCTTTTAAATATGGAGCTTTTTTATTATATTCAAAGCCATTCTTAATGCAGTCCGCTCTACATCTACAGATATTCTGGATCAGAACTGAAGCACAAACACCACATGTGATCTGTTGGGGTAATCGCCATTTATTCATCCAAACCGTAAATAGTTGTCAGTTGGTTTGGTTCAACTATGATCTGAACGCATTACATAAATAAAAACTAGGGGGGGCATTTTTCTATCTAGTAATAAATTTTCACTGAATTTTATCAGAAAGGGAGAACATTCATGTCCCAACAGCTGACAGGATGAGCTCGCCTCACACATTCTAATGCATTTTTAAATTTCTCTGCCTTAGAGTCTGAGCTCTAAGGCAGAGCTTTTGTTTGTTGGTTGCTACTAGAAATGTGTAACACAGGTGGGTATTTGATCACTGCCCCAAACAGTGAGTGCTGGGAAGACCGCCTTTCTGTCTCTGAGCCACAGATGCAAATGATCGCTGCTCGCCAATAGAAAACTTCACTACTGCCCTCTCCTGTCCAGCAAGCTGAATTACAGCTAAGAGGCCAACAATGGCTGGGGACACAAAGCATTCTCACTGAGGTCCTTCAGCCATCTGGCCTTTGACTGAACTCACCAGCCGACTGCCTGTTTATCTGCATAGCGGCTGTGATGAAAGAGGCTGGGAGTGAGCCATTTGGCCTGGATGCTAACCAATCAAGGACAGATGAATGGAGTTCAGGGTCAATCCAGAAAACACCTCCTGATGCTAATAGCCGCTCATACAATTTACGCATTTCAGTCAGAGCAGCGATTCCCGCGTGTGGCCACAGATCACTGAAACCATTATGTAACGACGGCTGCGTGAGCTGCATGAGCTGTTCCCCCAGTGACCTGTATTTTTCATGATACGGGTCTGATCGCTTTTACCTTCCCCTCCCACACAAGGGGTCAGAGCCATGCAGCTGTTGCAGATTCAACAGACACGTCAGCCATACAATGAAGTTCTTCCTGACTCTGATTTTAATTTGCTACTATAGGCCTGTCCTCCTGCATTATGTATGAAAACTACAGTTCTGTCAAGTAACACTTTGTCAAGTCAATCATGCAACCAGTGGAGTGTGACTGAGCTTTGCAGATACCTCTTCATCCCGTATATTGACGTCCACGTTCTGGGAGGTGATGGCGTTGGTGATGTATTCGATGTTATTGTCTCTGCAGTAGTCAAAGATGTTCTTATCCTCTTCCCTGAGAACATGGGGGGGGGGGGGAAATGAACAGCTATCAGTTACCATAATATTTATAATTATTAATATGGTTTTACTTTAACTGAGATTTCGGCAGGTTTCTGGAAACAAATGTTGCCCTTTAGCACCACAAAGATTGAACTGAAACTATGTCCATGGGCAAAAAGCTTTTTATTAGCAGATTGTGTAGCTCATCATGCGGTCCTTCAAAATGGAAAGTGCAGGTACACCACACAAGCAACACGTTGTCACATTAGTGGTAATGGTAGCAGCTAGCATAGTGAAGCAACCACAGACGTAACAGATAACATCTCTCATAGAAAAGCAGCAGCCACGCGTCCCAGATCCCTCGGGAGCACCGGCGTATGACACATGCACACAGAGCCATCCCACCTCTAATTATCTCTCTGTCTCTAATCACCTCTTGGCATTGGGGACAGGAGTGCATGCTGGGAGAGAAGAGGGTGCAGTGGTGGAGGAGGGACGTTGGGTGAGGGGGAGAGAAGGGGCAAAATCTCATTTAGAGCTTTACGCCTTCCCTTTCCTCTGCCCATGCCGGCCATTCAGATTAATTCAATTTAGTGCTCTATTGTTCGACAGGAAACCCTGCAAACCTGCCGCTTTACCGCTCCCACACAGTCAGTCATCCCCAAGGCAAATCCCCCACTTCCTGTTTCCGACGCCAGCGTGCTCTGCTGCACTGGGCCTCAAAAGTCCCAGAGCGCGAGCGCGCACACACACAGCATTTTGGGACATTTCACCTGCTGTACCTCCTGAGCTACAGCTGCCTCCGAGTTAGACCCAGTCAGGTATCGTCTTATACAACCAAAGCAGTCTTGTTAGAAATGTGAAGCAGATTTGGTTGAATTCAAGCACAAAAGCAACTTGAGTGTCAGAAACAATTTTTACGTTCAAAGTTGTCACATTTGGCACAGAGGAGATGACGAGCTCAGCGTTTTAAAGAACGAGGCAGCTGCCTGGACCGACCACACAGGAAACAGGACAACCCTAGCAAACAAAGCTCCTCTCTTTGAGCATCCTCACTATCGGACAGGTTTCGCACATTTTACCATGAAATCGGGCAGCTAAAGACCGTTTAGCATCCAATCAGACTGATTCTGACATGTGTGCTCTCCTCTGTGGCGTCCTAAAATTCCAGGCTGCAGTTAATGTATGAAAACAGCCACAGTATCACAATCTTGATACTAGAGATCCAGCACACACTAAAGATCCTGCACAGCAAACATCAGGGAGATAAATCTCACTTGCCATCAACACAATCTACGCTTCGAGTTCGTTCCCACTCCGACACAGCAAAACACAAAGGAAGTTGTATCTGCAGTTTGCTCTTTAATGCTCCTCTGCACTTCCTTTTCTTCCTCCCTTTCTCGTGCCCTTGCCTCCCATCACCTCCCTCTTCTCATCAGCCTTTGGTGAATTATGAATAACTCATTACACTTTTATCACAGACAGGTTATGTATGAGCACATTCATTTGCATAGCCCTGATTACCACTGCTATGTTTATTCATGAGACACCAAGCTGGGCTCCACCTACTTCCTTGTCTGATGGCCACGCTGACCCCAAATGTCCCTGATGTGTGGCCGCCATCCGTCTCCCCCGGCAACTAATCAATAGGGCGACTCATCAGTCTTTCGTCGATGGTCGACGGGGCTTGCTTGACATATATAAAGCACAAGCGAACCCTGCATGTGCGCATGCAGATCGCTAAAGGGTTAGATTGGGGTTATTAAAAATGTAAATAAAAAAGCTCAGGAAGGAAGGAAAGCACACAATTTTTCGTTTTGATCCTTTCCATTAACACTGAAAACACACACACACACACACACACACACACACACACACACACACACACACACACACACACACACACACAGGCTATAAACAAACTAATGATTAATGTGGGTCCTATAAACGACATGACATCAACAGCGCCGCAAAGCATGCTGGGAAGGTCACAGGCTACTCTGTCATCACTGGGGTACCAATGGTTTTGTGTTTGTGTGTAAGAGTGTTACGTGCTCACATGTGTGTGTCCAGTCTGGTGTACTGGCAGATATGTCCTTCATCCATCAGGCTAAACTGGTCACAGTGGTGGAGAACACTCATCTACCTGGCCTGAGCTTCACTGATCAACACCATGGCCACACCATTCATCAAACAAACACACACATACACCTACACAATCTGTCACCACATTCCCTGCAGGGCCCTGGTCGATCCCCTCGACGAGGCCGAGTTCCACGGAAGTATGAGAAACTCGAATAACTCAGCTTCGGCTTCCAGCAGAGCGTTCGGACAACAAAGCCTCCATTGTTTATCCCAATCCTTTTTCAGGGTGGGGGAGAGAATTACAAGTGTAGCATTCAAAGGCTCCTCAATCACACAGTGATCAGCTCAGTAGTCCAGGGATATCGCTAATCAATCCTGCTTTTGTCGATGCACGCTCCACACACGTCTACAAACACACACGCGCTCCAAAGTCGAGATGAGCAGCGAGCAATGCAATTAACTGTCTGGTTAACAGGTGCTTAGCTGTTTAATATGGAGAGGATCCGCGTGTTTCTGTGTGAGCACAAGGAAATTGAAATGCAGCAGAGCAGTGAGTGTGACAGTTCTGGCAGGTTGTGCAAGGACCTGGATGAAAACCTGCAGCAACGTATAGTGAAGACTGTATGTTTAGGCGTGCACAAGTGTGCAGATTTTTGCCTTCCTGGTTCCCACGGGAGGCATCGTTGCTATTGGATATCACCAAGAGGAGCGCTGTTCTGGGAACCCTGCTTCACCCTCCTCGCTCTGCTGTACCCAGGTCGTCTTCATCACCCCCACCCCGACGCAAAAAAATGAAAAAAATAAATCCATAATTAAAAAGGGGAGCCCGCCTCTTCCCAAGACCGTGCATACCAATCACATGCAGCCATTTATGATGAAAACCTGCAGGAATCACACATCTCATTTTCATCTCCAATAGAGCTCTTTTTCATTGAAATGAGGATGAGCTTTTTAAGCTTGAGCAGGTCTGCCAGGCAAGAGTAAATGGAGAATGTGTTTCATTAACATAAATCAGAACTGGATGACGTCTCTGGGCCTGAACTGCAGTTATGGTCTGTTGAATATAATCAAATACTGCATCAACAATGCCAGACTTAGACCGACCTGAGCATTAAATAAGCGGCGATTCACAATTGGAGGAAAAAGATGAGTCTGTTCAAGCTTGTGTTAGGATGTCAGTAGATTTCATTTCTGAGATATGCAGATACCTGATCATCTCTTCTTGGTATAGGGAACTGACTGCTGCACCGAAGCCTGTTCTCCTTTCCGCTCCTCGTCTTTCCTGTAACAACAGTGAGAAATGCAACATCAACAGTGAAAGCCACACAACAATAAATGCAGTAAACCCAGAGCATGCATATTTGGTGCACATACACAAACACATATTTAACCACCTACATCACACTCATTTATTTGGTATTGCTGAAGGACATTTAGTTATCATTGGTGTGTTTACATATTTACAACAAATCTTAATTGACTACTTTTTTGCTTGTTTTACCAGTGATGGTGGTCTGTTCAGCGGCAGAGATCTGCTGGTACCAAACAGCTGCTGTGAAAAGTAGCCAATTAAATACAGGTGTTTTGGAACATGTTGATTGGGACATACCAAGTGTTGCCACATGGAGGGGGGGGGGGGGGGTTCTGTTATTTAAACTATTAAACTAACTCTTTGTTGTGCTTTTTGATATTAGATAGTGTGTCAGAGTTTGTTCTCCCCACGTGTCTAAATTGTGCTGATGAGCCAGCTGCTGTCTCTCAGCTCAGTGTTTGGTTTGTTTGTGATTATTAAAGCCCAACGCTTAACCAGCTCAGTTCCTCAGGTATGGTAGCAGCGGTGGGATCAGTCACCTCAGGACACAGGCCTTTTTCAACAAACCAGTTTTTTCTTTCTAACTTTGACTCCCTTCCTGTACTTCTTCTGAGACTTGCACTGTGGAGATATGAGACTAGAATAGGTGAGGATCACACAGCTAGTGAAAAGCATGTGGAGACCTGAGCTTCTAATATGGCTGATGATGAGGGAGAAGATATCAAAGAGATACACATATGACTGTGTGGCCACTACCAGCTCCACCACCATCATCAAGTTTGCTGACGACACCGTCGTGGTGGGCCTGATCTCTGATAACAACGAGACGGCCTACGTGAAGGAGATTAGGAATCTGGAGAACTGGTGCCAGAGGAACAACCTCCTTCTAAACGTCAGTAAGACAAAGGAGCTGATAGTGGACTTCAGCACTAAGCAGGAGAGGAACTACCAGACCCCCGTCATCAACGAGTGCCCAGTGGAGAGAGTGGACAGCTTCAAATACCTCGGAGTTCACATCACGCAGGACCTGTCATGGTCCTGTCACATCAACACCGTGGTGAAAAAGGCCCGACAGCGTCTCTACCACCTCAGACGCTTGAGAGACTTCCAACTGCCCTCCAAGGTGCTCAGGAACTTTTACTCGTGCACCATAGAGAGCATCCTGGCGGGAAACATCTTAACCTGGTTCGGGAACAGCACCATGCAGGACAGACGAGCTCTACAGAGGGTTGTGCGGTCAGCTGAGCGCACCATCCGCTCCGAGCTCCCTGACCTGCACTCAATCTACAGCAGGCGGTGCTGGACCAAGGCCAGGAAGATGGTGAAGGACCTCAGCCATCCCAACAACAGACTGTTCTCTCTGCTGAGGTCAGGAAAGCGATTCCGCTCCCTGAAGACCAACACAGAGAGACTGAGGAGGAGCTTCTTCCCGCAGGCGATACGGTCTCTCAATCACACCACCACACAGTACTGACCCACACATATGGTTCTTACACACACACTGGACTTTCTGGACTTTGGTTTTGCACAACACTGGTCACTATATTCTTCATTTCCAGTTAATACTTGTACAGCTGCTGTTATTGTGTATATATTTATTTATATTTCTTCATACATTCTTATATAGTTCTATATTGTGTATTTTGTTGTACAGTTATTTTATTTTCAACTTTAATTTATATATTTATCTTTATCTTATTCTCCCAGTTAAATTTACCCTTCATTCTAATTTGTGTTGTACAGTTATTTCATTTTTAACCTTAATTTATATTTTATTCCTTCCTAGTTAAATTTACCCTTTTTAATTTTTCATATTTATTTCCTATCTTATTCATAGCCTTTTCCTTTTTTGTTTTCTTTAGGTCACGAGCAGTTGTCCAAGCATTTCACTACATATCGTACTGTGTATGACTGTGTACGTGACAAATAAAAATTTGAATTTGAATTTGAATAAAACTGAAGGAACTGGCTGGGAGCTTGCAAACCTTCATGGGACAGCATGTAGCAGCAACACTGAAATGCAGACTTGCACGTCGACCGACCCAGACCCACTGGAAGCTCCTGATGACGGAGATCACCGTCACAGGTCCAGCTACATCCTACCAGAAGTTAACTTCAGAGTCAGGTCAGTAACTCTTCTGAGCCAATATTACAAACATAAACTGAAGATGGTATTGAGCATTTCCTTGTTACCTTTGGGAGAATTGCAGCTGCCTGGACATGATCACATTCAGACTGGTTCTTCTGCCTCATTCGTCTACCTATAATGTTAAGGCCCCAATGTGCCTCAGTTCATATGAATGTTTATCAACTTTCATTTTCAGTTTCCTTCATATTTATCCTGATTAGAACCTCGGGGAGCTTTCTGGGAGGGTAAAGGAGTTGTGTGGGGAAATGGATTCAGCCTAAAAGTGAAAGAGTGCAGTGAAGTAATTAAGGAACAATAGTTAGGAATGTTCTAATCCTAAAACAGCCGCTGAAGCTGCCATGCTTGCTGACGTCTTTGTGGAAACCCAAAGGAAGGGACAGCCACTGAGTAAGACTTTTGATGAGTATGTCTGCAGGCCAGTATCATCACACCATCGCATTGGATGCGTCGGAGACTTGGGGCAACTTGGGGTTCAGCATCTTTCCCAAGGATACTTTGGCATGCACACTGGAGCATCCAGGAATCTCACCATCAACCTTCCAATTGATAGATGAGCTCCTCAGCGTCCTGAGCTACAGACACCCTGATAGGAATACCAATAAGTTACTATTGTTGCCATAAGGTCACACTAAGTCCAACAAAACTGACCCAAATGTGTTTTTAAAACAACAGAAATGTTGTTTGGGGGGCAATAAACCTCCAAAAAAAACCTGTTGTGCAGTCAGAGCTTTTGCCAAGCACCCAGCCTTCTCTAGCTTAGTTTACCAGCCTTGGGTTTCTTCTCCAGTGACAGCGGGATGGGCCCATCGATTCTCTATAAAGCAGGCTCCTACCTCTAATCTTTGAGAAACTAAAGCTGGCAAACAGTTCAGATGGTGTAAATCTGAAACGACTCTTTGGGGGCTTCAGACATGACCTCACTGCTAATAAATGGCCAACAAAATGTGCAATAGTTTTAAATGCATCATGTCTTAATTTTGTGACTATTGTTAATCTTCTGTTTTCATGTGATCCCACATTACATTCAGCTCAGCCAAGACTTTATTACCCAGACTATTCTTTGTGGGCCAACCTTGACTCACAAAAGAGCCCACACAAATCTGATTTCAGAAAATAGGCAGAGTGGGGAGAACATGACAAGCGAAGCAAAACCGTGCGTGCACTTTTGGGACAACCTAATTCACTTCAGAAACTCGGAATATTCGCTGATGCACTGGCCCTGCTCCTCTGCAGTATAATGCAATATAAAGGCAGTGTCTGCTCAACAATTGAGACAGGAACAGAGGTCAAACTGTGGCTATTATTCTCTCCCCTGCTTCTCTGTCTATGCACTTCTACTTACACCATTTAACTGTGCTTCCAAAAGAATAGCTGCTGCCATGCTATGGCGCTTTGTTAACACTAATAGAATCAGGTTCTTTACAGGCAGGGTAGCGGTGCTTTTGCTGGGCCCACCCCTGGTATTGTGTGGCTTAGGGCAGAGTCAGCGAGTATTGCCCCACAGCTTGGTGGAAGAGAAACGTGTCAGGATGGGATACGTGGTTGACAGTGATGCTATTTGGGAGACACAAATGAATGGATGGGGGGGGGGCAGCAAAGTGAGTGGAAGACTGGGAGAGGAAATGGGGGGAAAAGAGCAAGAAGCACAGACTGCCTTTAAAAATGAATGTTTCAGTGTTCCTTTGCTTTGCAGCCAAGTTGTAGCTGTGCATATGTGACTGTGTGCCCATCCCTCTGAGTAAAGAGTGCACGCTCTCATGTTCACATGTGCTCTGTGTATCACGAACACGGCAAACCAGAGTCATGATGCGGTGTAAATGAGAACAGAATCAACGATCTGCAAGTCTCAAACATATATTTTAGTCACAATCCAATATAGAAAACATTGACATTTTTAAACTGAGACATTCGTCTATTTTGTGTAAAATAAGAGCTCATTTTGAATCAGATGGCAGTAACATGTCTCAGAGTTTGAGGAGTGCAACATAAGACTGGAAAAGTGAGCAGTATTTAAAAGAAACAGCTGGAGGAACATTTTATTGCATGCCTGTGACCTTCAGGTGCACGAGTCTGTCATTAAAGTCACTGCATGGGCTCATGAACAGTTACAGAACTAAAATGTTCACCATGTCATCCACAAACGCAGGTCAGAGCTCTATCATACGAAGAACATGTGAACATGATCCAGCCGTCTTCTCCGGGCCAAAGGTCATTTAAAATTGTCTGAAACAAAGTGTAAAACTGTTTTGTGGTGAGATTGATCAAAACTTTATGGAAAACATGAACACGCTGTCCTCTGGACTAAAGAGGAGCAGGACCAAAATCCTGCATCTGTGATTGTAACGGGGGCATTTGTGCCTCTGGAACATGATCGTTTCAGAATTTCAGTACTGATGAGTGCTTTGAACATCTGGAAAGGCTGAAAGAAGCTCATCTAGAAGCTCCCATCCAGATGAGCTTCTTTCAGGGACGGCCGTGCGTATTTCTGGAAGATGATGCTGATCTAAGAAGAGTCCAGGTGCTGAAGAGGCCTGCCTATAGTCAAGATGTTTCCCAAACTGAAAACATTTGGAGCTTCATGAGATGAAGAATATGACAAAGACCCAGGACCGCTGAGCAGCTAGAATCTTATATCAGACACGAGTGAGACAAAGTGCACCAGCTGAGCAGACGCCTTTCAACCACAACCTGGGACCCTTTGCTGAGAGTCTTCCCCTGCTCGCTCTCCCCCTTTTTCTAGTCCACTCTTCACTGCTGAACTGTTTAAAAAAAAAAAAAGAAGCCAAAAAGCAAACGAACAAACAAACAGAACGAAAGAATGGGACAACGTCCTCTCCCTAAAGTCCAGCAGCCGGTCTCCTCAGTTTGCAGATGTTTACACACTGTTGTTAAAAGAAGATATGTAATATATCTGTAGATATCAATATCTAACAGTGACTTTAATAGATTATCAGAGAGTGTAAACACTTCCCTTTGTGACTAAACTGTGACACTGGTGCTCACTCACTGCTGCTACAAACTTTATCATTCCAACTTTTAGATGATCTATAAAACAAAGTATAAAAATAAGTGTTTTATCAGTATGACGATTATACTCCATTACTGCAAACCATCCAAGGTTGGTGTTGAAACCTAATGTTGTCCCAAAGAGCAACCTGTTTATGGCACAGCTAAGAAAAGAGTGTGTAGAGATGTAAACAGTCACTATACAAATTAGCACATCCCAACAGCCTTAATATGAACATTTAAATAATTACTATTCCAAAATATCAGCCACTGAGGAAACCTGCGCAAAATTTTCATTTTTCTTTCTAAATGTGCAGAAAATGAGCAGCAACACGGTTTCAACAAAATGACAATGTGACAGTGACACCTCCTGGTGAACACTGGGTACTTCACAGATGGTTCTGTTCTATATCTGTCATCCTTTTTGGCCTAATTTCAGACATCTTACCTTTAAAGGTCTGTTTTAGTTCATGTACATTTCCAGAATTTGTTATCAGGTGTATAAGGTCAGAAATTGACAAGAACCAGGAAGAAACAGAATGACACTGTCGTTCCTTATGTGGTAACTCGGAATTTTCTCTATGCATAAACATCACAGTGCACTTCTGATCCAGCAACACCCTCAGACAAACCTGGTTCACCCCCGAACACAAGCTAAACAGCGTAGTGTACCATGTGAGGAGTGCTCGGACCATAAGAGAAACAACACTCCACAGACGCATGGCACAACAAGAAAGCCGCCTCATAAGGACAAGACGCAGCTGTCCACCTTCTCTTGAAGGGGAAAGGACGCTCTTCAATGATGCCAATGTTCAGATTTTTCACAGATTATTTGAGAAAGGAGTCCATCTATGTCCACTGTGACTGACCCCTGGTGACAATGACCCACGCCTTTTTTTTCCACACCTGGGCTCACGGGATCACTACCTCCAAGAGGGCAGCCTCTTCTAGAGGTCAGACACCTGAAACTCTCAAATCTCTTGTTTTAGAACAGAAGAAGCCTCTTGGATGGGAGGGGAAACATCTTCAAGAAGCAAAGAGTTCAGTTGCCTTCTTTTCAAACACTTCAGACTACCGTGACCTGGATGACTGAGAAATTACAGACATTAGTCTATAACCAGAAAATGTGTAAAGTGACGAGAACCAGAAACTCTTTCTACATATATTCAAAAACAAGACCATAAAAGTCATAAGGAGCATGATGAATGGCAACACTGACATTCAACATTCTCTACTAAAGGACCATCTTCCATAAAATCAAATTATTACTACAAAGAAAACTGTTGCAGTAAAGGCTGAGCTGAAAGCAAACGAACTGTTATAAATGTATAATTAATGTTTTATAATCTATGTTATCATAAGATCCATTGTAATAAAAATGTTCATTTGATCTCTTTATAAACTTACTGGTGTGACCCTCCACAACAGTCACAACATTAACCCACCTCTGCATCGGTTTAGAAGCAAAATGTGGATTAAAAATAAATTCTCAGGAATTACCTTCGTGCTGCCTTCAGGGTCTAAGATGTTGACACAGGAAATATACTCTTGCATTGCTTGTTCCTGATCCATGTCTCCAAGCTGCTTCCAGGCTTGCCTGTTATGATATCACAATTACCAAAGTAATCACAGCTTTTCACACGCCGTGAACTAAAACATGAAAATAGAAATATTAGATTCACTGACTTTGGGGGAATCATTTTAATACTTTGCAAGCAGATGGGCTGTTTGTGAATAGTGGTTTATTTTAAGTAGCAGAAACATTTTTCTTCATCAAGCATCTGAACGTGGATCCCTGAGCCTGGTTCTGCCAGAGGTTCCTGTTTAACAGGGACTTTTTCCTTTCCAGTGTTGCCAAGTGCTCGTTCGTAGGGGGTCGTCTGATTGTTGGACTTTTCTTTTTATTATTGAAGGTTCTTTGCCTTACAATGAGGCGACTGGTGCCATTTAAGTAAAAGTGAATTGAATTGACTTACTTGACCTATAAGGCTTTAAAATATGTGCAAAGTGAAATCTGGGCTACTTACCATTTTCTTTGTCCTTCAAAGTCAAAGAAACCAGGTTTTGGTGTATTGCACTTCCCCACTTTGACCTATAGATACAAAATCACATTACATATCTGATTTAATGTCGCCTGCAGTTGTGAGCCTGACTCGATTAAATACCAGAGGAGTCACGTAAATGCTGAGATTCATGGCGTGTGGGGGGTGTCCCGTCTAAAGCAGCGTGGTGCAACTACTTGAAGGCTCGAGTGTGGCCGACACACGCACAGTGACATTAATCGTACAATCACCTGTTTGTAGCGAGCGTACAGGTACAGCAGCTGGTCCCTGCTGGCCGTCTGTATCAAGTCTTTTACGCGGTCGGCGGCAGACTCGAACTCGCGCTCCAGCTCTTCTCCCTCCAGCCGGTCCCCCACCTCCATGGCGCTGCAGTCAAATTTACTCAAACCCAAGTCCGAATCCGAGTCCGAGCCTGCTCCACCGAGGGGCTCTCCTGTGTCGGGCCGGGCTGGATCCGTACCTGAGCCCGTCGCGGTGTCCGGAGAGGACGACGGCGAACCAGAAGCCATTGTTATTATTGTTTATAGCGTCTCAAACGACGGGAGCCGCGGATCTCCGTGAGAAACGCGGAGAAGCGTACGGAGAGCAGCTGCCTGTTATTTATATTATGTCTGCAAAGTGTTTCAGCAAAGACTTGGATTTTAATCCGTTATCGTAGCAAATCCGCAACAGTCGGATCTCTTTCTGCCGTTGGTCCGTGGCTGGTACTGTCAATTTAAAAGCGCCGGTAAAAAATCGCTGTTAGTAAGAAAGGTTCCGACTCTGGTGCGAGTAAAGACGCGAACACGCGCTTTTCTGTATATTTGTTATGAATGATTAAACAAAAACTAAATATTGTCTAAATGAAAATAAAATGTTTGAGTTTTTTCTGGTTGCTGTGTACATGTCACGTTATCGTAGGTCAGCGGACACCGAATAATATATATTAGCTGGCTAACTTAAGCGCTAAAGTAGCTTGCAGTGGGTTTGTTGATACTTTGGGTGGAAAAATGTTTCTTGAAATCTCCTCAAATAAAAATAAAAAACTACGTAAAGTACAGCCATTTCTTTATATTCTGCTGGAAAATTGGAAATGGGCACAACAACTGATTAAACAAATCTGCAAAGATAAATCAAAATAAAGCCTATAAGGCAAAAACAAAGTCTGTTCCATTCTAATGACTTTGAAAGTCAATATTTGTTTTGAACACAGTTATTCCTCATAGCCCGAAATCTCTGTAGTAAGCTTTCTCGTCCTGTCTGGAGTCTTCAGCAATAGTTCTCAGGGCTTCTTGAAGGACATTCAAAGCTCTTCTTTGGATGTTGGCTGCCTGTTGTTCTCTTCTCTGTCACGCTGCTTCAATAATGTTGAAGGCCAGTCCATGTTTTTCTGTCCAGATATGCTTTTGCTGCATTAGCAGTGAGGTTGGGGTCATTGTCGTGCTAACAAATGAAGCCAGTTGCTCAGATGCTTTCCAGGTGGTATGGCAAGGTGGATCAAAATGGGATGGTACTTTTTGTTTTCGCAGTTTCATTTGACAAGATGTCTAGTCGAGTTTATTTCCTAGTTCTTAAGTAATAATAAGACACACCTCAGCCTTTCCTCGTTGTCTTTTTGGCAGCCGCTATTACACAGAGATCATTTCTAATGGTCCTTCAGCTGCAGGGCCAAATGTTTCTATCAGGTACCGTGTCAGGTCTTTCCTGGACTTTTTCCCCTTCTTGCCACTTATTGTCCAATATTTGTCCAGTTTCCTCCGTTTTTTCTTCCTCCTTAAAAAACAAAACAAAAAGCATGCTGCTCACCATGCTGAGATATGCAACGTTTTTAGGAATCACCTTGTTGGTACCTAGTCCAGTCTGAGTCCAGATATCCGTCAAACTGTGTGAGCTTAGACATTTTTCACAAGTTCCCCTAAAACAAATAGAACAAATTGCGTTTTTGTGGCAGACTGTTAGTAACAAAGTGGCTAAAAATGAGGGTCTGGAAACTTGGAAGAAAAATACAAGGATTGGACAGCCCGTCCATTCACTGTATACTCCATCACAGACATTTCCTGGTAGAACATTTTAGTGTGATATGTGTGCATGCGATGGGTTCTGTTTTATAAGGGACTCTCATTATCCTAAAATGAGGATAACTACAGACAAGAAGGTAATAGCTTAATTTTAAGACTCAATAAGTTTATTGACATTTGCTCTGGTGTTACTCAGCCTGAAACGAAATACGGTTTCTCACCAGCCTCTACAGTGCAATAAGCAATACAGTTTAAAAAGACCAAGTTTAAAAAAGAGCAGTAATGAATTGCAACAATAGTTATGGATAAATAAATAGCATCAAATCTAAGTTCTAAAACAAACTCCATTCACATTCGTTCGGGCAGAAAAACCCTTTAAGGGCCTCAATTTAAAACTTTTTAACGACGTTTTTCTGTCCACCACATTTTTTATAAATGTTTTAATTCTACTTGGACTCTACTGCAGCACATATTAATCAACCTGAATGTTTGCGACACCTGCCACAACACTCAGCTTTGTGAAAACAATGTATTAACATATCGTGTCCAGCAGATGGTGCTATTAACACAAAGATGTTTTATTTTTGCGTTTGGCACTTTTTATCCCAAGTACATGATGTCGCTCATCACGTTCACCAGGACGAAAATGGATTCAATAATCGAGTAGCCTAAGCTTAAGTCAATAACGTTTCTATTAAATTAAACGTTTTTTTCCTCTTTGAGAAAAAGCTCAACTTCCGAATTATTTCTGGTTCGTATCTTTCTGTTTCTGTTCTACTTCATATGCGGTAAACACGGGGAACTTCCCAGTATATTAACAGTATTAATGAGGATATTTTTACAAAGCTAGTGGTAGCCTGTTTTCGTGTTCTTGTGAACCTGTTTTTAGACCGAAAGCTACAAGCAGCTTACATTAAGCATCAAAGTGCGTATAATTTGTTGTCTACGTGACTTTCTGCCATATTATCTGCAGAGAGATAAACCTCACAGACACGTTTTAGTTAAAGAAAAACTGTATAAGTTTTAAATGAGTTATTACTGTTGGTTGGTCAGTTTAAATATATATTTATATGTCTTTAAAAAAGTAAAAAACTTTATTCCTTCTTCTTTTTGTAGAAACACACAGCAGACAGTTGCCTCTCTAACTACTGTACAAAACCCCAAAGGAAATAAAGTGAAGCGAAGACTGTGAGGGGTCCCACGGTGCACCACTAACAGTTTTCACGAGGTCCCAACAGTGTCCGAGTTACACTGCGCGCTCTGCTGACGCAACCACGTCACAGCGGTTCATAGCGATGGCGGACCGCAGTGTCCCCAGACTTGCCCAGGGAGGGACCGAGCAAAGTCACTGAGCCACTTTCACCGGCTCCAGTAACCTGTCGCCCGACCACCTGTTAAAGGGAGGCCACTGTTGTTGTTCTCGTTGTCTCTCCCATGAAATAGTATGTGGGACGGGATCTGCAGGGAGTGCGCAGACCGGGACGAGCCAGAAGTGGAGTGAGCAGGAGCGCAGTGTGCCGCGCTGACGCGCTGCATGTTGAGCCAGCAAGTTGACTGATAAAATAAAAGTCGCGTCGACGGGGAAGGGGACAGCCGCGCTCGGATTTAACAGCGCTTTGAGGAGGACACTTGTTCCGGCAAAATGAAATTCGCGGAGCATCTTTCGTCCCATATCACTCCAGAGTGGAGGAAACAGTATCTTCAGTATGAGGTAAAGCAGAATTTATGTTTTTTAAAAATGAATTTAAGGTGGGAACGGACGCTGACCAAAACGAACCTGCTTTCATAGAGCTTCAGGAAACTGGAAGAAAAGAGTCGCGATTAACTAAGAGAAAATGTAAAGTGTTTTAAGTTTGATTTATTTTTTCCAGTTTCAGTAAAGCCTGCTCCTGAGGGCAATAAACGACGGGAAAGATAAGGGATGCCTATTGTTTATGGAGGGGAAATTGACTGCGGTTGTTAAGAGCCATGGGGAGCATTCAGCGTTTGTTATTGCTGTTTGTTGATTTTAACACATATGAAAATAAACATAAAAACTCTGTTTGATTAAAAAAACAAAACATTTTTTTCATACTGTGGAAAAAATTAAAGTTATTATTATTTTCTTTATTTTAACAATTATGGAGAGCTTCACACAAAACAAAAAACTGAAGATTGTCTTTGTGTTTATTTTTCACATTTCTTTGCAAAACAACCCAATTTTCAACATTTCTTTTTGTTCGGTCACATCATTTTTTATCATCATGTTAACTGATGGTGCATTGTTAAAAAATAATAATAAAAGACGCTCTTTGTCCAAAGACCCCCCCCCCCCCCAAAAAAAAAAAAAATCACCTCCTTAAATTATTAACATTTATTTTCATCACTCTAACTAAAGACAAAGGTTATATCTCTTCCACCAATTGAGTGCAATGTGTTCCAAAAATTTCACATTTCTAACGAGTCAAAAATATAAGAAAGCATATTTTTTTGCAAGACTTTGAGACTAAAATGATGTTTATTATCATTTTTCTCAGTCAACCAGGAATAGCTGTCTGTGAATCAGCCTGCAGGGCTTCGTCTAACCTGTCTGGTTTTGATATCTGTTGATTTAGAGCAACATCTTTGTGTGCACACATGCTTTTTTGTTGTTGAGTGTTGTACACTACTTGAAGAGTATTTTAATTTCACACCCCACTTCTTGCTGGCTCTACAGTGAGAGCTTTAGTGCAGACATGCATTGACAGGACAGACTGCTCACTTCCATTTGACTCTATGAATTATAGACAAAGACCCCGTTCTCTTCACCCTCAGCAGCCCAGACTCAACAGAAGCTCAGTGCGCCGGTTTTATTTTGGTATCCTGCCCTGAATGATGATGTTAAGCTGGTCTGTTGGTACAGCAGACATTTGGATCTCTTGCTCTTGACAACATGATATGCTGTCATTGTTGTGCAATGAAAACATCTTTGGACACTATAATTAAAAGGAAAGAAAAAATGAATAGGCATAGCTGGGAAACCTGGGAAAATTTATTTAAAAATTAAAAAATGGTGATTAACATGCATGCGAGTGCAGTATGTTGTCTTTGTATGTACAGACTGAAGCACACTGAAGCCCAGGGACAGATGCATGGCCATACCAGCCATTTTACACCTCCAGTATTCAGTGCAGCACTCGCTGACCTGAGATGGATGATATATTTTCTCTGTGATTAGTGTTGGTTTTATGGTTGCTCTTTTCTGGGACATAATCTTGAATTTGACATTTAAGTTGATAATATTAATGCACTTAAGGAAGAGCTATTATTAAAGCCAGCTGAGTTCTATAATATGTCCTTTTTTCTTTATTGTATTCAGTGATCGACTCATATCGTCTCTGCATGTGATCCAGAAATTAGACATGAGAACTGAAAGGCGAATGACGAATCCTTTAAAACACAGCTGTGATTGATCACTGATGACTGACTCGTGTAGCCGGGAGTTAGTATTTACATTTTTTAACCATTTAAAATAAACAGTCTTTACAAACATGTTCTCGTCACATATGTAAGCTCCTATTTTTAAATGATGTAGGAGAGTTGCTCTCCTGTGTCTGCACTTCATACTCTTGCTCCGATCTGAATCATATATAGTTTGTTGACCGAGAATGTGTTCGTGTATTTATGTCATCGTGGGAGTCTTCAGTCTTTGTGCGACCTCTGTGACCACACACTGAGTGGGCGGGGTGGGAGAGGACTCACACCTATAGATGACGGACACTTCATTAGAAGAATTGGATTTTCCTCTGAAACGAGTCGGCAGATAGGGCCAAACATGAAGCTAAACTGAACTCGGTCGACTTCAGAGAAGTGAGTCACTTAGATGAAGCAGAAATGAATTTTTTTATTCTGGGAGATGCAAAAGCTTTGATATGCTGCTGTGATGCAACCCAAGCTGCATCACTTCGTGGGCTGTTGTTTTGGTGAAGCCGTCGCACACAGATGCGACTGTTGCATTGTAGTAATGACACGCTGACATCATTCCTGCAGCATCGTTTTCATGTAGAAGCCGCGACACTTCTGCTCATTCTGTCAGTCTCATCCAAACTGACTGTGGTTTGAAGTTATGTTCTTGGCTTTGTGTGCTGGTTGAACTCATTAACCTGCTGCACAGTTTTCACTTTTAAAGAGCGCCCTTTAGTGTGGAAAACTGTGGCGCCCATTTAGATTGGTCAGCCGGTTTCTATGCAGATGAAAAGGATGCAGCAAAGTGGCTGTTCCAGCATATAGAGGCTCTAGTTAGTAACGCACCTCATTCAAATGTGGAAGCATTGACAAGCCAATTGAGTGATTGGGCAATTAGGTGTTTGCTTTATCCTGTAGGACTGCAGTTATAAACCTGTATGCTAAACAGCTGTTTGATATGGAGGTGTGTATGTCCTGCCAACCCCAGATTTATGCCAAACTGCAGCCTGTGATTTAAATGTGATGCAACATGATGAAATCTTACAACAACAGGTACAATTTAGTGAGTTTTTCAAACGTGAATATATTAGCGCAGGTAAGATGTAGACTGTAAGTAACAATTGTGTTTGGCAGCTGTATTGAGCAGCACAGTTATGAGAACAGATGAAGGACAGTGATTCAGGTGTGTGCGTGTATGTGTGTGGGCGAGAGAACAAGGACACTTTTGCATTTAGCTCAGCAGCCTAATCACTCATGTAAGCTTAGATGAGGAGGAGGAGGAGAGTGCACGCAGAGACTCACATTTACAATTCAAACGAGCAAAGTGTTGCAGAATAACAGGGATGTGTGTGATTTCAGTGACTGTTCAAAGGTCAAGTCTTGCCTTTCTGTAATTAATCTGAGTGATTTAAAGGTCTAAACAAGCGCAGCGAGCTTTGTGTCGTTGTAGCCATTACAGAAACGTAACTGTACCCTGTTCAGTGAAAGTATGATTTATCAGCACTGCACAACAATTTGAACATTATGTATACAACAGGCATGGCATGGCAACTGCTGAGAGGCCCCATCTCTATACCTCCCTCCTTCCTTGCATCCTCACCTCATCGTTCCTCCCCCACTGGGAGGACATCTGGTCCCCGACCAGACCTGCCCTCTGCTCCCCTCCTCCCCTCCCTTTATCCTCTCCTCCCATGTTCGCTTTACATGCAGGCATCCACTCAGACGCTGAGCTGCAGATTGAAGTGATCCATAGATCCCTTCAGACTAATAATGTACGCTTCGCACTTCCTCAAGCACGATCTCAAGCATCACAGAGCAATGATTTGGCCAAATATTTTGGCTAGTGTCCTCTCAACATGATTCAGCATTTAAAGGATTGAAGTCCACACACAGTATTCACTAACATGGATACTCTGCTATAGAGATCTAGTTTCAATAGTGACATAAATCTGGTGTGGGCCATGCATCCATCCATGCATCCATGCATGCATCCATCCATCCATCCATCCATCCATCCATCCATCCATCCATCCATCCATCCATCCATCCACGCATGCATCCATCCACCCATGCATCCATCCATCCATGCATCCATCCATCCACGCATGCATCCATCCACCCATGCATCCATCCATCCATGCATCCATCCATCCATCCATGCATCCACGCATGCATCCATCCATGCATCCATCCATCCATCCTCTTCCATCCATGCATGAATCCATTGATCCTCTTCCACTTATCCAGTGCAGGGTCATGGGGGTGGGCGGCTGGAGCCCATCTCAGATGTGAGTATGCCACATCGTCATGTTAATGTTTAGTAATTCTAACTGATGGCCCTGAAAGCTTTGGCTTAGTTATTGTCTACAGGTTTCACCAATGATTACTGCAAATTTATCTCCGTCCCAAGACACCCTGCCCCCCTTTCCCGTCACAGCCATCGCCATGGCAATGCCTCCACCTTAATGAACTCCCCCTCCATCTGAATCTGTACTTCTACTTCCCACCTATCACTTGACCATATCAGCTGCTAACTGTTAGTTATTAACTGGACATCAGCGAGCCGTGTGTGAGTCCACAGTTGGTCCCTTTGTGATTTTAATCAGACAAAATGGGGCGAATGCTGCATAAAGAAATGTTTACCTCCAGGATTAGGCTCCAGAGCTGCAGTCTCACTGCATATAATTCACAGAGGAACTTAGTATCAAGTATCAACAGTCCAGGCTTCAGCTAATGCACTGGATTTCTGAGTGGTTTACACACACACACACACACACACACACACACACACACACACACACACACACACACACACACACACACACACACACACACTCAGGAGTCCTCACAGTCCTCTCTGTCTCTCCCATGTTGACCCCAGACAGAGATGATAATGACAGCACATATATTGGCACCTATGTTTTACCTGAAACATGAAATTTGGTGCAAAGCTCAGATTTTACTTCACAATTAATTTAAAGAAAAGTCCAAAATTATAATTTCCTTTTTTCCTCTTATTCTGGAGCAGTTTGGTTACAAAGATGTCCTTATTGTGAAAAAAGTTATGAGGAAATGTCCAAACGAGCCAGCATGCAGTCGTCTGTTTCCATTATCTTCACGATCAGTCTCACTGAAAAGAAGCGACCCCGTTTAACCACAGCTGCTATCTCTGCTTTGTATCTGCCAGTTTGTCTCTCAGCTTTTGTCAATCTGCTATTCCTTTAATTATTTATTTCAGAAATTGTCACATTATAATATAGTCATAGGGCAATTATGTTTTATGCTACCACTGTCTCTCTATGAATTGCCTCTTTGTTGTGTATGGGGTTTGCTTGATTATCCCAGTATCTGTATAGTCGGGGCTAATTTGCTCCAAATTGGGTCTTGGGCCCAGCTTCTGCCCTCCGGTGGGCTCAATACCTGCAGAAGGGGCCATAGCTTTTAGTGCTATGTGGATCAGGTGCCAGTCAGGAGCAGAGGTCCTGGCATCCAATTCCCAGTTGACAAGTTTGGCCACAGGGACGTGGAATGTCACCTCTCTGGTTGGGAATGAGCCCAAGTTAGTGGGTGAGGCTCAGATATACTGACTAGATCTAGTTAGGCTCACCTAAGAGCACTGCTTTCGTTCTGTAATGAGTCTCTTTGATGGGCTAAAGGGAGATCAATATACGTGCTAGTGAGAATAAGCATCAGTAAGTCTTGTTGAGTGCAGCGAGGGCTTCAGAAAGGGTAAATGTGAAAGGCTACGAATGATTTGAATGGTTTTGTGCAGGTTTTGCATGTTCAGAAGAGAGCATGGTGGTCACAGGACGCACAGACCTCTGTGATAGTGCGTGGGTTTCTTCTGAACCCTTGGATAAAAGGTGCTACCTGTGCTCTGTCCACCGAGTCATTCTTTTGTATTCATCCGTCTTTCAAGAAAACTTTTCCTGGAGCCGGGCTGGACTATGTGAGAGGCAGTGGGCAGGGTGGGGCATACTCATATCCCTTTGGTTCGGGGTTTGTATGTGTTTTTATGTTTTCATGTATAATCACATGATTTCACAGTGCTCAGTGTACCAAACACAATAATGTAGTAACAAGCGGGCGTTTTAAAATGAAGCTTATGCTGTGCAGACTTTGTCTATAATGTTAACAGCTGCCTGGTCTTTACTGTAATTTAGTTAATAGCTCTTGAAGTCCTTTTTAAGGTCCTTCTCTGTATGCAGATGTTTCTAACAATTTTCTGGCACCTTATGGTTTATTCTAATCACCCCATTTATCTACTGTAAACACACCTTTACAACTGATGGGATTTTAGATAATGAGCTAATTCAAGCAATTAGCTGTTTATCATCCCATCTAAATCAAACCACAGTCACTTTGCACATGTGCAGCCCTCTCTGTGAAATCACAGGCTCTGTGAAATTGTGAATGTCTTTTGCTCAAAGCCGCTTTTTGTTTTTGTTGTTTGCAGACACTCATATTTGTTTTCTCTTCTTCCTCATCAGGCATTCAAGGATATGCTATATGCTGCCCAGGACCAAGCTCCATCTATAGAAGGTAAGGAAGCTCCTTATGTGGATAAAGAAATCCAGACACACAGACAGAGGAAAACACACTCCCAGACACACACTTATGTACCCCCTTTTTGGGCATCACCAGAATAACAGCCCTGCTAAAAATAGGTGTAAATCACAGCTAACACGCTGCCACTCACTTCAGTCTGTGACTTAACTTTAAGCTAACCTGCTTAAAGTAATAAACACATGCAAAGAGAAGAGGGCTGAGGAGTAAATGAAGCATTTTTACTGTTTGTTTTATGTTCATGTAATGTAAACAGAGAGCGTTCAAACACCCTAAAAATCCTAAGCAACGATGGTTAACAAGGAAGACCAGAACCGAGAAGGCCAGCGGCACTCAGTGCACCAAATAGCAGGAAGGCTGCCAGCTATAATTACTCTTTGGCCTCAGAGTGTGTGTGTAGTGTGGGAAAGAATGTAAACCATTTGTTTTTATTTTAGACACCAGTTTGTGACGTAAACAACTTTCTTCAGTTGCAGGGTTTGGGTGTACATAATGATGTGACATGAAACACTTGTGAGAGCTGTGGTTATTAAACTGTGGGGCGAGCCCCGCTGGTGGATCGCTGAGCCAATTCAGGTGGGACAACGAGGTGAAAAACGTGGAAGGAAAACTCAGATTTTCATTTGGGGAACATCCGAGTTTTATGATGCGGCTGAAGTAGATTCAGGGTTTGGGTGCAGCTCGCGCGCTCGGGATAAGACGCAAGCCCGTGTAGGGATTTTTTCTTTTTCAGTGTTTTGCTGTGTTCCTGCTGAGTGGGTTTGGTGTGGATGTGAGTTTGACTATCTGTGAATGACAAAGATGTAACAGGCGCTGAGACTGCAATGATGAGAGCGCTCCATCTCTGTCAGCGTCAGACTCAAAAATCAATCTTTGTTGACTTTATTTTTGACTCATTTCTGGACATTTATTATTTATAATATTAATAAGAATTCTATTTAAAACTACATAAAGTAGTTACTGTGTTTGTGTGAATATTCTTGAATTTAGTGATATTGCCTGCTTGTTAGCAGTCGAGCTCAGACTCTCCCTTTAAGAGCGTCTCCTCGGCTAGGCAGCCTCGATGTGGATGATGAATTATTTCCTGTCTCAGGTCTGAGCTGTACTCATGGGTCACTGCGCTCTGCCTCTGTCAACTTGACGCAAGATAGGTGAGCATGTCTTATGAAAAGCGACGGGCTCGATCGATCAGTTCAAAATCGTATTCTGCCATCAGTGTGACAGAGTTCCCTGCTCGATCACAGCGATTTGTCTTCTCCTCGCTCATTTTTGCAGCGAGCACGTGCAGAGAAAGGAGTGTGATGTGTGCGAGAGTCAAAGTCTGTAGCAGAGTTGTGTTTGCTGGGAAAGCCAGAGAGCCCATAATGAAAATGGCGGCGGAGACAAATGGCATTATTGAGCCCTGAAAAGCACGCTCTCCTGTGGCCGTTGACTTTTCATAACAGAAACAATATTAGGATGTGTTATGTAGAGATGGACCGATCCGATATTACGTATCGGTATCGGTCCGATACTGACCTAAATTACTGGATCGGATATCGGAGAAAAATAAAAAATGTAATCCGATCCATTAAATATCACGAAAGCACCTCACAAAACTTGCAACACGCCGTAACTCACCTCAGAACGTTAGCACTCGGAGCAGTATGCATCACGTGATAGAGCGGCTGTGGCATGCGGGACCTGTCGGTGGTCTGGATAGCATGTGGAGCTTCGCTAGCAACCCGGCATTTCATCTCCGACAAAGTTATCCCCGAGAGAAGTAAAGCAAGTGTGTAAGTCCATCTCTGAATGTTTGTAAAGCATTCCTGCGCTAAGCTTAACAAGCGACTGCCTCTCGCTCTCCGGCTGCTACTTCAATCGTGAAACTGCTTAAATCAGCTGATCGGCTTTTCTGTCGCGAGTCCGTCTCTCTCGTTTGTTTTTGGTCCACTTTGCGCCAGAAAGAGGAAACCAGCGGCTGAACAACAGCAGCACGTTTAAGCTTGATAAGCTGTTGTTAGAATTTATTTAATATTAATTTCTACACCAGGATCTTTTTCTACGTAGCTGACGCTGGTAACTGTGCAGGGGCGGATCTAGCAAAGTTTAGCCAGGGGGGCCGATAGGGCATTAACAGGGAAAAGGGGGCACAAAGACATACTTTTCTTTCTTATTCTCATTTAAAATGTCTAGCCTTTAATAAATAATTATCTGACACCCAAAGTTTTAATTTGATGTAAAATGAATAGAAGTCAATTACTGTATATAGTAACTATTAAGTCTAATATATATACCCTAGTAAGCTATAGTACTTTTTACTTTGGGAAGGTACCATCTGTGCAGTCTGCAATTTTGTTGAAGAAAGATGTTGAATCTATTTAATATTTCTTGAAAAATAATTGATTTCTGTGCATTTTTTTTTCACACTGCATCAAATTAAGGTTGATTACGTCGATTAAGCATCATGAGGTGGCGCGTGAGGGGTGGTTCCCTATTTTTTATTTATTTAATTTTGTTGTTGCTGGGAGTTGGAACCCTATTAGTTAGGTTGCTTAATATTTACGCTAAGTACTCTTTAAAATACCAGAATAGGGAGGATGGTGTAGGTCTAAGTTTATTAGATTGATCAGTATTGCTGAACTATGAAACATTTTTTTTGCATACAGGTATAACAGAATAGCTTTAGTGTAGTTGTTGTTTTAAACTTGAGTATGAACTTGCAGACTTGCAAAATGCAGCAAGATATTTTAAAAAACAGTTTTGTTGATTAAAAAACACTATATCGGATTCATATCGGTATCGGCAGATATCCAAATTTATGATATCGGTATCGGTATCAGACATAAAAAAGTGGTATCGTGCCATCTCTAGTGTTATGAAATAAAAGCTTATCGTAGCACTTTTTCATCACATCTCCTGTACTGAAAACTTTCAGATGTGATTTAGTTCAGACTGGGGCCTGAAGACATCAGAAGAAATAGACCGACTGGACTTTTATAGCTTTTTGTTTTAATGATTTAATATAAAAGCATTTTAAGGCTGTGGTGGCTTTAACACCAGGACCAGATTTCAGTCTTTCCACGTGCACACGAGGAGCGAGAAGTCAACCCACCATCTGCTTTCTTGCTGTCACGTCCATCATGGCAGCGTCACATGTGTGCAGCACACAGACCAGCTGATAGAGATCGTTTGGTTGCTATCACATAATCAGTGATCAGAATACTGAAAATGAGCCAACTATATTTAGCAAGGCCAAATTATGTATTCGTTGCATTTTTAACATCTGAAATAAAGTCTAAATGTGCATGAAACCCAGATACAATTACACCGCTTATTGTAAGTTAAAGTGTGGTGTCCCGTGCTGATGTAGTGCAAGAAAAGTTCTGTAATTTAACTTTATGTTGTTTATATTGGAAATATTTTAAGATTCTCTTCAGTGGTGCAAAAAATAAGAGACAGTATTTTTAGATTGAAGCTGATGTTGTGCTTCTGGTGACTTGGCTCCATATTTTAAACGCTGATGAAATAGTTTCGGTAAGCTTTGCTACATAGATAACACAGTAATGTTACTCATGAGCACTAGCTGCTACCATAATAATAATAATAGAAGGCTAATATTACTGCCTGGTAGTTGCTACGTGTTAAACTCCTAACATTAACTTGTGTGGGGTTAATATTTATAGTAAGTGTCTCAAACTTGACTGTCGTTGACACCGGAGCTCTACTGACCTCCAGAAAGACTTCATCAGTGTTTCGAGTCTTCAGCTGATACTAATATTTACTGTTGCTTAGTATCTGAGCAGCACATTTGTTGACATTCCTTGTGTAGAGTAGCTAACAATGAATTGCAGTCATTGTAATGTTAAGCCCAACATTAAACCTTCATCATTTTAATGTTGGAGGAGGATTTTCCCTGACAGCAGAAACGTTGCTTTTAATTTGTAGCTTATAACTCATCTATAAAGGCCTAGTTAATTAATAATGTTAAATGTAATTACAGCATATAAACTATTTTTCGATGGAGCCTCATCAGAAAGGATTTGGTTTCCTGATGTGCTTCGTTCTGCTTTTCTCTCGCTGTCTCGCTCCCTCCTCAGTCTTTATAAAAAGCAGCTTTTTGGTATTCGGCGGGTGAATCCTCGCCTGAGGGAACCAGTTTACTGGGTTATGACTACTTGCTCACCCGCTCTGCTTTCTCACTAGACGCTGTACCTGATAGAGCTGTGTAACATAGACATTGCACTGAACAGACATTTTGAAGCTTCTGTCACGGCCTTTGCATCACTTATCTGTGACAGCACATGACCAGCAAATACGTGGAGTGCTACAGTTTGATGCAGGATTGCGTAGGCTGTGTCACGTGTGGTTAATTTTATTTATTTATCAAACAGAATTCCCTCACTCAGCACTCCTGCTGCAGAGATCCACCAAAGGAATGTGCCACAGAATAATGCACTTTCATTTTCACTCGGTTATCGTTCAGTTCAGCAGGACGGATGTACACTAATTAAAGGATCTTGTTGCAAAATGGCATGCACCAACACATGCGCATTAATGCGTCTCTGATACCGTGACCCTTCACCCCTCGTTAGGGCCTTTGTTCTCGTTCCTTTCATCTCTCATTGGTCCTGGAATAATTGTAATTAAAACAAGTCTGCTCCTGTACGGGGAGACAGAAAAGGGGAACAGCTGGCTGGCTCTCTGGTGCTCCCTGTTCCAGCCATCGCAGTGAGTCGTGCCACGATCTAATTCAATTAGGCTGCTGGTTCTTACAGAGATCTGAGAACAATGGGCCCAGATACTAAACACACAGCTTTATTTCTGCATCATCATCATCATATTCCTGGCCATGATCACATGCCACGGTTGCCTGTAATTTATAACGTGTTACGTTTTCTGCTCCTTACAGTCATTCACTTGTGTTTCATTCACTCACTCATTCATTCACTTACTCCTCCTTTGTGTCCTTCCTCCTGCACTCTCTTAATGGGCAGTCTATTAGTGTGATGGTATCTGTGCAGGGCTCGACTGCAGGGGGGGCTGGATAAACACTGAGAATCTGGCGGGCACCCTTTTACCATCACGAGCACACGTGGGGTCTGATAAAAGGAATGATGTTGCACATTATTGACTTCATAACTCAGGGGAGCAGATTTTTCCTGAACTACAATTTCTGAATGAACAAATGAGACCAAAGACAAGTCAGCTAATTGTTTCTTGTGTTGCACTGCATCCAAAACCATCAACCGCCTTCTGCACTTAAGGTTTCACTTCAGATTTGTTGCTCCGCTGTGATATTCAAACTTCAGGACTTTCCACGTTTTATCCAATGAAATAAAGAGCGTCATGTCGCGGCCTTGTGAAACGGCCTGCACTGTCTTTGTGGTGAAATGAACTGCTTTACCTTTATAATGAAAAAAGACGCCTTTTTGTTACTTCTAGCCTGCTGTGCTGAAAGGTAGGGCTGCTCGATTATGGCAAAAATGATAATCACGATTATTTTCACTGAAATTGAGATCTCGATTATTTGATGATATTTATTTAACAATAACAATGTGTTGAATAATGACTTTAAAGATTGTCAAAAAATAATATAAAATAGTGCAAATACTGATAACAGTGCAAATGTTTGCAATATAAGAAACAAATGAAAAATGTAAACATCTGTGTTTAGTGAGCTTTGCAGTGTTGCTCTGTGGTGCAGCTACGACACCGTAGCAAAGTTTACACACTGTGTCTACTTGGTGCACGTCTGACTCCGCCAACCCATAATGTTTCCACACCACTGAAGCTTTTTTACCTCTTTTCAACCAACAGCAGTCACTCTCCTCTCCAAATAACTTCTGCTGAGCTTTCCGAGCTTCCCTCGGGTCCTCTTAATCAGCGGTCCCCAACCCCCGGGCCTCGGACCGGTACCGGTCCGTGAGTCGTTTGGTACCGGTCCGTGAGAGTTGAGGCTCAGGTGTGAAATGTGTAGTTTTCAGGGTTTTTATCGGTGTTCAGCGTTATTTTGTTATCGTTTTTATCATTTACTCTGTTTTCCTGGGTCTTTTCACGTGTGTTATGAATAAATCTTCTTTTTTTCGGTACCGGTACTAGTTTTATTTTGTTGTATTTATCCGCGACACCTTAAAGGCCGGTCCGTGAAAATATTGTCGGGCATAAACCGGTCCGTGGCACAAAAAAGGTTGGAGACTGCTGCTCTTAATTGTTGTGTTCGAAATGCAGAGAGGTGCGCTCGATTTGCCACACGGAGCAGCGCGAGAGTAAAGCACGAGGGAGGGGCTAATAATGGGCTCAGTCATTTTTAATGATCGTTGAAAGCCCAGATCGTAATCGTGATTAAAATTCGATTAATCGAGCAGCCCTACTGAAAGGCGCTTATTTCTGCTGAAATTACCTTTAATTAAACATCCCTAACATACCACGAGTGAACACTAAAACTTCTCATGTTGTATATATGATATTCAAATGATAGTCAGTCGTCGATCGCTGATGAGGAAATGTGATGCTTCTGCAGCCATGGCTCGTTCAGTCCACAGCTGAAAGGAAGACAGTCAGAGGTTCTTTATGATGACTCTCTTGCTGAGATGCTATCATGCTGCTTGTCATTTCCTCAAAGAGCTGTATGAAACTACTCTCAGACCTCATTTCATACTTTCATAGCTTCGCTGCAAAGACAAAGACTAAGATGTAACAGAACATAAACTACACAACACCACAGATACAGATATATGAATCGCGTTTAATCGTCACTCATTAGCTCTTATTCTCCGAGCCCTGATACCTCTGCCACAGCGTCACAGCTTCCCTCTCACCTCTCCAGTGTGTCAGTCTGTTGTTGCCATGCTTCCCTTGGATGATCATTTTCTTCATTTCTTTTTAGTTTCATACACTGATGAAAACATGGGGCAGGACACCAACTCTTCACATCTGTCAGCAGCCTCATGGCTCCAACACTTTCTAATCATCACTTTTGTGTAGTTGTTGGTGTTTCGTGCTTCATCTGTGTAATAAAGCAGCTCCACTAATCACAGCTACATCTCCACTATACCTTTGTTGCCTAAGCTGTTTGCTTGCGCGCCATTTTGCCTGCTGTTGTCGACGACCATGATGAGAGGTTAGCTGCTAGCCTGCGCTGATTGTTATTCTGCTTGCGTATGCGATGGAGCAGCAGCTGTTATTGCTGTTGTTGTTCCCCGCTCAAGTCTTTTCTCGCCCCTGCGTCGAATGCGTCTAATTTGTGCAATTTTCTCGCCTTAGCACGTAGTTGTAACTTTTGTTTCCGAACATGTTTCTGTGCTTTAAAAATGATGTTTTGCCTTTTGTTCTTTTCCCCTCAGCAGTGGTGCGTTACTTTTGCAAGACACTGGACCAAAACCTGACCCACTTTGGTCCAGTTTGTCATGCAAATCCTTTTTGTGATTTAACTGTAAAATATGAAAGTAATAATACGGCCCAGCACTAAAGTTCTCGCCTGTCTCAACCAGCGTTAGTCTGGGATTACACGAGGAGTCTGTGACACACCCACTCACACGGCATGTTTGGCAAGTACCTTAGTATCTTTGAAAGAGCACCATTTTTTTTTTTTTTTTTTTGAGCACGTAACGATAGTTGATCAGTAGTTTTAAAAACAACAACACTGCAACTCAAGGATGCATGCCCAAAAGACATAACAGACAATACTGTGCCTTGTGAAAAAGGCAAAACAGGTGCTGGCAGGACAGCGGGAGGTGATAGAAGCAGTCGAAAGGAAGAGACCCAGATGGACATGCAGACAGACAGGTAGACGGGCAGAAGGGTTCATCAGGACAGTGGTCGCCCAGCCAGGGTCTCCCACCCACCTGCATTATTGATGGGCTCTTTGACAAGCTGCTGCTTGTGCTCGCTTCCAAGCACTAATTGCTGGCTTTTTGTGGGGGTTGGGGTTTTATTTATTTATTTATTTAGGTCCTTAATCTGGGCGCCACCTGAGCAGATATGTGAAGTCAAATAAAAGTAAATGGGGCAACGCTGAGATATGCAACTGTGAATAAACTGAACAAACCTTGGGAGATCTTTTACATCTGCGGTGCAGACAGATTTTACTGCCTGCAACGTGTCGATGTCGGTCCTCCTGCTACATCCAATTGGAATTTATAGGAAATGAGCCATGCAGACTTTTTCGTGGCTGTTAGTCCACATACAGTACGCTACATGGTTATCAAGATGTTTCGAGCAGTTGTTCAAGCACCCATGCAAGGTTTGGCTTCCATGGGTGTTCAAACCATCACTGAACTTACAAAGCAATGAAATGTGGACATAGCAGTGAATTCATAGATTGGTCCTTTGATGGGGTTTCTGAGGGTATTAGAGGGGAGGAAGGAGGAGGATCAGGGTCAATATAAAGCTGGGATTGCTGTACCAAGGTCAGGGACCAATCGAACTGAGACAAAGAATGATTAAAAAACTGAATGACTGAATGAAGAAAGGGATAAGAAAGGATGATCAGCGCTCCACATTCATGTTTGCTGTCATTATTACGAAACAATAATGAAAATTAAAGATTTAGGAAATTACAATATAGACCGGGATTGTCGGTGACCAGACTGGAAGAGTATAATACTGAGAAATCGTGTGTGAGAGAGATCCTTCAGGCAGCAGACAGACAAACAGACTGAGTGGGAGGTCCCTGGGCTCATCTCCAATGCATGTTGCCCTGCATTAGCACTATAGCCTTCCCACAAGATAAAGACAGCGAGAGAAAGAGAAGCATGGTGGATGAAAGTCTCCTATCCATCCATCCATTATTCATCAGTGAATTAGATCTCGCCTGAATAAAGTGGAGGCGAAGAGGAGAAGAAAAGGTATGGGCTGATTTAGAGGACCAAGTGTTGTGATGTTCAAAAAGGGTGAGGAGTTCAGAGGCAGCAGCTCCAGCTGAGATAGTATTTTTAGATTTTGGGTGTTTGAGGGGAGTCTGGGAGGTTTTTTCAAATGGTGCAGAGGCAGTGTGCCGGAGAAAAACTGGCAAAGAAAGGCAGAAATAGCAGGAAGAGGATTGCAGTAGGAAAAATGCACGTTTTGGGGAGGGGATTGATCAGGGACAGGGGTGAAGGAGAGGTGAGCAGCACTCAGAGGAGACAAGGTCATCCTGGAAACCCTCTCGCCTCTTAAATGCAGTTAGGAGGGCTTCTACTAATCCCTATAATGGCTTCATCCAGCATACATATCTATCCTCATATGAACATGATGTGAACCTTTCAGAAACACCAACCTGGACACTAAACACACGAATGAGATGCCGCTTCTTTTCCCAAATGAGAATCATGTAAAGGTTAAATAAGCATAACGCATCCATCATATGATTTGGCTGCTTGCCATGTGAACAACTGCACATCACATACAACGAGCTGCAAGAGCGATCGCAACAATCTCAAGCATGGGAAGCATGTCATTGTAATGAGATCTGTCTCTCTTGATTAGAAAAGATCCTCGACGTCTCAGGGGTTCACTGTATCTGTGTGGCATTAGCAGGGGCTTCCACGCTATAATCTGACCTTTGTTATGAGGCGAGTTATTTTTTAAATCAGTGATGAAATGCTTAATTGACAGCTTTGGCCGGCAGCCAGCAGATCAGCCAGGCTTTGCTGAGCGTAGCAAATCAGGAATGGCTGACTGCGTATCATTTATCTAGCCCAGATTCACACAAATGTTTTAAAACGATTAAAAGGAATCATTTTTTAAATCAATTGCATTGCTTGGCAGAATTTCTCGATTTCAATTTGCATATTTGCACGCCCAAATAGCATCTGTCCTGCATTCAACGATAGAAATGTAACAAGAACACAAAGCTGGCTGCTGGTGACGGATAGAAGAATAGAGACGCGCGACCTTGTGTTTGCTGTGCGCCTTGATGTTTTTATCTTCTCAGGCCGTCTCTGCTGCACTCACATACAACTGTTTGCAGAGAGTTTCACACTTGTGCACATTTGCATGCAGAGATGCGCGCACACACACACACACGGAGCTGCATGCTACAAGCATGTGGGTGTGATTGTGAGCTATAGGTGATGACAGCAGGGCCATATGCTGCTATATTTCTGTGTTTTAGTCCTTAATTAGAATACAGCCAATCAAATCATTACACAGTGTCCACTCTAATCTGCTTTTATTTATTTATAATTTTATGAATACATTTGCCCACATGTGAGGTTTTTTCTTTTCTTTTCCCTCTGTGATAGATTTTGCAAACATGCTCCGTCTCAGTTTATTAAGTTTTTATTTCAACAGTTGCTTAAACCGGGTTTGTGTGGTTTCTAAATCACAGCAGTAATTTGACATCGTGGGCCACGTCCAGCCCACTTTGATCTTAAGTGGCCTGGACCAGTGAAACTACGAGTTTAATAGGTATTTAATTTGATATTTCATTGTCCAGACTTATGTAATATAAATTATCTATATTATATAATTTTTGTCAATTCACAGAAAATATCCCTTTTTTTTAAAAATTGTGAATCAGTATAAACAAAAACAAAAGCTCAGATGTTTCTGTGGCAGATGCTGAAAAAACTGGCCTCATTACATCTGTTACTTAATTATTTTGGTGTACGCTACAGATTTCCATGGCAGAGCTTTTTATTAACAGGGAAAAGCATCTTTTCAGGGACAATTCTTGTTTGACACCCGCACTCTTTTAATTTAGCTTTTCGATTTGGCTTTTAAATAATTTTTCTCCAGAGGTATAGAGGTTTATAGAGGTTTTAGTGGGCATTTTAGTGGTACTACAACCAGCTTGATGGGAGGTGTGGGTGGGTTCGTACAGTATGTGGGCCTTGCAGAGGACACAGTGTCCTTTACTAGACGAGTATATTGCATCGTTTCTCTGGAGAGATAACTGGAACCTGGCACAGATTGGCTTAGAGCACAAATTCACGATGATGTTATACCGGTCAGTCTCCTTTTCTTAGCTCTTACTGCGATGACTTTTGGCTGATTGTCAGTACATTTACTAACCCGAAACCTGGAAACGGAGACACCAATTTGAAAACTAGATCATAATGGAAAAGTGTGAAGAGTGAGGAAAGGATTCTGTGCAAAGTCAGTCCTTGAATTATGAAGTAGACTCTTATTGCTTCCATGGGAATTAACGGGGTAGGTGTTAAAATGCTCACCTGTCACATGTAGTGGGGTGGGACGCCTGTTTTGGAACCACAGGACCGGGGCACCTTTCAGTCAATGACTAGACCATGAACTCCTCTGCATACCAAAGTATTTTAGGTTCATTTGTCCAACAGCTACAGCTTGTCCCAAACTGGGTCACGCAGCAGGACAGCGACAACAGAATGGATGAAAAAGAAAAGAATCAACGTGGAGTTAAAGTCCAGACCCGACTGAAACGTTACAGCGGGACCTGAGCTGTGCATGAACCAGTTTCCATGAATCTCAATGTACTGAAGCAACATTGTAAGAGATATAAGAGGCCAATAAAGTCATACACATATTTATTTTGTTCCCGGGAATCCATACAGCCCCATAGAAATGTTCTTTTTCACGTCACTGTAAACAGAAACTGGCCCCGTGGGCGTCAGCACACCTGCGCATGATTGCATTTTTGTGTATAGGTTACAAAGGCGGCATAGATGTACTTCCTGTGGTCCTGATAGATTTATTTTCGGGCTTCCCACGGGAAGAGCGACATACAGAAGGAAATGGTGGCCACAATTGAATGACAGATAAAAAGAGTGAAAAAAGAAAGGGAGGTGACATTGGTGGTAATTGGAGGAAAGGAAGCTAAAGCCTCGGGGAGCCTCGTCTCCCAAACGTTACAATTACTCCAATGAAAGATGTGTGAAAATAAAAGAACTGGAGGCAGAAAAGACACGAGAGCTCAAACTCTTTCATTTGCTCGTTCAGTGACTTTGGATTTGCTTCACATTTTAACTACGTCCCAAAAATGGCAGCAATAACTCGCAATTTAAGTTTAATACATTTTAGGTCATTTCAGAGGGCAACAAATATTTCTCCAGATATAATTTATCTCCTTATTTACACTATATCCTCTTATAATCTGGAGACAACAGGAGAGAGATCAATAATTCACAGCTATTGTTCCCTCCTGGACAGCCCGTTTTTATATTAAATGTTGAATTATTAACTCTGTGAGAGATTGGAAATGTGGTGAATCTTTCCCCTGATGCCTGTGTGTCTTCAAAAACTGCGCTGTCCCTCACTGGCAGACACAAGGGCACCAGAGCAACTTCAAGCATCAGAACTGAATTAGCACAAAAGTGCTTCAGACATTTAGGGTATGTTAGAGAGAGACGGAGAGAGTAGACAATGCAAAGCAGCCGTACTGTGTGCACACTCTCATGTGCTCATTCACTGTCTCAGGGTTGTTGATGTTCACCGTCCCTGCTACCACTGGCCTGAGGCAATATGCATATTTCATATCCTCTTCAACGTGTGATGTCATTCATGCCTCGTGTCAATATTATCCAGCGTGTAAGGTTGACCGACTGTGAGGGTCGTGGCCTGTCTGCGTGTCACATTTCTGACTACACGTCTCAGTGTTGCACCGTGATGGTGTTCGATTTGAAAAAGTGTCCTCTTGACTTCTAACCAGCTGTAAAAGGAAGACGCGCCCGAATGCCGTTCAGTAGAAACAACAGTTTGTGTCTGTTTTGCATTTCATCCTCAGGCAAACTGCAAACTGGCTTCTCTTCCTGACAAGTGCCATCTGATAATTAGGTCTCATAATCACCCTATTAGTATGCAGCTCAATTGAGCAGAGAGCAGCTTATTGTTCCCCTGGCATGTGCAGTAGCCATTTGTAAGAGGATTATTGTAGATTTCATGTTGGGGTTTTTATGAGACTGAATCACATGTGTAATGAGTTAAACTGTTGCATAGCTATTCTCAGAAGTACTTGTTTTGTTTTTTAAATTGCAGCCAACATGTCGCGCAGCAGAACTCCATCATTGTGACACATCTTCTGTCATGATTCCAGTTAAAGCATGAAGACACTGGGGCGGAGGGAGAGCCACTGTTTCAGCTTCGGTTTCATTGCAGCGTTGCACATAAAGCCGTGTTGAACTTTCTCCATCACAGTTACCATGACGCCAAAGAAAGAGGCCAGAGTAATTCAGGCCTTTTTTGTTCCTGTGACATTCAGGACCCAAACACAATAAACCTCGAACAAGCAGAACTAAGGGTGCGAGCATTCTCTTGAATTATAATGTTTTCTTCTGGAAGCATTCTGATACTCGTTAACAGCACAAACACATACAGAGGTACCAAAACGGGCATAGGGTGGCAGCAAGAAGGTCCTGAGTCCAATCTGTTCAATTCAGGGATCTGTGTGGAGTTTGCATCTTCTCTCTGTGTTTGTGTGGCTTCCTCCCACTGTTCAAAGACCGTTAGTGGGGACAGGTTAGCTGGATACTCTAAATGGACCATAGATGGGAATGGTTGTCTGTGTCTATGTGTTAGCCCTGCGACAGATTGGTATATCCTGGCTCTCACCCTAAGACAGCTGGGATAGCCTGATAAGGTTGGAAGGAAAACAGGCATAGGCGATGAGGATGAGATAGATGACCCTAGTAAGGCTTTAACGGGATTTGAGTGTAGTGTTTGTGTTCGTTTTCTTTAATAGTTGCTTCGAATACGCTTAGTCTTTTTGTGTCTTTGTTGCTGATTTGACTATTTGAGTAGCTTTGCAGGATTTATTGAGCCTTTGTGCAGCCCCTCAATGTGTCCTAAAGTAAGACTTTTGTCTCACTCACTCCTCCCTTTGTGCTGATTAGCTGCCCCTTTTAAACCGGTTTGAACAGCAGGTGGGTGGAGACAGTGGCGATGACCACATTATGAATATCTGCTCCCACTGACATCATACAGATCCAAGAGTAGAAAAAAACTGTGTAAAGCCATGCACGGAGCACTCTGGGGTTTTGCAGTCACATGACTTTACCACGTGACAAAATAGATTACTCGTTAGATTACTAGTAATCCTTAGATTACTCCAAATGGATATAATATCCAGAAACGATCATTTTGACATTTAAATGGTCTACGACAATGCTTTCTGTTCATGTACTGTAGGCATGCTGATTAGCATGTTGTTGCTTTAATACCTCCAGTCTGTTGAATTTAATGTGATGACTTCATTTGATGATGATTTTCATTTTCAGCTGTTCTTGCTCCTCAGCCTGAAAGGCTTAGTGTTGTTACCCCGCCAGCGAGGGGGGCAGGTGTCAGGTGACGTGGAAATCCAATTTTGTGAACATGATAACTTGAGAACGAGGCAACGCAGGATTTTCACGTTGGTAAATGGACTGATTCTTATATAGCGCTTTTCTACTCTATACAACATGCCTCATTCACCCAATCACACCCATTCTCACAAGCACTTTATCTACACTTAGTGCTTTCTAACAACATTCATACACCGATGGATGCATCGGAGAGCAATTTGGGATTAGTATCATGCAGACTGGAGGAGCCAGGGATCAAACCACCGAACTTCCGATCAGTAGGTGACCTGCTCTACCTCCTCACCCATAGGTGTCTGCTAAGGTTAAGGTCAGAAGTCAAGTTTACAGGAAATCTTGTGAACGCAGTAGCTTGAGCGGGAGGTCCCTTTAAAAACCACGACACAGGTGTATTTTCTGAGGAAGGATATCATACAGGAAATATATCATTCAATTTTTTTTAAATTTCGAGCTTTTTCACAGTTTGCTTTTAGGGAATTTTCATCTTATAAAACTCTTCTGCTGTCAGATTGCTGTAACCGTGCAGATATTCAGACCGCGGCACGATGACAGAATGATATGATTGATGGAAGTGTTAAAGATGTTCCTCAATTGTTGAGTGTGGAGCATCTTTTAACCTGGTGAAATATGACCTGGTGTGTTCCCGAACTTGTACTTCCAGGGGATTTGTGCCACCTGAAGCTTCTACCAACAGGATGCTCAGGCATGGTGCTGGTGGCTGCCACTGTCTTTAATCTCTGGTCATCTATAATTTAAATATGCACTGTGTGGATCAACTTGACATTTTCACCTAGACAAAATGTTTTTGTTGTTGTTCGTTTAAAAAATTCAGCATAGTAAAAATGCTAAAATACAACAGATTTCTATGATGGTTCTGAATTTTCTGCCTTGGTTAAACTTACATCCAGACTGTTTATGGTTCATCAGCTCGTGCCGATCTCAGGTTAACAAATATCAGCCAGATGCTGTTTGCTGCAGGGCTCAATCAGTAAGACACACACACACACACACACACACACACACACACACACACACACACACACACACACACACACACACACACACACACACACACAGTGAGAGAAACCTTAGACTCTGATTTGGTGTTCTGTTTGTACTGAGGCCACATGAAGGGGATGGAGTTCAGAGGCTCTGTGTTTGCTGGTGGTTGACAGTCACTCTCTGTCTCTCCTCTGCTCGCTGCTCTTTAAACTCTGCTGCTCAAATGCACACAGACCCCCTTGCACGCCACAAATACTTCTCAAAACGTTCACCCTTCAGTTCAGCTCACAAACACCCCTGTGTACCATATGATCCCCCCCCCCCCCCGACCCCAATGTCTCCTAAAACAGCACAATCAGCATGCACGTGTTTGCATGTCTGTTCTTGTGAGTAATCTCACTTTCAGATTATAAACTAATATAACTGCGACTGTCATCATCTGTCAAGAGGGATGGGAATTTCAGATGCACACAGGTAAGGAAAAGTGAAGCATTAGGAGCCCCGACTCTGAGCTGTTCTCACTTCAAAATGTCCCGTTTTAAAGAAGGAAGATAAAAAAAAAAGACCTGAACTTTAAAAAAAAAATAAAAATAAAACATCGAGGCAAAAACTCGGCCAGATGTTGGCAGATGTTATCTGCAAGTCACAATGCCTCTACATTGAGAAATGTTTTTGGTGTGTAAAAGTGACCAATTTCTGCAACACGTCATGTGTGTATATAAAGCTTAACAGAGTGTGTCCAACTGTACACAAAGAGTTTGTGGATTTTCTGATGATTGATGAGATTTTCAAACATTAACCTTAATAAATACCTGCCACTAGGGAAAAAAAAGGTCACTCAGTTTATGCCTGCTCATCTTTGTTGACATCTGCAGCATGAACATCCATCCATCCACCTTCCTCCACGTATCCAATTCAGGGTTGCTGAGGGGGCGGAGCCTACCCCAGCTGCCATAGGACAAGAGGCCCGGCAGGGGCGCCACTCTGTCACAAGACTAACACAGAGAGATACACGACCATTTACCTTCACAGCTACGGCTAATTTAGAACCACCGATTAATCTAACCCCACTCACTGTCTTTGGACTGTGGGAGGAAGCCCGAGTACCCGGAGAGAAGCCACACAGACATGGGGAGAACATACAAACTCCAGCGAGGGGTAAAAAAGTGTGTGCAGGCGCATGAAAAATGATCTTGTTTGACAGGATTTTGTATGAAACTGCAGGAACTTTAATCTCTGCTTTTAAGCCGTTTGTGTATCTCGAGGTGTGAATTTGATCTCTTGCTGTTCTAACGTGATGACCTTGCATGTCTGCACTGATGCAAACGTCACATGTCTGCCTGTCTAACATCAACAATATAAACCCATCGTGCACTTCAGTCTGTATCTGGCTCAGATAAAAAATGAATTTCAGTGGCCAAGGTCGAGCGACTGAGTCACCTCCGACGGGGATATTTTCTCAACCTCCTGACTCTTTTCTGATTTTGTAATGTTTTGCTCATTTTATTTTGTGAACATCACAAAGACAACATTATCAAATAGACTCTGTACATAAATTTCCGCTTTCTGGAAAATCCAACTTGTTGTTTACGAAAGTAGACGATCCCCCGGCGAGGCTGCATCTCCGACATCGACACATTGATTTTTATTTATAGATTTAATTTCAACCGAGATCAGGCATAAAGAAAACAGTCGTTTGGTTGTATTTTAATAGAAATCCACAAATAGTACATTAAGCGGGAGAAAATGAAGTTCCCCTTCTCTTTTACAGACACATTGGTGACAGATGTGGTGTTTTGTATTGTTTTAATGTAGGTGAACGAAAATAAAAACAGGGTCCTTCCTGTGCATGTAAATCATGTTAATGATACAACACTGAAGCACCCCAAGGTCAGCGCGCTCCTAATCAGATTGAGTCAGGAAATTGCTCCTAATTTAATAACATTAAGTGTTGGATTCCTTCCTCCCTGCCAGGATGGCAAAGGTGGAATGAGCAGGACGATCGCTCATTCATAAGTTAGAGTTACAGGACTGCCAGGAGAAAATGGAAACAGATTTTTCCAGTGGGAAAGCTGACCTCCAGAACTGCATCAGATTAGGGGTACTGTCAAGTCCAGTTTTTATCATCTAAGGCGCTTGGCAAAGATAAGACCTATTTTATCCAGGCCGCATCTTGAAACGGTATTCCATGCTTTTATTTCATGTCGTTTAGATTACTGTAATGCACTATATTGTGGAGTTAGTCAGCATCTTCTCTCTCGTCTGCAGCTGGTCCAAAATTCTGCTGCACGACTTTTAACCAGAACTCGTAAGAGAGAGCACATAACTCCCGTCCTGGCTTCACTCCATTGGCTGCCTGTATATCTTAGAGTTCATTTTAAAATTCTCATGTTTGTGTTTAAATGTTTAAATGGTCTTGCCCCAACTTACCTCTCTGAGCTTCTGCATCCTTACTCACCCCCCAGGTCTCTCAGGTCAGCTGACAAGCTGCTCCTGGAGGTACCCAGGTCCAAGAGAAAGCTCAGAGGGGACAGGGCCTTCTCTATTGCTGCTCCTAATCTGTGGAACAATCTTTCCCAGCACATTAGAGAGGCCCCTCACTGTCCACTTTTAAAACGCGTCTTAAAACCCATTTTTACTCTTTGGCTTATGACACAGTCTGACCCTGATTTTATTGTTTTAAATGTGGGTTGTTGTTTTTTTTGTTTTGTTTTTTAATATATATATTTTACTTATCTTATATTATTATTACAATTTTTTTATTTTTTTAACATGCTCAATGTATCATGTTTGGCATGTCAAGTGTACAGCACTTTGTGTTCAGCTGGTGGCTGATCTGAAAGCGCTATATAAATAAATTGCTTGCTTGCATCATCATGATCAGGCTGAGTAGACAAACTGGTAATAATGACAACTGTACAGTGTGCTACATGAGTGAACAGGCTGCACTCACATTTATGTGGGTTTGCATTGCTCTGGTAAGACATGTTAGACTTGTAATCTGTTTTTCATACTCACTTTTCTCCTTTGTTGTGCCGTATTTTGATTCCGTGTTTCATCTTTAATCTCCAAGACTCTTTGAAGCCCAAACACTTTTACTTTCTCTCCTTTTGTGGTTGCTTTTTCCCCTCTTCATGCTTCCCTCTCGCTTTTTATTCCCTCTGTGATCCACCTGATCCTCTCTCTGCCTTCGCCTATTTACCTTCTCCTCTTTTTGACCCGGGGTTAACCTGAAGTATCAGTGTGACTTTTGACATAATACTGGACTGTGCGGCTCTGGAGCTGACACTGCTGCCAGCTCCAGAGCCGCTGCCTGACTAAGGATTTTTCAGGAACGGTGCACAACATGTTCCTGTTCTCAGAGGGGAAAATGCCTTGTTTCATGCTTGCTAATCTGCGAGCTTCCATGTTACCGACATAAATGTGTGTGTGTGTGTGTGTGTGTGTGTGTGTTGGTGTGCTTTTCTAAATGTTTTTCTCCTAACATTTCAGTTCTCAAAGTGAAGCCGTTTAGTGTGAGTCTTATCGAGAGGCTGCAGCTGGTGTTGTGAGAATGCCACAGCAGTCTGGAGGGATATCTTCACACACACACACACACACACACACACACACACACACACACACACACACACACACACACCTTGGCTCACTGTCCTTGAGCTGACTAGGCATACAGCCCTAAACAAGTATGAATAATAGCATGTTGTTATATTTACCTGCAACATGATAGACCTGCGAGACTCTTTTCAGAATAAAAGACTGCACATTTAGTCCACTAATTAAGTTGCAGACGGATAAAAGAGTATACTGTGAACACAGTATCCGTACAATTTCCCCACTAATCACGTCAGTTTGAGTTTGTCCTTCTTGCATATATGTATATATGTGTTCCAGGCAGAACTGACAATAGATCAAGCGCAGCAGAACGTTCAGATCAATAGTGTTTATGCAGGACTTTACACGGGTGCACCGCTGCCATTACTGTCGCTGCCTATTTCTGATGCTGCCTCTGAAATTGAGAAGAGCCGCGGTATGCTGCAAAACAAATAGCATGCAAAGGGGCCATACTGCACAGCTCTGAGGATATGTAACGGCCCGTCACATTTAGTCTTATGGGCGATGATGAATTTAAATCTACAGCAGCATCCTTGCTGTTTGTGTGCTGGCTATAACGTTACCTCTCTGCACCCTCTGTTACTGAATTTCATCCACCTCTACAGAGCCGGCCTGCTTCTGCCATGGTTACAGTGCTGGAGCCTGAGCTCTTGTTCTGTTAGATTAATGGCTTCAGTTTGGACTATTGACACAACACTTATCTTGTTTTTATGAGTCCAGTGGCTTCTATCTATAAACCCGAGGCACACGTGTGCAGCCGCACTCACACACGAACACACTCCACACACACACACGCCTACAGCGGTGTACGGCGTTGACTCTATAACTCAGTTGATGTTTCCTGTCTGACCCAAATGGCTTTAAGCTCAAGATTAAGAGAATTGCTGAGCTGGCGTTTTACACAGTTCACCCGCCCAACTTATCTAGCTCCCCGTGACCTGACTGCACGTTTCTTTGGTTGTAATTCTTTACAAATCTAATAGGATGAAACCATGAAGTAATCAGGTAAATCTAAAATATGTTTTTCTGGTTTCATCAGATCTTTGCATCATGCAGAAGTGTTTATTGTGAGTCCAGACAGAGGGATGTCACCTCGAGCTGGTCATTTGAGTCCGTCTCTGTGGTCGCTCCTGGACTGTGTACGTGTCCACTTTTGCAAATGATTTAAAAACACTACATGTTAGCTGCTAAACGTTTGCAAGCTGTTGTCTCAGCTACATTTTTTAGTTGCATCTCATCTCAGGTCACACCTGTTCTTGGAGACAGAGGCAGGAGCTGTTAAGGTCAATCCTTTTGGCTTCCGTTTCCAGTTGCACCACCGCTTTACTGTAAACTAAACTTTGTTTTATAAACTTCGTTTTTAGTGTTATGTGGTGGTAGTGTGGTTCAAGGCGCAACACCAGACGGGAAAGCAGCACACCTAGCGTGTGGCGACTATAATGCTCTCTCCCTGATGGTAGTGACAGGCCTAGGTGAGTGGCTGCTTGGCAGTGGACATCTGAGACCAGTGGAAGAAGCTGGGCTTGTCTGCAAAGTGTCACAGCTGCTTTTAGTGTAAATAAAGTGCAGTGTGTTATCCGCCATCAATAAGGAGAACCGACTGGTAGAGTAAAGCAACACTGTACAAGTTCTCAGAGCGCGGCTGTAGAACTGAAAACCTCGATGAACAATCCTTTCAAATACCAGAATTAAACATATGTAGAGAAAGACGGCAGCTTGTTGATCACAGTTACACAGAAGGTACGCCTACCTCTGTGTTTTGGCGCCGTTTGTATTGTTATGCAGCATCACAGCAGATCAGAGAGAAAGCCAATGAGACTGAGCAGACGAAGCGTCCCTGTAGGCTCCGCTTCCTCTGTACCTGCAAGATCAAACAAAGAGGGAGAACCAGACATCACAGAAACCGTCAGCCACGTTTAGGTTAACAGATTGCTTTGCCCGAACTTGCGTCTGTCAGAGTGAGTTAGCTGATGGCGTGTGCGAGAGAGGCGAGGACGGGAATCTGTGAGATAAACGCTATTTCACCTACACCACATGAAAACATCGTCAGGCTTTGCAGAGGTGCTTCTGTCAGCAGGTGTGCTGACATACACCGAATCTGACCTGCGCCCTTCCTCAATAACAAACCGTCTAAGAGAGTTGTGTTTTGTTTTTTGTCATCTCCCGTGCGGGTTTGTGATCGTCAGAGCTCCACCAACCCGAGTGGAAATCTCATTGTGTTATATATGTGAATATATTCTGTCGCGTCAGCGTTGAGACCACACTCTGTAACAGTGGGTTCGCTTTGAAAGCTTTCTGGATACTGAAGCAGAAATAACTGAACTGCAGAGAAGCTGTGTGTGTTTTTAATGGAGTTTGTACTGGTGGCTCGTAAAAACAAACGCACAGATTAGCGGTCAGAATGATTGGCGCAGAGCTATAACTGCAGTATTCATTTCTATTAATATAATCTTCGACAGCCCCTCAGTTCGTCTGGATTGATGCAGTGTGCTGGTTGTGTTGTAAACTCCTAGACCTGCCTATACATTTGGGCTATACTGAGCAGGTTGGCCATGATAATGGCTCTTTCACATCAGTCATGATTGGCTAAGGTGGAAATTGATGCTTGTGATTGGTTGATGGTGGTTAGATACAGACTGCTGATGCTTGCCGCCCAGTTGCCTGGATACAGCCATCCCTCAGTGTGTTAGTGGCCTTGGCAAAGTGACGGACAGCATAAATGTTCTGCAGAGGAATTTGTCAGTCTGTTGATTCTGCCGGGATTTCTTTATCTGCCCGTGTAATGGATCTCTATCATTATTTGTATCATGACATCTCTGAATCCTGCTTGTTCTCAGCCTTTTATTCATTGCATGCATTTGTCATTTCACCGACCCATCCTACTGAATAGAATTTACAATGAAGCAGCGATCGAGTTTCTTAAGTTCTTGTAACAATAATGATTTTTCTGATCCATCATTTTAGTCTAGAAGACATCCGTGTGCTCCAGGACATGATTCCTGGGACGGTTGAAGGTTGGGATGACTTTGCTGTGGGAAGAGCTGCAAGCTTGGAGAGGAGCTGGCTAGAAGGTGTAGTGAACTGGGCAGTTGGGCAACCTGGGTAAAGCGAGTGTGGATGGAAAGAAGATGATTAGGGTGGTGCTGGGCTGGAGCGTGCTTCCAGTCAGAGATGGGAAGCGATTTTAACATATGTGGGGGAACAGACGTGGATCAGAGCAAAGAGTTCCAATACACACGAGACAAAAGTCTGAATATAACTAATGAACTGGCAAAGAATTGGTGAGTGTAACGCAGAAATATACGAATCAGTAGATGAGCAAGTTGACTGACTCTGGAATAAGCCAGACACACACAAAGACAGGGTACAAGTTTGTTGTAAATCCACGATGTATAAAATCTCCTACGTTGCCATTTTGTTTGCATGTTGCGACCAAAAGCAGAAAACGAGGCACAGAACTGCAATCGGCTCTGAGGCCTCTGGCTGAAGCGTTCCTCCTTTAGTGCTGCACGCTCTGGCTCCAGCCTCCGGGTCCAGCAGACCACCTACTAATGTGTTTCTCCTGCTGGACAGACAGAGGACTGCACCTGCTCCTGCACACTTGTGGTCTGTTTGTGTAGTTCTCTGTAGTCAGTGTTTATTTGTGTGAGGCCTATGCGGCAGTCAGAGTGACTTTTTTTGTGTTTCTCTGGGAACTCGGCCGCACATCGCTGCCTTTCTGATTCTGATTCATATTAAAGTCATGAATAAGAAGTGGATGTTTATAAAAATACACACATGCAAACCTTAAATAACCGATTGTATGCAGACACGTCCTTCGCTGGGAGAAAGGTCGAGGGCAGGAGGAAAGAGCAGAGAGAGGCAGACAGATTTATGCGAGTGCTCTGCAGCTATTTATGTGTGAACACACAAAGTAAATTAACTCATTAAACTTAATGTGCTCAGTGGTCAGTTGAGTGGTCAGTGGAGCGTTAGCAGACCTACAGATGCTTCTCCACAGCTGGACTGTAGTTAAATGGCCCCATTACAGCGTGTGTTAACCTGCTTTATCGCCTGCTGTGACTTGGAGGTGAGAACCTCACAGCAGCTCAAGGACTGACAACCATGGAAACCTGGAAACGATCTGAGCAAACATACCTGGACTGCAGTGTTGAGCTCAGAGAAAGAAACTCGATGACTTCTCTCGCCAGCTTTGACATCGCCTCAGCTACCTCAGCCACTCCCTCCCTGATTGTCTCTCAAGGCCGGCGACACGCTCTCGTTGAACCCTTGCCTCAGTTGCCTTGACAACTGTTCTTTCACTGGGCGGGGTACCGCTTACTTTCTCAGTGATGGTGTGATAAGTGCTACAATTATGTAAATTCTGTCCAACCAAAGTGTTTTTGTAGATTAAACATAGCTGGCTGAAAAGCTCCCAGCCTGACGCTCATGCAGCCGTCCCTCCTGCATTGTTGTAGTTCTGCATGCATCCTCTCATTCGTGTCCATTACATGTGATTTTTTGTAGAACTGAGTTCAACAGAGAGATAAGCAGAATACAGGGATTTGTGTGAAATATTTAAATAAAGGTCAGTGCAATACCTAAAATCACTTCACTGTTTATTCATGAAGTTTTTTCAGCCCTCGGTTGTGCCTATTTTTACATTTGCAGCACATTTAATAGAAAATTGGGTTATTTCCTTATTCATCTTTTGTTAATTGGTTTATATCACTTGTAATAAAAACCTTTCACTATATTAATTTTTCTGTATTGTCATTGTGCAGATTTGGAGTAGTATACTCGTAGTAGTATAAATAGTAGAAGCAATATGATATCTAATAGTTTGAATCACATTTAGAAGCTTCAGATTGCAAAAACCTCAGTATTTGATTTTATTTGGCTGATGATGTGAAAGTTGTTTTGCTGTTATGTTATATTACATCTCTTTGTGTAATTTACTTTTTTGTCCAAAGGAAAAAAATCGTTAGCTTCATAGCATAAGTGCCTAAGTCATTGACTTAGTCAAATGACTTAGGCAATTATGCTATGAAGCTAACGAAATTGAACTTGCTGGTAAGAGAAATTTGTGTTTGTGATATTTGTCGATTCTCTTGAGTCACACCAAAAGGATTTTAATATATTATTCAAGAAACAAATTCCCTCTAATTTATCGAGTATTTTCTTTATGCTCAGTCCTCCTTTGCTCTTTAATATCAGCTGCACTTTTATTTTCTCCATAGTCCTGTTAGCATTGCTTTGGTTAAAGCTGCCTGATAGTGCACGTCTGTGCATTTTCTGAGAACTTGTTTTCGCTCCGTCTCTAAGAGACGGACTCTCAGGGGCTGACACCATTACACCAGCAGAGCGCTGCAGCTGAGTTTGGCTGAGGCTTTTCATTATTAGTGGTCACAGGTCCTAAAATGTTTCCTTGGAGAGCTAAAGCTTGGATCCTGGACTGAAATCCTGACCTTGTCCTCTTTGTGCAGCACTGCCGCCTTCTGAATCAAAAACAAATTGAACTATAACGTGTTTCTAACAGAGGACAACTGAATATTATTCTGTGTTTAAAACTCTGATCTTTGAAGAGAAAAGAGAAAATACATCAGCACACGTCAGGCGTAGTTCGAAGGTTTCCTGAGAGAGACGGTCCCTGCGTACGAGTCTACCCACAGAAGCAAATGTTGCTCGTGCAGATTAAATGAACTGGTTGTTGTCCACAGGGAGCTGGTTGTGTACGTAAGACCACAAAGCTGATGCCACCTGCAGAGCTCACAGTGTTTCTGAGGAAGGTATTTATTAGATAGGTATTTAGTTTTCCAGCAAATGTGTCCGAAGGTCCGTTACTAGTTTTATCTGGTTGTTGTTGTTGCTATGTCAGTGGATATCTTATCATATATGTCATATATCATTAATCAGTGACAGCATTTACATAAAACAGTTCACTGCATTTCGTTGCCCTGTACCTGTGCATGTGCAATGACAATAAAGTTGAATTCTATTCTATTCTATTCTATTCAATTCAAAGGCCCAAAACAGACGGTTTATTTAATCTCAAAAAGTCTTTTTTCTGCTCAGTCTTGAATTTTCTTTAAAGTTTTATGGTGAAAATTTATTATATAACGATTGCTGTGAAATTGTAGCTTCACATATCAAACATTTTTATAATGGAAAAAATCATATTGCAAAAGAAAACCAGCGGCAGTTTCATTGTTTCATGGCAACATGTAGAATATGTTTCATCCAAAAATGACAGGAAGTCTATTTTTATGCAAATGTCATTTGTGCCACAGAAACACGCACGTTAGTCGGTCGTCCAACAGAAACGGAACAAAACGTTTCCACTTCAGTTTGTTCTGTTAAATATATGCATGTTTGTCATATTTAAGACCTACTTTGTTCACATTCACAAGTTGTTGGTTTTTTTCAATATTTATATTTAAGCGACTCACAGGTTTCAAAATACAGGAAACAAAAACAAACATGCTGGAAATGAGTAGACGGGCCTTTTTAAAAAATCATATATATATATTACAAAACAAGTATTTGATATATAAAGCTATAAATTCACGGTAATCGTTATATTTATCCAGACTTTGGGCCCTAAAGCAAATTATCTGTTGAAAGAATACTTTGAAGTCCTCTCCTCGGACAAGTTGTGAGGATGTTTGTTTTGTCTCTCGGTGTGTGTTGTTGAGTAAAATAAGAGCCTGTGTGAGTGTGGCTGGCTCTGATTATCCATCAGAGAATAATACATTTACAGCAGCTGTTCCTAAATCTACACACTCAGAGGAGGCTGCAGGGCTCTGTGTGAAATACAGTTTCAGCAGCAGACAAAGTGCCGTTTCAGGGACTTGATGTTTGTTTGGCGTATGCACACTGTATGCACGCCGTATGCACACTGTATGCACGCCGTATGCACGCTGTATGCACGCCGTATGCACACTGTATGCACGCTGTATGCACGCTGTATGCACGCTGTATGCACACTGTATGCACGCCGTATGCACGCCGTATGCACACTGTATGCACACTGTATGCACGCTGTATGCACACTGTATGCACGCTGTATGCACGCCGTATGCACGCCGTATGCACGCTGTATGCACACTGTATGCACACTGTATGCACACTGTATGCACGCCGTATGCACGCTTGCTCTGGTAGACACTCTGTTGAAAGGGCTCTTTTGAACTTTGGGGCAGTGCTGGTCTTTTGTTGTCTGTCTCTCGCCCACGCGCTCTACACCCCCTCTCACTCTCCCAGCATCCACCCATCCCCGTCCTCCAACCGCAGCTACAGGCTCTTTCATCTACCCTCTGCTGGATGATGGATGGAGTATGTGTGCGTTTGTGTTCCCCGCAGCAGCCAAGAGACGAACCTTTGACCTCTGACCTCGTGTGTTGTTGTCATTCATTGGTCTCTCTTGTTCACATCAGGGGTCTGAACATGTGAAATGACTGCTGCTTCTGCTGCTTGTAAATGGGAGATGTGTATATATACATGAACTCATCCTTGCTGTGACATATGTACGAGGAGTAAAGCGAGATGAGTCTGGGCCCTGGAGTCCTTCTAAATGGCATCAGAATGATATTACAATACTAAGACTCGAGTATCATTTGCTCAGGTCCCTGATGAGAGAGATGCAGGAGCTCGAACAGTATCACACAAAGCTGGAATACATCTGATGTCTTCCTGCAACTTTCTAGCTTAAATACATGTATATACGATGTGTGCTAGGACATCATGTTTTGATGTTTTAGTTACAATCTTAAGATCTGGTAAATGAGTGAAGGGAATGCCCTTTCCCCCCATTATGTTGTCATGTGTGTAATGGCACGTGAAATAGGCCCAAAGATTTCCTTGTTAAGGGTTTTTCAAAAGGACCGTGGCCCTAATAGAATTCCTGAGATTGACATCCAGCTGTATCCACGGCAGTAAAACGAGGCGCGCGATGCTGGACCGTTCAGCAATGTACACACAAACAAAACAAAACACACACATGCGCGCACACAGCACCGCATCAGGAATCTCAGAAAGGAGGAAGAGGAGCTAAGCTCTCCTCTTTCATGAGCTGCACAGTAAAATTAGACGAGAGGTGGATGTAAACAGAAGGAGAGCGTGTATCTTCAAAACAACACGCTGTGCTGCATTTACACATGAAAGTGATGATTTTACTGGTGAATACACGTGAAAGAAATGCTTTTTTTTGATAATTCATTCTTTTATAGTCGTTAATAGAAGCTCATTTTTTTAGGTTGTCTTGAGGCTCCAGCTGCTTTTCCCCTCTCTCAGCAGAAGCCTTGTTTGTCACTATTTTCTGGCCCTTGTCCATCTCCTTCTCGCCCTGAGGCCAAAGTCCACTCAGCTGTAATCACTCCTCTTTAGCCTGCCAGCCCACACAGGACCTTTGCACTGTCACTGCTACTTTTTATACTGAGGGAAGAGCTGAAGCAGTTTGAGCTCCCTCGCAGGAGCAACGGCAGACTAAACAGACAGCTAGAGGAAGCCTTACTGTATGTAAGAAATGTCTGGTAAGGACACTAATATAATTCAGGCTGAACCTTCTCTCAGATACAGTTACAAATGCTTATTGCCTGAAGTCTGCTGTTGCCTGAAGCACCATACAGGCAAATACATGGATGCCTGTTTCCCTGAAAGCTTTCTGGCTGTGTCAGCGCAGCTGAGTGTGAACTTCTTATAGGGAACAATCATGGTGCATGTGTGCACCTTTGTTCTTCACAGCAGGTGTTTACATGTCTGTGGACTACAGAGAAGCAGCTTTGAATACAATGTTCAGAAAAAGGTTTGTGAACTGTGTGAATTTATGACGATCACTTGAAATGTGGTCTGTGCTTCATCTAAGCACCAGGCAAACACTATTTAACTAAACCGGTAACACAGAAGCTGCGTTTTTCATGTCTTTGAACACAGTGAACACAATTATTTATAGTGCAGGCTGGAAAAAGTAAGCGAGCACTTATATATTTGGTTATTTCTCAGCAACCACTTCCATCAGACATGTCCTGTAGCTGCTGATGAGACTGGATTTTAGGGCTGATGACTCTGCAACTGCAAGGTGCACAGACACTGATGAAGCACCCAAAGTTTAATGGTTTCTCCACAGTGGTTCCCAAACCCCCTCCCAGCAGCTACAGACAGATCAGTTTGTGGTGATTTCTGCTCGCACACTTCAGGATTACACATCATGCAGAGAGCGGCTAACACTCCTCGTTTTCCTTCCTGTGTAGACGATTGCTGACTGATGAACAGACGGGTCCTGAGAAATGCTTTAATGTTTGTGGATCTCTTTACTTCTTCCTGTGTGAAAGTCGTGACCGACATCAACCAGCTTCAGTGCGTTTATGGGATGGATTCTTCTACAACAACATCATCATTTAGTTGTTGTCTTACTTTTACAAACCGAGTCATCACCCCGAGTACAGACCTGAACTCAGAGTGATGACTCGGTTTGTTCAATCGTGGAGACTTTACTGTTGTTTACAAACACACTCGTTTGAAACTGTGCAAAGAGAGCTGCGATGCGAGCAGCGTGTGCACGCCGGTCACCTCAGTGGAGCAAGCTCGTCTTTGTGAACTATCAACTGCTGTTTTCCTCAGTATTAACAAGAAAAAAGAGAAGAACTTCAAATTCAGGTACAAGCTGCTCGCTACGGCGCACCAGTCACTCTGAACTCGTACAAATTAATTTTATTCTGTTGCTGAATTTCATTTTTTTCAGCAAATCTAAACATGAAATAAAAATATATGATGCATTTAATGATTTCATAATGAAATCCACTATCAGACATGATATTGTGAGATATATTTGCTGAAGCTTAAAAAGAATATTAAATATTTGCTCTTTAAACTAAAGTGCAAACTGTAAGAGGGCCCTCAGTTTGTGATTTAGTCAAATGTCACTGTAACATTATATTGTTAGAGTAATAGTACTAACGCTGACTTTAATACGCAGCTATCCGTGTCATTTAAATATATTACCTCCACCTTTCTATAAGAGACTCAGGTAAACGGTGATCCTGTTGCACAGCCAGCAGCAGGGTGGATACCTGTAGGTCCTCGCGGGCTCATGCCGTCACATCCATCACAATAAAGGTTGTTTGTGTTGAGCACAGCTTTGCTCTGTGGCATTTAAGGGCCCTTAAAGGACAGTTGAAGCCTGCTGTAATGAATAACCCATCAGCTATGCCGGGGCTCCCAGCCGCTGCCGGGGCCCGATCTGTCACATCGATCATCTGCCGCGGGGGCCGCACGGCACAAAGGGAGTGGCGCCCGGCCAGAGGAGGGGGACGTATAGGAGTGTGTCCAAAAAAGGGGGAGTGGTTTGATTGTCTTAGGTCATGTTTGTGTGGTTAGTGGCACTAAGAGATGTGTAACGATTGGGGGTGGGGGGGAGTTTTAGACTCTATGTTCTTAAAAGCTGCTCAGGAGCAACTATGAAGGGAATGAGAGGTGGAGGCGAAGAGGGGGGGGGGGGTAGGAATAGAAAATGGGGGTGGAAAGATGGCAATGTAGAGGTGAGAGGAGGAGGATGTCCTGGTCCAGAGGGATTTGAGAGACACAAAGAGCTGCAACTCCCAGAGGACCCTCCTCCATCAGCCCGCTCTGCTTACATTACCAGCCTGATTAAACTCGTGCACCAGCGAGTAATGTAGCTCTAATATATGATCGCTCTCCCACACACACGCTTCTCACTGGTATTCTTAGTTCCCTATAGGCACACCCCAGTGATCTGTCACACGAGTGGCTTCCATGGTAACAGGGAAAAAGACTTATTAGCATAATTTATAAGCACTTTATATTTGTCTCCATTTATCCATTTCTGCGGTGAACAAATGTGTTTTAAATTGGGGAATTTTTAACTGTCTAATCTGATACAAAAACAGTTCATGTGATCAAAAATACAAAGAAATCAGTATTTCTTGACATCGCGTACTCTAGCCCAGAAATACAACAGTGCACCTGAGTCTGATGTGACTTTAGAAACAATTATTGGGAGTACGCAGATTTTCTTGGGTGGACACACGGCCTTCAGTGTAAAAGGATTTTCATGTCACTGTGCCAAAAAGTGCTCGGGGTATTGAATCTGTTATGTAAAGTGTCGACCTGGAGGCTTGCAGAGGAAAGAAATTGCTCCAAAGCAAAGAGCTATGACAGTACGCAGCTCGGTTATGAAAACATATTGAACGTATGTTATTGTACTCATGAACAAAAACAGCAGCAACAATCGTGCATTTGCTGACTTTCCTTATTAGAAGCTGGGCTTTGAGCCGGAAATCTGCCGCTGAATCGCTCTCCTCTTATGCCTTTTAGGAACATACATTCAGCTTAATTTGTGTTCTGGGAAACGTGGCCTGCAATATGGTTTGAGTTTGCCATCTATCATGCACTGGTGCTTTTTCAGTCTAATTTCACAGTCAGTTGGTGTATACTGCTCTTTTCCCTCTGCTCAGTGAGATGTGCATCACGGCCTAATCAGAGATCACAGTATTGATTCCCGGGCACACGCAGAAAGGGCGGTTGCTTGCCACGCAATACAAAGGTACTGAGTAGGACTAATCAGGGCTTATTGATTATCTTATGCTGACTGCTTTCTTCTGCTGTGCAGTTTTCTGCTCAGCACGACTGGTTTGAATATGTGCATGTTTTGTTTATTTCTGTTCTCTCGCTGCGGAGCTAAAGCGGGCTGGAACATTTGTCTTGACACAAAATAAATTGGGAATAAATGAGTAAGAGTGAGACTGCATTTTATCAAATAATCTAGCCAGACACATTCAATCATGGTGCTATCATAGAGCCACATCCAACAAGCGTGCACACACATGGATGCACACACACACACAAATGAATAAGGAACACCTGCTCATTCGCATTCATGCACACAGTTACACAGTGATGTGAAAGCAATTGGCTGCAACAGAGGAGAGGCCAACTCCCGGAGTCGGTTGCTAATGGCTACAGGATCCAGGGGAGCAGGCAGAGATGTCGATAATGACAATGTCACTCCCAACTAACCAGCGCTCAAAAATGGGGCAGGACACACACACACACACACACACACGCTAAAACTCATGCAAGTCTGTTGGAGCATTTGTAGTTCACACGCACACATGCACACACACGTAGATGCTGAAATGGAAGAGCAATTTTCCTCCTTCCAGGTGTTATTATAGTTGTCAAAAGCAGCTCTGCTGTCGAGGGTCATTTTGGCTGCAGGTCTAATGTTTGAATAAAGCATTTCTTTCCCATCTTACCTTACGTGTACTGTAATCAACATGTGATTTTTTTTAAGTATCCGTTGAGCAGCTAGCACTGAATGTCCCTGATTATTCTTTGGTTTTTGCCACTAAATGCTTTTGTCTTTTTCTGTTTTTATTTAACTGTATTAAATAAGAAAATCGGCCCTTTTCATTAAGCCTGCTCTGGTTCTCCAGTGAATAATAAGTGCTTGAAACATGGCAGTTCATTTCCTCTTTTCATCCATCAAAGGTGTCAACTGCTTCCCATGTGCACAATTTTCACAGCAATTTTATTTTGTTTCTTTCTTCATGATCTCGCCTCGTTTCTGATCTTCAGCTGCATCACTTTTCACCTGTTATTGCGGTGATATATTTAGCTTATTTCATCAGTCGGCTTGACCGGAGAAGTCCTCTGTCTTACGACACTGCGCACGCTTCCAATGTAAGAAAGGACCGAGCAGACTACAGCGGAGCTCGTGCAGATGATGTAAGGTTATGCAAAATCTACAGGACAGCTGCTCCGTTCCCCTGTCGTGTGGTTTTTCACACAGGCTGTAATATTGATTAAAAAGTGCAAAGATGGACAAAGTGCGATAATGAGACATATTAATTTTGAAGCGTGTTTGAAAGCTTCTGTTGTGTGTATGTACTGTACTTTGGGGATGGCTCTGCTGTTGCTCCTTTGTCTTTGTCAGGTGCAGAAAAAAAAATCAGCGCACATGCACAGAAAAAATGACACTCTCAGTATTGTTTCTCTCTTTTGAATAACCGATCATCCCGTCTTACTGCTACCATACTTTAGTACAGCTGCAAACTGGACCCTGATGACTTCCTCCTCGGCTCCTGTGTGCTCCTCATTTTCCGTATGAATGCAGTGAGTCTAGGATGCCACGCTCAGTCCTTCCACTTGGCTGCATGTAGATCAGAAGAATAAGTTCAGTGGTGAGGAAAGACGGGGACAGGAGAAACAGCGAAGGAGGGAGCTGAGAGAGGAAATAAACATCTATTTTTCCTCAAGCTGAAGGAAAACTGATGAAGAGACAACCAAGGAGGCAAAAATGAAAAGAGAGCCGCTGAAGCAACACGTTAGAGGTTGCAGTCCTCCGTGCCTCTCCAGCAGAGCGGCAAAATGAGACATTAGCAGCACAATCGAGCATTTCCGACGCTCTTTTCTCCACAGACCAGATGATTAATATCAGTCACGTTTGTGTGATGCTCAACGTAAACCTTATTGTTATCTTAATGAGCCGTGACCATGTAGACCAGCCCTGACTAATGGTGTTAGGCTGTCAGCTGAGTCTAGTCATCATTCAGGAGATAAGTGTTTGGTGAAAAAGCTTTGGAGCAGGACAAAAGGTTTTATAGTGTTACTGGGTCAGTTCTCACAAACATTTGTGTTTGCTCAACATCTTTGCTTCCAGATAGCAGCTCAGAAATAGTGTTTTGGTTCAGTGGAAACACTTAAACACATGAAGGAATTCCCCTCCAGCTGTGGACCTGTGCAGTTAGTTCATGATGCCTGCTGCCCTGCACCCTGCTGTCCCCCACACTCTCCCCCCTCGTCCCTCTTGCACATCTCTTCTAATTTTTTAATTAGGTGTTACTCAAAATATACTTCATTTTTCCAGCTCAGTGAATCAGGGAGCAGTTTTCCAAGAGCAGCTTTGTATTTTGTATCCTGAAGCTCTGTGCTACCATATTTTCTGCTCACAGTCACTGCCGGCTCATGCACAAGTGTTCTATAGTGTTGTGTAATCCTACTTTAATGGTTCAAGATTTACACAAATGAGAAGTGCAATCTTCACTCACTTCTGCAGACTGTGGGAAAGGTTTTTGCTGATGTTTTATAATGTTGAGTTGAAAGAGATCAGTTCATCCTTTCTGTGCAGAGTGATGTGGGTGCAGTGCAAAACTATAAAACTGTGATATAATATAAAGCAAAAACAAACGACTGTAACTGTGAAATACCAGATTTACATAACAGACGTGTGTGTCATGTTTCATTCATGCTAAATGCTATTGGCAAATATTAGCATGCAGAGACCAGATGTTGCAAGTGAGATGGCGACAACATCCTTTAATCCACAGAACAACAGATGTGTAGGGCACTAATTAGATGCTGGTTCCCAAATGGTTGATAATGGAGAAAGTCCCAGTAAAAACCTGGGACTAGTAAAAAAAAGTTTTTATTTTCCGAATAACCTGCAAGGCTTCGTATTCATCGTATTAACTGGTACATTTTCTTTGTACCAGTTAAATGGACAGAAGTTTAGTACCAGTGTTCTGGACCATTTGTCATTAAAAGAAAATTGTGTTACAAGTAATACAAATTCAGCACCTTTGCACTGGGAACAAGTTCATTCAGATAAATAGATGAAATGTAGCTGAAATATTTGCACTTATTGTAAACAGCAGCGCAGACTTCAGTCCTGCAGAAACTTTCGTTTTTTGCATGCTGTGTGTGTAACGTGGTCTTTCCAACAGAGAGAAAACCACAGAGTGATAATGGTGCCCACAAAATCGTGATTCTAGTGACATCATAATGCATTTAAGAGGAAATCTTTAGTAAAAACTATAACAAAACTCTGAGACTCTCAGGGAAGTCGTCCTTACCGTAGAGACCGACTCTGCAGCGACTGGTTCCATGAAATCAGATCTGATGTGAGATTAGATTTGCTTCAGTTTTGTGTGACTGATCTGCTGCGTGACTCTGCATACTAAGACATTGATACTAATTCCTGCTCCTTTATTAAACTACGAACTGCTGCCAGGAATACAATCTGCATTTTCCAGCTGTGGGAGCCTGTGTAAAGAAATATGATATTAATAATGACTATCGCATTAAAAAGCAAGCACAGGCTTAAGAAACGACTCTGACAGCAGAATGATATTACTGATCAAAGAAAGTGGTGTATGCTTCCTTTTAGTTTACAGTATCCTGAGAGCAGATTTTACACACAGGCTGTTTTTTCTTATATTATTCTGGATCTCAAAGGCTGTCCGAGTGCGACTGAAGCTGAAAAGTCCAGCCGAGCATTTCGCCCAATGAGATAAATCAGACAGCTTAATTTGTGCTGCTATCAGTTTGCCTTTTCTCTATCTACCTGTAGGTAGATGCAGTCAGTGAAACTCTCAGAGAAACTATCCTGATCTTCAAGGCCCGCGATGCTGGGAGGAGAGAGGGGGGGTCTGAGCCAAACTTTGTGTCACTCTGACTGTCAGAGATAACACTTCACAGCAGCGGCTCAGTAAAATAAGAAGGGAGAGAGGAGAAGAAAGGCAAGAGATAAAGACGTTTGCTCAGACTGACGCACACACGCTGACTTTTCTTATGCTTTGCTTTTTTAGTTTATTTACTGCCCTCTAACAAAGTAGGGCAGGCATTAATTAACTTTCCCATCAGCCCCCTGGTCTCACACTGCTTTCTGTGTGGACTGTAATTTTTCCTATTTCTTCTCTCTCTGTCCCGTCATGCCTCATGTTGCTTCCTTATTCCCAGTTAGCTTTCAGCCATGTTTCCTCCTTTACTGACCTACAGCGAGATGTTTCTGTTCACATTTATACTTTTTCTTCTGTACATCTGAGTTTACAATGGATGTAAGAATGCCTTAAGCGAAGGGTTTATGTCATGCATTAGGAGTTTAGTTGCATTGTTTCTTGTTAGTTCTCTTTTTTATATATGAAGGACAAATTATGGACAAAACTCAGCCTGTAAAACAAATGTGACCCAGTTCATGTTGTTCTCAGAAACTTTGCCTGTTAGCATGCGTCCATCAGCATGTTGTAGCATCTTTGTCTTGTTTAGGGACTCACTGGGGTAATTGCTGCACTGCCAAACTTCTCTGCATCTTTTGTACTCTCCTAATTACACAGTTTGATTGACAAGTAAAAGTTTCTCTGTCTTGAACCTTCCACTCTGTCTGCTCTGTTTCTACGACAGGCTTGTTTGTTTGTTTTTAACGGAGGCATTTTGAGCTCATTTCTTCTCCAGCATCAGGACCTTGGACAGATCCAACACACCACTAGCTCTACAAGCTACAGCACTAAAAGTCTTGAGTCACATTATTTCTTTGTCTCCAAAACTTTTAGAGATTTCCTTACCTGGATGATTGAGAATGCATCAAGACTTGTTTCTTTGTATTTTGGCCCCAAGACGCCAGACTTTCCTGTCATTTTTTAAAGTGGTCTTGAGCATGAGTTCTCCGGGGTTTATGAGGGTCTTTCAGTTTTTCTCTTTGAACAGTGGCTAATTTTTTTGCTCACTTTTTCAGTCCAGTCTGTTTCCTTGACCATTTTCAATCAAATGCTTTTGTTGTTTGTTAAGACGCTTAACAATGAACCAGTGATGTATCTACACATAGATAATTACAAAAGAACACATTTTTAAATTGTTTATTTGGGCATTTTACTACTATCCTCCTTTTCTTTAGCTGAATCTAAAGAAAACTGGTAAGAGAACAACATTTGACAGGCATACAACTGTGTTTTTGCAACAACACGGTGATTCCCAAACAGCTATTAGCCAAACCCAGGCCTCGAGGCCCGGTGTCCTGCAGGTTTTAGATGTGTCCTTGATCCAACACAGCTGATTCAAAGGGCTAAATGACCTCCTCAACATGTCTTGATGTTCTCCAGAGGCCTAGTGATGAACTAATCATTTGAATAAGGTGTGTTGACACAGGGTGAGATCTAAAACCTGCAGGACACCGGCCCTCGAGGCCTGGACGCCCCTGCTTTAGTTGATCACCTACTAGTCACTGAAGCCTCATCAGAAATGGTCTCAGTGGAGGTGTGGCTTAAAAGTGATGGCATTATACATTCAGAATCAATCAGTCAATCAATTTATTTATTTATAGGGAGTAGGGATGGGTATCGTGTAGGTTTTATCTGATACCAGTACCAAACCGGTACTTTTGAAACGGTGCCGGTGCTTAAAGAATGGAGAACACAAACTTTGTCCAAAAACCTCTCATGTTCAGCTGTTTTTTTTTGTAAAAAGATAACAATGTTAGCCTTTTCTGCAGCTATGGGGCATATATGGTATCACTCTTGGCTGGAAGCAGTGCTTAAACAATGGAAAAAACACCAACTTTGTCCAAAAACTTCTCATGTTCAGCTGTTTTTTGTAAAAAGATAACAATGTTAGCCTTTTCTGCAGCTATAGGGCATATATGGCATCACTCTTGGCTGGAAGCAGTGCTTAAACAATGGAAAAAACACCAACTTTGTCCAAAAACCTCTCATGTTTAGCTGTTTCCCTCTTTTTCTTTGGTCATTTTAGCCTTTTTGGCCAGGGTGCAGGGAGCATCTGCCATCAAACAAGAAGACAGCCGCATGTAGCTATGATGATGTTTGCTAGTTCACCTTACATGCATTAATGTAATAACGTGGTTAGCCTACTCAACGTAAATTACACACGAACAACATTAAGCGACTCACGCAGAGAAGAACGGCTGCTGCTGCATCATCATCCTCATCATTTCTGCTACACTGGCAGGGCTAGGGGCCAGGACTCTCCTCTTCGTGTTTTTGGGGGATGTTGCTAACTCCGGGTCCGATAACAGGCACCACACCCGCAGTAGATGCGCTCGGTGTGAGGTCTCGCAGCAAGCTATCAAATACGGCGCATTTCTCGGCTTTTAACAAAATGCTATACGTCTCCAGGTGTTTCATCGGATTCGAGGTGTTACCTCCTTTGACAGTATCACAGTATCAGCTTAAAGCACTTGTTGCTGCTGAGTTTGCATCTTTTGCTGTGAAGTACAGCCAGACTTTTGACCGCTTCGCCTTGGACATTTTTAATCTGTAGCTCTGCTCTAAAAGAACCTACGTACCTGGCCCCGCCTACTATCCTCGGAAACGTAAAATGATTGGCTAGAATCCAAAGTGTGAGACATCTCAGGGGAAAATAAAGCACCGAAATAAAGCACCAAAATGTGCGCTGCTTTTCGGTCTGGTTACTACCGTTTATGTCAGAACCGGTACCCATCCCCATTTATGAGCACATTTAAAAACAACACATGTTGACCAAAGTGCTGTACACAGTAAGAAAAGTAAAAAGTAGAACAAACACACACAGTGAATAAAACAAACTCAGTCACAATTAAAAGCTACAGAGCAAAAATGTGTTTTCAGACGGGATTTATAAATGTCGAGTGTTGGAGAGATCCTAGTATGAAGAAGCAGACGGGCGCAGCAATCGCAAAGGCCCGGTCTCCCCTGGAGCCTGCTGACAGGGACAACTAGAAGCAACTTATCAGCTGACCAGAGAGATCTGTTTGCAGTATTTTTAGTTAAAAGATCAGAGAGGTATGACGGAGCTAATCCATTTAGAGACTTAAAATCAATTCTACAACGTACTGGAAGCCAGTGTAAACGAGCCAAGACTGGAGAAATATGGTCGTGCTTACGAGCGCCTGTCAAGAGTCGGGCTGCCTCATTCTGAACTAGCTGAAGACGAGCGAGCAGAGCCCGGCTGATGCCAAAATAGAGACTATTACAGTCGTCAGGCCTGGATGAAGTAAAGGGACAATGATCACGAACACACTACCGTTGCAATAAAAACAATCCTGGCTAGAAAAACACACACAGGGGAACGCCACAGTCATGGATTGGCCTCGCCAGACCTCAACATCACCGAAGCAGTGTGGGATCATCCTGATAGATATCAGAACAAAAGCCAGCAAACATCCAGGCTTGTTAGAATCATACAAAACTCTGTTTTTGGTTCATTTTCTGTTTCCATGTACGTTTGAATAAATCGCTGCAGGTATTTTCCATTTTCCCAGCTAAAGACAAAGAAATGAGAATCGCTGCATATTTACAAAATGCAACAGTGAGTTTGACTGCAGACGTACTTAAACTTATACTTTAATGGCAGTTTTAAATTTGTTTTCCTCAACTCTAATAATTCTAATTATTGCTGCTGCTTTCCTCATAAAGTGGTTATAGTTGATATTTGATTCAAGCCTGTGTAATCTGATTAAATGCAGAGTTTATCCATCGTGTGTGTCTCTCTTCCAGCTTCAGAGCTGTAAGATGCTCCAGCTTCCACCCTGAAGATATCAAACACTTCATACACACTTAGAAGAACCTTAAAGATAGATTCAAATTTTAAACCTACCTTCTTTAAAATCCTGCCTTTAGAGTTCATTCACACCCGTGTTTCTTGGCCTGTCTCTGCTCGTCTGCCCAGTATAATTTTCTCATCATTTTCCAGTGTGCCTGGATGTTTTGTCTTCTCTCTCGGGTCCAAAGATCATCTCACACCCCATCTGGCCTCTTGCTTGCACTCTCTCCCTCTCGTCAAGTTTTCACTTGGCTGTTGGTAATTTACTCGTCACATGTGCCTCATTTGTTTCTCTCGCACACCAAGACAAAGATATTAACACTTTGCAGAATGTGTCGAGTGTGTGTTTCTCTACTGTACAAGGCTTTATTTTATTTTTTTAGGGAGCTGCTTTGCTTGCAGTCTGGCAGTATAAATAGTACACAATAAACTCGGAGCTGCTGCAGTTCCTCACCCTTCCTCCGGTCCTCCCTCGCTGGCAGTCTCGCCCGGTGAGTGTGCATTCTTAATGCTCCCCTGGCCTCGATGAGAGAGATGATTGGTAGAATTAATTGTGGCTGCAGGGCTGAATGGGAATAAGTGAGAAAAAAGGCGCGATGGGGGAAGGGAGGTGGGGGTGTCGGGCTGGTTTTACTGCTGTGTTTCCTCCTTACAGCCTGGCACCAGAGGATGTTGAAGTTGTTTATGTGAACCCACTCTTTTTGTCTCTCTAGATTAATATCAGATCTGAGTTAAGTCGAGTCTCTTCGCTTTTATAGCTCAGTTTGTCTTTCTCTTTGTTCGGGATTTACACCTGTGCGCTTGCAGGGAAGAGATAAGTGGAGCTAATACAGCGGCAATCATAATGTAATGGCCTTTTCAGCTCCCCTGGCAGTAATGCCATCAGAATATAGTGTATATTGCACAGCGAGGTGTCGTTAAATGGGATAAATGGACCTTACAAAGAAGGACATGGAATTGGCGTGTGGAGAGGTTCGTGTGTGTTTGTTTTGGGGGAGTTATGGAGACAATGAGAGATGATATCCTCCTGACAAACCGAACACCGGTCAGTCGTCTACATGAAGCGTGCGGCAGCGTAAAGGAAAATAAAAATTGTCTGAACTAAAAACTAAATCAACAAATATATAAAGAGTTGATGTAGGGAGGTGTGCGGGTCTATTCCTGTTCTTGTCTCCAAATCTTGCTCGTGGTCGGCGAGTTAGAGGGTCTCCATGAAGGATTTATATGCTGGCGGTACAGAGTCGCGTCATAGAACGCCTCTATGGGAATATAAGAGGTTGGGGGTGGGGAGTGTGTGCGTGTATGTGTGTGTATGCATGTGTGAAGTGTTTCAGGGGTGAGTGTGGTAGGGTTGTGGGGAAGCTGTCTCATCATTTATTTATACAGTCCACAGAAGAAGGGGTTAGCGGCGAGGGGGGGGGGCTGCCTTCTGTACACCGCCCGGAGAATACTGCAGGTCAAGAGTTGTTTTTCTAGCTACCAGCGCAATTCTTTGTCTGAAAGCGTGAAGCCAGTGAATCAACACAACATGCTGGACTGGATCTCCTGTTCTAATGACATGTTGTATCAACGTCTGTCTCATGAACGCAGAAACTCAGTCGTTCCTCTGGCTGCTTCCTGGTAAAGCTGTTGACAGTGGCTGAGACAGCAACACAAAATGTGCTTGGGTTGCTTCATGTTCTCTGATTAGAAATTGATTATATACACATATGATTGTTTTTTTAAACTACAGACTGGGAAAATATTTAAAATCAAGACCTTTGGTTCTGAAAACCTGGGAACATTTTATACAAATTGCCTGTTTTTTAGGCTTTCCTGTGTATTTTCTTTAAAGAAGTTGACCAAGTCCAAAATAAGGACAAACAAAGCCACTGTTTTTAAAAATTCCTTCTTACATTGTGTGATCAACACACTTTAATCTCTTGAAAATGGAAAGTATGTGCAGCGATTTATTGCACTGTGCAAACATACGTGGAGATACAGTGTGCAGGCCAAAAACAGTGAAAGTCACATTTTCATATGACCACCTTTATTCTTCAACACAGCCTGAACTCTGTTAGGGAAGCTTTCTTCTTGAAGGACATTCAAAGCTCTTCTTTGGATGTTCGCTGCCTTTTGTTCCATCCTATGATGATCCCACACCGCTTCAGTAATGTTGTGGTTTGGGCTCTGTGGAGACCAATCCATGACTGAGAGTGTTTAATTTAGTGTTTCCTGTGCAGGTTTGCTTTTACTGCCTCATGGTGTGTTCGGGATCGTTGTCATGGCCGTGCATAATTCCATCAGTTTGGGAAAGATCCCCAAACCGTGACACAGGCTCCACTGTGGTTTACACCCAGTGTTGGACCGTTCTCCTGACTTCCTCCGTACACAGTGATCTGAACCAAAAACATTTGCCTTCATCACTCCATAAAACTTGTTGCCACTGATTTTCAAATCCAGTTTTTTGACAGATTGTTACTTAAAAAGTCTCAAAAGATACAATTTAATTTCTTTGCTAAGTTGTCTGTCAGCTGCTACATAGGTTTGTATCTTAAAGAAATAAATATTCCTCAGAAAACGGTCAGGTTCAGGACTGAAGTGCTCAGTGCTCGGCTGAAACAAAAACTTTGGACTGCGTCAGAAAGCCTTTTAAAAAAAGTCTGACCCCTTGGAAGCAAAATATAGTAAAAAAACATGGTGGTTGGCTCAAGACTTTTGCACGGCACTGTCTGTTGTTGAGGTTTATTGTTTGTTTTCTGTGCATTTTCACTCAAGGTTGAGAAAAATAAATTTGGGCCTCATTGCCGCTGAGAGCACCGAGTCAGCGCTCGTGTTTTACAGCTGTTAAATGTTCGTAAATCTAATCAAACCATATATTGATTTTTCTCCAGCTTTGGATAAATTACAGCCTAGAAAAATAGTCGTCATGTAGCCGTGAGCAAAATGAGAAGCACGGCTGCTGTAAATTTTCTGTGGTGATTGGTCGGGTGTATAAACGTCTTAATTACTGACTGAATGTCCTCACAAATCCTCTGAAGGTCCCGTTCGGTGCTACAAAAACAGAAGACAGTAGTGTTTATTGCTGAGACCTGAGGTGTGTGGACAGAAGTAATGCACACAGTGATCAGCGGGACACAAACACAAACACGCAAGAAACAAATAACCAGGACATCCAGGATTACAGTGGACATTGTGGCGCCCGCTGTAAGACGGCGTGGAGAGGGGTGCACCTGTCCTGCAGGTGAGTCACAGAGGGCCGATGCCATCTCCACAAAAACAGGAAATTATAAAACAGGCAGAATGATGCTTAATTGATGAATACATGCATATCATTGGAGCACAACTTACCTAAAGAAGTTTGATAACACTTTTTATTTCTTACTTTAAACTTTCGTGAAGCTTCTTATTCGTGTAGTGTAGTGAAAGCTTGTGAAGCCATCTCAGCTATGAACCGTCCAGACTCGAGATAATGAGAGAACCCACTGTGTCGCTGACAGAGACACGTCGTTAACATGAACACTGACAGCACTGATTAAATCAAAGATGCGCAACGCGCCGCAGTCGTTGTATGACTTTCAAATGTTCCCATAATTAGGTTTCATTGCGTTTCTTCAGCAGTGACACGTGAAGCACGTGAAATGTAACTGTGAGGTGTAAACAGTACTCATGTATGCTAATAAAGATGGAGTGTGGGTTTGAGAGGAGCTAGGTGCCAGGATCCCTGCAGCAGCAGCAGCAGCGAGCCTGTTAGTGAAGCCACAGCTGTGAGGACGCAATCAAAGATGAACCCTGCTCCTGCTGTTGCCTTTGTTCCTACACATCACAATGCACAATGCTTTATGCATCAGCATAAAGAGCGTCTCTGTGTGCTAGGTGAGCAGAAAGCAAAGGTCATTTCATAGCCCATCTCCTACCTGAGAGCTGCCCTCACATCTACACTTTCTTGCAGCACAGCTCCTCTCCCACCACCACGCTCGCTCTGTTAGTCAGAATCCAGGGTGGAGAACATTTCGCAGTGTATGTGGGCTTAATTCACCCAAAATGTCTCTGAACATGTGATTTAGTGCTCGACACGCTGATTAAAGAAACAAATGTTATTCTTTCATTCATCAGAATCACAGGTAATGTTCCTGACATTCACCTGCCCTTTACTGAGCACCACAGGAAGGTCGACATCAAATGTATTTGTATTTTTTTAAAAACATGGCAAAATATTTTGTCTCTTAAGTGACACCAGTTTGAAGTCTTCTGTACAAACTGCTGGTTTGCATAAAAAGGTCTTGTTGGAGTTTATTTTTAAGAAAAGGTTTTGAATTTTTCATGATTGAATGGTTTTATATATATTTGGTTATATTTGGTAATCATGCTGAATGATTCACGGGTCACTAACTGCTTTACTGTGTCTCTATCCTTTAGTGCTCTTCCATGCAAAGTGTTCATTAGCAGGCCAACCTTTTACTTTGAATTACATTACAGCTCAGTTCGCTGCTCGCCTGCAGGTCTGAGTGAAGGAGTGAGTTGGATCATTAGTCATTGTGCCATAGCACGCTGGCCAGCAAGGTACTCAGTCGTTCAGCTAAGCTGCTAATACTAGCCAGCCGATTGGTCAGCATCCATCCATCCAGTCAGTGACCCCATCAGCCTGCAGGTGCTGAGGTACCTGAGCTGCAACTGGACCTGAGTGATGAGACAGACTGGAAACCATCTGCTTCTCTTTAAGTCACTCTTCTTCTGTCCACCTTTCATTTGTTCTTTAGTAGATTTAGTCGATGTTTTCTATTCTTCTGGTCTCCACTGTTCATACTTAGCTTCCTCTGTAACATAAATATTGTCTTATTTTGCAATTATACTTACTGTACCTCAGTCTGTACCATAATCTGGCCACTTTCTCCTCCCCTGCAAACTACAGTGCATGAAATCTGCATATTCATTCATAAATAAACCGGATGCAGTTCTTTGTTCACGTGTTGCCTTGTTATGATGTTATGATGATCTGGTTTGGAGGTTATGAGTTAGAACTTCTTTTACACGCGACGTTTTTGCTAACATGGATGCTATTTTGTCAGCAGGTGTTCCTCTCTGGTGCTTCAGAGGATTTGTAATTTTACAGCTATTCATATTTTCACCTGTCGAATAACCTTTTAATCAGCCTATCCATTGATTATCTCTGTGTGGTTCTGTGCAGGTTTTCCATTTATTATTATTTCACCTTCACAGTCTCATACACTGCTGTGTGTGTGTGTGTGTGTGTGTGTGTGTGTGTGTGTGTGTGTGTGTGTGTGTGTGTGTGTGTGTGTGTGTGTGTGTGTGTGTGTGTGTGTGTGTGTGTGTGTGTGTGTGGAGTGGTGATATCGACAGGCTGCTGCCCGCGGCTTTCTTTGTTATTACTGTAGCCAATAGAAAGCCTGTCCACATGCCACCTGCAGCCTAGCTTACTTTATATATTAGCTTGTGTTTACAGAGCTGTGTAACCGGTGGATCTGACAGAAGAGCTGCTTTATCCAGCAAACCTACATTTCTCTTTGGTCCACTTGAAATGACCTTTTTCATTTTGCTGTTTTGAACATGACAGACAGAGTTGAGCTCAGTCAAATATTTATGGAACAAGTACGACTCTCTGAATGTTTCCAATCTTTTAGGAAACTGTTTATTATTATTATTGTCACACTGAGGAGCTCCATAGTTTCCTGCTTCATTCCTGGGAGAGATAATAATTCCTTTGGGGTCATGTCAGGAAGGGCATCCAGCATAAAAACAGCTGTCAAATCAAACATGCAGTGCTACCCGCTGAGGTGACCCCTGATGAATAAAGGCTGTCTGAGGATTTGAACATCATTGCAGTAACGAGCTGATGATGCATTTAAAGCAGTGTTTAGAACATGCACTGCAGAAGTGAGCGCACGTGTGTGCGTGTGCAGTAACTGGCCTTCGGCTGCATTTAAGCTGTGTCAGGTGTTGGATAGCCTGCTGTGAATGAGGCAGAGGATCATTTGAGACGGAGCATCAATGCTGATTGAATTGGCTGGTCCTGAAAAAGACATGAAGGGTTTTGTCAGACAGTGGAGAGACAGGAGGAAGCTGCTGATCTAATTGTAGCTCTGAATGGACGTCTGTTTGCCTCGTCGCTGATGAACCCTTAAAGGGTACGTGCTGTTTTTGGAGGATTAGCCAGTTGGCTAAATCACCCAGTCACTGATAAACATAGATGGCAGCTATTACATGTCCCTTTAGTCCACTGTAGTAACACTGAAACAAACAAAACACAAAGTTGTTACATTTTTCACATTTTTGCTCTAATTGCTTTGGCAGCTGTGGATTTGTGTACACGAGTGGAGTGGGAGTCCCACAAATGATAACCTGCTAATTTAGCTGAATGCTGCAGTAAACACACTCACCACTGCTAATAACCATCGTTTCTTTCTTTCTTTTAACAGTCACAGATGAAGACACGGTGAAGAGATACTACGCTAAGTTTGAGGAGAGGTTTTTCCAGACCTGTGAGAAGGAGCTTCTGAAAATCAATACTTTCTATTCAGGTATTTATTTACTTCACTTACTCTCGAGACAATAATTGGCGGAGATTATATTAAATCAAGTCGATTACAAGAGGTCGTCTCAGAAATTTCATGGTTACTATTCAGCTGGCAAATTTAGAAAAATCAATGTTAAGCAATATCACCTTAACTTCATTTAAAAACAATACTTCCATCTTTGAACGAGCTCTGGAACTAATCACAAATCAATGCTTTAACCTGTCTTCTATAATCACATATTGCATGTAAATATGTAAAGACTCCTATCAGCTGTATCCTCATTTACTTCTTAGCATTTTTGCATAATTCACACTGTTTATTTACTCTGTGCTGAGTTCAGACATGGCCAGCGAGAGTCGCGTTTCAGAGCAGGCCTGCCTGTGTGTATTTCAGGGAGTGAAGCGGGGAATGTGTGTACTGTGTAACATGAGATGGAAGCCATAATATATTCTGGTATTCTGGTACCAGAAGGTCCTGAGCTCCAGCTCTGAGTGAAGTGATGTTATCTAACAGCAGACCGTGCTTCCCCTGGAGGCCGTTAATGAAACTGCAGACTTGCTGGGTCAACGGCCGGCCAAGGCTGACCGGGAAGATTGTCCCAGCTCGTAATGATGGGGTGTTTCTGGCAGACTGATGGCGAGAGCAGCAAACAGACGTGGTATAAATCACTTTGGACCTCGTTACCATGAAGCTGAACCAACTTTGAATGTCTTGATTTTTCTCAGAGCGTTGCTGTTACCAACGCTCTTTCCTTACAAAGGCAGCTTATAGAGGAGAGCGCGGTGGCACGGTTTGATGAGAGAAATCATCATCAACATATTTAAATGACCACCAACCATCGTGATTTTTACTTTCTACAATAATGAGAGAAAACGCTACAAATTTTGAAACTTAAACTGCTGTTTGGGTTCAGTTCTGTTGTTTAGATGTGATGTCACCTATAAATAAAACAGACATTTTTCATAGTGCAAGTCTGAGGTCTTTTTTCTCATTAAACGAGAAAAAAAGAATCATTTAATAAAACTGAGTGGGCTGCGAACTAAACTTAGAGGATAGAAAGTATCGATCCCATCACGCTAGTACGCCCATATACTAATACCAGCGTTGGTATTGACACTATCAATATTTAGATCAATCTGCCTACCTCTGCTTTATAATTGGCAGGTTGGTGCCTGTTGGTAGAGCTCAGTAGTGCCTTTAAAAAAAACAAAAATTGCATGTTATTGTCTGTCAGTGAAGGACTATGAATAACGAATAACAGAAGAAAACAGTCATTTCGGTGTCATTCGTCTCAGTGTGGCATGTGACATGAGTCACATCAGGGTTACAACAGTGAGTCAGTGAGTCCTCAGCAGCTCCGAGGTCGGTTAAAGCTGTGCATGAAAACATCAACATCTCCTGCTTATCTTCCACACACAGGAGGAGGGAGCAAGAAATTACAGAGCTGTGTGTGTGTGTGTGTGTGTGTGTGTGTGTGTGTGTGTGTGTGTGTGTGTGTGTGTGTGTGTTTAAAGCAGAGATGGAGATAAATTGCGTGCTGACTTTACATAAGACACTTGCCTCGACTGAGCTTTCTCCCTCTGAAAGGGGTCCCTGACCTCTCACAGCCATCCTGCTGCAAAGCGCTAGAATCCAGTCTGTTGGACAACAACACTTTCATCATCGTGGATTAAATACACAACAAAAAGAAATGAAGAAATGCTGTTTTAGGCTGATAGGATTTCACCCTGTCACTTTCTGGAAGCTGAGAAAGAACAAAAGGTGTTTGAAAACACCACCACAGTAAAGACAACGCCGCTGAAACCTAAACCAACCAACACCTGTCTCTTTCAGCTTCATTAGCCCCACACAGATGAACTGTCCAGCCACATCTTCTGATGTGACGCTGCACTCTTGACCTCAAGGCAGTCTGACTTTCTCACGAGCATTAAGTGGAGCATTGGTTCGTATGCTTCTGTGCCTGTTGAGGGATTACTGCGAGTTTGGATGTCGAAGCAAAGTTTTTGCTTTCCCACGAGGCATCGATGTGACATCGAATAGCATAAAGAGGAAAAATCTTTGTCGGGCGGGTTCCACTCTTGTGTAGAAAAAGAAATACTCAGGGTTGTAGTAATATACCCTGAAAACATTGTTTATGTCGACAAAGAAATTGTGTCATTCTACTTTTGGATTGACGAGCATGAGGATGTAATGGAAAGCAGGCCACTAAGCTGCCATCTACGTGCAAACAATGATAAACAGATGTTAGCTTTACTTCTATTTTCAGTTTGAAAAAGAGTTTTATTCAAATACATTGAAGAAAATGAAGAAAACAGGAAGTTAAATGAGAAGAAACTGGCTTCATTTATTAATGATTAGTTATTCTTTTTTTGAAACAGGTTGTTCCACAAACCAGCCGGATGCAGGAAAATGTATGTTTGCACACAAACAAGAAATACTACCATGTGAACGGAGCAGGAAACAGCAAAGAAAAGGGAAAAAGAGGGGGCTGCAGGTCTTGTTGGCCTGCTACAGAGAGTAGGTGGCTTTGAAAAGAACCTTGTAGGTTTGGGAGGACACCAAACACCGGTTCACATCAGAGCAGGCCCAAATGATTAGTTATTCTGACCTGTTTCGGGTGGCTGTGGTTCAGCATATAGAGCAGGTCATCTGCTAATCACAAGGCTGGTGGTTCCCTGGGTTCTCCGGTCTGCATCCCAAGTGTCCTTGAGCAAGTTGCTGAACCCCGAGTTGCTCACAATGCATTCGACGTGCTGTGGACGTGAGACAGAAAGCAGACAAAGCGGCGTATAAGAACCAGTCATTCACCATTTAAACAAAGAGCAGGAGGAAAATGAGAGCTGCTTGTTGGAAAAGTGAGTTGAACTGCAGGAGAAGTTAATGAAATGCAGGTTGCTGTCCAAGCAGCGTGTGATTACCCCTCCTCTCTCATTCTGTCTCTCTGGCTGTATTAACCTATCTCTGACCCAGATATTGGTTCCTCAGTCAGCAGCATTCACAGGTCAGCCTAAGAGTCTCCATGCTTCTGCTTCCTGGAACAAGCAGAAATAAAGAATCATTTTTATTGTTATTTGCTGCAGCAGTTTTTTGCATTTTAACAATATCGAGGTTAAGCAGCAAATGACCAAAGTAAAGGCTCTAATTTTACGCAAATGCAGGAATAATATTAAAATTTCCAAAATAAAAGTCCAAGCAAACCAACAACTTGTTTTTTAACAGCTCCGCTGGGCTTATTAGGACCTTTATTATTTTTGTATTACTCTACACATCCTCTAAAATGTATAATATTCATTATAATATGTGCAAATACACAGTGGCTATAATAACAATCAACACGCTTAACAGTAGATAAAACTGGAAGTTGTGCTGTGCAAGTGTAAACGTGTGTAAACGTGTGTGTGTGTCCACAGCACAGTATGTAAGATGTATGTGACATCCTTTCATTGTCCTTCTGCAGAGAAGCTTGCCGAGGCCCAGAGACGATTTGCGACGCTGCAGAACGAGCTGCAGTCTTCACTGGACGCTCAGCGAGAGAGCAATGCTTCGCCCGGTCTGCGGAAACGCAAGACCAGGTTCCACCTGTCGCAGGAGGAGCGCTGCAAACACCACAACATCAAAGACCTGAAGCTAGCCTTCAGCGAGTTCTACCTCAGCCTCATCCTGCTTCAGAACTACCAGGTTTTTAGTGCATCTACACACTCAGATCACTTTATGTCACCTGCAGTCGTTTGATCAGACTACATATCCTTTCCAGTCTCTTTCCAGTCTGGTGTGGTCTGTAGATGCTGGTTTCTTCTTGTCTCCCACAGAACCTGAACTTCACTGGTTTCCGTAAGATCCTGAAGAAACATGACAAGATCCTGGATACTTCCCGCGGGGCAGACTGGCGTGTGGCTCATGTGGAGGTGGCACCTTTCTACACCTGCAAGAAGATCACACAGCTCATTACTGAGACGGAGGTGCCTGCCTGCCACACGTGGACTTTACTACATGTCAGACGTGTGTAGAAAAAACGAACATGTCTGAAACGAATGGTTGTTTTTGTATCCAGACCCTGGTGACCACAGAGCTGGAGGGAGGCGATCGTCAAAGGGCCATGAAGAGGCTGAGAGTTCCTCCTCTGGGGGCAGCTCAGGTCAGAATCACAGCTGATTACACTGGAAACACACCTGTTCATACATAATCAGCTATATGAACAGGTGAATAGAGGAACAAAGGTGAATGAAGTCACTCTGAACATGGCGTAGTTGTTTGTACCAGACAGGCTCGGCTGAGTATTTCCAAAATTGCTGATCTGCTGGGATTTTCCTGCACAGCCACGTGTAGAGTTTACAGAGAATGATCTGATATACTGCAGATAATATCTGGGCTAAAATGCCTTGTTGATGTTAGAAATCGGAGGAGAATAGCCAGACTGCTTTGAGCTGACAGGCTGAAGGCAACAATAACACAACCAAGTTGTGCAGAAGAGCATCTCTGAGCACACATGCCAAACCTCGAAGCAGATGGCTACAGCGTAAGGTTACAGTTCACACAGGCTCACCACAACCAGACAAGACTGGCACTGCTGGACAGGATGCAAGCAGACGTGAAAGGATGGAGCCATGCTTGCATCCACAGTTCAGGCTGGTGCTGGTGGTGTAATAGTGTGGGGGATACTATCTTCTTTAGCACCAAGTGGCCATCATGGTAGCTCCAGCCTACCTGAGTATTCTTGCTGGCCATGTCCATCCCTTTATGACTGCAGTGTCCTCATCTTCATGGCCTCCACAGTCACTGGATCTCAGTCCATCAGAGCACCTTTGGAATGTGATAGAGCTGGATATAGACGGCAAATATGCATCAACTGTCAATATAGACCAGGATCTCTGAGGAATGTTTCCAGACCCTGTTGAGTCTAGTCTTAAATAATTAAGGCAGTTCAATAAAGAGAGATCATTTAGAAAAACTGAACATTATTTATTGACTTAAGGGATTTGATTTTCTGAGCTCTTTGGCAATTAGACTCCAATGAACCATCATAGCAGAGTCCCAGCAACAATAGTGATTAGAACAGGATCCCCAGAGTGTAGATGCTGAAGGTGAAGTTGGAGGTTAGGACAGGTGGAAGAGGGTAGCACGAACGAGAGTCCAAGTGGCAGAAGATCATTGATATTTACAGAACCGAGACTGAAGATGGGGCAAGAAAATAATCAAACCAGAGTAATAATGTCAGTGTTGAGTTTGTGGATGTGAAGAATAGACTAACAGCCTGAATTTCAAGGTAAGCAGGTCAATCAGTGATTAAAGATCATCTTTATTGAACTTGGATAGAAGCTTCATTACTTAAGTCAAAAGTTGCTAGTGAATGTGCTTCTCATACCTCCCCTGTTCTGTAATTGTACTGTTGCAGATGTCACCTCTTGAAGAACAAATGTTGAAATGCTTGCTGAAGAATATCCCAGCATGCAATATTTTTGCATTTATCTAACTATAAAAAAATACAATTAAAAGCAAAACATTCCAGTTTTTAAAAGAAAGAGAAATAAAGCCAGCGGGGTGAGAAAGATTGAGAGAAAGACAAAGGAAACCATCAGAGCCTTCAGTATTGATTTTATAAGTGCCTCGACTCTGTTGAACAGACGGGATATCATTCAGGAGAAAAACAAGGCTCTCCAATGCATCTTTTGCTCCTGCATTAATTACTGTCATGTCTGGCTTAAAGTGTGTAACATGTGAGCTCTCCATGTCTCCTGTGTGTGTGATAAATATATTTATGCTTACGAGCAGGTAAAAGGAATGAAATTGGTTTAGAGTCTGTGACTCATTGCTGTATGACGTTTTGTCTAAAGCGTCTTTGGACGTGTTCGTGTGAGTCGTCACGTTAATCCGGTTTATTCCTGTCTGCCTGGTTCAGCCTGCTTTGGCCTGGACGACCTTTCGCGTGGGTCTCTACTGTGGCTTCTTCATCATTCTTGCCATCTGCTTCGTTATCACTGGTAAGTCTAAGTTACTGTTTTCACCGGCGTCATAGTTCATCTTCATAAAGCAGTAAACATGCTGCGGTTTGTTTAGGTGCCGTGTTCTTCCGCTCTGAGAACGTCTGGCCTATGGTGCGGATCTATCGGGGCGGTTTCCTGTTGATCCAGTTCCTCTTCCTGTTGGGCATCAACACCTATGGATGGAGACAGGCTGGAGTCAACCACGTCCTCATCTTTGAGATCAATCCACGAAACAACCTCTCGCACCAACACCTGTTTGAGGTGAGAAAAAAGACGTCTCGTCTTATAGAAGATCCTGGAAAATTGCTCAAATCTCTGAGTGGCAATCATGGATTCATAAAGTGTTTAGCCTGAGTAAACATGGTTGTTTAGCTGGGTAATTATGATTCAAGGAACAGATTATCATGTAAAATAAGATTTGATTCCGTAGAAGCACTACCTTTAGATGTCCACGGGGTTTTGTTGGTAACCCAGAACTGAAAGCAGAACCTCTTTTCACTCGTTATTCTGATTTTTGGGTTAATGGTGATCATGTGTCAAAGGAGCTTTCTTTTAAAGCCATTTTTTCCTTCCTGTGCTGCAGATTGCTGGTTTCCTGGGCGTGTTGTGGTGTCTCAGCATCCTCTCCTGTCTCTACTCGCAGTACACTTACATCCCCATGCAGGCCAACCCTCTCATCCTTTATGGCTTCATGGTGCTCTTCCTCATCAACCCCTTCAAGACCTGCTACTACAAATCACGTTTCTGGCTCCTCAAATTGCTGGTCGGTTAACTCGTTTACTGGAAATGCTCCTTTAATGTATAGTAAATAGTCCACGCCCATGCTAGAGTATTGCACACTGATGTGCTTAATCACAATGAGAAAAGTAAACAAAATAGAGGTGAGAGATGACGTGCCTGAAAGGGTCATTTTAGCCCGTTTCTAGGTGGTTTGTGGGCAGGTACAATCCAAATTTTGTGGAAATAAATGAGATGCTATTGTCAGGAAACTAAAGTGATAGACTGCTTTCATAAGGTGTTGTAGGTTTAGAAAGGCAAAAAAACAGCTCCCGGTTGCTAAGTGGTTGCCAGGGTCTGTGATGACATCACTATATACAGCTCAAAAAAAGCTAAAGTAAAAATCAGAGTTTAGCATCAAGTCAATTAAACCTGTGGGCATTGATCTAGCCACTTAAGTAGCAGAGGTTGTTAATAAGAGGGGCACCAATGAGACAGCCGCCTGCACAGGAACGATCGTACAGGTGGGCGCCTCAGACAGTTTTTCCTGCTTTGCTGTAAGTTTGCCTTTAGCTGGGGTGAATGTCACTGCTGCCAGCATTAGGCACATGGACTGCTGTCAGGTATCGGGATGAAATCCTTGGACCCATCGTCAGACCCTGCGCTGGTGCAGTGGCTCCTGGGTTCCTCCTGGGGCACAACATCCAGGCAGCTCCTGGAGAACGAAGGAACTGATGCCATTGACTGGCCCCACGCTCTCTCGACTTAAATCCAATAGATCACCTCAGGGACATTGTGTTTCCATCCATCCAATGCTCCCAGCTCAAACTGCCCAGGATCTCAGTGATCAGGTCACCATCATGTCCTGACATTGTCAGACATGCATAAAAGTACACGGGGGCTGAAATCTGACCAAACTCGGCAAACCTGCCTCGTCAGTTTTCACTTAGATTTTTGGGTTGTCTTGAATTCAGCCCACAGTAGATTTTCTTTTCCATCAAATAATGTGGCTTCCTTTCATTCCTAACACATTGCCACATATTTTTCCAATTTTTCTGAGCAGTGTTTGGTTGCTTCACTCCTGACTGCGTAGGAGGAGTTTGCAGACAAAGAAACAAATGCACAGGCAGACAGAGATTTGGTGTATTATAGTAAGATACCACCTACCTTACTTGCTAAAGGGAGTTGTGTCTTGAGTCACTGGGTATTTTGCTGAAAAGTCTGTAATTCAAAGTGGATGCATGATCCCAACAGTCAGGGTTCCTGCAAGTCCAGTAACAGATGTTTACAGCTGTGACACAGCAGCTGATATGGACTGCTTTAACAACATGAACCCAGTGCACACACGATGAGATGGTGTAAGATCCCTGCTCTGTGTGTGTGCTGAGGAATGAACGCTGTCACTTTGCAGTGTCGGAGAGAAAGACACAACCGTGGCAAACAGAAGGTTTATTACGCAGACGTTTTAAGTCCTGAAGAGAAAAAATATTCTATACTTTCAATAAACACCAGTGAGAACATGTAGAGAACATACACTAGCAAGCACGAGGTGTAATTAATTTTGTTCCTGTGTTATTTTGGCATTATTATCCTAACGCAACAAAGATTTAAAATAAAAACAAAGGAAAACCGATTAGAAATTAATTTCTGAGCTGTGTCTGCTGTTCTAGCATTTTCTATTTTATTAACCTGCGATTTAAATGTGTCTGCGCACATTTGTGCATGCGTCTCTATCTCACACAATTCAGATATCCATCTTAAACCTCATGTTTACAAAGCCCCCCCGTGTTACTCTGTCCTTTGTCTAAGCTGTGATAGGGGCCTTCAGGAGAGAGGGTGTGTGTGTGTGTGTGTGTGTGTGTGTGTGTGTGTGTGTGTGTGTGTGTGTGTGTGTGGTGACAAAGAGGGCAGGGGGTGAGGGATAATAGAATGCAGCTTGTCTCTGGGGAGGTGGAGGCTGTGACTGTGCAATCATTACAGGCATAGATCTATCAGTATGTTGATGCCCCGAGCTCCTCCTTTCCCTCCTCCTCTTCTTCCACTTCTCCTTCAGCCCCTCATCCCCCCTCCTTCTCCCCACCTGTCCCCCAGCATCAGCAGAAGACCCCCTGCTCGTATTCGTGTCCCTTCTTTCGCAGCTCCCCGCAGTCCTCAGCCCTCCTCCTCTGATTGGGCTTCACAGTCAGTCTCACTCTTGATTGGTCCTGCACACTCATGATGGCAGCATAGAATTAGAGTAGATATGAAGTGTTGGATTATTGTTTCATTGGAGTAAACAGTGTGTTTTCTTACTAGTAATGAGATCACATGTATCCATGTCAGGTGTGCGTGTTGCCTCTGATGACAAACAGTATAAGATTTCATTACAGGACAAATTGCAGAGCTAGCAGCTGAATTACAAGTGTTTGCTCAAGAAATGAAGACGTTACCATGAGTGCAGCAGTCTTAGCCTTTAGACAACAACACACGGAGTGGATATGAGTGAGATGGCCACTCGATCGATGCTGACTTTGACTGACGGGTTAAAAGAAATCAGCTAATATGTGCAAAAACAAAAGATATCAATACTGTGTGACATTTGTAGGGAATAAAGAGTATGTGGGGTTTAGGAGGGTGTGTGCATTCGCTCCTGAATGTCAGATGTAGCCGCGGGGGGGGGGGGGTTAAATGGAAAAAGTCGAGCAGGGTTGTATCATTTTACAAAGCGTGGTCAATAACTGAACCCCTGCCAAAGTCATATCCCAAATAACACGCCCGTAGAAGCAGGCTGCAGAGCACAGCCAGCTCCTTTCATGTCTTTGTGTTCACTAATAATTAGTGGCACGCAAATACACAAATTCATGTGCACAGGCACAAAAGCATGACTCATTAGAGCGTCCTGTGGCGTGCTGATAAGGTAGACCGGAGGCTTTATCCCACTGCGTTAGGTGTCTCCCTCGGCTTTGCACTTCCCTCGTAAAGTACTGCAGGATTTGCATGCAAATAATTTGTTGGCTAATTCAGTCTCAGTGATGAACCGCAGACTCGGGGTAATTGCAGCATGACGTCCCAGGTAAGGTTTGTTGCAGGGAGGTCAGCTGGGGCGTTTTCTGAAACGCAAGAAGCATTTTTCAGGTTTTTGTTGCACATTTTCTGTTTTCACCATTCGTCTTTTCATTCTTCAGTTTCGTGTTTTCACCGCGCCGTTTCACCGGGTGGAGTTTGCAGACTTCTGGCTGGCTGATCAGCTCAACTCTCTGGTGTTTACTCTCATGGACCTGGAGTATCTCTTCTGCTTCTACATCTTCGAGCTGCAGTGGAGCAACAGCAAGGGCCTGTTACCCGACTTTGGAGGTGAGGCGTTATGCTCTGCTTTTGTTTACTGGAAAAGCATGCACAGTAGAAACATAAAAACAAATTCAAATTCAAAATTCAAATTCAAATTTTATTTGTCACGTACACAGTCATACACAGTACGATATGCAGTGAAATGCTTGGACGACTGCTCGTGACCTAAAGAAAACAAAAAAGGAAAAGGCTATGAATAAGATAGGAAATAAATATGAAAAATTAAAAAGGGTAAATTTAACTAGGAAGGAATAAAATATAAATTAAGGTTAAAAATGAAATAACTGTACAACACAAATTAGAATGAAGGGTAAATTTAACTGGGAGAATAAGATAAAATATATAAATTAAAGTTGAGAATAAAATAACTGTACAACAAAATACACAATATAGAAATATATAAGAATGTATGAAGAAATATAAATAAATATATACACAATAACAGCAGCGTGATTTAAGTAATTAAGTGAAAACAATGTCCAGAAAGTCCAGTGTGTGTGTAAGAACCGTATGTGTGGGTCAGTACTGTGTGGTGGTGTGATTGAGAGACCGTATCGCCTGCGGGAAGAAGCTCCTCCTCAGTCTCTCTGTGTTGGTCTTCAGGGAGCGGAATCGCTTTCCTGACCTCAGCAGAGAGAACAGTCTGTTGTTGGGATGGCTGAGGTCCTTCACCATCTTCCTGGCCTTGGTCCAGCACCGCCTGCTGTAGCTTGAGTGCAGGTCAGGGAGCTCGGAGCGGATGGTGCGCTCAGCTGACCGCACAACCCTCTGTAGAGCTCGTCTGTCCTGCATGGTGCTGTTCCCGAACCAGGTTAAGATGTTTCCCGCCAGGATGCTCTCTATGGTGCACGAGTAAAAGTTCCTGAGCACCTTGGAGGGCAGTTGGAAGTCTCTCAAGCGTCTGAGGTGGTAGAGACGCTGTCGGGCCTTTTTCACCACGGTGTTGATGTGACAGGACCATGACAGGTCCTGCGTGATGTGAACTCCGAGGTATTTGAAGCTGTCCACTCTCTCCACTGGGCACTCGTTGATGACGGGGGTCTGGTAGTTCCTCTCCTGCTTAGTGCTGAAGTCCACTATCAGCTCCTTTGTCTTACTGACGTTTAGAAGGAGGTTGTTCCTCTGGCACCAGTTCTCCAGATTCCTAATCTCCTTCAGGTAGGCCGTCTCGTTGTTATCAGAGATCAGGCCCACCACGACGGTGTCGTCAGCAAACTTGATGATGGTGGTGGAGCTGGTAGTGGCCACACAGTCATATGTGTACAAAGAGTACAGCAGGGGGCTCAGAACACACCCCTGGGGGGCTCCAGTGCTGAGAGTGGTGGAGGCTGAGACATGTCCGCCCATCCTTACTGCCTGTGGTCTGCCAGTTAGGAAGTTGGAGATCCACTGACACATAGATGAGCTGAGTCCCAGATGCTCCAGCTTGGTGGTGAGTGTGGAGGGAATTATGGTGTTAAATGCAGAGCTGTAGTCTATGAAGAGCATTTTAACATAATTCAAACCGCGCTGTGAGGACGAGTGCATTTTTCCCTGATCACACACACACTGGAGTGAACAGTGCTCTGTTTTATATTGTTGTAGGTTCCCGAGACTTCATGTGCCACAGCTACTCCTACGGTCTCCGTGCCATCATCCAGTGTCTGCCTGCTTGGCTGCGTTTCATCCAGTGCTTGAGGCGTTACCGTGACACAAAGAGGGCCTTCCCGCACCTGGTGAACGCTGGGAAATATTCTACCACCTTCTTTGTTGTCACCTTTGCCGCCCTCTACGCCACACACGAAGGTAGGAGACGGGACTGATAAGCACGTGTACACTGAGGTATCAGCTGGGCAGACGTTATATAACAGCTTATGTCATTTGCAGTGCTTCGAATCAAAGAGGAACCCAACGCAGACACGGTCAGTCTCGAGCTGAAGAGTCGACAGTTTCCGTGTGTTTCGTGTATTACAGGAACATGTCAGCTCCACACAAAAGGCATTTTAGCCTTTTGTGTGGAGCTGTGTGTACTCAAAGAGCTGAGGTGACCTTGAGCGCAAATGCTAGAAGCTGGCCTTGGTTTCCATGCCTGGAGCTTTATAAAGAGAATGGGAGAGGTCTGTCAAACACAGCTGTATGTAAGCAAGGCTCTGCTCTCGGTTCAGGAGGTCAGACAGAGGAGAGGCAGCAGATCGGTGAAAGTCGAGGATTTAAAAAGAAAAGGCAGAGATTTGAAATTACGAGCAGGTTGGATGTAAAAAGAGAGCATTAATAGTCGAGTCACTCTCTCCGTAACAGCTTCGTAATTACCCTGAAATGATTAAAATTATTCTGATTCAGAAGCCAAATCACAAAGGAATTCATGTTCAGAGACGCTCGGGCAGTAAAAGCATCTCTTTAGCACGCAGCTTTGCATTTCCCGTCTGCATCGCAGATATTTGTTCACACGTCTCCTTTCAAAGCTGCTTTTCTATTTAAACCCTTGCTGGCATTTTGCTCGCCGATATATTTATTTTCCAGCAAAATGCCAGCAAGGAAACTTCATCTGCAACCTTTTAAATCATTAAATGCTATTTCTCGGTTTGGCTTTTTTCTCTTCGATTTAAATTTAAATCAGTGCATTTGCTTCCCAAGCTGACCGTCAGTGATACTGGAGGAACCAGAAGGAGAGACAGACCTCTTTTTCTTTTTTTTCTTCCATCTCAGTAGGAAAGGCGTCCATTAAACCATATCCTCCTTCCTCCTCTGGTCTGAAGCCTGTGTACCCTTAGACTAATGGCCTCCCTTCATGTGTTATTCTGTATGAAGCTGTCTTTCATCCAGCATGATAATGGAGGCCAAGGCTGATCGCTGGTTAAGTGAAGGAGGAGGGTGGGAAGACGGCTCCACAGACACAGACACGGACGTTGAATAAATGGTTGAGGAAACTGCCTGTTGAGGAGATCGTTTGAGTATTTCCTACATAAATAGGCTTTGATGGCTGAATGCGGCTGCCAATATCAGAATAACCTGAATCCAAATCTGGTAAAGAAGCAATAAGAGCCTCAGACACACTAAAAATACAGAGTCGATGTACGAAGGAGCCTTTAGCGCTGATATTCGCTGGAGCCTTACTGCGGACAGGACGGTGCCAAGTCTGCCTGCATCGCCCAGCAGACCTGACAGCAAAGACAGCAGGTTGGTATCATGTTCACACCGCTCGGTCCGGCTGTAAAAGCTGTCTGGAGTGTCAGTCGGGATCTGGCAAAGGTCCCAGCGCCTGCGAGTGGATGTGTCACCTTCATCACTAACGCTTCCATTGTGACCTCGCTGCCACATCACCTTGCCGATTCCTGGAACTGCCCACACAGACCTCCGGGAAGCAAAAGGAAGGAAATAAATCACAGGATTCTCCATAGAGGACTGAGTGGTGTCCATTGGCTCGTGCTTCCATTTGCTGATCAAAATCTGTAAAATTAAGAGGCACAGTCTCCTCTGTGGTCTGTATGGGCCAAAGTGGAAATTAAGTAATCTGTGTGTGTTGAATCATATTTTTTAATGTGATTCAGCAAAACTGAGCAGATTTCTCCCCTCAGAGGAAACGCTCAGCTCACTGCTGCGAGCAGCTGATTGGACATTGTCATGAAACTGTAATCTCAGCAGAGGCTCTGAGGCCTGTAACCTGAGAGATGCTGGAGGATTTCCTGGTGTGGGCAGAGTTCCCAAACTGTGTAGCTGCACTGAGGCCTGACAGTAAAGCAGCTGCTTTTCTCGGGATCAATACGGAATCTGCTTTATGTACAGCAGCCTGAGACTTATCACTGTTTGAGATGCAGAGGAGCTGCAGGCCTAATGCTAATTTAAATTCTTGGGATCTATCCAGAGGGAAGGCAAAGGCAGAAGAAAACGATGTTTGACGGGCAGAAAGAGAAACGCAGCCTTGTGCTAGCAGGGAGACGGGAAAATGTGATGTTAAAGGTAAACCCCAAAGTGCAGTGTAGAGTCACTGCAGGCATGGTTTTAAAGAGATCCCTCCATCTGTAACACCAAATCCTGTAAAACATCTAAAATAACCTTGAGGAACACGACTCCTGCTGGTCTGTGTGAGGTTAACTGTGGTGGTGACGGGTGGAAACGGACTGAGACGGCTGTAGAGAAGAATCCCTAAATTTAGAAGCGATAGCCGCTGAGAGGAAAGTAAAATGGGAAATTTAATGCGAAGAGGTTGGAGAGAAAGCAAGGGTGCAGCAGGGGCAAGTGAGGACATGAAAGGGAGGAGATACTAATATTTAAAAGATATCAAACCGGAAGTAATGGAGGAGAGGAGAGGAGTGTAATTACCAGCCCCGGGCTGAACGCATGCCTGCTGGACTCTGCTGGAATAGAGATGAGGCTGAACTGACAGCTTTTACAACTTAATTTCATGCACTGACCCCTCGTTCATTATCAGGACAGGAATCACAGCACACACACCGACACAGCTCTAGTCAAACACGTACTCACGTTTACTGAAAACAGATAAAAGCTCTGCTTTGAGTCTCTCTCGCCATCTGTTTGAACTCTGATTCACCCCTGCAAACCCCAAAAGCAGACTCTTGTTATTATCAGTGAAGCACATCTCGATTCAGATACAAGGTGGAAATCTGATAAAGTGCACATGTTGAGATGGAGCTAACAGGTAAAATAATTCAAATAAAGCTGTAGGTATCATATTAGGTTGGAAGAAGTCTGAGCTGAATAAACACTCAGATCCTTGATTTATCTGAAAGCACTGAGACAACAGGGTAAAAATAGCGTTTAAACCCTGCTTTGAACACAAAGGCATTATCAGAAAATGTCTATAAAATATTCAAACTAAAAGCACCTAAAACTGACGCTGGGGCTGTATTTGTTATCATGTAATACTATAATACTACAGAAGTATTAGGCTGTTTGTACTTATGCATTAACCCTTTGCATTGTGCTGTTGTAGCTGATCGAATGACATTTACATGGTTTATTCATAAAGTGAGGCTGCAAGTCTCTCCAGCAGGGCACAAGATAAATCAGATCATTAATGAGGTATTAAAGAAAAAAAATATCTGAATTGTTGGACTTTTCTCTAATTTTAAATATCATGTTATCTCTTTGCACCAGTACTTTTGGGTTTCTATTCGTCTTTTTAAGCTTCTTCCTGGTGATGCTGGACAAGTGAGGGCTGCAATAAATGACAGTGGCTCTTAATAGTAAAACCAAAGGGGAAATCAGCCCCACTGAAAACACATGTAAGGTGATAACCAGCTAATGTAGTCAAGTGTTTCAGGTGGAACAATATCCAACCATTTAAACGCTGATGATACGCTGTTTGCAAAGTTATTTGCTTTCACCTTTATTATGAAATAAATGTATGACCTGTATAATTATGATGCTGTGGACTGTCAGACACCAGACGTTGCTCTGGGTGTTGGAAGAACAGCAAGTAGCACGAAAGTAAGGACACCAGAGGGAGGCGAGGACACGACAGAGAAATATGATTCTGGATGCATCAGGCAGGAGGAAAAGAGGAGGGTTGGTGTGCATCCTCGCAACGGACGGGGTGGGAAGCTCCAAAAGGGAATAACTGAAAGATGAAGAATTGGATGGTGTTTCAATATCTAAGGTCATCTGGCCTTTGTGACAGCGCCGTGGAAGTGTGGGGGGAGCTGTCTACTTCCACGTTAACCTTCTGCCTACCTTCATGTTTCACGCCCTCACAGTTCGCTCGGTGTGGAATTCTTGGCCTGCATCAAAAATTCCCTCATACGTGTCTGTGTTTGTAACTGCTAACTAAGCCAAAAACATGGGACACAAAGTGAAAATGAACTGAAGTAAGAGAATGAAGAACAAACCGCGCTGTGAGGACGAGTGCTGGATTCAGTGAAAAGGAAAAGCTGAAAAATAATTCAACAGCAGCCATTCTTGTTGTTTTCAAGTCCTGTTGACCTGTTGCAAAAGATGTGCTCTGTCTTTATCAGCACGACTGGCCAAGACAACAACAGTGTGTGTGTTTGAAAAGAAAATAGAGGTTGAGTGTGTGTGACAGGAGCCAGTAAGCACCGTTAGCCCATCCTGACCAGTTCAATCAATGCCCATCCCACCATGGTTGACCTCCTAATGGCCCAACAGTGACCCATCCTTGTGGAAAGACAGCATCAGCGAGTGGAGGATTAAATACCTCAGTACGTTAAAGCTAAAGGAAATCACATCGGTGGATATTCTCCAGTGAAAAGAGTCTGTTGTCTGGGACTAAGTCTAATCTACAGCTGGGAGACCTCGGTGTGGCCGTAGGGACCGGTTCCATCCCGTCGCTCAGCTGATGCAGCAAACAGCACAATGGAGGCAGCGGCTAACAGAACAGCAGTAATTCTCTGTTGTCCCGGCTCTGATTCCTGGCGTCTCGTAGGCTGGAGGCACGTAGAACAGTGACTATGACAAATGAGAGCGAGCCCGATCTCTGCCTGGTGGCTGCCGTCTGTGCGAGTCGATGTGAAAGGCCATCGGGTGCTGATTTATACATCGGCGCCCACTGAGGAACAAGGAAATCACATCTGCACGGCTCCCACAGAGACACGCGGGCGCTGCTGAGCACAGCTATAAAAACACTGTGACATTACGCAGTACATCAATCAGCTGTAAACTAACTGCAGATTGTTGTACAGCCCACAGCTGAGAGCACTTGAACTAATAATAATTATCACGATTAATCCTTCATTCATGTCTCAGAAGGCAGAGTGAGGAGGGGAGGGGGGTTTAGGACTTACTTTTGTTTTTTAGAGAAATAAAATCTACTGTCATAACATCAGGTCCTGTTTTATTTAGCATTATCACCTTACAGCAAGAAGGTCTCGGCTTCCTTTAGTAAAAAGTCACTGGTTCAACCCTCCAACCTACATGGGGAAGTATCCTTGGGTAGGATGCTGCATCCCATAAGTGCTCTTTGCTGTATCCATCCGAGTGTGAGTGTGTGAAGGTTAAAAGTGCCATGTGTCTGCATGAGTTCTCTCAGGCACAGCCCAAAGACCTCTGTGGGTCTGTCTCTGACCAGTAGGTGCCCGTCTCTGCAGGAACCTAGGCAAATGTTGGTCCTTTATTTATCCAGGTAAAAAATCTCATTGAGATTAAACATTTCATTTCCAATAGAGACCTGGCCTCATGGCAGCGAAAGTCGAAACTACATGTACCACATAAGTACATTTAAAGTTTTCATGACAGTGTCACGGCTCCCCTTGACCTCTGACACAAATGACCCATAAAAAGTGCAAACAGACATGCTATGTACATTTTCAGGAGTCCCTAAAACCACTATTTAAACAGGTGGCGCTATAGAGCCATTTTCCCACACCCAGGGAAAAAACCAATGAAACATGACAGCCTTCATCGCGTTCGAGGCGTGACTTTTGAAGCTTTCCCAGCTCCTCATCTGCAGCTTACCCGTTAATGGTGAATCACCATGCCAACAGGGCGTGGTCTTAAATAAAAACTCACAATTTTCACAGTAAGGCATCACCAGGGCCTGAAGTTAATGCAGACGACCTTTGGGGTGCATGTAATGAACCTGTGAAGAGGACAAAACTTGATCTTTCCTGTTCCCACTAGGTGGCGCTCTAACTGGCGCTGATTATTTGCATATGAAACTGTTCCGATTAAAGACAATGAAAAACAGTCTGGTTACTTTACCGAGCCTTAACACCTTTTCACACTCTGTTTTTATGCTGTGGGCTGCAAGTGTGTAGATTTTAGTGCAGGCATAATGAAAAGTGAACACTGAAGTGTTATAGCTCTCTAAGGGTATCTGTTCAATCAATCAATGCTGGTCTACTCGTGGCAGGAGGGCTCCCTCTAGTGGTAAAAGTGATAATAGAAAAGTTGCGACCCTGCTCTGAGTGTGCTGATGCTGTTGCATTTCTCTTTACTGCAGCTAAAACCAGAGGAGTTCTTGAATGCAAGCCTCTGACACAAGTTGTGTTCGTGTGTTTTCTTTCAGAGCAAAGTCACGCAGACGCCAACACCTTCTTCTACCTTCTGATTGTGTCTTCAATCATCAGCTCCCTGTACACACTGATCTGGGATCTGCGTATGGACTGGGGTCTGTTTGATCGTGGAGCTGGCGAAAACATCTTCCTCAGGGAAGAAATCGTTTATCCACATAAGGTAGCGTCTGGTTTAATCCCCGTGCCCGTCCCACCCAAACAGACACTAACCCCGTCTGCTCTGTGTCCAGGCCTACTACTACTGTGCTATTGTGGAAGATGTGATCCTGCGTTTTGCTTGGACGATCCAGATTTCTCTGATCACAACGACCAAGATCAACTCTGTGGGCGACATCTTGGCCACCATGCTGGCTCCTCTTGAGGTCTTCAGGTGGGTCTGAACAAAGTTTGTTCCTTACGACGAGCTTCGCAGAGCACCCACGGTGACTCGTGTCGTCCTCCTCACCTTCCTCACTGCAGGCGCTTTGTGTGGAACTTCTTCCGTCTGGAGAACGAGCACCTGAACAACTGCGGTGAGTTTCGTGCGGTCCGGGATATCTCTGTGGCGCCGCTCAACGCTGACGACCAGACGCTGCTGGAACAGATGATGGACCAGGAGGACGGAGTCCGGAACCGCTCGGGCAAGAAGACCTGGAAGAGGTCCCACAGCCTGTCGCTCCGACGCCCCCTGCTGTCCACCTCACAGTAAGAAACCACGTGTGTGCCAGACATCGTGCACTTTTATTTCACTTTGAAGACGAGTGCAGAGCTGGTATTACTGTAGATGAAAGAAGTTATACTTCTATTAAACATCAGATATGGAAGGATTACACATTCCTCGTCGTTGCTCCTGGAGATTATAAAACTGTCACACTGAACATTTTTTCATTAATTAAATGTGTTCAAAGATACTACACCCATTTGAAATCGAAAAAAACAGTTGTTCCTTCAGTAGAGGAAGTATCCAGATGTTGCATTAGAGGCTGTACAGCTGAGGTCCCTTATGTTGAGCAATCAAGGAAACCCAGGATCTGAACTTAACTTTTCCCACATCCTGGTGTTTGAGCTATGAAGAGATACCAAAAATCCAATCGTATGTGCAGAAATTTTACATTTTAATGCTAAAATATAATTATTGCTGTTTTACAAAAAACTTTTTTTATGAATATGTAAAATGACACTGATTTACTTTCATTCCTGAACACAAAAGTAGTTTTAGCGGCTGAGTGTCATTCTTGATTAATTTCCAACTTCTCAGAGAAGTAAAATATGATTTAAAAAATATTACTGTGACATGTGTTTTCTTGTTTTTATGACAGGTGGTCTGATAAATTTGTAAAATGCTGTATATGCCTTTGTCTGAATTAAAGTCACAAAGTGTTACACAGTGTTACACAAACCTCCATTAACATCAGCACAGTAACTGTGCACCGGGAGCTTCATGGCATGGTTTGCATGGCTCCTGCAGGTGGCCCGGTGCTGCTGCCCACATAGTGTCTGGACTTGTGTGAAGACAATACTGAACTGAGTGCATGAAAAAGCAGTCCATGCAGTTGTTTTAAATAGTTAGTAATGTATAAGTAACGCAACGTGAAATGAAGTCTCGGTTTTGTCAGATAACGTCTGATTTTCTTTTTTTAATCGTCTTTATTTCAGATCGAAGAAGGACACCAAGGTGCTAATTGAAGATACTGACGATGAGGCCTTCAGCTGAGTCCACAACATCGGCACACGCACGCACACAAACACACACTTTACGACACTGTACTTATAAAGACCTCGTTCGCTAACGCCTGACCTCAAAGCTCCTCCCTCGTAGTGTTAACGCGCAGGCCTACCCTTCAGTCTCGAAACCTTTAAAGCAGTGAGGACCATCAGTCACTGTCCTCACCTCTGGGAAACTTACCTCATCTTTACGTCCTTGTAAGTACAGTTGGTCTTTATAAGTATGGAAACAACACACACACACCTATAATGTAGAAACACACACAGAGATAGACCCGCTGAAGCACAAGTATAGTATAATATCGCTGCAGGTGAGGAGAGAGCTAATGCCACCCAGACAAACAGCCACACAGTCAGACAGATGGACAGACATCAAGGGAAACCTTCTGCACATAACCGGCGAGATAAGACCGCACTGCCCGGGGATTATCCTCTTCTGTTTTTTAATCGGACTTTTTTTAATATCTGTTGTTTACTTTTCTGTAGATTCTTCTTTTATTTCCTGAATTTGTTTAGAAGACGCTGCATAAAATAGGCTACCGACGACTGTTTGCACACCTACACTAGGATCAACAGGGAGAAGACAAAGCCAATCAAAAGACTAACAAACACAAACCTGAGGAAGGACTCTACACGCATATCACAGCATATCAGAACAAATCAACTGGTTTCAGCTTGTTGATTCTTTTTATACACCATCTCTCTATCTCCTTGTTTTTTTTTTTAATTTTTAATATTTTTTTAGTTGTAATAACATCAGTGTGCAATCACAACCCTGGAGGCACTTGCAGGAAAAGTGCATTTATTACACAAAATCTTGTACTTGTACACAAAAAGGGAAATTTTGATTCAAACATTTCTAAGTCTGTGAAGTTCCTTTGTAATATTTGATGTGCATTATGACTCTGTTGTAGTTGTTAAGTCCTTTTACATTGTTGTTTATACTAGTCAGACTAGTTGGAGCATCTGATTGTCGATGTGTTTTATAATGTTTGGAATGTTTTTCATGGTTGAACTTGTGCCACATTTTTAACGAGCTCAGAGTTAGGACCCTCGGTTATCCCCGACCTCTAATTAGTGCGTGAACGTGCCCTGTTAACTGCAGCAAATGTACATGCGTTGCTTTTCTTTACATTAATTACCAAAGTTTTATTTTTTGTGAATGTGACTGTGGCTGGGGTAGCTTCCTTTAACAAGCCTGCCAACTGATATAAAAACCAAACGTTTAAAAGCAGATTGAAGTTTGCAGGCTGGAGATCACAGTAACATAAGCAGAGGTACAGCTGATCAGCTCGGTCCTGTTCCAGAAAGCAGGTTCAACAAATTCTAAGTTTTCGGCTCCAGAACAAGCTGATCGGAGTTGCTTCAAATCAACTCTGAGTGTGAGGAAACTAAGCCGTGATCAGTGCAGCGCTCATCAGCCAATAATGGGTTTGACTGTGGGCTACGCATTTAGCATAAAAGTAAATGAAAAACAAAGTCAGCATTGTCCACTCAGTCATTCTTTACTTAAACTGAATCCAACCAAAATATATCTGAGTTTGGCACAATTACAGTAGAAAATAAATTATCTGTAGACATCTATTGAATTCAATTCAATTGAATTCATCCAGATACTCCGGATGTGTCCTGATTCTCAAACTTATTTTAAAATGCTTTCAGAACCTGAAAGTCGCTGAAGATGCTGAAATCTTCCTGTCATCTCCAACGTGAAAGCTAATGAAAGTGATTACTACAGTAGTGCGCACTGTCAGGCATCAGTGCAGGGCATCTCATGGACAACCTGACAGATTCCTGACTGCCCACAGAGCTAGAAGGATGTATCCTATAGAGCAGAGCCGGCAATAAATCCGTGGTATGCCGTGGTCGCTGACTCTGCTGTTACACTGATGACAGATTTATTATGAAAGCAGCCACGTTAGCCATCATAAACAACAAGCTAACATATAAATGGGATTGGACTGTTTGTATGGACCAGCTTCTGTTCCCCTTGGTGCTTTAAGACTGACTGCACGAATGAGAAAACCTTAAAAGTTGTTTAAAGGAAATCTGTCAGTGAGCAGTTTACTTATAGAGAGTCTGTTGCCCCGGTAACTGACCCGATGTTTAGATTAATCCCGTCTCTAAAACATCAAATCCAGAGTTTTCACTCCAGTTTTCACTAAACCTGCTCTCTGGAACGCGGCCCACGTAAACCGTGGAGCACTTTTAGATTTCACTGAGCTCAGTGAGTCCCGTCAGTTTTAAAACCGATGTGCCGGATCATGTCTTTGCATCTTGTCTTAATATGATTGCATTGGTTCTCCGGACCATGTTAGTCTTGAGTAATGGTTGAAAATTAGGCGACTGGGATTCTTTATGTTGATGAAGATGTTTCGCCTCCCATCCAAAATAACAGAATTCCTGTGATTACTGACGGCGGTGTTGCCAGATTTGGTTTTCCATCCAGCTGCAGGTAAACGGTCGTTTCGTTCGGGCAATAAAATCCATAATGATTAATAACAAAAACAAAACTGGGCTGCATGTAAGGCCATGAGGGGACTTGGCAGTGGTCAAACACTTAATAAGCTCGTTCTCAGCTCTTTAACAATGAAGCTTTCGGCTTCATGTGGCTTTATTTCCCGAGGGACGCCGCAGCGGATGGATCTGCATGCTTGATTTGGTGCAGATTTGACACCGGATGCTCTTTCTGCTGCAATCGCTCTTGCTTGGGATGATGCTAGAAGCCCTCTGTGATCCCGCTCTCTTCCCGAGCTTAAACTCGAGCCCTTCGCATCTAAGGCTGTAACAACAGTAACCATGGTTACAGATCATGTCAGATCCACAGATCGTGGATAATGCGCATTATCCACGATCTGTGACAATTTCGTGCCACGAGAACAATCAGGTGTCTTTGCTTCTGTAACACACACTTGAGCTCAAGCGTTGCTTCACTTATCTCAGCTGTTACTGTTACATTTTGAAGTAAGTGCGCCGCGTGTCTGGCCAATGCTATTACCAGCTACTGGTTTAAGTTTCGAGCTTCTCCTGTGAAAGGCCCCCTGGCTGTCCGAGAAACGATGGCGACGCTTTAACGCTGGCGTCTATGCGTGCGTGTTTGACCCTCTCGCTCTGCTGTTCCTCCCACCGCGGTAAAGTGAGCCGTCATTTGTGAGCCGCGGTCAAGCCAGCCGCCTCCTATCCGCCGCATAAATTTCCTTGCGCTTTTACACCAGTCTTTACGGTAGCGCCTTTTCGCTTTATATCCTGATTGAAAGCCTAGACTCGCGCACACAAATTACAATGGAACAGCCCAATACAGCCATCGTGACAGTCTGGTTGCATATTCAAAAATTCATTAAAAATCATTCTTAAAAGTTGAGGGCAAGCTTTCAACACAATCCTCTTCTCGGACACCTACTTTACCTCTGGGCCAGGTTTTACCCAGATTTACTGTAATATTACTCAGAAATCACAGTAAACTCATATTCAGTGCAATACAGTCAATACACTACAATTATGTTTATTTCAAAAATTCATTAAAAGTCATCCTGAGTAGTTGATGTCCAACTTTCAACAGATTACTTCTCTGGGACACCTACTGTACCTGTGTGCCAAGTTTCATCCAGATTTACTGTAGAATTCCTCAGAAATTAATGGAAACATTTATTCACTCTAATACAGTCAATACAATAGAATTATGTCAATTTTCAAAAATTCATTAAAAATCATCCTGAGTAGTTGAGGTCCAACTTTCAACAGATTACTTCTCTGGGACAGGATGATTTTTAATGAATTTCTGACATTTCCATAATTGTATTGACTGTATCGGGCTGTTTCATTGTAATTTGTGTGCGCGCATGTGCGTGCGACTGTTCGCGCGCGTGCACGTGCGCGCGGGTATAGGCTTTCAATCGGCACATAAAGCGAAAAGGCGCTACCGTAAAGACTGGTGTAAAAGCGCAAGGAAATTTATGCGGCGGATAAGAGGCGGCTGGCTTGACCGCGGCTCACAAATGACGGCTCACTTTACCGCGGTTTCCTCCCCGTGGCTATGCTGTGTCACCACCCACTAGTCATGAGCCAAAGCCCAGGGAGCTACAAGACCGACTTATTACAGAAATGTCTCCTGTTTCTGATTCTTTTCTTTTTTCCTCCTCCTCAGTGGCTGAAAGGCTGAAAAGCCTCCGAGTGCAATGAGCTTAATGTGAACTTGAAAAAGCTGGAAAGTCAAACTGTGCCGTATCTGTTTAGAGTTTAGAACGTGGATGGAGCGTCTGTCCGTTTAAACACACAGCATGACTTTATACACACATTAAACATGACACACACACGCACGCACGCACGCATTGCCTCTCTTGTGTCAGAGAGCACAAACACTACAGCAGATAGTTTTGTAAAAAGGCTCCGTTGTCTTGCCTGCATGCTGCTTTTTGTTTTACATTGTACATAGATGTTAATTTATTTGACATAATGTGTATATTAGTAATCATTGTAGCCACTGACAATGATTGATTTCATACGTTGCCATTTCTGCTCCAGAGCAAACAGTATTTTGGAGGCGACGAGGAGATTTTTGATCGTTCACAGTCCCGCACTTCTCCCCTCCATGTGTAAATCTGTTGAAACGTGTTTGTATAAAAATAGAAGAAGAAAAAAAAAACGAATCCACAAAGATGGAGAACGTGATCAGTCGTACCTTGTTGGTGATTCCTTCGTATTTAGATATAAACGGGGCTCGAGGAGAAGGACGAGGTGGGGGGACTCCAGCGTCCTCAAGCTGCGGCGCTGTCCGTACATTTGTGAATGTGCATGGAAATATTGTGGACATCATATCTATCGTTGTTAGTCGCCCTGCAGAGTACCGTGGGAGGGCACAGGACGAGATCCCAGTCCGGGGAGGACCCACACCACAACAACATGATACCGCTAAACTGATCCACCGTGTACTTCTTGAATATCTGATCAAACTAATGAAGGATCTTTATCTGCTCACTGGAAGCATTTCAAGGTGCTTCGATGTGAGAAAAACAGATGTTTTAGTGATTAGTGTCTGTCTGAAATGTTCAGTGTGTGTAACCCGCTGACAAAAACAAAAAACAGGGTGATTTTGTACAGATGTTACACGATGATAAGCCCTGACATCCCTCTTTTTCCCCTCACGAGTGAAGGTTTTGTTTTCACTGCCTGCTGAAACCTTCACGATGTTTAAGTGCTCGATATCGATGTTGTTTGTACCCTTTTCTCTAAACTAGCTGAACGTGATAGTAACTGTAGTTTGGTAGATGGATGTTCTACTTTGATAAGATACTTTAAAATTGAAAAAGATGACAGAATAACTACATTGTGGCTAAATGTGACTTAAAGAGACATGAAGGGAAAATGTCTTACATGCTGAACCATCCTCCCCGAGTCCCTTTTACAAAGTAGTTTGTACATGTCGAGTGTATAACGCTGTTCTATGATGGTTTTTCTGATGGTATTTGTATTTCTGTATACACTTTGGTGATCCTGTCATATCTGGGTTTTATAAACCACGATTATTTTTAAAGCTCACTTGGCCTCTCGACTCTTCTTTTAACCGCCGCTGCATATTCTGTTCTGCAAACCTTTATCTGCGTCTCCACCCTGCAGCGGGGCCCCGATGCAGCTCTGTGAATATAGAAATAAACCTCAGCACACATGCATTATGGTTCGTTTCTGCACTTTAACAGTGTTCTTTGGTTCCTTTTGCATTTTAGGATTCGTGCTCGTTTCATGTCTGCACTGTATTGTGCGGTTTTGAAGTTGATTCTTCACCCGCTCTTGCGCTTATGTAGGTCTGTCCAACAGCGCTGGCAGCCTTTGGGGATTTGAGGTCTTTCTCTCTTTTCTTTCTTTTAATTCCCAGCGGGCAGACAGACGCCGTCACATTCAGCGTGCCAACCAGGAGAAATGAATCATTGAGAAGCATGAAAATCACGCTTGTTGGCAGAGAGAAAGCCCCCACAAAAATCAAAGGAGAACACGGTGAACTTTGTTGAATCATCATGTAAAAAGCTCTCATAATCCAGCTGAAGCATCGCAGCAGTTTTTCTCCCCTTCAGGGAAAAAAACTGTTTATTTCTAACTTTGGAAGCCACCGCGGCACTGCGTCAGTGTTTGCGTGTCATGTGACCAGTTTACCCAGATACATCTGAGGAACATTTAATGATTTAATTTGTAACAAAACTACAGACTACCGGACCCATTATACTTTGTTTTGTTGGAAAAGCGGACAATGATTATTCTTATTTAAATACAGAATTGTGCAAAAGTCTCATTTCTTTCCATTTTGCTCCGAAAATGGGAAATCGGTCCAGTAATTTATTGAAGCTTGTACAAACAGTGTAAAAGGCAAACACAGAGTTTGTGCATTTCTAATGAGCTTAAAGTCAATATTTGGCACCGCAGTCTGAACTCTCTTAATTCTGTAAGTGTTCAGGAATAGTTCTGCAGGCTCCTTGGAGGACGTTCAGAGCTCTTCTTTGGATGTTGGCTGCCTTTGTTCTGTTGAGCTATGCTTTTACTGCACTGTCAGTATGTTTGGGGTCACTGTCATGCTGAAAAATGAAGCCATTAATAATCAGATGCCTTGCAGATGGTTTTACATGATTAAAATCTGGTGGCACTTTTATTTGTTCATCAATCCATCAAGCTTGACAAGATCCGCAACACCACTGGCTTCAGTCTGCCTCAGATCGTGACACAGCCTATAGCCATATTTGGGCATAAAGACAAGGATTTTTAACCCAAAAAGTCAAATTCAGCCTCAGCTGTTGATTTTTGCTCCAGTACTTATGTAATTCGGCATACCTCAGCCCTGTTCCCGTCCTTAATAATTGCTTCTTTATATCCATATTTTCTCTGAAGCCATTTCTAACCAAGCTTTGGTGAACAGTAGATGGATCAACTGAAGGGCCAGATGTTCTCTCAGGTCCTGTTTCAGGTCATCTACTGTATGCAGTTTTTTGTAGACCACTTCTCTTTTTTACTCATCTAGTTTCCTCAATTTTCTAAATGACACAGATATTCTTTGCTGATCACTTTGTTACTATTTCATGCCTGTCAAACTGTTTCATCTTTGGCATTTTTCATAGATTTCCACTAAGAAATGACAACAGATTCTGTTTTGTGACTGTCAAAACTTTTGCACATACCTTTAAAAATAAATGACTCTTTAGTTATCGAAGCAGCTGCAGGTTTCTACCATTGTCGTTTGAGCTCCAGGTTTTTTGGTCTGTCAGATTATCTCCTCTTTACAGGCTCCATCTGCGCACACAGACACTCCTCAACAGTGACTGATTTGCGTCGGCAAGGCTGTGTTGGTTAAACTCAACGACAAACAAGCTGCTAGTCAACATCTAAGAAGTTCACAACTAGGTTGTTTATTTTATGATAACTGATACAGGATAAATGTTATACATTCTATTTTAACACTGATATTTCGATTTTATTTTCAATGTCAGTATGCAAAAAAAGAACAATGCGAAATTAAACATTTGGTGATGAATATGATACATAATTTGATCTTCATTAATATTAAACCAATTAATCTTAAGGACTCATTGTTGCCCCAGTGATAACTTGTTTAGCTACAACACAAAAAAGGGGGAAATACAAAAAAATAAACAACAAACATCAAGAGTTGGCTGACAGCAAACACTGTAGAGAACCACATGATCTTTAGATGTGTAGATGCATATATAAAAATACAGGATCCCTGTTGTGTGTATATATATGCACATACAGTAATAACGCATTTACTATAGTTGCAGAGCCTGCAGTGGGCCTACAATTAGACAAAAATGAAGAGAGCAGGATACACATACATACACACGTTTACCATAATCTCCCCATATAAACACACAGAAACCAACCAACCGACCCACAGGCAGGCTCTCCGGCTTTAGAGGCTAAAAACTACATTTGACTTAAAAAAAAAAAAAAAAAAGAAAAGAAAAACAAACAGACATTCACATTTCTCAAACAAATCCCATGATCTCATGAGTCCTCACCTGATCAGCTGACTCAGCCGTCAGCCTTATTAACGTTACTGCCACCACAGAAGCTTGAATGATAAAGATGCTGAGGATGATGAACTCCGTTCTTCCCGGTGCGTTCCACTCGTGCAGCCAATCAGGGCCGAGCTGGCTCTCGTTGATTACTTCACTGTCTGTTGGCCCTCGTCCCCACATCGTCACTCCTCTCGCTCGCTCACTGACTCACTGCGTTTCTGCCAGTTTCTTCATCCGTGAGTCAAAGTGAGTGAGCGAGCACGTCGTGGAGACACGACTGCAGCTGTTTATGTCTGTGTTTAGTGTACGTATGTCCTTTGCATTCATGCATTTACCTGTGTGTGTGTGTGTGTGTGTCTGTGTGTGTGTGTGCACGCATTACTGTCCATCTCTGTGCAGGCCTCTACGGTGAAGAAGGGGCTTTGCTTCCGCTGTAATGAACCTGGTATCTGTTGACCATCTGCCCCTTCACTTCAGTCGAGAGGCAGGTAGTCTTGCAGGGGATGAGATCCTCCTCGTCTTCGCCCATTAGCCAGTTCTGTACGGAGCGTTCAGCCGAGGCTGTAACGTGATTGGTCAGCCAGCTCTGGTGCCACTTGTCGAAGCGTTCGTGCTGGCTCGCTGCCACTCTGTGCTGCGACTGTGAAGGAAGAAGACAAACTGTCAGAGACTTGTCACTGAGAGACAAAACCGGATTTAACAAGCAGAAAACTAGCAGGGTTGGATTTCTTTTCTTCAGCAGAGCTCTGATGAGACCCACGCGGAGGACGGATGTCTAAATTTAAACTTAGATGCCAGCCTACCTTCCTGGCCTTGACGAGGGCCCCTCTGCGGTACATGTAGTCCTCAGAGTTCATGACAAACACCATCTTGTGAGTGTTGAGTTTAAAACGACAGTCGAGACTGCCGGCGTTTTCCACGCCCAGCTGGCGGTGCCACTCTCTCCTGCAGCGCATCGCCTCCACCTGTCGCACTTGCCAGCGGCGAAAACGGCGCAGGTTCCTGAAAAAAATGGAGACACGGTGCGGATTACAAAAACTGCCTTGACGTATTCTCAGGGTTCCTGAAAGACATCCGTTATACCCTGTTGAGCTTTACAAATGTTATCTGAGATGACAGCAGATCTGTCATCAGATACCTTTAACAGAGCGTTCCCATAATGCTACCAGCTGAGGCACAACGAGCCAAACATAAAAACATGAAATCAATCAAAATCTATTTGGGGACACAGTTTTGTAAGTTTTACTTGATTTTTAGTTGAACAAATTCTGTCTAGTCTAATACACAAAAGAAATGCACCATCACAGCACAACGTTTATTAAAAATAAGACACGTAACGCAGGAGGTGTGCAGGAATTCAAATGCACTTTGGTTTCTCTTTCCAAGTATAATGAAATATAATATATTACAGATTCATTTCCACTGTCACACCTTTATTCTGCTGTTATTTATACTGCCACATAAGTAGAAACAGTAGAAACATCTGTCATACCTGGGCAGAAATACGGGCTTGAAGAAGTAGCCCTCTGCTTGAGAGCACAGACTGGACTCTGTTCCTACAAACTGCTCCATGTAGCTCGACAGGCACTAACAGAGGAAAGTTCCAGCGTGTTTAATCAAAGTCCAGTTATTCATTTCCAAGTTTCTGGTATGTAAACAAGTTTAGAAATTGTTAATAAATAAGTGTTTACCTGAACATCTAGCGGGTCATCAGCCTGGGCCTCCTCAGTGTCCAGCAGCTCGATGGTCATTGTCACTTGACCCTTGTTTTGAATAAACATCACCTGATGACAAAAATGAAACACCCATGTTTGAATGACCTCACTACACCTGAATCAAAACTATGACCCAAAAGTGTGACAAAGTGAAGCAGTGGGCAGCCATCGGGCGCCCGGGGAGCAGTGTGTAGGGGAGCAGTTCAGTGGATTCGAACCACCAACCTTCCGATCATGGGGCCACCACTCTACCTACTGAGCTATCCCTGCCCCAATAACAATAATAAACTACATCTCCCCCCACCCTCCTCACAAAAGTGTTATACTGTGCGGTCAGTAGTACAGCGTTTCTCATCCCTAGCATGCAGATAAAATTAAAATTTAAAAAGATAAAATTACTGAACACTGTGCTGTTTTCTCAATTGAACAATAACATCTTTAAAAAAAAAAAAAAAAAAACAAAGCAAGCAAACTGTTTGGATCCCAGAAAAGCATTTCCATTCTTCTACAACCGGTAATCAAGTATTCAACAGCTGTTATCAAAGCGTTAGTACCAGAGAAAGGTAGCATCTGATTACATTGAAGTGTAAACGTGTTTATCACGCTGTGGTACAGCTGGCTGTCATAAAATAATTTCAGGTCCACAAAAACGTAGTTAAATCTCAGTCATTAGTTGGAAGGTGAAATTTCAATCGACTGCACCAAAGGCCTCAACAGCATGAGAAAAATGTAAAGAATGAATCCTTGGGGAAAAAAATACTTGGACTGGAGGAGTGAGCTGGCTTTTGTTTTCCTACAATCACGATCGCTGTCCGTAAAACATTCCTTTACAAAAACAGCTTAAGTGATGCACTTTCCTTTTATGGGTACATCTAGTCTTCTGAAATTTTTACCGTCCTGTGAAATCGCAGAGCAGCATATTTTTACTGCAGAGAAGGATAATCTGAAATAGTTTCACTACTTCAAACAACAGCTGTGTGTCAGGGCCAAGCGTTTAACCCACTGGACTCACCTTGAAGCAGTTCTCTTCGGCCATCACTCGCTCAGCTTTCCACTGGTAGCTGGTCTCCCAAGCTGCTCTAACACACTGTGAGGACAGGTTTCCCCCGGCTGCCCCTCGTTTCCTCTCAGCCAGGTAAAGCTCAACCACTTGCAGACACACCTCGTCGCTCACCAGGTGCTGCAACTTTAGTCAGAGAGGTAAATATTAGAATATGCCAGTGTTCACATTACAGAGTCACGGGACTTAGAGAATTAACCTGTGTGTGAAACTGTTTACCTGTCGGATGATGTTGTGGATGACTTTGTCGATGGTGAAGCCGATATAGGCGTGGATGGTGAACATCTCCCTCAGCGTGTCCTCATATTGTGTAGAGTCCAGGTTGCCATCAAGCAAACTGCGCACCATATCGAGGAAAGCTGGGTAATACTCCTCTAACTCCACCTCACCTGTGGAAGGGGAAGGACAGCACTTTTGTTAGAGCAGCTTATCCGTGTGGATGTGCAGTGGAGACTAGGGCTGCACGATACTAGGAAAACCTGCGATGTGCGATAACTGTGATCAATATTGCGATAACGATATGACTTGCGATAAAATAGCAAAACAAAAAAACAAATACATAATTTCTGTTTTACTGCAACAGTTTTATTTAAAGAAAGCTGCTGTATTAGCAGAGTAACACCAAAGTGCACTTTAACATTGAAACATTGCCCCCATAAAAAGTGTCTGAGGCTTGAATTCTGAAAGACATCCTTCCCGGTCTCTAGAATTCGTTTTGAATAAACATAACACACTTGTCGGTCTTCTTTAAGATCCCAGCTGGCCAGCACCTCACGTGATACACGGGCTGTATTTTCACTAGTGTGAGAGTCTGGAAAACACACAGTCTCTAGACACCGTGTTTTCAGTTCAGGGTCTACGGTGAGGAAGTGCACTGTGAAGCTCATATATGGTTCCGTTGTACGACTTGACCATAGGTCTGTAGTTGTTGCGTAGTTTTCAGCTTGGCTCAGTTCAAACGTGACGGTCTTGCGGCATGTTTCGTACATTTGTGGAATGGCAACATGGGAAAAGTAGTTTCGTGAGGGGATGCGGTATCTCTGGTCCACTTTATGACTGGTGAAGCCCTCTCTGCTAACTGTATTTATAGGCATCATGTCTTTAGCCAAAAAAATGTGTAATGGCCTCTGTTATTTCTTTGTAGCGCTTCGACGTTTTCTCATAAGGAGTTCCACTTGAAAAACTCTGATACAGAGACGGCTGTTGGACTGCGGTGCTCTTTGTCTTAACATTAGCGACCTTTGTTTGGCTAGCCCTGTCTTTCTGGAACTCTTCAAACTGTTCTCTGTGGTTGTGTTGAAGATGATGGTGGAGTCGTGTTTCCTCTGGTGGTTGCCACGAGTGTTCGGCAAGTGTTGCAGAGCACCTGTGTTTGGAGAACGTTGTCTTTATCAAATCCAAAGTACCTCCAAATAAGCGAGGTACTTTTTTTTTTTAGCCACGAGTTCATAGTCAGTAGCGTTCTCGTCATGCGTCTCGCTCTCAGCCATTACAACTCTGACTCGGTGCTGCAGCGTTGTTCGTTCCCCACCTGAGTAGGAGGCGGGCCTCTAATCCATTTGATTGGTTAATGCCGTGAAGGGCTCTATTCGACTGGTCAAATGTGTAAAGGGGTTTCTTTGGTCAGTTCGATTTATTGTGCAGGCCTAGTAGAGACCCTGTCCCAGCAACCAAAAGCAGTTATTTACAAAAGGCAGGCCTGATGTGTGTTTGAAGAACAGATTCTTCTGATCTGAAGAAGGGTTGCAGCAACAAGTCAGTTATCAGAAACTATCGGTTAAAATGACTAAATATTAGAAAGTTTCTCAAACAAGAGGCTTTTCTGTGTCTTATATTACAAGGAATGTAATATTGTGGCCTAAGACACTCTACATGTACAGCTTGTAATATGCTGAACAAGAATTTAGTTTGTTTTTGATAACCAGTAAACCTTGTCCTAAACAGACTTTTAGAAAAGTGCCTTTAACTGGTCCATACAGGTCCTGCAAATCTGTTCAGAGCATCAAAAAGTCTTTCACCACAGATTTCTTCCCTAAACAAAACACAACAATGCTACTACAACACTCAGATTCTGAACAAAGTCAACTAAATAAAGGTTGACACGTAGCATTAGTAGAACGATCATTTTTCAAACGTTATTTTATTGCCGTGCTGTTTTAAACACTGAGAAATGTTTCAACATATCTGGAACATCATTCCCTTTAGCAAACATTAATCTTATTTAACAGTGTGACTGACACCAATTTAAAAGCACATTCTGATTCAGTGCACATTTATTGAAGCTAATTATCTAATCGTCTTGATGAAGTAACTTGTATATTACAGCGTGTGATTATTGCTCAGTGATCTGGAATAAAGCTTACCTGTCTACATCACAGCTGACCAACCCCACTTAAAAATCAAACACCTGACGACTGTAAAGATGTGAGTAACTGTAAACATAGACTGGACTTACTGGGCTGCTTGAGGCGGAGCTCCATAGCGAGGTCACACGCCTTTTCCCTCCGTCCCTCTGCCATCAGCAGCCTCTCTCTGCTCTGCTCAGCTCGATGCTCCAGCAGCTGCCGTTCTGCTTGTCGGTAAACCCGCAGCAGCCGCGAACACAGAGTCTGGTGCAGCCGCAAAAAGAAATACCAGTTGTTGTTGACAAAAAACAGGTTGTAGACACCATCCAGCTCCTTTTGGTGCTCTGCTTCGGGGTCACGAAGGTCCACCTTCTCCCCGGCTGCACCCGAGCTCATCTCCATAGGTGTAGACCCCAGGGTCGGTGTGGATCCAGCAGGCTGGCTTATGCTGCTTGAGGTGGTCGAGGCTTCGTTTTCTGCAGGTTGGGATGGGCTGCAGCGCCTCCTCCTGGAATCACCGTTGAGCTGCTGCTGCGGTTGGGACTGGGTCTGGGACTGTGATTGGACAGGTTGGGGTTGAGACTGACAACTGCTGGCTGCTGCTCCTGATGCATTATTACCATTTCCTCCTCCGCCTGCTGCGGTGGTGGCGGTTCCACCTCCTCCTTTATCGCCTCCCTCTTCCAGCTCAGCCTCCTCATCCGTCCATTCTTCAGTATCACTGAGCTCACCGCGGCGGGAGAAGAACAAGTCGGGGACAAAGTGCTGGATGATGCGTTTGATGTGGTCCTTGTCATCTTTGTGAATAGTTGGTTGTCGTTTAACGTGGTAGATGATGAGTGAGGCAGCATCCTCCAGGATTTGTTTGTCCTCATAAGTAAACACCATGTGAGGTTCACTGGATGAGGCTGAACCATTACGGCTTTGTTGGCCAACACCACCTTCTTCTGTGCTCTGCTCCTGACGCTGAGGTAAAAAGAAGAAAATCAGACAGCAGAAGGAAACTCCTACAGGCCAAGCAGAAATACGGAAACCTTTGACACCAAGAGGTTTCACTGACCTCTGACAAATCCCTTCAACAAAAAAACCCCACCTGCACTCAATGTCCTTTGACTGAAACACACCATCTTCATTATGAGCCATGGTGTTAGAGCAAAGCCACTTAAGGAAAATTTTATAGCTCTGTTCTTACTAAAAATGCTACTAGAGTAGCTTTGCATACTCACAATTCCTAATAATGTTAATTTATTTCAGTTCAGGCCCTCAACTCATCTCCTGTCTGGAAAAACTGTTTTAGCTCCTCCCCCTTTAAGCCCACCCTCCTCATAAGTTAGCTGTCCTCTAATTGGCTGTCCATGACAAACAAAAGGTTTGAACAGCAGGAGGCGGGGCTGGTGGTCAGAGCTTTGCCCAGGGATTTTGGCTCATAGGGATTACCCATCACGTATACAGACCTCAACAGGTCCACTTTAGTAACGTCAACGTGGACGCGAAATCCTAAAGAACCATCAGAAGTTTGAACAAGTTAAAATGTCAAATGTGAAACTTCAGTCAGGTGACGCATGTTGTGCACCTGACTGATGAACTGTAAGCACCAGAATAATCTTTTTAAATTTTAGAAAATGTGAGAGGATAATAGTCAGGTTACACTATAATGAACGCTTTTATACCCTCTCACTGAGTCTGACTCTTCTTATGATTATACAAAAGCGATTATGCAGGACTGCTATATCAGGCTTCACACCTCGTTATCTTTTCATCACCATTCAAGGTCGCGAATAGAGGAGTGTTTACCTCGTCGTAGATGCTTTCAATCTCATTAAGAAGACTTTTCGACCGCAGGGCCTTCATATCGTTCTGTTTGAAGTTGACTCCTTGGTGGTCGAGGGACTTCAGGTAGGCCTTCTCGTACTGCTCCCTCCAAATCTTATTGAAACCCTGCTGGGCCTCTCGCCACTCTTCCTCCTTAGCTTTCAACCTGGAGAGGAAAGAAAAGCTTTAAAGTTGACGCCTAAAAAAAAACATTCATGTAGTTGAATCTATTTTGTCACCACAGTGCGTTTGTTTTTTCACATGTTAGACTGGAAGGAAAAAGGCAGTTCTTCAGAAAGCACTATTCGTGTAGCAGGGTGCACAAAGACCTCCATGTTGATACAAGGATTTTGCTCACGCTGTCAGCAGCTGAATATTCCCATCATATTGTCACTTGCTTAAATCTCTCAGCTGGTCATGTAAACAGAAGTATAATCAACAGTTTTCCTTCTATAGCCACAGTGATGTAAACATTAGATGTGTTGGTTCAACATCCTGCTATTTCATATGCATATGAAAGAATATTGTGGCTATAAGGCTTAAAGTGTCTGCACATGTCAGACGTCACTGGGGAATTCTGAGATAAAGAGATTGTCCTGACCTCTTCAGCACCACAGGCACAGCAGTAGCAGGACTCCTCTTCAGTCCCTCGATGATCTCAGGGGCTTTGTCGCCATAGATACGATACACCGCACGACGCTGGATGACCTCAGAGGTGCCGCCCAGGCAGTCGTCTAATCTGAATCGGTCCTGGTCCTCTGGTGAGAGGCGAGAAAGCTTCTTCTGGACACTCTCTAGGACTCTGATGGTGGCCAAGTTTGTCTCCAGAACAACATCCAACTAAAGAATAAGTGTTAGAGACGGCTTTTAGAGGGCATCTTCTAAAGCTTAGCACCACGCGATATATGTGTTTAAGAATAAAACATCCTCGGGGTCACCAAATATATTTACTACTTGTTAAAAACGCTAACATTAAGATGCACATACCTCAAATCTTTCATCCTCACAGCGATGCAGCTGCTCCTCATAAGGAGTCTTCTTGGAGCTAACAAAGGTTGAATCTTCTGACCAGGAGGGGAAAGACACCCAGGTGTCATTCAATACCTGCACACATACAGATAAAAACATGAGTTTTCATGCCAGCACACTTTTCTATGGTAACACTTTAAAGATTGCTTTTTATGCACCTTGATATTTTTACTCTGGACTTCAGAAAGTATAATTAAGTTACAATATGATCGCCCGATCAATCTGCTGTAGCACAGATCCCTTTAAGGCATCTTTCTACTGATTGGGTGCCCCTCACACACAAAATATTTGAAGAGAGGGTACGTGAGGCTGCCGTGCTGACAGAACGCCTTATTGTCATTGTCAAGAACAATGATCGCAATTTCATTGTTCTTCACAATAAATAAATAAATACTAAATACTAAATATTTTAGGGGTATGCAGGAAAGGTTCAAAGCAGCCTGGAGGCTGAGCCTCAGCGATTACTTGTACATATGCTGCCTTTGTTATTTGAAACTTTTCTATGAGAAAAGGAAAAACATATTTAAGCTACATACTGCCTCCCTGTCCTTACTGTACTCATCTGATTCTGCATAACCATAATCAACTACCAGCTACCAGGCCATTAATTAGGATTTCTTTCCCTCAACATGCTCCTGATGACTGCTAAGTAATAGACGCTTCTGAAGTTACAATCCTAATATGGCAGTAGGGTCAAAGTTTCTATTAGGTGGTCACACGATGTGCATACTACTGAGCAAACAGTACGTCTGTGTATACATGTGCTCCTAACTGCATGTGTAACCTTTTGCCATGGTTCAACATTTTCAAAACCGAGTTCCTGTTTTTGTGTACTTTGCACTCGAGACAGAAACACATGCACAAGCAATACACTTTCCCCCCGTTGGTTTCCCACCATTTCACTAAAATACAGGTGGCAATAAAGTGTGAGAAAATGTGGGAAGACTGACTCGCAGCTTCATTCAGACACGCCCACAACAATCAGAAAGAGAGCAATGATGTGCTCCACAAGATATTCACCATATCTGCAAAACGTTACATCAGTGATGCATAAAGTGACATATGAGGTCAGAGTCTTGTACATCACTGTGGTTATTCAGAGTTTTGAAAAGGGAATAATTTATAGTGTTATTTTCTGTTAGATACTGATCAGGGATAGGGTTAGATGATCAACTGAAAGGTTCCATGTCAAGTCTTTGCTGGATTTTATTTTCCCCATTTCTTAAGGACATGACTTTCAGATATTGTTCATCTACTGTAGAGAATTGTTTAGGTTTGACACTCATTTTGTCTGCAACCTGTCCGGTTTTCCACTTCCCTCAAACTTTTTTGCGGACACACTGCACACCATACTGACAAGTTTCTGCTAATAGCTTTTTAGGAATTGACTTGCTGGCCTAGAAATACTATTTTATGCCTGTCAAGCTGTTCCCATCGGCATTATACAGATTCAAAATGGCATGGTTTCAAAACATAGTGATAGTAAAATGTTTCAAAAAAACAGCTGATTAGAAAATTAAATTGATTAGTTGCGTGCAGAGATACAGTAACGCGTTACCATAATCCGATTACTTTTTTCAAGTAACGAGTAAAGTAAGGGATTACTATTGCAAAAACGGTAATTAGATTACCGTTACTTTACCGTAGGAACGCTGCGTTACTGCGTTACTAAAACCGTGATTTTTTGCGAGAATGTCTCATGACAGTGACGTAAGCGAGTGCGACGTTGGTGACAACAGCTGTGTGCAGATCAACAGTGGATCATATATCGAGTGCAGAGAGAGTATGAGCGTGCAGCGTTTAAAGCGTGGAAGCACTGACCTTACTTTGAGTTTGATTCCATAAAAAGTGACAAAAACATTAGTGTCCGCTGTGCGTGGGAAGAAAACTTCTTTTTACAGCGAAAAAAACCCCTAAACTTCCAACAAGCACCGAGTAGCTACGACGTAATGGGAAACTCACAGAGAAACTCGCGGATTCTTCCACTGACCGCGGCACACCTGCACCAGGGTAACCCTCCGCCTGCCCCACTCCTGCTTTACAGGTGAAAATGACTTTATTTATTTTCTGCTGTGTTTTACTTGCATCTATTTGAAAGACTGAGTGTAAACACAAAAAATATTTTATTTATGTGCTGGAATGTGCAGAAAATAGGTTTAAATGTTAAACTAATTTCTTCCAGTCAGAGAATGTTGCAGATAATTAAATTTTTGCTTGATGCATAAAGTTAAAAGATTAAAACTAATAAAACAAGTTTTAAAAAGAGACTTTTCCATCTGATTACATTTTGTATGATGGATTATGCAGAAAAAGTAGAATTGGGCTGAAAGATCTATCGCTTTATCACCTACTCAGGTTGTAAATCGTGTTTTTAAAAAGTAACTAAGTAATTAATTACTTTTGAAAATAAGTAATCAGTAAAGTAACGGGATTACTTTTTTGGGCAAGTAATCAGTAATTAGTTACTGATTACTTTTTTCAAGTAACTTGACCAACACTGGTTGCGTGTTACATGTAGACAACACCGATTCATCACTTGCGAACTTGAACAATTCAATGTTAAGTTGATCAAATTTGTAATTTAATATTCAAGTCAAACAAACTTAAAGAGGGAAAGTCGACACTCAAGATGTGATTTTGTAAAAGCCTGCGCGTTTACCTCAAGCAGCTACAAGCATGCAAGCTGTAACTTATGGACTGATGTTTATCAACCAGGGTTGATGATGAAATAAATGTGGGGTAAAAACAAAAAAAAGAAAGAAAAAAAAAAACTTGTCAGCAAGATTCAGCCCTGTGTGCATAAGAGCTTACTAACAGCAGCTGTTTTCATAAAGGAAGAGCTTCGAGACATCCTCATATTTGGCAGCCTGAAGGTGTGAGACAGAAACTTAAGTTGGCAACCTCGCCCACCCCCTCATGTCATGTGAGGTTTAGGGAGTCCTCAAAAACAATGACATTCTTAGGTGAGCTGATCGAGGGACAAAGGCACAAAAGAGGCATGCAAAGATAACAGGAATCATAATATTGTGCGTATCTAGACATCAGTTTCTATGCATGCAGTTCAAACTTGTGCTATGTTGAAAAAAAATAAACATTTAAATTCAGACATCAAGCCAACATGTTAAGATGCTGTCAAAGAAATAATAAGGAACAGATGAAAGGGGCTCAAATGCACACAGATAACTTTAAGAAATGAATGACGCAGTGGTCTTTGTTTGGTAAACTCTTAAGTAGATATACCTCCTTGCATAAGGCCGTGCGCCCACTGCATTTAGGCTGCTGGTAGGTCTTGGGCAGTGCTCTATAGCTGGACCCCAGGCGCTTGCAGGAGGCATAATCCACCTCCCTGCCCCCTCCTCCCTCCATGTAACGATCCGACAGCCCTGACACAGCATGAGAGAGCTCTTTGTCCCCGAGAAATGACTTGAACTGTGTGTACAGTTCAGGAAACTTCCTGCAAGGATATGGACAAAATTATTAATGACAGATAACTGAAGTACATCTGGTATTTTCAGCTAGTATAAAAAGCCCTGTGACGACCATTTAGAGATAACTTTCAAATTTGTAAAGTTGACCTGAATGTCATATCTGAAAACAAACAATATCTTAATATTTGTTGCCATTTGCTTCACTAACACTGGATATTAGCATCATAAACCATTTCCACTTTAGTTTGTCTCTTTCTATCCATCTCAAAATTCTTTCCATCCACTCACCCCAAGAAAGGAGTAACAAGCTGTAGCAGCTCGGCTCCTGAAACGACTTCTTGGTTAAACAAGGCGATGCAGCGCAGGAAGTTCTCATATACTTCCTGGCTTTTAAACAGGCGACGAACCTAAACGACAGTTGGGTTGACAATAAAATTCGCTCAATCACTTTAAAAAATAAAAAAAAGTTTCAGTTAAAAACAAAAAGAAACAAAAAGAAAAAACATTATGGGATTAAAAATTTAGTATAAAAAATTAAATAAATAAAATCCAGAATTACAGCCCAGAAGAATAATCCCTCACCTTATCAAAGAAGGAAAATTCTCTTAAGACTCCATGTTTGCCAACCGAAGCAAAGGACTGATCTTTGGTACAGGAATACTTCATTTTTTTCTAAATAAAGAGAAGAATAAAATCTGAACATCACAAACTCGACCGCTTTTGGAAAATCCCAAAGAGCTGTTGAAACTTTTAAAGAAAAGTTCGTGTTGTGCAACACAAAATTATTTTCTAGCAAATGAGTTGGTGCTGATGAAATGAAGTAAAGGAATGCAAATACTCTGTAATTATGTTACAAGCTTGTGAGACACATTTTGCCCAGCATGTTGCAGGCTGTAATGTCCATAGTAGTAAATGACATACATCACGGGGCTTACATGCAACACATTAACTTATAGAAATGACTCAATGTAACAGATTAAAAATAAACTGGTATTCAGTAAGTTCTCTTCAATTAAACTGTTACTGTGTTACTCAACAATTATGAAAATAAAGAAATTTACCAAAGTAAAAGCAAATAAAAAGTCCATAAGGGTAACAGTCGTTCTGTAGCGTCTGTAACAAGAATGGTGTCTTTCAAAGCTCCACCTCTCTCTCTCTCTCTCTCTCTCTCTCTCTCTTGTTTTTAATTAATTGTGAATACGTCAGAATTTTAGACCCTATTTCACAAGATGATGAAGTTGCAAAAACAATCATAAAACGTAGCATTTGAGCTCATAATGCACAGCTTTTGTCTCTTTCACTGACTGACCCGCTGAAGAGAGAAGAACTTACCTTGAGCAGTGGGGACATATGCTGGAGAAGTATGGGCCTCGGCCTCTTTTTGTTCTGTTTGGTTATCGTGTCCTCTTCCTCTGTTCTTTTCAGCTGCTCTTTCCCCCCGGTGAGCGAACTGCCTGTGAACTACAGAAGAGGAGGCACGTGGGCAAAAAATGCTCAGTAGTACTTCTTGGGACTTTGGGAACTTCTTAGAGAACTGACTGACAGAAATACAACGTTTTTGACAAGTTATATATTCAGCTGTTCAAAAGTGGCACTTCACTGTGACTGTGTGAATATTATCATGATGGCATTTCAGAGCCGTAAATATACAAAATGTCACTGTTGTAAACTGTGTTAAAATAACTGGAAATGAGAAATGTTGCTTTCGTGCCCGACTGCAAATTGTTTCTGTTCAAACTGTGCAGATTTTCATCTCCTTCCCAAGTGGAACATCAGAAATCTCCGTCTATGCTGCTCAACTCACCAGTGATCTCTTGGCATCGGGCAAGAATTGTCCAAACTCAGCCAGCAGGTCTTCTTGTCCCTTGAAGAGACTGGCAACTTTAGAAAACACCTCATCTTCTGTCATCCCACTGCTGCCTCGACTGCCTCGACTCTCCTTCACCTCCAGCTGTTCCTTCTAAAATGTTATAGAGATATAGGGGAGACACACACACACACAAAATAAAAACAAAACTCAGAAACTGCAAATAAAAACCCAACACCTTTTATGCTATGAATATGCAGTATTCATGGCCTTACTTCTACAGTACCTGATATGTGTGAAGAATTTCTAGGAAGGCTCTATAGATCTCTGGATGGTCCAGGAAACGGTTTTTAATCTTGTTGACGTAGCTGATGGCGCTATCAAATTCTACGGGGCTCGTCTCTGAGGCAGGCGGGGACACAGATGAGGTGGCTGCTGGATTTTGGCTCTCTCTGCTGGTCAGGGGAAGAGAAAGTCTGCTGGGAGGCTCTGGAGGTCCTGCTGCTGATGAAGACAGGGGCTCTGTTGTGGCCACCTTGACTTCACTGGTCTGGGCAGGTCCCACTTCAGAGTGAGAGGAAGAGGCGCTACCCGAGGTTGCAGCAACAGCAGGAGCGACAGGACTCTTCCCCTGCGGGCTTGGGGATACCTGCACAGAGATGCATTAAGAAAAAGACTGTTTATTTACGACTTGGGGAGAAATATCTGTTTGTATATGCCGGTGCAGGTGCAGCTAAAATGATGACGTAAACCAACTTTAATGTGCTTGTGTTGCTGCAGAAATATTAAACACTCAAACATAAGTTGGCTCTGTGGGTTCGTTTTAAATCCCTCTCTTAGCAGTGTATAAACTCTATATAACACAATAACAATTGTAATTGTAGACAAAAGGTACACAGTAAACATAAAGCACTAAATATTAAAATGATTTAACAGAAAAAGTTTACATAAACTTTCATAGGTTTTAGAAAAGAAACGCATGCATTATGCATACTTTATGCCTAATGTTCAGAAAGAAAAGTGACTGGATGTTTATATGAATGTACTTGTAATCTAAAGTCAGTATTAAAGGAAAGTAGTTCTGATGCAAATCCCAAGTCACACTAACATTACACCTAAGATTGCCCAAATCCCATTATCTTGCCATCCACTACCTAAGCACGATCCATCTCTCAGAACAAAACATCCCTGGAAGTTAGTTCCCAGCTTTTACTTTAAAATAATAAAATTGTACACAGAAACTGAAGGAGCTGACACATATAAAAGTTTAACTCAATCTGACACGGACCAAATGCCACAGAGTGAAATCATTACAAATTCCTCAGTGTAGTCGTTTTTGTGTCACACCGTAAAATTCTTTTAAAGTCTAACATAGATTCCTAATCTCTGAAATTCTTTTTTATATACAACTTGTATATATTTGGCTCTTTGTGATGAGATTTAAGTGCTTGTTTCAGCCAAAAATGCACAGGAAGAAGCAGAACTCCAGCTGAAATTTTGTTAAACTACAAAGCTGCTGTCACATTTTGTAGTGAAATCTTCGTGAGGGCTTTTTCAGGTAGATCATTCAGCTGAAGTTCAGGGCAGTAGAGCCACACCTGTTTCCTCCTAAGATGTTCTGTGGTCTTAAACATATAATGCTGTCAGCATACACTGCTGTACATTGCTTTACTTATATCTGATATCTCTTTAAAAAGAGTATCTTACCTGTGCAGAGAAAGGAGACTGAAGGAAAGCCATCCCATTCTTAGGGACCTCTATCCGATACCCCGGTGGCAAGAAGGCATTGAAGCCCAAGACGAGGTCTGGGTGTCCATGAAACAGTTGTGATACACGGTTTATCACTCCCGGTGTGTCGATGCTATTTCAGAAGACATACAGATAGTTTAGAAGTTTGGTTGAGAAAGATTGATTAACTACTTCTCTCAAACACCACAAAGCAAAAACAGAAAACAAGTTATTAATAAGCGCTACACATGTTAGCTTTAAAGAAAAAGGAGCAAAGAGGATTTGCTTTTAGTCCTCGTTTCATTTCAAGATAATAATACCAGTTGCATAATTACAGTAAGAAGCTATGTGCAGTTTCATATGCACTGATAAACTCCAGATTGTGAAACAGAACTAGTCAAGGATTAAACAGCACAACGTAATGAAACTCCATAAACAAGCAGCACAATCACCATCTAAAGAATATGTATGGGAATGTATGTCATTAAGAATGCATTACTAGAACTCCCATTACTTCTGGTTTTCACCCTGGCAGAAGTACAGCTGCCAGTTGGTCACAAGATTATACAAAAACCATCAAGCTGAATTTCATAAGACTTGGTGGCGTATGGGTAAATGAAGATCCCACTGTATTTTAAAGTGGATCTGGACCACCTCCCTTAAAAACTGCACAACAGAAATCAGTGTGCTCCCTGTGTGCCCCTGTGTAGTAGTTACTTGTGGTTTGTTTGCATAAATGCCCAATGATACCTCTGCGACTTGAACTCCTTCATGATGTCGAGAAACTTGTTATATATCCCAGGGTCATTCGCAAAACGAATTTTGACTTGGTCCAGATATGACAAGGCATCTTCAACCTAAACATGGAGAAGAGGAAGAAAAAAATCAGTACAGAACAAAGCACAGGCAGTCTCAGCTGGATGTATGGAGCAGCATTTTCCCCAGAATCCAGCCACGGTGCTCACGGTGGATGATTTTACAGCTACAAAGCTTGTTTATAGATTTCAAATGCTACGTTTTGCATTATTAATAAATGCATTTATTTCCGATTTGTACTATAAAATTACAGGTAGCCCCATCGTACAGATTTGTTTCAGTGCTGCATACGTGAAGTTACGTGAATGCTGACTGATTTGTTCACTATCAGCCAAAGTGCAACATCAACAAATCCTCTGGTTAGCAGTACAAGCTGTACAACTAACGCTAAAATAAATAAATAACTGGGCATACACAAGAGACACCAGGCAGCTTTTGTTCATTACTCCACTGCTTTCTTTCGCTACCACAGCTAGGCTAGTTTAGGTTGCGCTAAAGGGGGAAAAATGTCTTCACACAAGCCATTGTCACAAATAGTCCACATCTTAAAGAGGGTTGTTGTAGCTAACGTTTAGCCAGGAGCCAGTCGACTCACGATAATAACTCCACCAACACTTGCAACACCTACCCGCATACAAATTTATACAATATGTTTAGTCACAGCTGGTCCCCGGCCAACAGTGTCGCGTTGGCAAAAACAGTACGACATATTAAAACACTACTATAACAAAGAAACGTGTACTGAAGCTGCTAATGAAGTGAAATAGCCGTTCTTGGCTAGCCTGGCTGACGTCCTCCACTTTGTTCGGGTGGCTGAAAAAACGAACAAGGAGGAACTTCCCACAAGCGAGGTCTGAGTTAACGTTTGCTCACAGAAGCACTTATTGATATGGCAAATGAGAAAGTACCACTAACTGTGCCACTCCACTGTCACTCGCACATCCACTAAACGAAACATAGCTTCTAAATCCAACATTAAATGTTAACGTTAGGCTGTTTAGCAATGAATTACTTTTAATAGGCCAGCGAGCTAACTAACGTTAGCCAGCCGTTCCTTTCACTACTCTCGACGACAGAAGAGAGAAAGAGAAAAAAGCCTCAAATCCAATGCAATGATCCGACGAACAAAATGGTTCTGACTCTCAGCCACTTTTCCCTTGTCATGTCCGTTGTCTCCTTACCTTCAGCTTCTGGAAGTGCTGCTGCTGCACTTGCTTTTGTGTTATAACGTAAGGCTTGTCTTGAATTTGGTTTATTTGCTTCGCGGTGCTGTGCGCCTGAATCTTCGCCATTATCCCGGCGACAGGAGGCTCGAGAGCCGCTACCACAACTTAAGAGGGAAGCTTCGGCGTTACCTCCAGTTGTTGGCTAGCCGACAAACCTTGCTCTCGGTCGGGAAGCCAGCCTGCCAGCAAGCAACCCTACTCTGCCTAGCTGGACAGTCTAGGTACAGAGGCAAAAAAAAAAAAAAGGACGGGAAATCCAGCAGAATGAAGGTTGATGACAGACAACCTGCTACTCTCGGTGACTTTGATGAAACATCACCATCGAATTAAACGAGCCCAGGCAAGAAGTATCGGAAAATAAGCCCAGAGACAATGGTTACCGTTTTTCGTATTTAAAAAAAACTAAAGCCTGTCTCTTTAAATTCGGCGGCAGCGCTCTGTCTTGGCGTCCGGAAGCCAGAGTAGGAGTGAAAAAAAAAAAGTGAAAAATTGAACTGCGCAGTCGCAGCGATGGGAGGAGCTGAGTTCACAAGAATCAGATTGCTCCACTCCCCCTTCACTGCTACAAAGGAGCAGCGCTACTCCATGCAAAGGATGGCTGCACACTCCACAACGGTGCCCACGGAGCTCGACGGTGGACCGAATGCCGACTGTGAGAAAGATCGATACATGGCTATTGATAGACACCTACGGCTCATTCAGAGGGCATTCACAATGGATTCAGCTTGGTTTTCCAATGCAGGAGCCAGAGGCAGTTTTAAACAACTTTAATGGATATGAGGAAGCAAAGAAGAAAGGAACAAGTATTTTGCTTCGAAAGGGTTTATTAGTGACTGATTTACACATGGTAAGACATTAGGAGTAATGATGACAAATGAGAGAAAAAACAAACAAACACAATTTGTGCATTAAATATCTACAACACGGTGTTCATTCTACCACTGAAAGGTGCTGAAAGGAATCCATCACAGTATTAAACTATGGGGACTTTGCTGCTAGTTTCCACCTTTGTAACCACTGCTGAAAAGTCAGTCCTCCTTTACTGACCTCGGGAAGGACATGCTGGGCTGGCCTTTCCCACCTACAACACACAAAACAGGGACGTTAACTAGAGAATGAGACGCTGGACTACTGAGCAAGGGCATGAATGGAAAATAATTAGAGCCAATAAATTCAGTTAGATATTGGCCTCAGATGTACTAGCATGAATTTTATTTTTTTTTTAATTCAAGCCATGAAGTCATTTAGAAATGGTGTAATCACCTGTCTGTAGATAGGCAAGTTGACAGTAAGGTTTAAGACTTCATTTACTACCAAAGAATTAAGAAAGCTGGTCTTTTTTGAAATAGTTTGAGCTGCAAAACTATAATTAGATGACTTAAACCACTATCAGTCAGTTTCCGTACCTGGATTAAGCTTCTACATTTAAAAAAAGAAAAAAGTCAATAATAATCAGAATCACTGACCAGGTGTAATTTATCCATTGCATTACGGAGACCAGTTAAAAATGGCAAGTACATTTATCTCTCCATAATGGACTCCAGCAACAAAAGCCTAGTCAGACAATCAATGAAAGATCATTAAAACTGCCTAAATCACTTACATTTGGAAAGAAAAAACACTTACAAAAGTGTGCACGAATAATCTTAGTATTGTCTAAAGGTTAAACCAGGAAGTAGTTCTAATGAGTGTTTAAAACATGCTCTTTTAGTGATAACTCGTCCATTCACTTGCAGATGTTGTTCAGGTAACCGTATCACTCTAGGTAATTCCCAGATCTCAATTTGTAAAAATACACCCAGATTAGAAAGGAGAAATCTCGATTAAGCAGCAATTAAAATGATAACAGGTTATCGGTTTAAAAGATGCGTCTCACCAATAAGAGATGGCGGTTTTGACTTGGTCCCCATAAGAAAGGCCCTGTGCACAGCGGTGAGTGAGCCCTCGGACTCTTGGTACCAAAGACTTAAGAAGCTTTTGGTCCTCCTCCATGACTCTGGACAGGAGAGCTAAGAGTGCAGACAGACAGCAGTATGTTACTAAAAATCCACTGAGCATTTTATTTTTTGAGGAAATTTCTCAACATATTAAGTACGTGTACACCAAACACTGCCCTCATTTGTGTTTAAACCAAATGCTTTAAATCTCTTATCTCCCGATAAGTTCTCCTGGTTACCCTTTTGATCAGATGCCTCCAGCTGATCCGCTTCCTTCTTTATCTTCTGCAGAGTGGCAGAGTGAAGCTGAAGTAACTGACGAAGAAAACGCAGCTCAAGCTGTTGTGAGCGAGATCGGGAACACAACTCCTCCGGAGCCTGAAGTCGGGTGTGAAAGTCAAAAAAGTTACTAATATGCAATATATGAGGAAAAATAAAACAGTGAAAAAGGACACCTCCCAGCAGCTTTGGTACATGGAACTCTATTTTCCTTCTGCTCAGTGAAACTGACTTTCAAAGATGCAATTTTTATCATCCCTGGTTGTGAGGGGTTCAGCATCGATCAATGACCGTCCGTTACAATCACTTAGGCCACATTTAAGAATTGGCTGCAAACACTGATTTTGTAGAAAATGATTTGAGAAAGATCCACAGGAAACATAAGTGATGTTAGGATAGTGAGACGGTCACTAAGTCCCTTTAGAAGATTTCTTTGGAGGCCATTACCCAGGCAGCATGACTGAATAAACTGTTTGTTTTAGTGACTGAAATTACAATTTGAATATTTTAAAATAATACAACACAAAATCATGATGTCACCAGTTCAGAACAATGCTCCACTGACTAACATCTACTTTTACTGAAGCAAATGACTCAGTCACACTAAAGCAAGATCATCATAGCAACCTCCTTTCAGCAAAGGAAGGAAGGAAGGAAGAATGAAGTGGTTGCCCAGTGACTGCATTGAATGTTTTTAGCGTTCAGCAACCAACTCCAACTGGACGCCCTGAGTTTGAGTGTGCAACACTTCCAAACTCTGGCAACCACCTTCAATCACAAGGCGACTGCAAAGGTTGTCTGCAAATAATCGGTGTCTAATTTACGAACACGGACAGTCTGCCTGAACGATGCAATCATTCGGAGTCAGCTGAACAGAAGAGCTCGTCTGCAGAGCGTTCAGAGGAGCCTATCAGGTCCAGTTTCACTGCGTGTTATACCTGTATAACCATGCACGTGACAAATAAAGAATCTTGAATCTTCATTTGTAAGAGACGACTCCAACTGCCTGTCGATTTGCAATAAACAACTGACCTGCAGTAACTACGTCGCAATTTGTGAAAGAATGTTTTAAACCTATGAGTTTCTGGCTGGGCTCTCAATGCAAGTAATTAAATGAATTTCTGTGGTATTTAGATGGTAAGGAAGGGACACAGATTTGCAATTTTCACTAATTAATCACCATATCATCACAAACAGATTGCAACTGTAGCAAAACATGAGCGTGAGAGCGAGCCGAATCAAAGAGAAAACAGTAAAACTGCAATACTTTACATATTATATGCCAGAACTCACCTTGTACAGAGGGAATGCCAGACTCTGACACACGCTGCTGAAGGTCGGGGACCGCAAGCGATGGATGGACAACCACGATGCAGGAATTCGTTGCATACTAAACAAAACAAAATGGAATTATATTTCTGGTCAGCGAATGTCACCGCTGGACAAGGACAACAATTAAATATGTTTTTGTTTTGATTCACTGCAGCTGGGCCCACAGATGTACCACCAACAAGGCAAATAGAGGGATACCAAGCAACATGCTCATACCCTTCGATAGTTCTGCGGTCCAGTGAAAGAAGTGAAACTGTTCCCATCTGTCTGGCCTCCTTAGACACAGCGTTCCTTAGACTGTTGGCTGCAGTGGTCACATCTTCAAACTGTGCCACTAGTTTTGCCTGGATGAATTCCTCTAACTGAGACAAAACACAAAGATTAAAATCCTCAGAGTGCTACAAAAAAAAACCCCATAAGAATTAAATTTTAGTCACTCTCGTTTTTCACCCCAGACTGAAGCCTCTCATCAAACATATTTAACTGTCATTGATCCTGACCTCTCTGTGAAGATGAATCAGCTGCGTCTTGGCTGTCGAGTTCCCCTTAATCAGACCTCTGATCTGCTCTTGTCTGAGAAGCTATAAAAACAAGAAAGCAGAACATGATTATTTTTATGATCAGAATCAGAAAGGGTTTTATTGCCAAATGTTGAGCAGGTTTACAACATTAGGAAATTGCTGCGATGATGTGACAAATGCTGACAAAAAGTCAGTCTCCTCACACCTAGCAACCATCTAGACCACAGATCTACAATATATAATGCATGTAGAAAATATTTCATCCCAAAATATTGTCTGTCAACTCTCACCACTAGTTGTCTGAAGTCCAGTATGCTCTGCCACTGCCTGCGAAGGCTTCTTAGCGCCTCCTGTCGACTTTGGGCATGTTGGTCAAGTTGGATGCAGCGGTCTCTGATATAATCCCTGGCGGCTGCCTGCATCACACACTGCAGTTCCACCTCGAGAGCTGATCTAACAGTTCAGAGCGCAAGGAAAATAAAAAGCATGTAGAAGACGAGACAAAATTATTGCCTCTAAAGATATTACCACTAATTAAAATGAGCTCACATAGCTGTTTTCAAACAGGATGTAAATACAAAGTTTAAAAACATTGTAACGTTCAGATAAAAACAACAACAATAACAGTGGCTGTTTGTTGCCCCCCCCCCACACACACAGAAACCCAACTCCCAAGGTGCAGTACTGCAAAAAAAACATGAAATGTATGGCAAAGGCAGAGAGTGAATTGGAATGAACTTACAGTGCCAAGGAATCATCCTGGAGCTCATCTCTAATACTGGACACCTCGAGCTCAGCGTCCTTCTTACGGGTTTGCAGCTGGTTTTTGAGCTGCTGGACTCTGGAGCGAGTCTGGGCCAGTTCCACCAAGTTCTGCTCCACTTCTTCCCAAGCAGCCTGCAGCAACAATCACATGCGGGTCTATGCATGAAAAGTTACCAATCGCAGATTCCAGGAAAAAGAAAGAGATGATCATGGTTCGATCAAGATTTTATGTATCAGGACATAATGTGTGAAAAAATAAGTCCACTCTTACTGCTTCTGTTTATTTCATTCACTGATCATCAGCAAATGTGACATTGTTGTTAAAGCTGGTTCTACAAGCTACTGAATCATATGGTGTGTTTAACCTTTGACACTGTTTCTGCATTTTGGATTAGTTTTTGTTAAATCAACAATGATATGGTTTAATATGACATGTGCTATTGTTTGTATTTACCTCATTTTAAGACCAGATTATCTTTATTATGTCCTGATATGTAAACTGTTAGAATTAACAGGGGGTGTGCTATTTTTCATCATGATGGTATGAACATGGTTTTGTCTGCGTTACTATTGGTATACTGCAATGTGACCGCACCTCTAAGAGGGTTTTAACTGGTGGCAACTCATTTTCCTCTTCTGCTGACATATCCAGAAGGTGACCGCTTTCATAGCGGAACCTGCATGTCAAAAAATAAATAAATACATTTTTAAAATGCATTACACTGGAAATCTGGAAGCATAACATGAAATGAAAGATCCCAGTCACTGCCTTACTGCAGAGCTGTTACATCCCGTGTCACGTCCAGAGACGACAGTTTCTCCTCCAATACCTTCTGCTCTCTTGAAGCCAAATACTGCAGCGCTGATAGAACATGGTTTGGAGGGTAAGTACCCAACACGTTCTGGTGACACAACAAGCAACAGCGTGTTAATGCAAAGTCAAAATTAAAGACAGTGTTAACACAAATACAAAAATATTTTGTAAAATCAGACACAAACACACCAACCTCAACAGCACTCAGCCAGTACTGGAATACAGCAGTCCGCTGCTCACGGGTCATACTACAGGGAAAACAAACAAACAAGAAACTAAATACATTTTAAAAGCTGAATAACTTAAATCGAGTACAGTCTGCGGTCCTTACTGTGTGGCTGCAGAGTGCTGTGTTTTCGATTCGCACTCTTGTAAAGACTGATAGAAGTGGACCCTGTCGTCACACAGCTCTCTCACATCGCGCTAAAGAAAGAAAACAAAAGTAATGGATGATTTCATGAAGTCAGCAGCTGATATGCTACAGTTGCCTCGGTAAGCAACTGATTCCAGATTTGTGCGAATGTTAACATTTCTCCCAGCATACATTAGGTAAGGTTAGGTGAAGTAATGTTGGGTTAACACCAGTGTGTGAATGGGTGGATGACTGGTTGGTTAAAGCACTTTGGGGTCCTTAGGGACTAGTAAAGCGCTATACAAATACAGGCCATTTACCATTTAACTATAAATTGGCCCCAAGTCTGAATGTCTGTCTGATGGATAGAAAACACACAGAGTCCCTCCAAAGCAGCTATAAACATTCTAAATTTTAAACTTAAGTAAAATACAGATTCGGGCATGTTTTACCAGAACTTGTGCCTCTGTTGCCACTTTGACATTGAGGCTGTTGCAAGAAGATTTATCAAACAGCACTTCAATTTCTGCTTTTCTGCAATAAACACACACACAAAAAGAAAAACATGTAAAAGGCATCGCGGCTCATTTTCACTTAAAATGTATTAGTAAATGTTTTGTCTTACCTGGCCATCTGTTCCAGAGCCTGGCAGTGCACACTGATCTGTTGGACATCATCAGAAAGATCCTTGCAGCTCGAGATGCAGCGCTGCCTGAAAGCCTGAAGCAGCAGCTCTCTGCGTTGGCCGTCTTCCACCTGGGCCCAGGTTCGACTGATAGAGCTCTCTGTGTAATCACAGCAGAAAATGCAGCTATTAAACGCAAACGGCAAAATAGTAGAGAAAAACCATTTCTGCCGTTCACCCTCAACAAAAGTTAAAGAAGAAAGATCTTTTCACAGCCATGTAAATTAAGTTGAGAAAACTGATATCACCGATTCAACCTTTTCAGCACTTTGTGGTATAACTAATATATTTGAGCTGAACCTGTCACCATGTGAAATGTGTGAAAAAGATATTTTTTCAGAACTTCTCTCATTTTAACTTTAATTATTTTATCTTTATATAAGAAAACAATCACAAAGTGTAACTCAGTACCTTTTGAAACAAACATACACAACATCAGACATGTTTGCATCTAATCAAAGTAGTGACAACACATCAACTGATGATTTTGAATTGAGCATAGGTGTGAATGTGAGAATGATCGGTTGCTGTCTCTGCGTTAGTGTCCAATGTGCACTGCGTCTCACTCAGCAGGACAGGCTCCAGTCCCCTCACAACCCTGACTGGAGGAAAATTATGGCGGAATGGCTGGAAGTCCTGCCCACAGTGTATATGATGGACTAACCTTGTGTGGCCATCTGCTCCTCTGTAACACTCATCTGAGAGTCCAGGTGACTAATCTCTTCTTTCAGCTGCTCTATCTTCTTCTGGAGATCTTTACGCCTTGCAGCCTCACTCTGGCCCTCAGCCTGACAAGACTGCACACCAGTAAACACAAACATAGCTTTTACAGACACTCCACTTTGTGAAGCGCAATCACTAACAATTAAACTAAATTATAACTGCTGGGGAAAAGAAATAAGTTGCAGCCTACCTCTTTGTCTTGAAGCGATTTATACCTAATAACAATGTCAAGGATAACAGAGCAAATAAATAACAAAGAAAGGTAACATTCAGGTCCGGGAGAAATTTAAAGTCTGTTGGAAAGAAGCTGGAAGCTTTGCAAATCAAGTCAAGACCAAAAAGGATACCACTGAAGATTGCCACGCATGATCCTCACATTCCTAAAAAGACAGAAATCAGTCAGAGGTTGCAGTTTATTTTAGAAAACAGGCCATTCATACAAATGTTTTTTCTTTTGTAATGAACCAGAGTCCTGAGTAAATGTTTGAGGACAGGAAATGAGCCGTGCTCTCGTTATAATTTAGTGATCAAAAGGTTTATAAAACAAAACAAAAAGCAAGCGGGAGCAAAGTCTCACCTTTGCTGGAAAACATGCTGGGTGACATATTTCCATATCGACTTCCCCGTCCCAACACAGAGTCTGGAAAACAATCAACATTAGTTCAAGGCTAAGAAGTTAGGTAATAACATTGATGACAGGTCATATAAGTGTAGATACCTACGTTTTAAAATAGCTGTCATTAGGCAGCCTGTCCGGGGGCAGCCCAAACTCCTCTGTCGCCCAGCGTTTCAAGTCCTGAACAAGATTTCTGTCTCCCATCCTGACAAATAACAGCGGGTAACGAGCTAAAGCTAGAAACAACAACAGGAGACTATTATCATCAGCCAGCGTAGTTAGCTTAATGAGTGCACGTAATTCACAGATGTCCCTCCAACTTACCGTGCTCCCACGAAAGACGCCTCTTTAATTCAATAAAAACAGTTTACGGCGCTAAAACGGGAATATTGTTTAACCTAAACCTACTCAAACTTTCAAGTTCCCGCCTGTCGACAGCATTTCCGATCAACGACCACAGAGGAAGAGGAAAAAAGTACCGCCACCTGCTGGATTGGAGAGCAATTACAACTACAGCCATTTGCTGTCATCAGCACAGACTGTGCCTTAGCTTTGATTTTACACAAACATCTCACATAATGAAAATCATGTAATGATCCAGAAGCCAATATTCTTTTTTTTTTTTTTTAAAACGTGGAGATAATTTAAAAGATGTTGTTTGTCATGTTATTTATTGCACTGTTCAACCCCAAAATCTGATCTGCTACTCACATGACTTCTAATCAGGGACATTTGGTATATATACACATGCTCATGACAACCTGCTGAAGTTCAACCCAAGCATCAGAATGGAGACGAAAGGTGATTTAAGTGACTTTGAATTTGCCGTGTTGATGTCAGAGGTCAAGGGAATACAACTCGTTTCACTCAAGGGATGCAGAAGAGCACCTTTGAATGCAGATGAGTTAGAGCAGCAGAAGACCATACTTTGTGCCTATCAGCCAGGAACAGGAAATTGAGGCTTTAATTCATACTGGCTCATCAAACGTGAACAACAAAAGCTCGGTAAAACTTTGTCCGGTCTGATCAGGCTCAATTTTTGCTTTCACATTCACACGGTAAAGAGTTTGGTGCAAACAACATGAAAGCATGGCATTGCCCTGCCCCGTGCAAGTGGTTCAGGCTGGTTGATGGTGGTGTGAGGAATATCATCTCGGCACACCGGGTCCAGAAGTATCAGTTGTGCATCACTTAAATGCGACAGCCTACCAGAGTTCTGCTGCTGACCATATTCCCTTATGACCACAGTGTACTCATCTTCTGATGGTTGCGTCTGGGGAGGATAACGCGCCACATCACAAAACTCGAATGATCTAAAACTGTTTGGTTGTTTTTTCTTAAACACTGCAACAAGTTTACCAGAATCTCTGAGGAATGTTTCCAGCAGCTTGTTCAATTTATGCCGCGAAGAAATTATAACAATTCTGAATGCACTGGCGGGTTTTCCATCCACGCTGTACAAGTTGTGAAAAATAAATAAATAAACACAAAGTCAGAAAGTGGCTCCTGAGTATCTTTTATTTGTTTTACTGCAAATAATCAGCAATTCAGTAGACGTCTAAATGCACAGCATTAGACTTTGTGTACTCAGTCACCTCCTCTCAACCACAGTCCAAAGGTCACAATAACCATGGTGCTTGTTTTTTTATTTATTCATAGTATAATATGTCATTAAATCACTCCAAACCTCCATCCTATGAACAATGGTGTAAAAATAAGTCTCTGAATGTCTTTTGTATAATAAGTGTGTTAAATAAATTAAATCTGAGGTAAACAAAACACATTTCAGATGATACCAATATTCTTAAGGCTTGTGATTTCTACTTTTGTATACTGACAAAAAAGAAAGAAAAAAAAAAAACCACCCACTTTTACATTTTTTAAGCATACAATACAAATAATACACTCACAGCAGGTGCAAAAGAATTTTTCACACAATTTTAAAAAATAAAAATAAAACTAGGTGTTGCTGTCATTCCCTTTGTGAAAAGAAAACTCACAATAAGCCTCTGATTGTACTTTATGTCTTTAGCACCGGGCGGCTGAGCTATCCGCCGATGATGGCAGGATTTTATTTCTTTTAAAAAAAAAAAAAAAAAAAAAAAAAAGGTGCTTAAAGTCACCGTATCCTCTTGAAGAGATTTAAAACTGATACAGATTCCTGAAACAAAAAATGAAGAAACTTGGTTAATGTTTTCAGCAGGTATTAAAATGGGCGGGGTTTGTTGTCGATGCTTTCTCACCTTTGTCGAGCGCGTTTTATTGAAAACGTTCCAGAAGCGTAAAGTCTCGTCTCCAGCTCCCGTCACGATCGCCTCACCGTCTGGAGACATGGCCTAGAGAGTACAACAAGTCATTCGAATTTTATCTCAATAATGTTCTTATTTAAAGTAAAGCGCTATATAAATACAGGCCATTTATATTATCAGTGGAGAGAAAAAAACCCCAGACTGACCAGGTAGAGCACTCGGTAGGAGTGTCCTGTAAGCTTGGCCACCTGAGTGAGAGCTGGATATTTCCACACCAAGATTTGATTCTGAGAGTATCCGTGGGTGCTTACCTGAAAAAGAAAAGCATTTGTTTGCTTTTTGTTGTTTTTAACAGCGAACTCCAGTTCATGTATGTGTGATGGACCGAGCTGAAAAAGCAGGAGTCGCAGGAATGATCCGAAAATGGGTTTTCATTTATTTACAAACAGTAAATGTTGAGCTCATGAAAGAAGTCAAAGAAACAGTGAACTGTGACCTCAACCAAACAAACATGAGTGACCTAAACAGGAAATGACACACATATAATGGCTGATCAGACCACTATGACACAACAGAAGTAAACAAACCACAAAACAATGCAGCACAGTCCAGTTTGTTAATAAACTAAACACCAAAGAAGAAAATCAAAACTAAACCCTAAACTCAAACATTTAACTAAAGAAAACACACTTTCTCCCCCTTCAGCAGGAGGTGGTGGTGCGGTCCAATCATCCCCTCTCTGCATTTCACTGCTTTAAACGCCACCTTTTGTTTCCTTTACCTGTTTCTTACCTGCCACGATCGGTGAGGGAGGCCAGACAAAGACTATACAAAAATCAAACCAAGAATCAGAAATAAATTGGTATAAATACATAAGCAAACTAAATGTGCGCGCTTACAAACAAATGTATCCAAACCAAACAATAAACTTAATAACACACTTCAGTTTGCAGTGTGTTATTATTATTAATGAAGAAATAAAGAATACATCAGAGTTACCGACTTTTAGAGTGCAGTCATGGGTGTGGCCATCACAGTATGTAAAGGCGATATAGCTGAATTAACAGCGAGCTTAATCTCTGAAAACCTCTTCTTTCTTTCGGGGTCGCCACAGCAGATCATCTGCCTCATCTCAGCCTATCCCCAGCATCCTCTGTCGCACCAACCCTCTGCATTTCCTCCTTCACTGCATCCACGAACCTTCTCTGTAGTCTTCCACTATCCTTCCCTCTGCACAGGTCCAAACCATTATGTTACCGTTTTATGGGGTAACTGTTGAACCCATTCTCCATAACGGATAACCTTTGTGTCAAGCTCGGATCACAAATTCAAAATGTCATTAAAAGGGCTGGAAAGATGATTAGCATGCTCCATCCATCTTCCCCCCAGAAGATATCTGAAGAGTCAGTGATTGAGTGGGTTGGGGGAGGATCACTAAAGATATAAATCACGTCCTTAATAATAAAGAGCATGACTGATGAAGAATAAAGTACGAGACTCCTGCCTGACAGAATCTGTCATCCTGCTCATCACTAATACAAAATGATTAATCTCTTTATCTGTGTATTTAAAGTTCACATTAAATCAAACATGACAGTTACCTTATGTGACAGTAAGACTCACCTACCTGCCAGTTTTGGGTCCAGCAACGACAAATCAGTAATTTTGCAGCTATTCTTAATTCTGAAGTTTGTCATTTTCAATAAAACACACAAAACAGGATTCATTCTGCACTCGTAGGTTTACGCTAATTTTACATGCAACGAAACAGAGTTGAGTTTTAATCTCCCTCACTCATGATTATAGAGCTGAGGTCGATCCATGCAGAAGCCCCTGGAGCTGGCCAATCAGAACAGCTCTGTAAATGTATCCAATCGACTTCAGAAAATGCTCTTAACTAGGGATGAGTACCGGTATCCGTTGCCATAATGACATAAACGGTAGTAACCAGACCGAAAAGCAGCGCACATTTCGGTGCTTTTTTTCCCCTGAGATGTCACACACTTTGGATTCTAGCCAATCATTTTACCTTTCCAAGGATAGTAGGCGGGGCCAGGTACGTACGTTCTTTTAGAGCAGAGCTACAGATTAAAAATGTCCAAGGCGAAGCGGTCAAAAGTCTGGCTGTACTTCACAGCAAAAGATGCAAACTCAGCAGCAACAAGTGCTTTAAGCTGATACTGTGATGCTGTCAAAGGAGGTAACACCAAGAATCCGATGAAACACCTGGAGACGTATAGCATCTTGTTAAAAGCCGAGAAATGCGCCGTATTTGATAGCTTTCTGCGAGACCTCACACCGAGCACATCTACTGCGGGTGTGGTGCCTGTTATCGGACCCGGAGTTAGCAACATCCCCCAAAAACACGAAGAGGAGAGTCCTGGCCCCTAGCCCTGCCAGTGTAGCAGAAATGATGAGGATGATGATGCAGCAGCAGCCGTTCTTCTCTGCGTGAGTAGCTAATTTACGTTGAGTAGGCTAACCACGTTATTACATTAATGCATGTAAGGTGAACTAGCAAACATCATCATAGGTACATGCGGCTGTCTTCTTGTTTGATGGCAGATACTCCCTTCACCCTGGCCAAAAAGGCTAAAATGACCAAAGAAAAAGTGGAAAACAGTTAAACATGAGAGGTTTTTGGACAAAGTTTGTGTTTTCCATTCTTTAAGCACCGTTTAAGCACCGGCACCGTTTCAAAAGTACCGGTTTGGCACCGGTATTGGATAAAACCTAAACAATACCCATCCCTACTCTTAACGCATCGCTGCTGACCTACATTTTTAATCAGTGTCTTCACAATTACAAATGGTAATAAATCCGCGGACAGCACATCCACTGTGCATGTGGGGTCTCTTACCAGCTCATTAGCATGTTTGGACCAGGCCAGGTTGCAGACCTGAGAGCCGGTGTCCATGCACTGCAGCGGCTGTGATGTCAGGGTATTCCAAAATCTAATGCAGCGGTCGGCGGTGCCGCCGCCCGAGGCCAGCAGGCCGTGCTGATGGGGGGACCAGGCGATGGCTTTAACTGCAGCCAGGTGATCGATGTACGTCTGCATGGGACTGAGCGACGAGTGGTTCCACACCAACAGCTAAGACCACAAATCGAACACATCATCAGTGAGCAAAGCAAATCCGTACAGTCTTAGTGGTTGATTAAATATCAATATCATCATAAAAAACAAAACTACCTTGTTGTCATTTCCACCAGAGGCGAGCAGCTGATGGTCAGTGCTCCACTTCAAACCGCACACTTCCTGTCTGTGTCCCTGCAGGCGCCTCTCTGACTGCAGCGGAGGCGTCCGCGCGTCTCGCTGGAGGATCATACGATCTCGGCTTCCCGAAGACAACTGGTCGGCGTTCCAAGCCAGAGCTCCTGTAATCAGAGTAACTTTAACTTAAGCCTCAGCTTAGACAGTCTTAGTTGCTCCGCTTGAATGACCTCCAAGATGTCTCAACTTTATCCTGGCTGATTTTTCAAGTATTCCTTTAGGATCATTTCTGAAGCCACGATCACACTAACTCACCAACTCTGGCTGTGTGGCCCTCCAAGGCAAAAAGCTTTTTGCCAGCAGCAGCATCCCAGATCTGAACATAGCCTTTGTGAGTTCCCACGGCTACAAGGTTACCCTAAAACAAAGTGCAAAGCATCTTCTTAATAACAAAAAACAACTAACAGGTTTCTTTGACAGTAGTCTGCTACGTGTACTTACCCTTTCAGACCATCCGACCGATGTGACAGAGTCGCCCTCTACTGACAAATCGCACAGTCTGGTCACCTGAGGACACTTAGCTAGTGAGTCACTGTTGCACAGCACAGCAACAACAAACAGAAATTTACACTCCAGTATCGGTACCTGGCTGGTGCATGCGCTCCACAGGTAAACACACGTGCCCAGCCCCACACTGAGCATATTGAGAGCCGACCAGTCCACCAGGTTAAGATAAAAGTCATCCTGCAGCTCTGGAGCATCCAGGACTTTAAAGGGAATCTTGGAGATCTTGCGAGTTGGCTTCCTTGGTGAACGCAACAACTTCTGACTGCAACAGGAAGTTCAGGTATAACGTGACTCCAAAGTGCAGGGATGATCTCAAACTTTAGAGCTCAAACAGCGCTCTTACCTTTTATTGCTGACGGGTGATAACGAGTAGGGAGAGACGTTGGCGCCGTCTTCTGATGACAAGCTTTTGGTGTTGAGCGAGTACTGAAAAGTAAAGGTGCATCATTAGAGCAAACAGAGGTCTGATCAGAGCACAAACATGGATGACCGAGAGAATCTGAGACTTCCATACAGAGAAGAGACTCCTCTTCTCGGGCGGGGACGATTGCAGACGTCTGTCCTCCGTCTGGGGATCTTGGATCTTTTCTATTCCTGCTCCCAACAGCTCATTCTTCAGCAAAGCAGAGTAGGCCAGCCCGTCTGCTACAGCGACGACAGCAGTGATATTTGATTCATGTGCAGGTATAAAAGAATAACAAGGAAACAGCAAAATTTAGACAATTTCAAAACATATTCACCTTTGATATTGTCAGAAGAGGCATCCTTTGTTTTTTTGTTCACAGTCGGTGACTTCTCATTTTCCTGCACATAAATCATAAAGATTATTGATCAATTTATAACATTTACACTGTAAATTATTTCACACAACAAACCAAGCAATCATCATTCAAGGGTTCGCCTTCATTTTTACCATTTTAAACATTTGGAAAACAAACATCACAACTTTAGAAAATATGAAACAGTAAATCTGAGTCTTCCCTCCATAACCCGAACCAGCCGACTTACACGACTATTTAATTTCCACTAATTCATGAAGTTGCTGTCAAAGCCCAGAGAGGAGCGACCTCACCAGCTGTGGACACTGAGACAGTTTCCCTACTGTCGGCTATTTTCGCTGCTTAAATAAAACACAGAAGTGCTCTGAGATGCTCTTTCAAGAATTTTAAAGACTTAAAGTGACAAAACAAAACAAAAAAAATTTCCACAACATCAGAATTAGAACTTGAACCACTGGGTGTGTCCACACAGCTCTCTTACAAAAACCCAAAACTTAAAACACAGCCTCACGTTGATCCTGTGAAAGTTGATATTCCAGTTTGCCCCCGCTCTGGTAGGTATGAATCGGTCTCCAAGCTTAGTGGGCGAGGACAGTGGTGAGCCGGCGGGTGTCCGACTGTTCTGCAGTTTCTGCAACACAAACATTTATCATTAAGTATGTACGTTTATGAACACAGAGGTTTGTTAGTGATTACGTCATCTAAGATCTAACTTAATAATGTCACACATTCAGCACTGATGCACATCTTTATTAAGTTCCCATACTACAGCCAATGTGGTTACAATATCGGAGTAGATAAAAGAATAATTCTCTACAAGGAATAAATTAATAAAGCAAATTTCAAATCAGATGAAGGGATGGAAAAAATGACACTTTATCATATTATTAATGATGAAAACTAGGAAGAGGAGGAGAAACTAAGCGAACGACTCACAAAGATGTCATTCTCGGTGTTAATTTGGCGTAGGAGGCGATGTTCATAGTCGGGATCCATTCTGGACCCTGAACCCTCAACCGCAGAGTGGGAGGACACAGCTGTGCAATACAAACAAGGGAGTTAATAAATAAGCAAGCAGTTTAATCGAGACAATGTAAAAGTCATCCCATTGTGATAACACTTTCTTTGCAACCACAATCTTTGCCTAAAAGTTTTTATGGACCAAGTTTTGGATATATAAAATGAACGCTGTGAAATTTTTGTGTTTTAAGATATTTAGATTTTACAATAGTCCACCCCCATCATAAAAAATAAATCAAGATATGTAATTTGGAACCAACACATCAAAAAAATCTAAAGTTGAACAAAAATCAGGCAGTCCTACAGAGTACCATCTGAAAACTCTAGGATGGCGTTTTATTTGTATCACACTATGTGCTGACATTTTTGTTTTTGTCATATTTACTCAACCAGCATCACAGTTGAGTAAAAATATGGAGATTTTGATGAAGAATTTAAAGTTAAAAGTGTTTTACATGTTTTATTTTGCATTACTGTGAAGTTTGACTTTATACTGTTTGGAAATGATCACTCTTTTGCAACATGAATGTATTAGTTTGTGCTCAAACACGGGACTTCACAGGACCGCTTTGACACTTTTAAAGTACCCGTTCCTAACTAGTGGTTCATTTTTATGGTAAGAAAGCCCAAAGGATACATCAGACTTTTATCTTTAATACTTTTTGAGCTGTCCAAGTTCAAACATTGCCTCAGATTTCAAAGTGTGAACAAACCTGCTGGAAACCCCATTTTTCTAATAAAATTATCTAGAAAAGCATCTTATAAAAGCTTTAAACTTCACAGAAATCTGTATATATTAATACAATTTGGAGCATAAAACTTTTAGGTACATCTGGGATGGTCGAGCAGGAGGACCATGAGAATTATATTGTGCCCACTTTTGTTGCTTTATGTCTGTGAAGGTTCTCAGTCATCGTAGTCTAAGGAGCTTGGAAAGAAAAGCGTCTGCACTTCTTTAAGTTGCTTGAAGTTCAGAACTGAAGAAGCTTCTCGGATGAGAGGTGAGACGTCTTCAAGCAACTTAAAGAAGTCCAGACGCTTTTCTTTCCAAGCTCCTTTGGCCTTTTGTTGCTTTGTTTCGTTTTTGTGGTCACATTTTAGGTGGACGCAGAAAATTAGAGTAAAGACGGGGTGTTTTTCTGATTTAAGTTTTAAAATGATAAAAGCAAGAAGTTGTTTTTTAAAAAAAAATGTTGTTAAGTCGCCATCTTGAAGTTGTAGCAGGCTAAAAGCAGCAGTTTCAGTGCTCACCTGCTAACTGTGCACTGCAAAACAAATCGATTACTCAACTTTAAATAAGCAGAACATTTAGCCCCAACTACACCGAATCAGTGCTAGTTTCAAAAGCACTAATTACCTCAGAGTAACAGCACAACTCATTAACCAGTTACGAGAATCTAACATGCTTCCGAGATTCATTTGTAGCTAAATGTCTTCAAAGACGCTTATTTGTGCTAAATTAGAAGCAGCCAATGATAACTACCGTTAGCTTACTTAGCTAAGGGCTATCCGCTCATATTTGTCGGGACAGCATACCTAAAACGAGCCAGCTCCGGCAGACCACCTCCGGACAGAAACAGCGGGGGCAGACGATCCGGACCGGCTATTTAAAACCATTCAGGCTCAGGTGCGGCTTGTTGTTTAGCTGAGGTCTACGTAACATTGCATTGTGGGAGTTTTGTGTCACTCCGGTGACGTACATCATAACACGGAAGTGTCCATATTTATTGCTGCAAGCAGGATGCTGTAAGGTGGGATACTGGAGCCAACTACCGGGAAAAAGAAGTGTTTTAAAAGTAGTGATCGTGGATAAAGACTGACACGGTTAGGATGTTATATTTATCCCAATATCTGTGCTACAGTTAAAGTGATGTCATAAATTAGTCTCACCAAATGGTCCAAAATATTAAAGGGGAAGCAGTTTAACATCAACATGAGTCGTGCTGGGAACTTCTGATGCAGCAGCTCAAACTTAAATAAAACCATTAAAAGCGAACACCTCCTGCCATTGTGTTTCAGTTACCTGTAATACCCACGTTTCAAGTATAGAGGGAGCACTCGACCCATAGCTGGATAGATGCTCACGGCATACATCTTTAGAAGAACAGAACAGAATAAATAGCCACTTTATTGTCATTCAGCACACACACCAGTTAGTGCACATCAGAATATCATTTTGGTGCTTTTATTCACCATTGATTGTACAATATAAATAACAAATAAATCTAAATCTAGGGTATGAAAAGAATCTATGCACACTTAAGAATATAAGAGAAATTTATATACATTATTTAAAAAAGAAAAGAAGAAAACTTGCACAGAATACTGGGAAAATAAAACAAAAAACATACGTTGCACAGCAAAAATAACAGTATTTAATAACTTAATAACTTCTGATATAATCCTGGCTGGACGTTTGACCACTCTTCCTGCATGGACCAAGCGTAGTCCACTTTCAGTAGGGTTGAGGTCGGGTCTTTGAGAAGGCCATTCCAGATGTTAATGTCAACCTACAACCAGTTTTGATGTGTGCTTTATATCACTGCTGTGTTTAAATACCCACTTGTGTCCCAGTTTCAACTGTCTGGATGTGGACTGGAGGTGAAGATTCCTCCTCTTCATTATTCCATCCACTTTTTGCAGTGTAGCAGTCCCACCCAGGGCACGGTAAATGGTAAATGGCCTGTATTTGTATAGCGCTTTTACTAGTCCCTAAGGACCCCAAAGGGCTTTTACACATCCAGTCATCCACCCATTCACACACACACATTCACACACTGGTGATGGCAGCTGCATTGTAGCCACCCTGTTTGAATTTGTAATTCTTGGAATCTGCAGTTGTTTGGAGACGGCTCCAGAGACTTTTTTCCAACTTGTGTAAATGTACATTTCTTCTTTATAGATATTGACGGAGTTTTTTGGATTTTCACATTGTTCTGAGTATCAGTGAATCTACTGAGTGCTCTCAAGCAAATCCTTCTCATGCAGGCAACAAAAAACTACCAGCTGTAGTCGATCACGACCACCACAAAGAAGGTAATAGAAGTTCACCGTCTCTTTTTTTGTATCCACATGTCACAGTAAGCAAATGAAAGTATTTTATGCATTTTTAATAAAAGCCGATCACAAACCTCAGTAAAGTCAGTGGTTTCAGCTTCTGAGGATCTACTTTCAAACTGTTTAGAGGAGGGATATTGGCTTTATTGGACAAAGAACGATGAATAAGGAGGAAAAGAGGAAGACCACAGAGAAGATCCATGGATGCAGCAAAGGTGGACATGCAGAGGGTTGGTGTGACAGAAGAGAATACCAGGGATCGAGTGAGCTGGAGGCAGATGATGTGCTGTGGTGATCCCTAAAGGGAGCAGCTGAAATAAGAAAGACAGGGTTCAGTGAGAAATCAGGGAATCAATAACAAAGTACGAGTACTCTGCTGGTCCTGCGCTGGGAAATTCAGCTGTAGAAATAAAAGCTTCAGCTATGATGATCTAACATTATGTTAAGAAGAAATATCCTCTCTGCCTTCATTTTTCCAGCACAAACCTGTAGTGTAACATCTTACTGAACAACAGTCAGTAAATTGGATGCTTAATATAAGGTGGGATTGTGTCTTCACTTTCTATTCGGGCTCATTGTCTGCTACAAACTCTGCTGAAACAAAGTAAGATCGCAGCTCTTCTGAGAAAAAAAATGCAGATGGAGTGACTCACAATGAAATATTTGATCATCTAATCAAATCTGAAGCCTGGTTTTGTTTTAAGAGAGTCTGGGTGTATTTTTAGACCCGACAGCTTGCGTGTCCCACTGTCCTGCTCTAGATGATATTGTAACAGGATTATAGAGTCATAAAGTGAGTGTGTGTGTGTTTGAATGTTGCATGCTCATCCAAACAGACTGCTGAAAGTACTTTTCTGCCATCGCCTCCCTCCATATAGTAAAGTGGCCTTTGAAATGCACAGCTAATGACCATGCAGCAGCAACAAAAGCCTGAGCACTGGGCCTTTAATGCTGCCAATTGTAGTGATGATAATCACACACTGAGCGCAGAGAGGGCTTCCCCCCCGTGAACTTCACTGTGTGTTTTCTGGTGAGTGGGCCTAAAGAAATTTACCACATCAGACACACAACGTAGTCCTGCAAGTGTGAACGAAGCATCGCATCACCCCACACACACACACACACACACACACACACACACACTCACTCACTCACACACTCACTCACACTCTCTCTCTCTCTCTCTCTCTCTCTCTCTCGATCTATTTGTCCCCCTCAGACACACCCACACAGCACTGGCGCCAACAACTAAATCCCCCACCCCTTTTCCTCCCTCCCCCCGTTAGCTGACCTCTAATTATGTCATGCGAAAAAGCTGTGTCCCATTGAAAAGCTCCCTTAATCAAACCCAATTAATTCCGCTTTTTTCCCTTATTATCCTTTGCAAGAAACGCGTCTTTCCAATAAGACTGTTAACTCCAACCGTGGCGCTTTCAGATCTACTCGGGTGCAGGAGCAAAATAATAGACTGCACAATTAATCAATTAGTCATTAGGGATTCAGTTGTTCCTAATGAACACAGTTGCTGTGTAGAAGAGGGGCGTTAGAGATGCCTCAAAGTTCCTCGTCTTTCTGTTTGGAAATGTGTCTACAAGTTGAATTCTTTGACTTTCACCGCTGTACTGCACAAGAAAACACAACTGAAAGAACTTTATGAATTTTGTTACACTACTGATCACGTTGGCTTCAGTCATTTAATTGACTTCCTAATGTGTCACCTGTGTTCCTGGCAGTGTTGGTCAAGTTACTTGAAAAAAGAAATCAGTAACTACTTCCCCAAAAAAGTAATCCCGTTACTTTACTGATTACTTATTTTCAAAAGTAATTAATTACTTAGTTACTTTTTAAAAACACGATTTACAACCTGAGTAGGTGATAAAGCGATAGATCTTTCAGCCCAATTCTAATTTTTCTGCATAATCCATCATACAAAATGTAATCAAATGGAAAAGTCTCTTTTTAAAACTTGTTTTATTAGTTTTGATCTTTTAACTTTATGCATCAAGCAAACATTTAATTATCTGCAACATTCTCTGACTGGAAGAAATTAGTTTAACATTGAAACCTATTTTCTGCACATTCCAGCACATAAAATAAAATATTTGTTGTGTTTACACTCAGTCTTTCAAATAGATGCAAGTAAAACACAGCAGAAAATAAATAAAATCAAAGACTCAGCGGTCCTGTTGCTCTATTTTCACCTGTAAAGCAGGAGTTGGGTAGGCGGAGGTTTACCCTGGTGCAGGTGTGCCGCGGTCAGTGGAAGAATCTGCGAGTTTCTCTGTGAGTTTCCCATTACGTCATAGCTACTCGGTGCTTGTTTGGAAGTTTAGGGGTTTTTTTCGCTGTAAAAAGAAGTTTTCTTCCCACGCACAGCGGACACTAATGTTTTTGTCACTTTTTATGGAATCAAACTCAAAGTAAGGTCAGTACTTCCACGCTTTAAACGCTGCACGCTCATACTCTCTCTGCACTCGATATATGATCCATTGTTGATCTGCACACAGCTGTTGTCACGAACGTCGCACTCGCTTACGTCACTGTCATGAGACATTCTTGCAAGAAAATCACGGTTTTAGTAACGCAGTAACGCAGCGTTCCTACGGAAAGTAACGGTAATCTAATTACCGTTTTTGCAATAGTAATCCCTTACTTTACTCGTTACTTGAAAAAAGTAATCGGATAACGCGTTACTGCCCATCTCTGGTTCCTGGTAATTGGCTGGTAATCAGTGGTAATGCAGAGTTTGCATGATTAGGTCCCGAGACGTCAACTGGGACACAGAAGAGGACAGCAGGAGGCTTTATTTCACATTCTTTCAGTATGTAGAGGTGCAGGTTATACATATGGTAAAGCCTTTGTTAGCACAAAGCAGAGACTTCATATTTATTTATTTTATTATTAATAAATGCCACCTTTTTTTGCACCACTCGTGCCTCAAGACTTCTTCAAACATCTCTTAAATCTTTTTGGTAGCTGATATTAACAGCTGCCCCCTCTTTGGGGTCTCAGTGCGACACACACCCCCATTACCACCTCCTTGGAATACCAGGTGCTGTAAGTTTAGGGGTGGGTGGAGCATCCTTGACTCCTCCAGTCCGCATGCCAAAGCATCCTTGGGTAAAGTGCAGTTGTCCCTGATGGGTTTGTGTGAGTGTGCATTTTACATCTCTTGCATTTAGGTAACTATGACAACAGATGTCATTGTTTATGTTTAATCAGCTTCCTTGTTGTGTAATGATCCAGAAGGATTTATTGTTCCAGGTATCAGGGAGAATTAAAGGTTGTGTTCCTGCTTCTTAATGCAACGCCACATTTGGTGATTTATTGTCTGACATCAAGCAATATGTGGACAAGACTGATTAATCACATGTCCAGATTATATTGGATAATGTTTTGGGTGAGCACATTCTTGTATGTAATACTGTGATGTATTTTTAAAAAGTTAATATTTTTATCAAATAAGACCAGAAGTAGTGGTTGAGTAAATGTTAGTAGCATTGGGACAGGAAAACGACCCTCTGCCAGAACCTTTTTCCTGCCGATCTGCTGCTCCTTTTCCCATGCTTTCCTTTGTGCCACTCACTGTGGCTCAACGCATGCCTACCCCAGCCCCCGGCTGTGACTGTAGCCCCGACCCGGCCCCAGCTGAGCAGTGCCAGCAGTCCAGCAGTTAGTTAGTGTCCGCTCAGGCCCGGCTCGGCCTCGCCCGGCCCGGGTACTAATCCCTGGTCTGTCAGAGGACCCCACTCTGAACTCATCCTGCAACACAGGAAAACGCTCTAATTGGGGGATTTTCTACATCATTAACTCTGATGAGCACCCACCCCACCCCCTGTCTCCCCCTCTCCACTCTCCCTCTCTCTGCATGTCTCTCACACCCACACTTTTCTCCAACTTAATCTGGCTTCTTCACATTCTCGGCCTCTTTCATCCTTTCGGCAAAAGCTTGACTTTTTTTCCCCTTTTTCATTCAGGATGTGTTGTTTGCTTAATTATTCACATATGAGACCCTGACAGTAAAGTAAAAAGTGTGTAAATAGTGAAAGTCTTACCTGTGCACTTGTTATATTCACAAAAGAGCTAAAAGCCATTTCCACAGTTTGAGGTCCTGTATTACTTTTCTTGGGTAATCCTTTAAAGAAAAAGTACTTACTGACTTTTCAATACAAACTTTGTTCTGCACAAATTTTCCCTTTTAAGTAAAGTGCAAAACATCGTGTCACCACATTTTTTTTCTTATAAGGAGAATATGCTGGTGCTGAATGCTGGTGCTGAATGCCCAGAAGACAGTGGAGATTATTGTGGACTTCAGGAAGCACACAGCCCCACTCCCCCCCATCATCCTGACTGACACCCCCATCACCTCTGTGGACTCATTCTGCTTCCTGGGTACCACCATCACCCAGGACCTGAAGTGGGAGCCCACCATCACCTCCGTCATCAAGAAAGCCCAGCAGAGGATGTACTTCCTGAGGCAGCTGAAGAAATTCAACCTGCCAACACGGACGATGATGCAGTTCTACACTGCAATCATCGAGTCCATCCTCACCTCCTCCATCACCGTGTGGTACGCTGGAGCCACTATCAGGGACAAACAGAGACTGCAGCGTGTTGTGCGCTCTGCTGAGAAGGTGATTGGCTGCAGACTCCCATCTCTGCAGGACCTGTACACCTCCAGGACATTGCGGCGTGCAGCTCGGATCTCAGCTGACCCTTCTCACCCTGGACACAGTCTGTTTGACCTGCTCCCCTCAGGCAGGAGGCTCCGGTCCATTCGCACCAGAACCTCTCGCCATAAGAACAGTTTCTTCCCCTCTGCTGTTGGACACATGAACAATAACCATATGACTGTACCCACCACTAACACATGACCCTACGCTGTGTCACTGCATCATTCCATGTTTGGCACTGATCACCACCTGCACTCATGTATATATCTTTCAACGTAGCACTCTTAATTCTTATTCTCATGTATATATCTCATGTATAGCTCATGCACATATCTTTCTACGTAGCACTTTTAATTCTTATCCCTACTTTTATTTTTTCATGTCTATTTAAGTGCTATTTATGACACTATGTTTGCACTGAAGCACCGCAGCAATTTCCTAATGTTGTAAACCTGCTCAACATTTGGCAATAAACCCCTTTCTGATTCTGATTCTGATGCTGGGATGAAATATCATGACATAAATATGCATATTAAAATGTTGTATCTGTGTATTGCACAGAAAAAACTGTATGCAACTTATTTTTAAAATCAGGATATCTTGCTGAGCTCTGTAACTTGGATCTAATTGCAACACATCTATTTTCATGTTAAGAATTTAAAAAGATCCTGCAAAAACGTCCATGCTTCATCCACTGGCTTATCCATATGGTCCTTGAAGTACGGTCTGCTCAGCCCTCCATCTGTCCAGGACAGTGTCTCACATGCTGAGGAGCCCAGCGAGCACGGCGGCACCGGCCCTCTGTGAACATGTGTTGCAGCGGCTGAACCTTGCAGCCTGCCTGCCTGCCAGCCTGCCTGCCTGCCTGGGGGCAATTAGGGAGCCGAGCCCTGTGGTCAGAGGCCCCCCTGGGAAGTCCTGATTGATTGGAGTCTCATCTTCCTAACAGGCTGGCATCCTGCCACAAACCCATGGAAAAGCAGAGAGGATTGAGAGGGGTAAAAAGAAAGAAAACCATGACAGAGAGACAAGGCGCACAAGTGTTTGCAGCAAAAAAAAATGTCTCTGCTCATGTATGTCAGATGACAACGATTATACTGTAGTAATCTTGGATTGCTCTAGTAGTCTTAGGGAGGTTAAAAACCCCACAGTGACTGTGGGAATGAGTGCATAGGTCAACATGAAAGCACTGCAGTGAGAACGCAGAGATACAATTTCTATCAAACTATATTTATTTTCAGTAGATCTCCATTTGTTCCAGAATATGAACATCAACAATCCAGACAAAATCCAAAAGAAATAAAACAACGATATCACTAAGACAGACATAACTAGGGCATGTAAGACAATAAAAATAACTAAAACTAGTGCAATCTTGTCTGTTATCTAACCTTTGGCTTATTCTTGGCCCAAAACATTTATGCTGCAAACTAAATGTCCTGTTAACACATAAGATAATTCTGGTTTCCTGTGCTGTGTGAGGTCACCATCGTGTAAAACTACATGAAGACAGACGATGAACAGCGGCTGTAACATTACTTATCCCCTTTAGGTCGGACAAGAGTGAATTTCAAAAGTATCCAAAAAAAAGTGGGGTGTGACTTTGTAACAATCTGGGCAGAAATGAGTCTCCTTTTTTATTTTTAACAAAAGAAAAAACACATTTTATATAGAAACATAAAAAATGGGTTTCTAAAATTGCACTTTAAGAGGACAGAGTTTTCTATCCCTCTTGTTCTGTTAAAAAGTCAAAAAATATATAAATTTCAACCTCCAAAGATTTGTTTGAGATGGTACCTGCACATGCAAAAACATTTCAGTGTCACAGTCTTATTTATTTACCTCTACTGTCCATATGAAGCATATTGTGCTCCAACTTTAAGATGATTGGGGCTTAACCCTGTAACAGATGGCATAAGACTAATATTGTGTCACTAATGACCAAAGCAGTAACAATCCATGTTTCCTCTTGTTTGAAAAAGAAAAAAAAAAACTACAACAAAATGGTTACAAGGGCCTATTTAGTGCAGCATGAGACCGTTTCTCCCCCTTCTGTTCGGGACAAAGAGGATGCACTTGGATCAATTGTGTCGAACAAAGACCGAACTATGTGGGGTGACGCATCACACAGGGCTCTTTCTGCTGCCCTGCACGTACACGCAGCCACCCAACACTGAGCTGCCAACAGGTTTTCTCCTCCAACAGTCACTCAAGCAAAAAGAGGGCTACTCCGCTGACTAGCCTGCGTTTTTTTGTCTACTTCCTCTGCCTTTCTTCTGCTTCCTCCCTTCTTTAAAGCACAAGTCAGAAAAAATGTATCCGTGCAGAGATATTTTTGGTATATTCCCGGTCCCAGTTGAGGTGACCCTTTTCCCACCAGATGAAGATCTCTTAAAGAAGCTTCTCCTCACTGATCATCTTCTTCCAGTCACACCAAGATATCTAAAACATGGACTCGCGTATCTAAACTGCGTAGCAAGTAGAAACATAAATCATAGTACAGGTGGACATAAAACGAAAACCAGCTACACGGCTTTTATAATTAAACAGATTAGTGAGATGAGCAGTGACACTGTAGTGTGTCTTCATGCCTCGATGTCACATTAAACAGAGACCAAAGGTCCATTCACAAAGTCCTCTAAGACTCTGATTTGCAGACCCATGAAAATTCGACGGCTGGACTAATTAGTAAAAACACAAATGTGGTGTAAAAAAAAAATTAGAAAAGAAAAGCATGAGAATGATATTTTGCTCGACTCAAATGATTTGGATAAATGAAAAGTGATGAATAAGAATTCCCGCATTTTGGCAGTTTTTAATGATATAGCGTGTCTTCACTGTTGGTGCACCCAAAGAGCTGCAGCAAGGGCTCAGGCATGAAACGTGCACTCAGAGCCTGTTTGTGACTCGGAAATACTTCTAGGTGTCATAAACCGTTTGTTTCACCAAGAAGACATTTGTTTTTAACGAACCCAAGGCAACAATAGACACCTAGAGATTGGACGAGCAAAACTATCGGAAACTTTTAACCCGCTGAAGGTTTCAGCTGTTTTTTAAGGGGGAAGAAGTAGAAAAGAAAAGAAAGTCTCCCCCCCAAACAAAAATTCTTACGTCCTCAGCTTTCACAGTTCAGAATCCACTTCTTTCACTTAGTGGCGTAGCACGTGACGTGTGTCACTTCCAGCATTGCTCACGTCGACCGCCGAGCTCGTTAGTCACATGGGTTGCCAGGTCTTGTCCATAGACTGGATGTGTTCCTTGGCTTTCATCCTCAGCGCAGCAATACTGGAGCTGCGCTGGTCCACATCCTCCAAAGGGTACTTTTCAGGGTATGGTGCTGGACACTGATAAGGAGGAGGAGCCATGCTCTGCATCCCTTGACCCATGGACGGATGGGGATGAGTGTGAGTGTGAGGGTGTGGATGAGGACCGTGAGGACCGTGAGGACCGTGAGGACCGTGAGGAGCGTGGGGGGTGGAGTTGAGGAAATGGTGGCTTGGGTAGCTGGGCTGGAGGCCTTGAGCTGGACCCATGAAGCCTGGGATACTGTGCACAGGTGTAGCACTGGACAGGGGAGAGGTCAGCCAGGGTTCCAAGGGGAGGGAGTTGGTCATTGGACCCATGCTGGTGTGAACCGGTGCCGGACGGTTGAAAGAGAGCATGGGTGAATCGTGGAGCTTCATGGTGCTGGCGTCCATTTTTTCCTGCCGGCGCCATTTAGCTCTGCGGTTCTGAAACCAGACCTGGAAGAAAATGACAGAAAAATAAGGTACGTGTAAATATGATGGAGTGCAGAGTTTTTCATTCTGGGTAGGGAAATATACTCGAATATACTCGACAACACTGGGGGAGTTTTTTGGATGAATACAGCCTTTCACGTAGTGTGAATATGAGATTTTATTCCAGAATAATGAGAATATCTCTAAGAAAACCCCAAAAACAAGACAGAAACGTTTGAAGTGCTTCTTAGCAATCTCTGAAATGGTGTTGCCTTTAATGCAGTTCACGTTACCTGAACTCTGACTTCGGGGAGGTTCACCTTCATGGCGAGCTCCTCGCGGCTGTACACGTCTGGGTAATGGGACTTTTCAAAGGCACGCTCCAGCTCGTGCAGCTGGTAGGTGGTGAAGGTGGTGCGGTTGCGCCTGTGTTTCTTCTTGGGCTGCTCATCCTTGCTTGGGTCCGGAGACTTGCCTTCATCGCTCTCTATACTCTTCCTCAGCTCGCTCAGTTCCTGATCACATTTGTTTGCAAATAAGCCGGAGTCTGTGGAAGAGCCCAGGAAAAAATATTGTGAGTTTTTATTTCCTCCACATGCTTTTTGACTGGACTAAGTGAATGAGAACTACAGTTTAGAGAGAAATACAAATGGAGAATGCAGTTTCCCACTTTCCAGTAGAGCAAACATTAGTTTGACACCTGCAACAATAGGCCACTGTAGGTCAGTGAAGCAAGCAATTCCCTGTACCTCAATGAAGCTCCAAAACATTCCTAATCGGATTTAGGAAGCTTTTTCCAGTGTTTACTTTTCTTCAAAGTTAAAAGGTCTTTAAAAAGAAATTTGAAAACCACAGTTTTTATCACCACGCTCAACAGCCACTCTTAGATTGTTACCATTTTTGGCTAAGCTCACAGCAGATCTGAAAGAATCTATTTCCCCCGTGCAGGAGAGCCAAAGCACGGAAACGTCCCGAGTTCTGTCCGTCTTTAGGATCACAGATTACTGACAAGCTGGTGTTTACAGACACTACAAAGCTTTCACTGGCACTGTTCCTCCTCATAACCCTCCCCGTCAAACGATTCCTCTCTCAATTCTTCTTCCTCAGCTCTATTTCTAATCGAATCAACGTGCATATTCATCAACAGTATACAGAAACATGGGAGAGGCCACAGGGGAAAACAGGGAGGTGTAACCAGACCAGCCAGCAAATTGATTTAGCTAAACAAAGTACAGAGATGATGATCCAGGAATAAAATAATCTACTCGAGTTAAGAGTTAATAAGTGCCAAGCTTGGATCTGACTCGAAGACTTAATTTCATTCAGGATGTTAGATAAGTTGCAAATCACAGACAGTGGGTTAAGCTGATTTTAATTAAGGGCTAATTTTGTATTTAGGTAAACAATAGAAACATCAGTATCATCAGTATCTCTTACACCAACTAACATATAGTGAGACGAGCAAAAATCTCGTTTTTTTATGAGCTTTCAAAGCATTTCTGTTATATTCAGCAGTTACTCTACAGAGCAGAACAGGTGTTTATCTAAAAGTGTAAAGGTGATGGCTGACATTCGCCATATTTTTGCTCTGTTTTGGTCTCTATCAGCCCTCTAAGGAAGTATTCAGCTCTTTGCTTTAACAGATGTAACTGTAACAGATTAACTGTAACAAATGTAACTGTATCAAATGTAACTGTAACAGATGTAACTGTATCAAATGTAACTGTATCAAATGTAACTGTAAAAGATGTAACTGTATCAAATGTAACTGTATCAAATGTAACTGTATCAAATGTAACTGTAACAGATGTAAATGTATCAAATGTAACTGTATCAAATGTAACTGTATCAAATGTAACTGTAAAAGATGTAACTGTAAAAGATGTAACTGTAACAGATGTAACTGTAACAGATGTAAATGTATCAAATGTAACTGTATCAAATGTAACTAACAGATGTAACTGTATCAAATGTAACTGTAACAAATGTAACTGTAACAAATGTAACTGTATCAAATGTAACTGTATCAAATGTAAATGTATCAAATGTAACTGTAACAAATGTAACTGTATCAAATGTAACTGTAACAGATGTAACTGTAACAGATGTAACTGCAACAGATGTAAATGTATCAAATGTAATTGTAACAAATGTAACTGTATCAAATGTAACTGTAACAGATGTAACTGTATCAGATGTAACTGTAACAGATGTAACTGTATTCTGACTGCAGATATTTTTCAGGTTTCTCAGGCTGAGAGATGTGAGGGCTAGACCCCGATCTCAATGAGACTTCTTCTTCTCTGATTTAATAACGACAGTTCAAGACTTTAAAGAGCAGGAAAAGGTCATTTCAAATCTCGAGGTCATTTAAAAACGCCGTCATCGCACGACCAGCTCAGACCGTGTGGTTTACAATAGTCTCGGCTGTGTTAGCAGCAGAGAGTGCATCACAGGTGAGGCAGTCTTATCGGCTGCGTGTGTTTGTGAAGAATTGATTTATAGTCCCAATTTTTTTGACTTCCTAAAAGCTGATATTGGTACGAGTCCTCATCGCTCATCAGTGCAGCTCCAAACCAAAACAGTCATGTTTAAAGGCAGGAAGTGAAATAAGGGACTGAAGCTACAGGTCATAACATGTTCAGGAATACACTTTTATGTTGAATGACATTTCAGAGCTTCAGCAGACTGTGTACGAATCTGAATGCTAGCTTGTTTCTGTTAATGGGATGCAGTGATGGAGATGAAGGAGGGGGTCGACTGTGGTCTTTCTGCTGGAGAAACGGGAGCCGAGGCAAAAGCAAAGCAGGGTTTTGGGGTTCATTTATCCACCTCTCATTAAGCAGCTATGACAAAGACCAGGCTCCGACAAAGGCAGAGGTCAGGCCTGGTTCAGTGACCAGCTCTTGGCCTGTCAGCCCATCACAGCCACTGGTCTGAAGCCTCCCTACTGTTTATCAGCCAGCAGAACATCTCAGCACGGAGAGGAGAGGGGGGTGGCCCGACTGACACCGAACACAGAGAAGCTGCTCGGTCAGGAGGAACTGGGCTGACTTCACACAGGATGGAGTGATGTCATTGGTGTTGATGGATGTTAATGCACTGAAACCAAACTGCATCTGAGTCACTTAAAAGCAGTGTTTCTGCTTCGTCTCCGGTTCACAGGAACAACTTTTTCTCTTGTTCCTGCCACAAAATCACCAACCACCTGCCTGATCCTGTGTGTGAAAATAGCTTCAGATTAAACATGATTCAATTTGATTCTAGGAGCGAACGATAACAATAAAGAGCGATTGGACTACGGTACAATCTAATCTGCACAGAAGAGAAGATTAGGGGAATTCCACAAGGGGATGGGATTGGTCTTGGGGACATAAACCCCCTACACCATCTTGTCCTGTGATTTATCTCTCAATCTCAGTCCACACGGTGGAGTTAATGCAGCTTTACATGCCAACGGTGTTTAATGCACTGATTTCGAATCGGTGCGTGAGAGGTTTTCATGCAAAGGTGGAATAACCTCATTTAAAGTGATCAGACTTTTGACGATAGGCTGTTGAAATAATACGAGCTGTAATTATAACTGAATGTCACAGATTTGAAGCTGCTTTTGTTACTCATTTTGTGTATTTTGTGTGTGTGAGAGTTGAAAATCAGATTTTGGTTTATTAGATTCTTACACCAGATTCTAAATCTCAGGTCAAAATAAAGGCCTGGGTGTTTGTGTGATGTCCTTTAAGTGGCTGTTTTTATCTAATTGTGTTTTAAAATGTTTGCTTCACTTGTTATTTATGTCATTTGATCTGTTTCCTGTTTTTTATCACAACTGCCGACAAAACAGTCACGTCACGAAGCTTGACTGGTTTATTCTGGTTCCTGAGCGAGGTTTGGACTATAAAAGGCTCGAACTGTGTTTGTGGTCAGATAATATCCTGTTCAGCTATCTGGTAGTATAAAAACATATTATGTTTGCCCAGCAGCATCAATAACTTCAGTCTACCTATGTTCTGCATTACATCATTCAAATCCTTAAAGTCAGAAAAAGCAAAGATCACTTCAGTCCAGCAGTGCTGCTGCTGCTGTATAATCAATATCTCTGACCATCTCTATGCTTTGAGGCTTTGATGATTCACCCTCAGTAACAAACTCTGCAGCAGCTGATCCATACTGCTCAAAGAGTTCACAAAATTTAATGAAACAAAATCATCTTAAAAGGTGGTGCTACTCTTACAAAATCAGCTTTGCCAGGATGGAGAGCAACAGCCGGACTCACCGTGGTACTGCTGCTGCTCTGTGCCGCTGCTGCTTCTCAGAGAGGAAAGGTGCCCGCTGTAGGACGGGTGCGACGAGGGCTCCAGCTGCTTCCCGGTCTCCGCCAGGCTGTCTATGTTCACTTTGTGGGGTCCGGGGGTCGTGGCGGGACTTAGCAAGGGGTCCTGCTCTTTGCTGAAACCCAGGATGACATCGATGCTGTGGACGCGGCCTCCCACTGCAACGCCCCCACCTTTACCCAGTTCGTGGAAATTGCTGGGCGAGAGACAGCTGTCGTCCACCATGCTCATGGTATCCAGCGATAAATGCATTCGAGCGTCTGGGCAATCACCTGGGCCTGGGGTCGAGGGAAGATGTTTGGGTGAGGCTACGCAGACGCAGATCACTAGGTCACCTAGGATGACTGTTATCCACCTAAACCTGATTATCTTCTTCGGAGGCCCAGAGGGTCAGAACCCCGTAGACTCTGAGTGTTCCAACAAACCACTAATAAGATTGTGACTATGGGTCAACTTCACACACAAAGAGGCTTTCTTATAAAACGTTTTACTGCTGGACTTAATTTTATGGAAACTCAGGCTAACATTTTTAAACGTAGTCACATTTTGGGTGAATCTTTGGACTAACGTGCACTTTTCCTGACAAATAAGTCATGAAGTTGTTGGATTTCCAGCAAATGATTCTGTGTTTGTTACATAAGAAGTAAATAATTAGAGCCGAATGAGACCGTGGCAGTGCTTACCTCTTGGAAGTAAATATGCTGAAGTACTGAAGTTACTGATGCCAGTGCTCCACCTGTTCCTCTCAGCAGCTCTCCCTCCAACTTCACTCTTCCCAGATCCGCTATGTGCACCGCCTGCAGTCGCTCAGCTGGCGTTGATTGCCTAGCATTTCTCTAAATATATTCGCTTTGTGTGACAAACAGCCCCAAACAGATGCACTCCAATGGTAAAGAGCATTTAGTAGCTGAGTTCAGACGCTATCCACTCCAGCTCAGAGAGGAGAGTGGGAGAGGAGTGAGCCGGAGAGAGAGAGGTGGACAAAGCTGAGGCGGCGTAGGAGGTGAAACGAGGGGATTAGGAGAGGGCTGTTAATTGCAATCCTTCCCCTTTAAGAGTGATTGGCGGCTGTTTTCTGCTTAAGAAACTGTTTTAAATGTCATTTTCATTTACCCCCGACGGAGAAGGCCCGGCTAACGAAGCCCGGACGAGACTTTCTTTCATAAATTTATTGTTTTAAAGACAAAAGAATCGCTCAAAGTTTTCACTAATCACTGCCGGGACCCCTTTGTGTGAAAATACTGCAAGAAAGGAAAAGGTGAAATTGTAATGCACACAATAGAACAACAACAAAAAGAAAACAATTTACCGCGGGGTTTATTTTGTGTAATAAAAATGTAAAATACAACATGTACAGTGGGGCAAAAAAGTATTTAGTCAGCCACCGATTGTGCAAGTTCCCCCACCTAAAATGATGACAGAGGTCAGTAATTTGCACCAGAGGTACACTTCAACTGTGAGAGACAGAATGTGAAAAATAAATCCATGAATCCACATGGTAGGATTTGTAAAGAATTTATTGGTAAATCAGGGTGGAAAATAAGTATTTGGTCAATAACAAAAATACAACTCAATACTTTGTAACATAACCTTTGTTGGCAATAACAGAGGTCAAACGTTTACTATAGGTCTTTACCAGGTTTGCACACACAGTAGCTGCTATTTTGGCCCATTCCTCCATGCAGATCTTCTCGAGAGCAGTGATGTTTTGGGGCTGTCGCCGAGCAACACGGACTTTCAACTCCCGCCACAGATTTTCTATGGGGTTGAGGTCTGGAGACTGGCTAGGCCACTCCAGGACTTTCAAATGCTTCTTACGGAGCCACTCCTTTGTTGCCCGGGCGGTGTGTTTTGGATCATTGTCATGTTGGAAGACCCAGCCTCGTTTCATCTTCAAAGTTCTCACTGATGGAAGGAGGTTTTGGCTTCAAATCTCACGATACATGGCCCCATTCATTCTGTCCTTAACACGGATCAGTCGTCCTGTCCCCTTGGCAGAAAAACAGCCCCATAGCATGATGTTTCCACCCCCATGCTTCACAGTAGGTATGGTGTTCTTGGGATGCAACTCAGTATTCTCCTTCCTCCAAACACGACGAGTTGAGTTTATACCAAAAAGTTCTACTTTGGTTTCATCTGACCACATGACATTCTCCCAATCCTCTGCTGTATCATCCATGTGCTCTCTGGCAAACTTCAGACGGGCCTGGACATGCACTGGCTTCAGCAGCGGAACACGTCTGGCACTGCGGGATTTGATTCCCTGTCGTTGTAGTGTGTTACTGATGGTGACCTTTGTTACTTTGGTCCCAGCTCTCTGCAGGTCATTCACCAGGTCCCCCCGTGTGGTTCTGGGATCTTTGCTCACCGTTCTCATGATCATTTTGACCCCACGGGATGAGATCTTGCGTGGAGCCCCAGATCGAGGGAGATTATCAGTGGTCTTGTATGTCTTCCATTTTCTGATGATTGCTCCCACAGTTGATTTTTTCACACCAAGCTGCTTGCCTATTGTAGATTCACTCTTCCCAGTCTGGTGCAGGTCTACAATACTTTTCCTGGTGTCCTTCGAAAGCTCTTTGGTCTTGGCCATGGCGGCGTTTGGAGTCTGACTGTTTGAGGCTGTGGACAGGTGTCTTTTATACAGATGATGAGTTCAAACAGGTGCCATTCATACAGGTAACGAGTGGGGGACAGAAAAGCTTCTTACAGAAGACGTTACAGGTCTGTGAGAGCCAGAGATTTTCCTTGTTTGAGGTGACCAAATACTTATTTTCCACCCTGATTTACGAATAAATTCTTTACAAATCCTACCATGTGGATTCATGGATTTTTTTTTCACATTCTGTCTCTCACAGTTGAAGTGTACCTCTGGTGCAAATTACTGACCTCTGTCATCATTTTAGGTGGGGGAACTTGCACAATCGGTGGCTGACTAAATACTTTTTTGCCCCACTGTATGTTCTGTGTTGGTTCTCTGTCAGATTTGCAGGGAAGTTGTGCTACTACTAGTTTTATTAACTACAAACTAAAAAGCAAAGTGCAACAATGTAACCACTGATGTACTCAAAATATATCATTTTAAACAGATCAGGCTTGATGCATATAATTATTTACCATCTTAATTTCTGATTTTTCTACTTTATATGCACTGTTTTTATTCCGTTATTAGACATAAACTTTTATTATCGGCAGCCTGCGATATTTAAACCTTTAATTCTCCTTTTATTGTTCTGTCATTTCAGTTTTGTTTTATTTGCATATAAAGCAAGTTTGCATGAACCACCCACTAAAAGAGATTAATGGAAGCCAGTCAGTTGTTTAAATGGATTAAAAAGAGAGCTAATGTTTTATAGTGTGGTTTAAATTAATGGTAACATTTGTATATTTATTTATTTTTGTTTGTCTGATAACATTTATTTAAAAAATAAATCGGACATTTCAAACAGTTACTCGCTACTTGAGTAGTCTTTTCGCCAAGTACTTTTTTACTCTTACTTGAGTAACTTTTTTGACGACTACTTTTCACTTTTACTTGAGTAATAATATTTTAAAGTAATGCTACTCTTACTTGAGTACAATTTTTGGATACTCGACCCACCTCTGGGTTTAATGGCTCCACAGTTAATCAAATCAGTCAAAATAAGACATCATCCATCAGCTCAAAGATAACTGTAACAAAGACAAGAACTGCCTTGGCTTTGGAAAACCCACTAAATATATTTCAAATATGCTTAAACAGTGGAATAGGTGACAGAAAATACCTGTGGTGACACAGAACATCTACACAATCTCTGATTAAAAATGCCACGTCCATTTAAGACCATAGATTCAAACTATTTCATAGAAGCAGAAAAAAAACGTAAAGGGACATTATCACCTCAGGGTTATTTCATTTGACTGAGTGGTGTTTCTCAAGAGACCGCAGCGCAAAAGGCTGAGAGGTAGGGCACAGAGTTTGAAGGCCACAGACCTCAAAGTTGACCCTGGCTTAGCGTCACAGAAATTAGCACCGACTCTAAAGACGCTAAAGAGATTTCCTCTGACCTCAGACATATCTCAAAATAAAGACAGATACAGATAAACGCACAATTGAATCTAAAACTTGGACCTTCCTCAGATTCGTGTTGACACAGCTCTGACGAGAGATCAAAATGCAAATTTGTTTTTTGAGAAGAAACTGTCCCGTGATCATTTCAAATTCCTCGTCACAGTCTTTTTGTTTTTATGTTACACTTCTGTGCTACAAAGGACTGTATTTTTTCTGCACATGCCCCGCAGTAAAATAGCATCTTTTCATTCACCCACTCATACAATCACATTCACACACTCACTCAAATGCATCAGGGGAAACGTAGGGTTCAGCATTTTGCCCGAGGATGCAGATTGGAGGAGCCGGGAATCAAACCTTCCAATTATAATTAGACGACCTACTCCACCTCCTGAGCTACAGCTCCTATTTAGGATGTTAAACACTCAATAACTCCCCTCAAATGATTTAAAACTAAAGTAACCAGCGAAAGAAAACGTAAGGAGTACAAAGTAAAGATATATGCCTTAAAATGAAGGAGCTAAGAGTAAAAATAAACACTCAAGTAAATCATGGGCACTGGAAACTCTACCTAACAGTTACAGTGTATTTACACTTCATTATTTCACACCTCTGGACATCAGGGAAGTTAACGTGGGGGTGAAGACAGCAAGAAGTAAGAGACAAGTGAACTGATCAACATTTTTTACTCCCCCACTAGCAGGATACCAAAGAGGTGTAGATGCATTGTGGGTAATCTAGTTTTTGTCAAGGAACAATGAGTAGAATTAAAAAATCTGTAATTTTGAAGCTGATTTTGATTGACAGTGCCAGCTGTAAGTTTTCAACACCACTGACAGGGTAACCTCACCACTGCAGTGCACAGTGTGAAGTACTGCTGTAGCCAATGCATTAACAAAATGAAAAGGTATGTTTTCAGCCCATAATTCACTCATGTTATCTAAACAAGGCCAAAGAGTGCAGGGTCCATGGCAGAGATTCAGTTTCGGTGTAATAACAGAATATTAGAGCCGCCTTTAAACAACACAAATAATCATATAGATTTAAACCCATAAATTAAGTGCTGACGCACAAAAAGGAAATGTATTTTCTCTGAACTATTCCTCTGAGTTCAGAGTCAAGACTGAATCTTACTGCCTACAAGCTTATAAAGCAATGATAGACTAAATGCTAACTTATCCTGAGATGACATTAATACATTTTTGACCTTACGTAGTTTCTCTGTTATCCCGACTGAGCACAAATTGGTTAAGAAGGGGCAGTGTAGTTATCAAGCTGCTTAGTTTTATCAGATGACAGTGTAAGTCCCTGTGATCCTATTAGAAGTAAAAACAGCGAACTTGTAAATGAACAGTGTCAGCTTGTTAGGGGGGGTGGGTGGGAGTGGGGGCAGAGAGAGGAGGGGGAGTACAGGAGGTAAAAAGAGGGAAGGGGACCAGAAAGGGAGTGGAAGTGGGACAAATGTGGAAGTATCACAAGGAGGGCAAAGTCATGTGTCCGTGAAGATGTCTACCTCTGAGAGTAAACTAGCACACACACACACACACACGTACACACGCACACACACACACGCACAAACACACACGTACACACGCACACACGCACAAACACACACGTACACACGCACACACACACACACGTACACACACACACACGTACACACACACACACACGTACACACACACACACACACACACGTACACACACACACGTACACACACACACACACACGTACACACACGTACACACACACACGTACACACACGCACACACACGTACACACACACACACACGTACACACACACACACGTACACACACACACACACGTACACACACGCACACACACGTACACACACACACACGTACACACACACACACACACACACACACACGTACACACACACACGTACACACACACACACACACACGCACAAACACACACGTACACACACACACACGCACACGCACAAACACACACGTACACACACACACACACACGTACACACACACGTACACACACACACACACACGTACACACACACACACGTACACACACACACACACACGTACACACACGCACACACACGTACACACACACACACACGTACACACACACACACGTACACACACACACACACACACACGTACACACGCACACACACACACGCACAAACACACACGTACACACACACACACGCACACACACACACACACACACACACACACGCACAAACACACACGTACACACACACACACACACGTACACACACACACACACACGCACACACACACACACGTACACACACACACACAGTGTCCTTTTGTGATTGGCTCTCATTGGTTACAATTCCACTATCTGCAAGACTACTGAGTGTTTCCATGGTTACGTCAGCTCCATTGCTATTTGCAGTCAGTGTTTACATGGATACGTTCACTCACACACACACACACACACACACACACACACACACACACACACACACACACACACACACACACACACGTGTATAAATACTGCTCACAAAAACATTTAAAAACTTTTCCTGGATCTTGAATGAAAGAACTTGAAAATCTTTATTGACACATGTTGATACTCACATGACATCAAAAACTGAAGTCCGATTCAGAATCACACCAAAAATAGAAGTAAAAAAATTTAGTGTTGACTTAATTTGTATTATATTTATTTACTTTTTTAATGTTTTTTGAAGAGTGTCTGTGTATCTATCAGGCTAGCTATGTAGCCAACCTTGCTTCACACAATCATTTTAAGATGGCAGCTGTCTGCAATGTTCGCTGGAAGAAATAGTTACTGTAACTCCTGTACTCAGCAAATTGATTCAATTACGTTCAGTGAACTGCTGAAATCTCTGTCGGAGTCTCGGGTGTTTCCAGCTCATTTCTTTCCAAATTTTTAAAAAATAAAAACACTTTCAGAAGGAAGACGTGCTTTCAGAGCTCTGGAAGTCGATTGCAAACTAAATTAAATACAAAGCTTTAAGCTAATGTTACTCTAAATTCTGATTAAACAGTTAGTGATGAGCTCCTTTGCTATGCTCAGTTTCTACAGCTAGCTAGCTGGAAAATGCTAACAATCGTAGCCCTAAACACATTGTTTAAGCTACTACTCTCTGCCCCCCTCTGCCCCCCTCTCACGGACAATAACCATATCCAACTTCTTAATAGCAATGAACTGGTCTGCATTGGTGCATCATATCTTTATTCTCTTTCCCCCTCCTGCCCCCCCCCCCCCTCTTTCTTAAATAGATAACTATCATATCTGATATCATATCTCACAGTACAATAATATTGAATGGGTTGCATTGTTGTATTTTGTCATGTTTCTCAGGTCTTTGTCTGAATTTCTACGAACATTATTGCTAAGGATTGTCTTATTGCATTGGAGTCACACTGGGTTAAATATGTACACTTGGGTTTTAAGGGGTATTTATTATTTTCTTTTTTTTTTGGGGTTGTATGGAAGCCCCAAACGCAATTTCATTGTTCTTGACAATGACAATAAATAAATAAATACTAAATAAATACTTACACTTTGGAGGAACAGGCAGGTAGGTAATGTTACAGAGGACACGGCCTCTGGCTTTTGCTTCTTCCAAAACACCCCCGAATGTACTAGCTTACACCATAAAAAATGCACCTTTTTTTGGACCCTTCCTGCTTAATAAGCATCTGTTTTAAAAAGGGCCCAATTGCACCTTAGAACACATATGCATCAACACTACAATGAGCGGGTGGAGGGAGGTTTGGAGTCTTCTCCCACCCCCATTCTCTGCGGCCTGCTGGAGCGGGAGGGCTAGTAGGAGGAGTTGGCCGTCCGACTGCGGTCTGGGGTGTGGGGCCTCCCTGCTGCTGCGGAGTCGGGGTGGTCTGCCTCTCCCCACCGCAGGGAAAAGGGTAACACCACCTGGGTCTGGGTGCAATTCCCCCCTCCAGGGGCAAGGGTACCTAGACCCGGTTTGTAGAGTACGCTTGGGGAGTGTGATTGTGTGTACAGCGTCTCTTTATGTCTGTCTCCACGTTGGTTGAGTGTGGAGTGAGTGCATATGAGAGCATGAGGGTGGGAATGGATGTTTGTGTCTGTGTGTGCCTGTATGTCTGTGTCTATATGTCAGGTTGGGTATCAGACGCCACCTCTCTGGGGACACCTCAGGCCCTCCAAGGTTTGGAGGCCTATCTCCACCCACCACCACTTCCCCTGCCGGTGGCGGACTCCCTCAGGTGTCGGTGTGTTGGTGGTTCTTTGTGTCTGGGGGTGGGCGTCCGGGTACACACCGGCTCACTCCTTGGCGGCCGCTTGTCGGGGCCTGGGGCCTGGGGCTCGCTCGGGCCCCCTTTGGAGGTGGGGTGCCCCCGGCCTCTCGGCCTGGGGCTCGGTCACTCAGGCACAGCTGGGGGCCGGCGGAGCTCACGGGCGCGTCACTGCAACCCCCCCTGACTTCTGCTCCGCGGCTGCTGAGTGAGCCCTCATCTGGGACTCTCCTCAGCTCTTACTGGAACAGTGGCGCGGCTGCCCCTCTGTTGGTCTTCCATGGTCTCTTGTGTTCTGGGGGCCTCTGGATGTCTGGAGTTTTGATCTCCTCCATACCCGCTTCACACCCTGGAGGACGGGGCTGTGGCCCCCCCACACTCCCTAGCAGATCATTACATGGAGAAACCTTTGGAATGCAAGCATGCTGATCCACACAGGTATGCACACATGGGTATTCACAGACGCGGACTAAAGCTTTCTTGGCTGCTACCTCAAAGCACACTGTGCGCTGTCTATCTTGCGTGCTGCACAATATCGTTTATTATTTAGTAAATATTGATATCTATGACTAGCTAGTTTATTGTGATGGTGCTTTGTTTTCTCTATTATTATGTTGCTCTTTGTTGTTTGCTGTCTCCTCTGTTTGTTTTTTTTGTTTGTTTGTTTTTTTTTCTCCATACAGGTGACCCAGGAGTTCTTTTTTTTTTTTTTTTTCTCTCTCTTCCCCCCCCTTCTCACCGTCTCTTCTCCCCTTTGGTTTTCTTTCTTTCTCTCCCCCTCTTTCTCTCATTCATTCCCCCTGTCCTATTTATTAAAAAAAAAAAAAAAAAAAAAAAAAAAAATGACAAAGGATGAACTGAAGCTCTGCCATCACGTAATGTCGCATACTGCTGTTTCTGATGTCATTTAAAAAAAAAAAAAAAAAAAAAAAAAAAAAAAAAAAAGGGCCCAAGAGCCCGCTCCATGAAACCACACAATATCCACCATCATCCACCTTTAGCCAAATTTTAACCCCTACAAAAGACCTGTTTTAATCACTCACTCTGTCAACATACTTGTCACGCAAGCAGCTCTACTGTGAGACTCTACCCAAGAGACAGACGCTGCTCTTAACCTTATTTTCATAATTGAATTACAGCTGCCCCCTGTCACAGGATAAGCGCGGGCTTATCCCGATTTCTCATGTTAAGTGATATAATGATTTACATCAGCAAACCATCAATGTGTTACAGCATGTTATAATGAAAGTATGTGTAGGAAAACCTAACAAATAAAACTTTGCATCTTTTGGACGGAAGACAAAAGTTTACTGTCAAGCTGGAGAAGTGCTCCTCTGAGCATTCGTGATGCACAAACAGTGTCTATGAGGAAGGGAGAAGAAACAAATCTTGTCTGAAAAGTCAATGACGTTTGTGTGGATTTTAGAAAAGGAAGTGATGCGCTTTGCCATCTCTGAAGCATGAGGTGAGAATCGTCCTCATTGGAGATGTGCGCAGAGAAATAATTAAACGATGAGTAAGAACATCATGAAGACAAATATGACAAAAGCTCATCTACTTTTTCGAGAGCAATCAAGTGTTCAGAAGCAAACTTGACTTCATGATGCATAAAGACTGTGCTAAGCTTGAGCTTCTTAGATGCTGTACTTGACTGTTCGCCCTGACCTAAAGAAAACGTGGCGGGGACGACAAACTCCCGTAGGGCTTAAATCTGGGACTCTCCATCAGTCGCTCTTAGAAGCAAAGAAGCTTCTCGGATGAAACGTCTTCAAGAAACTTAAAGAAGTCCAGACGCTTTCCAAGCTCCTTAGGATACGGCAGTGTTGCAATATTCTGTCTGGTGATATTGTATTGATTAAGGAGCTTTAAATATTGATATTAATTAAAATACTATGAACAAGAGGCCTCACGTGCCATCATCCTGAGACAATTGTTAAGCTGAGCAAAGTCAGTGAAAAACCAAAAACTGGACACACTCAGCTTGACAAAGCTACCTCTCAATTCAACGTGGGCTAATGGTTCAGTCACGCAAACAAACACAGGAGGGCAACTGGCTTGCATCTACAACCTTTCTGCAAACAATCACAGTTTGACCCTCCAAAAGTTGATTGTGTTCATGTGGACGTCGCGTTTCTCACACTGAAAACGCGACGTCCAGATGAACAGAATCAAGTTTTGCAGATTTACTTACCTGGATGATTGAAAATGCATCAAGACAATCACAGTTTGACTCAGTCTGTCAACAATCACTCTCAGGGAGATTGAAATTATTGCTGAGGAGGAAAAGAATCCTCCCCCAAAAAGTAATCCTGTTACTTTACTGATTACTTATTTTCAAAAGTAATTACTTACTTAGTTACTTAGTTACTTTTTAAAAACACAATTTACAACCTGAGTAGGTGATAAAGTGATAGATCTTTCAGCCCAATTCTACTTTTTCTGCATAATCCATCATACAAAATGTAATCAGATGGAAAAGTCTCTTTTTAAAACTTGTTTTATTAGTTTTAATCTTTTAACTTTATGCATCAAGCAAAGATTTAATTATCTGCAACATTCTCTGACTTGAAGAAATTAGTTTAACATTTAAACCTATTTTCTGCACATTCCAGCACATAAAATAAAATATTTGTTGTGTTTACACTCAGTCTTTCAAATAGATGCAAGTAAAACACAGCAGAAAATAAATAAAGTCAAAGACTCAGCGGTCCTGTTGCTCTATTTTCACCTGTAAAGCAGGAGTGGGGTAGGCGGAGGGTTACCCTGGTGCAGGTGTGCCGCGGTCAGTGGAAGAATCCGCGAGTTTCTCTGTGAGTTTCCCATTACGTCGTAGCTACTCGGTGCTTGTTGGAAGTTTAGGGGTTTTTTTCACTGTAAAAAGAAGTTTTCTTCCCACGCACAGCGGACACTAATGTTTTTGTCACTCTTTATGGAATCAAACTCAAAGTAAGGTCAGTACTTCCACGCTTTAAACGCTGCACGCTCACACTCTCTCCCGCACTCGATATATGATCCACTGTTGATCTGCACACAGCTGTTGTCACTAACGTCACACTCACTTACGTCACTGTCATGAGACATTCTCGCAAAAAATCACGGTTTTAGTAACGCAGTAACGCAGCGTTCCTACGGGAAAGTAACGGTAATCTAATTACCGTTTTTGCAATAGTAAACCCTTACTTTACTCGTTACTCGAAAAAAAGTAATCAGATTACAGTAACGCGTTACAAGTAACGCATTACTGCCCATCTCTGTTGTTCACTAACACATGCACGGCGAATTAAAGTCCACATGGAAAAGTACCAGTGGATTCACCAAACGTCTAAAACACACCCAGACCTATGGATGTCTATCCCAACATCACAGCTCTCAGAGTCTGGCACTCCTGATAGACAGAATAACACAGAAGCTCGTATCCATGCTGCGGTTGAATATTTCTGAAAATATGAAGCAAAACTCTACAGAGATGGTAAATGGCCTGTATTTGTATAGCTTTACTAGTCCTTAAGGACCCAAAGCGCTTTACACTACATTCAGTCACACACACATTCACACACTGGTGATGGCAGCTACATTGTAGCCACAGCCACCCTGGGGCGCACTGACAGAGGCGAGGCTGCCGGACACTGGCGCCACCGGGCCCTCTGACCACCACCAGGCAACGGGTGAAGTGTCTCGCCCAAGGACACAACGACCGAGACTGAGCCTTATATAGTTATATATTTCTATACTGTGTATTGTGTATTTTGTTGTACAGTTATTTTATTTTCAACTTTAATTTATATATTTTATCTTATTCTTTCCCAGTTACATTTACCCTTCATTCTAATTTGTGTTGTACAGTTATTTCATTTTTTAACCTTAATTTTTTATATTTTATTCCTTCCTAGTTAAATTTACCCTTTTTAATTTTTCATATTTATTTCCTATCTTATTCATAGCCTTTTCCTTTTTTTTTTCTTTAGGTCACGAGCAGTTGTCTAAGCATTTCACTGCATATCGTACTGTGTATGACTGTGTACGTGACAAATAAAATTTGAATTTGAATTTGAACCGGCAACCTTCCGATTACAAGACGAACTGCCAACTCTTGAGCCACGATCGCCCCCAGTTTAAATGTTAATGATCTAACACACAGAACCACAAACAAAATATTTTCACTTTATAAGCATATCACTGAGCCCGATGGCACACGGTTGGATGGGGTTATAGTTAATTGCAGAGAAAAGTGGTTTTCCTGGAATTTGTAGCTGCGAGGATGATAGCTTTTTCTATGAAGAGCATCTTATGTCTAATACCTCAATTGGTTCAAGGAGCTTGGTTGGTGCTTCGATTCTGACCTTAGACCATCTGAACTGACCACAATCCACTTAAATCACTCCAAGATAAACCCTCTTAGGTCAGTCCCCATGATCCCTTTTCACACTGCTGAACCTATACAGATTGTTGGGTGGGGCAGAAACCGGGGATTGTTCACTAACACATGCACGGCGAATTAAAGTCCACATGGAAAAGTACCAGTGGATTCACCAAACGTCCATATAAGTTATTAGTGTATTAGGAGCCGCAGGGACACCGGCAACCAAAGCAGTGAATGTTGTCTCTGGTTGATGCAAAGTAATAATAACAATAATCATTATTAATATTATTCAATAAGACCACTGGACTAACGTTCACACAGTTTCCAGGACAACAGCAAGACATTAAACTATTACTAATAACAATGTAACTATTTGTGTTGTATGATTCATTCATTTATCATTTGCATGACTTTGAGCCAGCTCTACGTGTATGTTAGAAAGCAGATATGGCTTCAGCTCCCTTTGATGTTAACGCATCACACATGACAAAACATTATGTATACGCAACAAATCTGATGCCCCCAGAAATGTTTGTAGTGCGACTGTTAATACACGTGTCTCGTTTTTGATGTACATTCCAGCAAATTATATTCTGAAAGGAAGCAATGATGACACCGGAGCTTTAATCTTTATGTTGAGGGTTCAGGAAAAAGTTGATTCCGTTCATCTGGACGTAGCGTATTCAGTGGGAGAAACTTCATCATTTATCCAGCTTTTTTGTGATTTGGATGATTTGTCATGTGTCAAGACATTTAATTTGACGGTTGTTACAGCCATATTTAACACTATAGCTTAAAAACTGTTTTTTTGTTTTGTTTTAGAAATTCTTAATGAAGCTGGAAAATTCAAATACAATACAAATACAAACAAAATTTAGACTACAGACAAAAAGGCTCTGCAAACAGAAATATGAGGGCGTTACAGCTAATTTGCCCAATATGAGATGGTTACGTTTTAATTGGAGGACTGCAGCCTGTGCAAAGCTGAAAGTCAATGCTTCAAGCTCTCATGTGAGGTCAGAGAGTTAGGAACAAAAATGTGGGACTGCATGGTATTGTGCGCCTAACTTTCCCTATCCTGGAACAGCTGAAGCCAACAGCTGAGTCCCTATCAATTCTGCTTCAGCAGATTAGCTGTTGGCTAAGTGTTACTAGAACGTGCACCTTAGAAAGCTTTAGGTTCTCTGAGAAAAACGTATCAGCTCACCCAGCGACATATGGACACCTGGATGAAAGCTCAGTCACACCTAAACACACACGAGCAGAAAAACATGTGATGCTCGTGAAAAAACCTTTCAATTATGTTTAAATCATTCTCAGCAGAGGAAGCACATTTCAACATTTGCTTCTTTTATAAATCCTTTCGCAGAAAATTGCTGCTCATCCTGTTACACAGAGCAGATTGAACAAATCGCAGAGGATAACAAGGATAACAAGAGATGGAGGATCAAGCCTCAATTTGCGATTCGTCTCTTGGGACAGTACCAGGCTTACCAAGACTTAAATCAAATGACATCTTAAATTTGGTCGTGTGACACAACAATAATCCAAAAAGAGGCTGCATTTTGCTCCAAGATTTGCTTTTAGTAATACCAAGAAATCTCTAAACTAAAAAAAAAAAAATCACAGCTGACAATCACGTGGTGAAAAACAGGTCATATGTGCACTTTAATAAATAGAACATGAAAGAAACACATGCAGTTGTTCCATAGATTTAAAAATATGATTTTTCTGAATTTAGGGTCTAATTTCTGTTTGCTGATTTAAATTCTTGAGTCCCTTTGAAAAGAAATGTAATGAGTTCCTCGTGTTGTGAAGGTTTCCTGTTGTTACTCTGTAATCACACGTTATTTTGGGGATTTCTCTTTAATATGCTTGAGTTGTGTTTACAGGTTTGGCATGCACTCCCAGTTAGAAGAGATGCTTCTGACCTGAAATGGCTGATGAGTAATGCACGAAGGCCTAAAAGACAAAAATCAACAAGAATGAAAGAAAAAAATTACTCTGACCAATTAAGTGGTGTTTCAGGAGTTATCTTAAAAGATAAGATGGATAAGATTATATTATAAGATTATAGGATTACAAATAAGAGAGCTGCTTTTGAAAGCTAGCTTAGCCCGTAACAATAATTGACTATAACAGCATTTGTCCAAGATATTATTTGGTCCCTAAGTAGAATTTCTTAAATATCTCTAAAGGCACCCATTAAAAAAATCTTAAAGTTGTTATTTTCTTTTTCTACTGGAAGTAAATGCTCGTGTATTTCAAATACTGAAAATTTGACCCTAATTTCAGGAAAAAATGACAAATTTGGGGAAATTGCACCATAAATCAGTGCCTGTATAATGAAGAGCAACCAAATGAGCTCCTTACAGGTACATCAGAGTCACAGTCTCGTCCCTGCGCAGATATTTTGTTCTCTGTTTGTGTCCTCTTAGACATGTGACCTGAAAGCTCCTGTCCTCTTTCTGTGGACAGTGAAAGCTGCTTAATCTGGACTCGGAGTACACATATTCTTTCAAAACCCCTAAAACTGACAACCGGCTATAAAAGAAGCAGAAACTCAGACAGGCTGAATCCTGTAAACACCACTCTGTTGTTACTGCTCTGCAAAATGTACATAGTGTTGCTTTAAGGGTTTACCAAAATTATAACAATCCATCCTGAGAGGAACATAAATATCTGCACTAAATATTATTGCAATCCATCTAACAGCTGTCGTGACAAAAGTCAAGCGTTTCACGGTTTATTCCGTAGTTTATCAGGTTAGGTAGGCCATCGAGACCCAAAAGGTGAAGTTTGGTGTAGTCATGGCTCCAACCATTTTGCATCACATACATTCATGATAAGAGTTCATGGTCTTTTCTCTCAGTAAAACTCTTGTGGCTCTAAAACTCAACGGTCCAACAGCTTGTATTTGTATCCCAGACTGCAGGGCAATAATTCAGGATCAAGATCCGGTCTGATCTTGAGACTTTGACCCAGAGCCCGGGCTGAGTTTTTCCATCTCTCGGTCCAGTTTCTCCCTCAGCTTGTGAAATCCGGGTCTTTTCCGAGGTTCCTGCTCCCAGCAAACCCTCATCAGGGAGTAAACACTTGGAGGACAGTCTTCTGGAGCTTCCATGCGATAGCCTTGTTCCACTTTGTCTTTCACCTCCTGCAGAGACTAAAGCAGAGGAGCAATGGGAAAATGTTTGACATAGGAAGTGATTACCTCAGAAGATTAATACATTAAATGTGTTAAACGGGTTTTCATGGTGACTAAAATCAATTGCAGAGTATTAAGAAACAATCCAAACTTAAACAATGATAGCTGCACTTTATGCAGAACTGCAATCATTGTCTGTTGTATTTAAAGCACTGAGGGACGGACACCTGCACTGTTGATGTGAAGCAACTGTCAGGGAAGAGGTGAGGCAGAAGGATTTAGGGAGTAGGGTCGGCTGAGGTAAGTGACACACCTCAAGTGCATCAGCCAATTAACCACATCTTGATATAGTGCAGGTCAGAGAGGACAAACAACCACATGCTTGCCCTTCCTCCAAGGAGAAGCCAAAAGCCGAAAGAAGCTTGAGTTTCTATTTACGTTGCATGTCAGGAACCCGCAAAGGCGCTGTGGGATGTACAGTGTGCGTAAGTCAACACTGTAAATCAGCGGTTCCCAAACTTCTTCGCTGGCCCCCCTTTGTTTTACAGAAAAATGTTCGCGCCCCCCCCCCCCCCCCTCGCGCGCACGCGCACACACACAAACACATCCTCCAACCACACACACCCACATTTGCTCAATTGCGGTTTATTTCACACCTCAAACATTTAGTGAACAATTAAGCAAATACAAGTAACCTGCAGGTAGTAAGAAAATAAACTACAAACTCTTTTACGCTGCGTCCGCACCTACACGGGTATTTTTGAAAACGCAGCTGTGTCGTCCACGTAAACGATGTTTCGAATCACCGAAAACAGATTTTTTTAAAACTCCTTTTTTGCGTTTACGTGTGGACAAGGAACACAGAGTTCGTCAGGCAACGTCAAAGGTACGTGCCTTTATTCGGGTCACGCTGTGGCCACGTCATTGTTTACATGAGAGGAATTGCAGAATAGCAGATTAACAGTATTTTGTCTCTATCTTCAGGTTTTACACGCTTACATATAAACACTCAGTTACTGTCCCTCTATTTACAAAGGCAGAGGCGTCACGGTGTCATTATTTTACATGTAGTTGTTTTTTCCTGTGTAATAATGTTCAACATTGCTATCAATAATTTTTTTTAAAAAAAATGTCTCTCTGTGCAAAATGGGTTTAAAAACATAAACAGCTGTGGGATCCTGTTTGTCTGTGATTTAGACAGGGGGAACAAATCGTGGCAGGATCAGCCTGATGTTATTTGTATCCCGCTGTAACTTTACTGTATAAAGAGCAAACATCTCCAAACTGTCAGGAGTAGTTAGTCATTACAACAAGTGTTTGTGAACTAAAAGTCAAGAATGTGGGATCCTGTTTGTCTGTGATTTGGAGAACCCAGGGAAAACCAACCCTGCAGGGAGACCTACCTCGGCACCTGTGCAGGTGAAGCCAAAGGGCAGATTTGCTTCACCATTAGGGCTGCCACGATTAGTCGACTAGTCACGATTACGTCGACTATCAAAATCGTCGACGACTGATTTAATAGTCGACGCGTCGTTTGAAGCTTTGTACGATCACAAAAGACGCAGGAATAAGTAGCAGGATTTAAGAGTGTAATAACGGACTGAAACAGAAGATGGCAGCACTGCATGTACAAGGATGCCAGCTGCCGTTAAACCCCGAAGAAGAAGAAACTGTGTCCCAGAATTCATAGCGCGGCCCTGCTTAGTTTCCAACAATGGCGGCAGCTAGTTAGTTTTAATATTATTCTTATTATTCTTTCTGGGTCACAAAATAAACATTTAACATATTTTCAGGCGAGAATGTAGCTGTGTAAACCTCAAATATCTGCTCAGTTTATCAAGACACCGCATATTTTCAAAAGCGCTCCGACGTTTTCGGAGGCATCTGTTACCCACTAGCTCGATAGCTAGCCGGGGGCTAGGCTAACTAGAGCCGTGAGAACACCGGACTCCCGGCAAATCGTTTTCAAACCCACCGCCGTCTTTCGCTACTCAGGTTAAACATGATATATGAGTCACTTAGATAACTTCAAAATGTTGTTTGGCTTTTTTCAGTGTTTTATTTGTTCCTGAGTAAATCGGTTTGGATGAGATCAAAGTTATAGTTTTTACACAGCTGAAAAAACGTCAAGCAGACAGCTGATTATCAGAAGTGTGAGATGCTGGAGAATTTACTCCGGTGTCCTGTTATATTTTAGATAGCAAGGAGTTCATTAAACTTCACCGAAACAATCTGCAAATTTCATTAAAATTTAATAAACTATCATCTTTTCTTTATTTTTAGTTAGCACATACCTTAAACACTTAAAGCTGTAAGCTAATGATAGTTATATAAGAGCAGATGCTGCTGGTGCAATAAGCTGTACGCTGTATGTTCAATGGATGATGATCTGATTAGTCGACTAATCGCAAAAGTAATCGCTGACTAGTCGACTATCAAAATAATCGTTTGTGGCAGCCCTATTCACCATATTTTCTCGTCTTTGGCTTAGAATGAAGTTGGTTTGGAAACATATTCAGCGACGCTTCATCTCCTGCTTTGCGTTTCTGTGGGCGCCCGTGCTAGCAGAGTCCAAGCGTTGTTGTCCCCCCCCCAGCAATAGCTCTGCGCCCCCCCTAGGGGGCGGGCCCCACACTTTGGGAAGGTCTGCTGTAAATGAAAGACCTGTTGTTGACCAAGTTTGAAGCCATGAGCGCTGTGGAGCAGGTTTTCGGGTTTTGACCACTCGGCTTTCCCCTTCAGATGTTCCTCAGCCCATGGGGCTTGTGCTCCTTCTACCTAATGTTTCTGTTCACTGGGATTCTCAACAACCACTATGTCTGCTTGGCTGACCAGCAGCTGCTTGTTTGTCTGGAACATTAGGTCCCAATACCTTAACCCTGTTGTTCTCAACCACCTCATCAGGACTTTGGGACTTCTAATCCGTATGTGACACAGACGTTCCTGTACACTGTCCCAGCTTGTATCTGAAATTCCACTATTATACGTTCAATATCTCCAAAGCACCTTTGCACAGCCTGTAACTTGGGTCCTGTCAGTTGTGGTAGACTCCTGCCTCCGTGGATCTGGTGTCTTGGGCCCGTCCTGGCACCGGCTGTGTTGTCCATTAGGCCAGCTTTTTCTAGCCACTGGTAGATTTCTTGAGCTACCTCTCTCTGTCGCTGCCTTTTTTTCAGCTGCCCGAGGTACTCTTGGAGCAGCCGATCTCTTGGGGACAGATTCCTGATGTACTCATAGATGTTTCCTCCTGCATTGTGGTTCTGGTTTCTGTGGCAGTGGTAAATATTAGTTTGACTGAATCTGGTGTTGATGATAGTGAGTTGAGCTGTGCTCATGTCTGCAAGCATCTGTGAGTTCATCTGTAAGCTGGGGCAGTGGTGCCCTTGGTTGTGTGGATGCTTTGAGTCTGGCCACAATCTCCATCCTGTAGTTCAGCTGCATCTTCTACCAGAGGCGACTCATTACTCATTATTATTATTCCCATTGTGGCGTAGCCTCTGGATCTCCAGATGTTACTGCGCGAGGCAACCAAGTACTTCATAGTCAGTGTAAATGTGGGTCTTCTGCTTATCCATAGTTCCCATATGCACTGGCTATAACAGCTCTTACTGGGTCAGCTGGTATTACATCAATTCCCTGTCTTGTTACAGACACATACATGGAAAATGAGATGTTCTCGGTTGGGGAACAATGACATACTTCTCATCAGTATGTCCTGACATCGAGCTTGTTAAGCCAGAAGATGTCCGAGCCAGTATGGCAATAGTTAACAACTTCAACAACTACTGGACTAAAAAGAGGGAATATATGTAGGGCTGTGCGATATGACCAAAACCTCATATCCCGATATGAGACATCTATCGTCCGATAACCATATAAATCACAACAATGGAACATTTTCTGTAAATTCTGTGAATCTCGGGCAGCTCGACTTGCGTGAAGTGTTTCCAGCTGTGCGTCGTGTAGCTGGAGTCGAGTGTTTTAACCGATGCTGAAACGATAGATTTTTAGACATAAGTTGTAACGGCGCCGTTTTCTTTGTGAGTATTTATTACACGGCGTGCTGCTGGCAGCTCTTTTTTAATTCTCATCTGTAAATAATCTGCATCTTTCACGTGATTCAGTTTATTTTGAAAAGTCTCAACAGGATCTTGAGCTTTATTGTGAAAGGTTTACGTGGAACATAAACAAGCGGACACGCGATGCTGTTACTGTAGTTGTTGCTAACGACAACGCATAAAAACAGGCGCTTGTCCGTCTGTAGTGTGGTTATATTAAATATAAGAGAAAGAGAGAACTTTAAGAAATTAATATAAACACTACAGTGACATCAGAACCATGAACAAATATTGCCGTAAACAGTTTATTTTGTGACACCACGAAACAAACGACAGCATAAAATGAAACGATGGACGTTTTTATATCGTCATCCGATATATATGGTTATATCGAACAGCCCTAAATATATGAACAATCTTCAGGCTTTCTTCTTTGCTTTTATCCTCGAATTCAACTGAAGGAGCTAGAAAAGAGCCGCTCAGATAACACAGCATAGCCAAAACACCAAACCTGTAACCTCAATAGTCATATTTAAGTCAAACACATGCTCCTCCCAGCAGTGCCAATGTGCTTCACATCAACTGTGAAGGAAGCTGCTCACCCTGCATGCTAAATGGTGTTTACTAATTTAGCAAAGACTGAAGTCTTCAACCATTTAATGCACGTAGGTAAACGTAGCCTTTGTGTCAGAGCTCATGTATTTCTACTCTATAAATACAGATACAGTTATCACAACAAACAAAGTTCTGGTTCCTTCAGTGTCAGACACATTATAGTGAGGTTCACCATGAACATGACCACTGCTGATATCAATCTGACCCTAACCCACCCGTGGGTAAACCAGCCTTAAATATAACAATTTACAACCTGCAATGAAGACTTGTCATTCTCTCAGTGGAGGCTGTCTTCAAGATAACGTGAGCAGAGTTTTGTCTGTACTGCATAGTGGAGTTCACACAGACACAATTACACTCTCGTTGTTAGTTTGTGCTCTTTGCCAAGTGTTAACTAATTAGATGTAGTGTTTAATTGAAGCTAAAACAAACTTACTTAAATAATCAACCCGTGTATTTGTTAAACAAGTTGTAATTGGTAGGTAATCAAAAGACACCACCTGAAGTACGATGGAAAAGAGATGGAGGACTCTGTGTTTAATTCTGCCTGATCCTACTGATCCCGTCTTCCTCACTAAACTGCTAAGATGCAAATCACCTTGGAGGTCGGGGATCAAAGATTACCTGATGGGGATTAGAGTGATAAACAAGGCTGTGTTTAAGCAGCGTGGTTCCTCCCTTTCACAATCTGTCTGTTTGCTCTTTGCAGCTTCCTGTACTGCACAAGTTCAGAGAGCAGGTTTTTCTCTACATGCTGTAAAGTTAGAGCAATCAAATTCAATTTTTTTGTAACACAGTAACACAACAATCAGCTGATTTGAAATTGTGCGCTCAGAGGAGGAACTGGTGGACTGATCTACACAGCAACATAGACATTACACTTTTACTGCACAAAAAGACAAGAGCACGAAATACAAACTGTCCGTAACCAAACCAGTCCCATTATGCTGCTAACACAGCTTTGACTATTTGCTAGCATCTGCACAGACAGCATGCTAACGCTAAGGCATGCTGTTTCTACATATTCACGTTTCTAAAGTAGAATCACCTTTAAAGTGTCTTTGTGGGCTGGATTTCATCTTTGCTTTGTGTTTACATGTAAAACTGGTGCATCCTGATTCTGACAGGGGTTTGTGTTGGTGTGTAAAACTGTAGTCTCAGGTTTATCGTGTTCATTGGTGAGTACGGTGAAAGTAAAGTAATGCTTTTAAGAAAATTAACAAGTAATGTGTAACACTTTTGTTTTTTGAGTAATGACCACAACTAACATGCGTGTAAAGCACCACTGTAAACACACACATATACACTGATAGCAGACTGCACTGGTGCTACTTACCATCTTGGGGTAAGGCTGACGACCGTATGAGAAGATCTCCCACAGAAGAATGCCGTAACTCCAAACATCTGACTTTGTGCTGAATTTCTGCCGGATGAGGACAAAAATGTGCAAAATGTAAAGCAGCTTTCTATTAGGACATACTTTTTAAATCAGTTTAGTCCTTCCTGTCTTTAATTTGATTGATTCTTTAATTTGATAAGTAATATTTTAGAATTTATCCAAAAAACATGTAAAAGACGAGCATAGTGCATTCCTTCTTAAACTGACCTCTTTCTTTAGCGCTTCAGGTGCCGTCCATTTCACCGGCAGTTTGGCTTTATCTGACACCTTGGAATCCACTTTGGTTAGGCCGAAGTCGCTCACCTTGGCTACATTGTCATCAGAAATTAGGACATTACGAGCTGCCAGATCTCTGTGAACCAGCTTCTTTGACTCCAGGTAATCCATCCCCTCACACACATCACTAACAACAGACACACACATATAAAAAAAATATTAAAAATACACTATTAAACACACACGCTGTACAGCAGACTGATTAACAATCTGTGCACTGATGCACACACTATAGATTTTGCTAATGAAAGGCCATTTTTGATGTTCGCACTCACAGAGAAAAGCGAAGCAGCTGAACAGAGTTTACAACCGAACGCCCCCGTGTCCTGAGAAAGTTAACGAGGTTTCCCTGCAACAGACAAACACGCAGCGCTCAAAAAAGTCAAATCAAACAAAGTGTGTAATGTTCAAACATACATATTAAATATGGGAGAAAGGCTGAGGCTGTCAAAGTAGACCCAACGTTGCAAACGATGACGTTTTCATGTTTCCTCACCACCTGCTGCACAAAAGCTTTTTGCACCACATTTATCTTTAGTTGCTTAGCCCAGCTGTTTATTTACACCAGCACAGCCTGAAAATGAACTTTCAGCGTAACAATCAATGAAACGATCTGTGAGAAAACAACCTGAAGCTCCCCACCGGTGACTCACATACTAGTTTTACTTCCTCTATGTTTCACAGTTATGCTGACTTTAGCTTTATCGTTGCCTAATATTTATTTACACGTTATTCATGCCTTTGGTTCATCTACGCTTGACTTTTGTAATTCACTGTTTTTCACTCTCTAGTTCAAAATGCTGGAGCTAGACTTTTAACTGGTGCTAGAACCAAGATTGTATCACTGATACTGGTTTCCTGTTCATATTAGAATTCAGTTTAAGATTTTCTATCATTGGTTTTTAAAGCTCTCAGTGGTCGGACCCCACCAATACCATCTCTCTTATTCACTTTCTGAAACGCAGCTGCAAAACGGTGGAACCAGCTCTACGTGTCAAATATCGCTGTTTATAAATCTTGCTTGGTAATCTATTGACTAAAACTGCGACCGGTGGTTGTTGTCTTCCTTCATATATGGGGCCAATGATAAACTGCTAATTGTAAACATGTTGGCTGTACCTTAGTCATGAGCTCTGTGACAATGTGAAGCCCTTTGTGAAGGATGACTCCCAACAGCCGCACCAGATTTTTATGCTGCAGCTTCCTGGAAGAAGTGAGTCCACGTTAAAAATAAGAATTTAGCAACATAACGGGAAATGCAGGCTTACAGATGCATTACATTTAAAACAAGATCACAATGCATTCATTCTTTTTCACTCGTGTTGTTTTCAATATTGTCAGAATTTGCAGAAATCTTGGGACTCACGTCATAACTGTGGTCTCCTGCAGGAACGCCTGAGCTGTGACATCACATTTAATGGTCTTCACTGCCACCCTCTGGCCCATGTACACCCCTTCATAAACAGCTGGAGGTTGAATCACACACTCGCCGTTTAACCAACCTATTGCATCTTTAACTATCTGCCGTTCCTGATGCTTTTTAAAGGGAAATTAAAACCGAAAACTCACCACCAAACTCCCCTTCGCCGATATTCTCTCCCAGAGTGAGCTTCTCAATGTCCAACAGCCATCCATCTAAAATGAGCACATACGTAAAGAAGATAACCTCACGCATGTTTCCATTATCATTGCTATAAATACTTCACATACATGACTCATCCCCACACAGCAGCTCACCTCTTTTCTTAGGAAGCACATACTGATGTTAAACTTACTTTTAGACAGCTCCAACTCAGCTGACTTGGTTCCCTGTTTCTGTTTGGGTTTCAGAAGAGTCGTAGCGATCGAGCCTTTGTTCTTTGAATAGAACTGCAAAGATGGAAGATTCAGTCAACACAATTTCAGCTTTTTATCTTATTTTCCACCCCATGTGATCATGCTTGGTTTACCTGTGAATTACTGACTCATTAAGATCAAGTACATTTTTGGGGGGGTTAAGATGGAAAAATCTCACTTAAACTTGAACAGAGAGCTGTGAAAAAATAACTCATCTTAGTAATTCAGGAAACCTAAATGTGGCCACAGCTGTAGGTTTAAGTGCAAACACATAAAGGGTAGTCCTATGAATAGACTGCACTCCACAAAGAGCAATACTGAATTAAATCCAGCACTGAACTCGATGTATTATACAAATATAATAGATTATGTGACATACTGCTCTATGAGCACCGGACAAACAATCCAGCTCAAATATTTGGCCGTTCTTCCTTTTCCTGCAGGAGTAAGTCAGCTGGTCTGACTCAGGCCTGGAGCCATCTGTAGCTCTCTGATAAGCTGCTGAACGAGCGCTGCCATCTCTGTGGAGTCTCCAAACTCTGACTGCACCCTCACACAAAGACCGGCTCAATGCTGATAAACCATAAAAGGGCTGAATTTGATTATCTCATCCTGATTTTGACACGAGAACTAAATATATTTTTCCTCTGCTGTCACTGATGATACACTGATGAGGCTTCAGGCTGACAAACAGCTTGAATACAGCAGGCCTGCAGTGTCTATTAAACGGAGACTGAGACAATAATACTGCAATGAATTTTGGTGCACACGTTCTTCTCATCTTAGGGGATTTTGATAGCACTCCTCTTTCTCTTCCTTTCTTGCCAGCATTCCCATCGCCCTTATTTTATGGTCAAAGCTAATTAGCTGGTGCTAACTAGGAACACTGGCAGTGCCACATTACTGTTTCCCTCAAGTGCAGGCTCTTTATTTTGGAAAGGCTGGAGTGAGGAAATCATCCAATTTTTTATTTAAAAAAAAAGCTGAACAGAAAGCCAGTCAGGTGACTTTCCCCTGGGGAGAAGGAGGATACGCATGAATTGAATTATGAGTGGACGGTTAAGCTTGTGTCCTCCTTCCAGATAATTTCATAAGCATTACTAGCTGAACCCCCAAGGCAATTTTAATTCTGCATGCACTTTAGGGCGGCTGGATCTGCACCTCCAGCTGTGCAATCTTGCATTGCATAATGATAATTAAATGATCTTGAATGTTGTAAATCGATAAACGGTGCAGAGAGTGCAGGCGGATCTGTCAGAAGGTGGACTTAATAAACTACATGTAGCTCTTTCACATATAGAGTCGTATCCACGTTAAACAGAATCTGTAACAGAAACGTGTCCAGTGAGCTCATTTCCTCCTACCTCTATCATATCGATGAGGTTGTAGAAATACTGGGTTTTATCGATGGTCAGCTTGTTGTCCTGATAAATGACCCTGTAGTGAATGACCTCTCCGGAGATGCTCACGCACAGGACGTAGTCGCCAGGATGACGGATGCTCTCTCGCACCAGGAACAGGCCATCCTCGGCTGGCTGTAGCTTAGACACAGCTTCTGGACCGGAGATCTTTCCGTGAAACCAGCTGAGGAAAGACAACGCACGCTGAGTCGCATAAACTAATCGTTCCTCGTGAACGTAATGCCAAATATGACATTTTTTAAATCACTCAACAGGCAGGAAGTGGTTACATACATTTATCAAGCATTCAGGTATTAACATCTCTGAAAAAGGAACTTGGGGTGAATACTCCAGAGACCATGTTTGTTTGCATGTCTAAGATGTGTGATCATGAGTTAAGGGCTGACCACAATGGAAACTAAATAAAGAGACGAGCATCACACTGCATGTGAAAACAAGAGGGAAACACACCCACGTGAGCCCTCAGTACCTTCATGTGAGAGAAAAACAAGGTGACTTACGGCATGAGGCTGAGGCTGGGGTCGACTCGCAGAGCCTCTCTTTCACGCACATTGGTGGCGTTGATGATTCCTTCTTCTCCTGTGGTGTTGTGTCTGGCTCTGTAGCATCCCTTCTTCTAGAAAAGAGCAACGTTCGCTTTATCAGTTTCAGTTTCTTCCAAATAAAAATCCTCTAAAGCTCTGCAGCATCTGTAAAACATGACGGTGAGTGACGGTACCGTGGTTGTGTCAACAATAGTGAGGATGTCTCCTTTGCGGTACAGCAGTTCTCCAGGTTTGGGTTTTTTGTGATCCCCCTTGGCTACACACTGAGTACCGGCAGCCCAACTCATCTAAGGAGGCAAAGGAAAATTATGAGAAGGGCACTGACCCATGACTGTGAGTCACACTTTGAGTTTGCTTTGCTAAACTTGCTGTTTTAGGACTCACAAGTGTTATTGTACGTTTTTACTTGTCGTGTATCGTAGTGATGATTTGTGAGACCACTGAACAACCAGCATAAAACCAAAGCATTTGAACATATCTCTTTTGGACACCCACAGCCCGTCTTGGTTTGGTGGTTGGTTGTCGACTTTATTCTGGTCGGCGTAAAAAATACACCAACAAAATGAGAATTTCCTTTTTTTGGAGGTCGGATCTTTTGGCCAAGAATTTTAGTAAATATATCTACCGGCGACAAATATTGGACCTCCATGAAATGATCAACTGATTTCCTTTTATTGACCAATGACCTTTGCCTGATTTCCATCAGAATTAAATGTTATTATCTGCTACTGGTATCTGCAAAATCTGAGAACGATATCTTGAAAACTGTGGACAGACTGCGAACAAACAGACAGAGAAACAAATGGAAACGATGACAGACTCCCTCCGTTTGGGGGAGAATGATAGCCTACGCATCAAGTTCTCAAAGAGTTTGTGACATATGAGCATCATTTTTGAAACACTGCATGGTAAGGTAGAGAAAACATGAGTTAAGAAATTTTAAGTTTTCTCGGTTGACGTCATCTCAGGATGAGATGAGAAGTCTTGTTCGTAGCATTCCCAGAATATTTAATTTTGTCTAATAAAATATTAACATTTAGTGTCCCTGTATTGATACAATATTGCCACATTATGATGTATCATTTCTGTCCCCACCCTGAATAAATATGAACTCTGACATTTTGCACTGCCAGTATTTCCATCTTGCCTTTGTTCATTTGTTCAAATAAGGTTAAAATCATGACTATTGAAGTGCTTTAATGGCAGTATTGTTAATGTAAAAGGACACATGTGATTCTCTGTTCCTTCATGCAAGTTCCTGATATTTCCAAAGGTTTTACATCGATTAATGCTGTTTAATACATTAAAGCCAAAAGATTCCTGGACACATTTGGCTTGACAAAGCCAACGTCCTAATTCAAAGCAAACTAATGGCTCAGTCATACAAGCAAAAACAGGACAACACCTTGCATAAACAATTAGACAGATTAATTAATTTAAAAAAAATAGATATCTGTGGCTGTGTGCTGATTGTACTTAAATTTGTCACATTCATCCAGTTGATCGCAAGATAACTGCACAGGTCGCCTGACAGGAGGAAACCTTTCTGCAAACAGTCGCAGTCTGACTTGGACTCATTCTCTGGGAGACTGTTGAATAACTGCTGTTTAAATTATAAATGCAGACAGATTCTCAACATGTTGCGGTCAGTTTGAATGAGTCAGCGACTGAGTGCCAGCTGGTTGTATTCAGGTTGTATCCCTACAGAACAGGAAGGATGCTGAGAAACTTTTCTGTGTACGTAGACAGTAACAGATATGTGATTTCTGACAGTCTGTCACAGTTTACGGCTGTATTACCAGGAACGCATTGCGTGTGATTGCCAACTTGACCTCATTCAAACGGAGATTGATATCAGACTGACTCGATGTTATGGCAGATTTAGTGACAGAGTCGGCGGTGAGCTGGTGCCAGCTCTGATATTTATCATCTATTTCTGTGAAACACAATAAAGTCCATAACATTATTTGTAACGGAACTGCATGTTACATTTTTAAAAAATATATATCAAAAATTAGAAAAATCTCATATGAAACTCACTGAGAAAATTGCCCGTGGAGCAATACCGCAGAACTCTATCTGCAGCAGTATCAGAATCATCAGGACTACTTCAGCTCGTCCTGAATCCTTACACGCACATATAGAATTCAAAATAGTGCTGAAGTCACTTTATTGGGGAAAAAACCCTTTTATTAGTTCATAACGCACTCAAAGGGTTTGGCCACCAGTGCATCTCTGAGTTGCGCAGTCAGACCTGAGCAGGTTGAGATCTTTTAACTGTCCCGAGAATCAGATCTCAGCTGAGGGCGCTTTCGGTAATTTGGCGCAAGCTGCCTGCTGATCCGAGGTCAGTTACATCTGTGTTTACGGTTCAAAAGATTCTGACAGGCTTACAGTTCATAACTGTGTGTTTGTGTTGACTTGTATCCTACTTGTTTGGTTTATTGCCTGACTACACGGTTTGTGGTTTTATGGTTTACGTGTAATTAAATGTGCCGTATAAATAAAGCCGACACTCGGGTGTAAATTTGGATTAAGACATGAGTACTTAGTACATACTTTATCAATCACATTAGCGTTAGCCTATAATCTGAAATACAGCTGCACACATCTGCAGTACGTACCTTTGCCATCAGCAGGGCTGGCTGGATAATTCTTTGAACACCTGGCCGAGCAAACAAGGTCTCCGAACAGCCAGGAAAGATAAAAAGCGCCGTCTGTCCTGTAATAAAACGCAAACAGATGCAGTACAATTCAAAGCTGCTGTTCGATAAATCCGCCTCTGTCGAAGTCAAAGCCAGAAGATGAACGCCCAGATAGCGCCGTCCGTCCGAGTCCTCGTCGGCATAAATGTTTCAGTACCTGCGGCTCTTTGGGGAGAGCCTGTCAGCAGGAGAAACCACCAGGCTCCAGGCCTCCTCAGCGGGCACTCTCCGTCAAACTTATTTTCGGCTGAATTTCTTCATCGTCTCCAGCCCGTCCGCAGCCGCTCCTCGTCTTTATTCACATCTCAGAGCCTTGTGAGCGCTCGCGGTGGCGCGCGCTCAATGTCCGCGTGAACCACTTCCTCAATATTTAGGAAAGCGCAGTTTGAGACACAGCGACGCTTTTTATTACATCACAAGACAGAAAAAGCCCGAAGAGTGTTTTTTTCCTCTTTATTTTTAGTATCTCCCCTCAACTTTAGGCAACACTACAAAGACATTCAAATAATAGGACAGAGAGGTTCACGCTTCCCGTTTCAACAATACAAAAAACAGACCGCAGCATCCCTCGGAAATAAAATAAGCAAGTAGCATACTGTGATGCTGTTGGTAAATGAAGATAAAACTAAAAATGCGCATCAACTCTGAGCCAGAGGTGCGTAAAACGTCGGCTCCTTTGTCTCTGTGACATACCGCTCATCAAGATTCAAACCAGACAAAACCCATAATTGTTCCTCTTAATCAGTAATACATAACATGAGGCAGGCACAAGGAAGAAAGTCAAAAGGACTATAACGATTTAGTCATTTCAGTAAGTATTCAGTCTCATTTTCTCTCTTCTTCTAACCATACTCTGGAAGAAAAAAGATTACTAGGTAATATTATTTAAATTATACAATTATGGCTGCATACAGTGCTTCAGTCCCTCAGCATGCTACTGAACTGCACCAAGGAAGATTTCTCCCTTCAGAGGCAGATTAACTATCACCAGAGAAAGCCACCTTTGGTGGGCCGGTTATTTTAGACTTATTTGGAAACAGGGGGATTTTTTTTGTGTGTTACCCTTAAGCAAAGTAAAGATCACTTCATGTACTGTGCTCGCTCACTCTTATCTGACCTCCCTCACAGTTTCAAAGCTTCCTGCCCACTTTTCACAATCTTAGAAACCAGTTTCAGCAGCAAATATTCTGCACCAGTGTTAATTCAAGAGTCGGGATGATAAAACTGAACTCGCCCGAAGAGCAGCAGCGTCCAGCTTTTTCTTCACGGAGAAAAGCTGCAAATAAAGTTTAAGGTGCTGATGTTTAAACTGCACTGGAGGCTTTAACATCATAGCAAACAACACAACGGCACACAAATTAGTGGTGGTTCGTATACTGCGTGTAAAAAAAGGAGTTTACTCCCTTTATTCACTCCGCACACTGAAATCAGAAGGAATTGCAACCAATCGTCAGTCCCTTCCCTCCTTCCGAAGCTTCATCCCCCACAGTTTAAGGGTAGATGTGTAACATGTAGAGTCAAAGTTATATTTGCACGTGTATAGCTGCGTGTTAAGATTGTTTTTCGAGAAAAGAAAGAACGTTTAATGTTGTGACATTCTACCAGTCTCTAAACTAGTAAATGCCTCTGCTCCGGAGGCAGAGGTCAAGCACTCGCCGCCTCTTCCTTCTTGTCTTTTTTGCCTTCCCCCTCGCCTTCGCCCGTCTCGCTGACATCCCGTCGACGCTTGCGGTTACGTGCGCTGGCCTTGGATGCTGGCAGGGACTCCATGCCCAGGACCTTGTGGATCTGACGGAAAGCAAGCAGCCGCAGAGCATGCTGGGAACAGAGAGGATACAATCGATAGATAGACAAAGTTAAAGTGCTTACTAAGAGCCTCATACTATGAGAGATGCTTATACATAATTAACAGTGATAAAACAGAAAATTGAGTAAAAATTACGTTTAAAAAGTGAGACTGATACTGTGTGAGAGTCGTGCAAATTGCATTAATATATAATATGCACAATAAGAAAGCATGAAGGTATAATAGAGAAACACAGGTGTGTTCACCTGTCACAGAACGAGAAGTTATTAGTTTTACAGAGGATGTTATGAACAACTTCCTGAATGTTCTTTATGGCAGTGGGGTTGAACATGAGAAGTCTGAGCAGGAATGGGAATCCAGTACTCTACTTCCTTGGACTTATTAGCCTGCCTGCCTGTGAATCCTGCTCACTGGTTCCAGTTGTGCTACAATCAGTCGATTTCAGACGCATCAGAGGAGAAAAATATGGACATTACTTTTGTTTTTACTGCACAAAGGGACGACAGCACAATGGCAAACTGAACCCAGGACAGAAACAACTGCATCGTACTGCTAACACACACAACGTTGGCTCTTTGCAAGCATCTGCACAGACGGCATGCTAACGCTAAGCTAGCCAAGAACCCAGAGTAAAAGCTGAGCGAACGCCGACCCCGGGCTGCAGCTCAGCTTCTACCTGTTGGTGTTGCTAAAGTAGAATCGCCATGGCGATCGCATTAAAGCGTCTTTGTGCTGGTTCTTATTTTTGCTTTGCGTTTTCCCACCTAAATGCTAAGACAAAGGTCACACGTGTGTCCTCATTAGGACAGGGATTTGTGTTAATCTGCATGAATGATGAACGCAACGTCTTTTTGATATGTTGCTTAGCAACGGTGACTCTCAAAGCGGAGCGATAAGACAACGAGAAGGGACTGAATCAATATTGGAATCGGGTTCGCTAAATTCCCATCCCTACTTGTTAGTGCCTATGATGGTCTCAGGTGTACAGCTGTGTGTGGGTACCTGTGCACTGGCAGTGACGTCCTCTCTTGCTTGAAGTTCCATGCTTTCCAAAGCATCTGTTGGCTCCTTCTCACAGGGGTCCATCAGACCTGGTCCATCTGAGTGAAGGGAGGAGAAAGAGAGTTAATCGCTATTTTGTAGCAGCTCAAAGGGAAGCAAATGCGACTAAGTTCTGCACGTGGCATTCATCGACTGCTTTCCTTAGCGCGTGTGTGTGTGTGACCTGGCAGCAGGATGCCGGTGGAGATGCACTCCAGGACTCTGCGCATTGCCTCCCCTGGACTAAGTGGGCCTGTGGCACTGCTGATAACCTTCTCCACCAGCAGCTCCATCGCCTGGAAGAAGAAACAGTCAAATGGAAGAAGACATCACATGTCACGTGTATACTGTCGTACTGCCTGTCCATTAAACACCAGCTTAGGACATTTGAAACTATCGCCTCCCACACAGTCCAATCGAGTCTGACCGAGTTATGAATGCTCAGCATGCTTTGCATAATGTTCCTTCGTAGATCGACCAAGCAGACAAACAACAAGACAAATGAAAGAGAGAAAACCTCATCAATAAGCAAAAACAGGATAAACGAAGCCACTTACCCAGCAGGGGATCTTCCCCCAGGTGGGAACCCGCTGACATAAATCTCTCAACACCCGAATGATGATCACACAGGACTGCAGACCGTTGGCACGAGCCTCCAGAAACAAAGCAGACAAAAAAGCCTATGCAGTCATGTTCAAAAGGATGTCTGAGGATATAATAAAAATATCAGCTTCTAAATTATTTACATGCAACCTGAGATGGACAACAACGCGACATATTGCACAGTCATCACTTATTTAACAAAAAAAACTAAAAGCAATGACTCAGTAGATTGTAGAAACATATTTAGCTTCAATAAATAGAAGTGGTGGCTTTCTGTATGACTTTGTAAGTCTGCTGCGTGGGAATTTTTGGTGCAACGTATCTCGATGTTCGCTGGTCTGCAACGCTGCAAAGCTAAGCTCGTGTTCTCTCTGCAGAGAAGAAATGTTCTCGAAACAAGCCGTACCACACTTTTTCTAACTGTACGGTCATGAACGTTAACGTCTCACATGCTGAGTGAGGCCTGCAGAGTCTGAGGTGTGGCTTATGGGTTTTCTGCAATTTCTGAGCATTGTACGTCTGAATGCTTCCATTACAGTTCAGTTATCTCGGTAAAGCTCTGAATCGCAACAACAGCCTCTTGCAGCCGTTTGTAGAGAATCACCTTCCCTTCTTATACTGGACCAAGTGTACCTGTTCATCTGTCGCAGACACCGAGCGTGCTCAGACGCTGCACCCTGCATTTGTTTTTCTTTTCTTTCTGCAACTACAGCTGCTGTGATAAAGGAAGGATGGGACTTTTGCCCAAAGATACAGTCTGTCAAACCAAGAAAATGTCTCATCATGGTAAAGTTATCTGGTTAAACAGAATTACTCCTGTGATGAAACAGAAACTAGAACACTTATCACTGCAGAGGAACAACACAGAGCGATGTGAAGCACCTGAGAAGTAACGAAACAGCAGCACAAACCACAGAGAGAGCAGCCAGTGGGCTGGCAGCATCTTCCTCTTACCAGAAACCACCGGTGAAACAAAATCTCACAATCTGTTTCACCAGCACCTTTATGAACATAGCTCAGAGATAACGGCATGTCATGGGAAAAGCCTGGGTGGCAGCCTCGCGTGCTTGAAAACAAAAACAGGCGATTCAATCCCGGCTCGTAGCTCCGCTCATGTGACCTCAGCAGCTTACAAACAGCGTGGGGAAACGTCTCACACACCTTGACCGCCGCAACCGGAAATGACCCAGATTTTGTTTCATGCACCGGCTCATCATGTGACGACTCACATGATTAACTGTGGATCAACGACTCTCAGAGGGGACCGCTCGGGAGCCGCTCGGATGACACGTGAAAATCTCTTCGCGAATCAAAAAATAAGTCCAACTGCCTTAATTTCAAACACTCACCACGGCCATAATCACTAAAAGCTGCTTTAAGTGTCTTTCATTTAACTGCACAGCTTATCAGAACAGTTAAAGGGAAACTGAACGTACACACACACATACCTGAAACCATTTAGCATGGCGCAGAGCAGCTAGATATTCCAGGCATTTCTTCTTATTCAGGAGATCAGGAGGATCCTTCTCAGCCACATCTGTAGGAGATAACGTACTGACTTCATGACTTACAGCCAAACCAGCGCAAAGCCCACATACTGACTGCACTACCTAAGTGTAGGTGTTGTATCTCTTGACGTACAGTCACTGATCAGAGATGTAAGAGTGAGAGTACCTCACAAGGAGAAACATTTCCATCAGTCCTTAAATTCTCTGGTTTGAAGTTGATGGATGAGAAAATGAATGAGGGGGAAAGATGAATGAGAAGGGAGGCATCGAATAAGAATACAGGCACGTGTAAACCAGGAGGAAATCCAAAGGATGCTTTTTACATGACGACTAATTCCCGCTCAGTTTAATGCCGACTTGTGTACGCTCACAGTCCGAGTGCTGCTGTCTTTGGTGAAACTCTGGTGGACTTTGAGGCATGGAGAATTAAAAAAACCTGTATGCTACAAAGCCCACCGAAGCTGGTTTTCCTCCCCCTGCACATACACTCATGCCACTTTATTAGGTATACCTCAGCAGTACTGCGCTGGACCCCTTTTGCTCAGCCGCGACTCTTCATAGCATAGATTGACTAATGTGCTGGAAACATTGCTACAGTTGCTGCAGATTATCAGGTGCACATTTACGAGGTGGCTCCCTTTGCACCACATCCTCAAGGTGCCCTACTTCTACTGCAATCTGATGGTTATGGAGGTTATTTGAGTACCATGCACTCGCTGTCATGTTCTGCTGAAAGCAGCAATCAAAGCGCGCCCACAAAATATCCCCTACCCCATTACACCACCAGCCTAATGGGGTGGGGGCGTAATGTGCACTGAGAGGTGCTCTTCTGCACACCGTGTTTTGGTTTTCGTTTGTTTTTTTAAATTTAGCGTTGGCTTCCTGTTAGCTCGAGGCAGTCTGGCCATTTCTCTGAGAACCCAGAGAACTGCTGAATCCCAGCAGATCAACACTTTGTGAAATGCCCAAACCAGTAAAACCATTTCCTGTTCAAAAGTCACTTAAGTCACCTGTCTTCCCCGTTCTTGAGTTTCTAAATATGATTGGCTAATTAGATATTTGTATCGTTGAGCAGCAGAAAAGGTGTACCTAATGAAGTGGCCAGTGAGTGTAATTCTGTCTCGCTACAATTACAAGAAAAAGAAAATATTTAAACACAAATCTGTGTCTTTCTTCGAGTCCTGATCAGACAGCGGTCTTATTATTCAGTAATATTAATAAGTATTAACAATCTTCCAAACTGAGGAAGTGAGAGAAACTGGCACAAAGTGAAAAACAGCAAAATCCAGTCAAAGTGCAGCACACTCCCACCAGTGATCACCAGACTTTTAGAAGTTTTCCATGATGGACTCGGAGCTGTGACTGCTGGATTTCCCCTGTTTGCCTTTGACGTTGGATGACTAACAAAAAGTTACTAAAAAAAAGTGTCTGATTATATCTTTTTGAACTTTTTAACTCAAACTTTAGTTTGGAAAGTTTATCATTCTGTAACAAATGTCTCAACTTTGGTTCCGCACTGCTTGGTTTCCTTTAATCTGTCCTAATTGTCTTTATAGCTAAGTAATCAAGCAGCCATAGGGACAAAAGTAAGGACTGTCACTTCACTTCATATTTTAGGACAATATCAACGTCAATAAGCAAACAACAACAACAACAACAAAAACAAGAAGATGAACGTAATTAGTTGTGGAGTGACGGAGCCTGTGTCTGTGGTGGATTTAGATCGTGAAGAAAGAAAAAGGACAAAAAAGGTGGAGAAATTTTGAGGACATTTTTAAGACTAGCCATCTAAAAATGACACATGGTGGTCTTCTCCAGAGCACTCCAGATGAGGTTACTGATGGCTGTAATGAAGTAATACTGGGGCTTTCCACACTTCCATGTTCACTAGAACTGTAGCAACAACAAAGGAGATTAGCTTTCTCACAGGGCAAATGCAGAACATAAAGCAAGCAACTTTTATTTTGAAGTCTACACTCGCATACCACCTCGAAAGACAGACCCACATTTATCACAGCTCTCAGAGTGGGAGCTCAGTGTCAGTGAACAGGAGGGCGATCCTCCTCTGAGAAGCTTCATAAAAGTGGGTGAACTTCTCAGTGGTATGTGTACTCCAGTGTGGCTTCAGACGAGCCTTCGGCTTGCCCAGGTCTGCTGATACAGAATCGGATGCACTGATCAACAAACCCAAACAAAAAAACAAAAGACAGCGGCCACAGAAAACATCTCTAACATGTTTTCCAAATGTGAAAAAACACATTGCAATGCTGACATTTACTGGAGCGGGTGGAGGAGTGTTTGCAACACAATGATCTTAGACAACTTTGTTGTTTTGTGGGGGGAAATAAATGCAACGCTTCGCTAATGTCAGCTTAAAATTCCTCGATCATTGTGAGGCGGCGAAAGGACACTCCAGCACCGTATCATCAATAATGCCACACGATGATGCAAGGATGAGACGCGAGGGAACGGGAAGTCGCTGGACCTCAAAATCCCCTCAGTGGTATCGTCGCAAAGACGGCGAGAGAAGCAGAACTGCACCGGTGTGTATACGTGAGGCTTTTTGTAAACGTTTATTTGAACCGTTTCCATCCTTGGGCATTATCTGGACAGCTCCCTGAAGGTTTTATCTGAGCATGTGTTCACAGGATAAACACACAGCTCAGTGGCACAGAAAGGTCGGAGAGCCCGGCTTTTGGTTCCCATGTTGTGGAAAAGAAATAAAGAAGTTGGGGACTATTGCAGCTGCAAAAATAAAAAATAAAAAAATGGGGAAATGAAAGGCGTGGGACAAATGAATGCGTGATTTAATTCTTATTTCAGGGGCTGAGAAAAGACAGAAAAAAGGAGAAATCTCGACTGTGGGCTTAGTTAAAAGTCCCACATGAATTCTTGTGTAATTTTTAAGCCTAAAAATTCAGGCTGCTATTGGGTGGAAAGGGAGGGGGCGGGGTCTCTATATATAAGTGTATTACACACATAGCCAACATTTGGTCGTCTGGTACTGAAAGCTTTGGCTTCTCTAACCTTTCTCAGCCGCTTTTCCTCCTGCCTGCTTGTCCTTCTCAGCAGCAGGGTCCTCCCTCATCAGCGGCGAGGTGAGAGATATGGTCACCTGCATTTTGGGCTCCTTGCTTGAAAATATCACGATGTTCGCCTCCTCGGGGTGAGCCTGCACCTCATACTGATCTTCAGAAAAAGTCTGCCGGTTAAAAGGACACTTGGGATTACTCACTACAGAGGAGAAGTGGCGTAGGGACAATGAATAGCCTTGTTTGGCAGTAATACAGGGACGGACTGAAATATTTTAACTCGACTTCTTTCTTTCTTTTTTGTCCCCTTCAAGACAATTTAGTTCCCTTATTTAGCTCAAAAGCTGTTCATCGACAGTAACTTTGTAGCCATAATGCTTATTAAAAGAAAGGGGCTGCTAAGGAAGAAAAGTCCCATCTCACTCTGTAGGGTTCAGGTGTCATAACCAGGCAGTAAGTCTAAAGATCAGTGAAAAGCACCTGCAGTCAAACACTCGTGGCAGCTACAGCAGGAGGAAGAAATGGTGAATAATTACAACACATCGCAACCTCGTTTCCTCTGTCTTGCGAACGTTACTCTGAAAGCAGCAACAATTTAAAAATGCACACTGGTCTTCCCGCTCGGCCTCTGGCAGCTCGGCCGTGAGCATGAAAGGACCTCCCCCAAAGCCACAAATCACACAGTATCCCCACAAAGTTGTGTCTCTGAAATTGAACGAATTGAAAGCTTTACTCTTTAACGCGACATTCGTTAAATTCTCGCTGCCAAGACGTTTTTAATTTCGTGCAGTCACGTTAAAAATAAAAGCACACTTTCTTTAGCTTATACAGCTTCACTTATCAGGACTTAATCTGGTCATTAGGTCTTAATTTAAACACAATCTCAGAATGACATCACATATTACTCAGTGTCAGTATTTATTTAACAAAACATTTATCCAAATGCAGAAGCTGTGCGTGGAAATCTTACTCCACCCTCGCTGCTTTCACAATAATTAGCCAAGTATGAAGCATTCATACGCGTCATCACAGTCCTCCCAGGAGCTCGAATACATTCATACGTCAAGACTCTACGGGCTTGAGTCAGCTTGTGAAATGTTAAAGTCTGTGTCAGTATAATTATAAGAAGACTGAGTGCAGGTTGCCAGGAGACTCTTATCTCTAAAATCTTTTTGCAACGCTGCGTCTGAGGAAACCACATGACTTGGAACGAATTATCTCAGAGGCGTTTGACCACAATGCACAGCACCGTGTTTGATGAAAACCAAACGTATCAGCGAAAGCCCCTCAAACCAGCTGTTAAACGCAGCTGATGATTTGGGCTTGTTTCGCAGCCACAGCACCCAGGAAACCATGAGGGCAGATATACGTCCCCACAAAGGTTTCTCAGATCAGCTGTCCTGTCCCTCCTTGCTGTCCCCAAACTGAGAGTGTGGGTGTTAATATTGTTTACGGTACTGTTACTTTCCTTCTTGGTTAAGATGTCTTTTTGTATTTTATTACAGTCTTTTAACTGGACCGCACCTCGGTCGGCTGTGTTGGATTGGCGCCGTCTGCCTGACCGCCAAAGCTTGCCCAAATATTGGAGTCGTGCAACAGGACAGTGACCCAAAGAGCAGAATGACCGACAAGAGAAGGTGCACAGACGTTAGCCTTAAGAGAGCTGTGCACAAACCTCAATGAGGTGAAGCGATGCTGGAAAGACGAGTGAACCAAAATGCCTCTACAATGACGTAAAGGACTGACAGTCATACAGAAATGATTGAATCATAGGGTGTCCTACATGTTTCCACACTCTGCTTCTGCATTTTAATTTCATTTTTGTTAAACAGACGAACACGCAATGCACTACGACACGCTTTGTTGCTCATCCCTCTAAGGACACGAGTATTTTTATTACGTCCTGACAAGTATAACCGCGGCCCGGGTGTACTTTCCTCTTATCACGACTGTACGTGTGGATGACAAACTGCTCTTTTTTCTGGCTCTGGGGGACACGTGCATACAGTCACCTGCTCTGTACCTGATGAGCTGCAGTGGGATTGGTATTCGAGTTGCTAAAACCTCGTTTCCTCTTGTATAACAAAAACTATTACAAGTGAAAACTTCCGGTTTTCTGTCTTTTTCTTGCACAACCGTGAAACCTCAGGGTCCAGGCCTTATGACTAAAGTCATAAGTCAGTGATGACAAACAATAAAATATCCACAGCGCCTGATAACTCGACTGCATATCGAAATATTTCTGTTCTGCTTTTTAATCCCACATACAGTAACTGTCAAAATAACTCAGGATCAAAGTCCCACGCATCACAGAAAGATGAAACCGTTGCCTAAAGCGTGTCTTTTGTGAGATTTGCTTACCGCCAGCTCCTTTGGCAGCTGCTTGGCGATGCTCTTCAGTAACGAGATGGTGGGTTTCTTTGCAGTCAGCAGGATGAGCTCCACATTTCTGTCTCCGCGAAGCAGCAAGCCTTTGGCCAGGATTCCCACCCTCATCACGCCTTTCAGCAGCCGGGCCGGGCTCTCGGTCCTGCCAGGCAGACACACAGACACAGGCTTTGATTTGTTTCTGTTCTTCTGCTTTGGGAACTATTAGAAACGCGCAGCACGTAAAATAAATAAATAAAAATCACATGCTGGATAAATGGGAATTATCTGCCAGGTTTTTACCCTTTTTCATCTCCTCCTTCAGCAGCACCATCATCAGTCAGTGCTTCCTTCTCCAGCAGAGAGTCTGACACCAGTTTCAGGGCTCTCTCCGAGTGGGAGACGATCCTCTGAACAGCCTGCAGCTCCTCTTCCACTGGGTAAATAGTGGAGTGCTTGGCCATGATGTGGCGGTCGTCGAGCGAGTCAGGACGACGCACACAAGACTGAAGCGAGACGGGAGGAGGAAGTGGAATCAGATCTTGTTTTTCTTGTTGTTGTTGTTGTTTTTCCAGGTAACAGATGAACAAGAAAGATGCTGTTTCAATGCTCACCAGTAGAGGGGGCACTGGCATCCCGGGGCGGCTCATCAGAGGTGGAGGTGCCATCCTGCGTCTCTGCTCCCCCCAGTACATCTGCTCCTCCTCCACTCTCCTCCAGTACAAGTCCTCCTCATATCGCCTGCAGGAGGAGGAAAGGATTCGAATGCCATTCGTCAAGAATAATTTTTTCCAGCGGACAGAGGCGCACGCTCTGTCTGCCATTAATAATACATCAGACTTATAAAAAGTCCTGCACCAAAATCTAGAGCATCGCCTAAGATTCAGCTGAAGTGAACCTGAGAATGTGAACAGGGAACTTTTTAATCGGGTGAAACGATGAAATCTGAAAAAGTCTGATTTCACTGTAACGTTTCTCTGGGGGTCAGTGATATCAGAAACTTAATACGAGTGTAAAAATAAGATGAAAAAATTACATTTTTCCACGCATTCATGCAAATCTGCCAGTCAGCTACTCAAATTTGGCACATCCTCTTTGGTTTTACCTGTACGCGTGCCCCCCCCAGGCTAACGTCTGACTCTGACCTCATCTCCATGTGCCAGCGCTGCTCGTCATCTCTCTGCCGCTTCAGCACCGCCTTCTGCTTCTGCTTCTTCAGCTTGCTCTCCTGCAGCTTCCTGGCCCGGTTACTGGGTTTGATCTCCACAGGAAGCTCCGGGTTCACTTTCTTCTACAGAGGGACAGAAAACATGTGATGAACATGTTATCTTCTACTCTGTCTCTTCACAGATTACCCGACAGCGTTTTTCTTTCCATTTCAAGTTTCCATAACGGACTTAAACCTCCGTTTGGTTCTGGACAGCTGAGATGGAACGACTCCGCTTAGAACCAGATTTCATACAAATACATTTGAAAATGATCCTCATTTGATTTCATACCTCAGCGCTCTCTCTTTAGCACCACCCCATGTCCACTTTGTAAACGACGGTCCGTTATAATAGCAGAGACAGCAGGGTATGCTACTTTGTGGCTGACAAGATTAGATTACAGTCTCGCTCAGTCGGAATCCATCACATCATATTTGGTGCTCAAAAACATCCATAAAGAAAATTCCCTGGCATATCTCAGCGGAGCTGGTTGGGAATCACAGCTAAACTGTCATTTAAGCGTGTGCTATTACTTCACAACAGACACATGGTTTCAGTGAGGATTGTCAAACTCTGTTCCAGAATATGCAGCTTTGGCTCAGCAATGCTCTTTATTTCTACCTTGTATTGCAGCCTGTGCCTTCTTCCCTTCAGGTGCATGTCTTTCGCGTTGGGGTCATTGAAGCTGCACTCGCACAGTTTACAGTGGAATCGAATCACTTTTCCATCATCATTACGAACCTGAAAACGAAGAGAACTGGCATGAGTTTGAAACAGTAATGAAACCTTTATAAATGCAGCTCATAACAACGGGAAATGACGTGTAATGTTGTCACAATTAGGCTCCATGTCAGTCCTGATAACTGCTACAACAATCACCTTCACTAATATTAGAGATCTCTTGGTTAACCCGAATGCTGCTGTGTCCCATGATGACTGGAAACTGCCGGCAGGATAAAGCTGGTAAATATAACCTCAGCATTTCACAGCTGCCGTCCGTCACTGGACTGCCATCAAACCCTTTTGCCGCCTACCTCTTCTACATAGTCGTGTCCCACTGGCTGGATGTCTCCCTGGCCTCCAGCTCTGTCTCCATCCTCATCCTCGCTCTGCGGTTCCATCTTCTGGACTGACGGCTGCGCAGGCTCCTCGACCTTGGCTGCAGCCACCACCACCGGCGCCGCTGCTGTTGCTGCAGCTGCAGCGGCAGTGCTGGCTGGCTTATTGGCTGTGAAGCAGGGCAAATGTTAACACTTTCAGGAGGTCGCTGAAGGCATACTCGAGGCTCGTTTAATGGAAGACGCAGCTCTTCTACTTCCAGTTTGATCCCCAAGTTTAACAACAGTTTCACAACTACAGGAATTACTAAGAAAGGATATCCAAGAAGCAAGCGTTAAATGAAACGGCTATGGAGAGATACACGACTGACTAATAAACACTAAACATCGTTCAATGTGAACTAATTTAACGCAACCACAAAGAGAACACAGAATTATCCTTTTCTGTCCTTGCAGGTGACATTTCTCTGCAAACCGTTAAAGAGCTGTTAAATCTTCCTCATCTTATCGTTTTTATTCTCATCGTTTATTTTTACAGGTTCTAGTCATCGTATTGTTTGCATAGCGTGCCTTTGTCATGTGCGCAGCGCTGTGCGCCGTCTAAGTCAAGTTGCTTAAAACAAATAGTCCCCACAGCTGCATGAATAGACTGCACTTCATTTTACTGATTTATAGAAACTAAACACCACAGTTGCAGCTGCACTGCAAACGTGTTCAGTGTGAAATTGCATTTCAGTTTATTTTGTTTACGCTGGTACGATCTGCCTGCAGAGAGGAGACCACCCTGACCTATGGCTCCTGGTGCGATGTTGGTTTTTAGTTCTAGTTTTATTTTAGTTGATTTTATCTTATTTGTAAATAAAGCGCTGTTTTAATTTTTATGTATTATGTGTTTTATTTAATGCCGTCAGCGTTAATCTCGTTAAAATGACGTTAACACCATAACTGCATTAAAGCGGCAAATCTCCGTTAGCGAGTTAGCACGGATCGCCCCATGCGTGGGGCTGCACGGCGTCAACGCGTTAGCACGGTTAGCTCGTTGACGGCGTGCAGCACTAGTTTTATTTTTTACTGTTTTGTTTTATTCTGTCGGTCTTAACGTATTTCCTGTAGAGCTCGTTGGTCCTGTGCTGGGGTGTTAAAGTAATAAAGATGGATCAGATATGCTGTCGATGAAGAGGCGCTACTTAGATCACCCAAAACATAAATATAGATTTAAACCAGACAAACCTGCTAAAGCAAATGTTTTTCCTTTGAATTATTTTTATTATGGTTGTTATTATTATCATTCTTAAGGTAAGTGTGCACTGTTCATCTGAATTAGTGAACACTGAATATTAAAGATCCAACATTTTATAACAGCTGAACAAACTTACAAATGACAGTTATTCTGGAAGGCGGGGGCTTCTTGACTGGTGTTGCTGTTTTAGCCGTGCTGTTTGCAGCCACCAGTTTGGGAGCTGCAGCAGGAGTTGCAGTGGTCGATGCAGAAGTGGAGGAGGACAAGGAGGAGGAGGAGGAGGGGACTGAAGGCTTCCCGGCTGTCGTGGTTGTGACAACTGGAGTAGAATTCACTAACACTGGCTCAGTGGAAGGTATAGGTTTCCCCAGCTTGGTGTGAAGTTTCACCACCTTTCCGAGGTCGACAAAGACAGACACAAGGAGACAGACCCATTTAAGGCTGCTGATACTTAATCCCACCCCAAATCCCTCTGGGAGGTTTTGTTCCAGGACTTGGCAGGTCAAGTGGAACATCACATGTGTACGCCACAGTCACGATCACTACTGAAAGCATGTCAGCTGCTTATTTTATTCCTTTAATAACAGCAAATATGGACAGACAGAAAGATGGGGAGAAAAGCCCCACAGGGATGCGTACCTTCTGATGTTTGGACCCACGGATATGAGCAGCATAAGCATCCACTCCTGTGCAGGAGACGTCACATAACTCACAGCGTAACTGCGTCTGGACCCCTCTGGGGCCGTTGCTGGGCCCCGTCTGCCCTCCAGACTTTAGGGCTGCTTCCTTTTTCTTGTGCTTCTGGCCCTCCAGATGCTCCCGGTACGTCTAATGCAGTAAATAAAGATGAAGCCAGTCAACAACACGAAGCATCTAAAACAGTCGTGGACGCTTTCATTGATATACACCTTTGAAGCAAACGCTAATATTCTAACGTCTTTTTTTGCTTGTATTTTAGTGATTTAATACAAGGCATTATATAAATTAGAATTACCGTAATTGTCGGGCTATAAGCCGCTACTTTTTGCACAAGCCTTGAAGCTTTTAGTCAGGTGCGGCTTTTCTATGGATTGTCCGTGATTTTTGTCATATCGTAAGACGATTTGTTTTGTTTGTTCCGCTGTTGTACGGCACTACGTTGCCTGGCGGAAGGATCGGGGTTCAAGAGTGGTATGTTGGTCACATGTCCATCCGCCAGGCAACGTAGTGCCGTACGAAGTAGCGCGAAAAACAAACTTCAAAGTAGCGCTACGCGTTCAGCGGGAGGCGTGGATGACGAGCGGCAATAAACTTGCGAAAAGCAAGTTATGCCCAACTCCACCGGTGGAATCTGACAGCGTGGAAAAGTGTGAAAACATCCACGATCACCAACGGGTTTCGAAGGGCTGGACTGCTGCATGATGGAGAGGAGGACACCGCCACGGCCCTTCAGAGGGTGTTCGACTCTGACACTGACAACGAGGATTTGTTTGGTTTTGAAAGTGACAACGAAGGAGAGAAGCTGAGAGTGGATGACGAAGCCATCCTGAGCCTGTTCGTTTCTGACACTGGAGGAGAGGACTTTGGTGGTTTTAGTGGCAGGAAGAAGAGGAAGATGGTGAATGACTGACTTTTCTTCTTGTTAAAGCCGTGTCGCTGCACCTGAGCCTAAAAGGTAGTCCGAATCTATTTTTCTGGTGTGCTGTAGGCTACTGTTATGTACTACATTTGTTACTCATTTATGAAGCACAGTACATGTTTCGTACTTGTAATTACCGCTACTTGTACATATACCTAAAAAGTTATGCAAATATGTACCCATAACTTGTTTTTCAAAATATTAATAAAAGGGGTGTGTCTCCAAACAGCCATCTCTTTCCTGATTCGCTTTGTGCATATTCTCTTACATATGATAAGTCAACATTGAAACACCTGCGGCTTTTAGTCAGGTGCGGCTAATGTATTTTCCCCTGATTTTAGCTTGTGCGGCTAATATTCGGGTGCGCTTTGTAGTCCGGGAAATACGGTAATAAGGTGCTCCTATTTGGTGCTGTGTTACTACTACACAACTTCACTGCTCAGCAGCCTCCGTAAGCTTGAACACTGGGACAGGAACATATTCTCTACTGGCCCTACTGGCGCTCCAGCTCACTGCAGACTTCCAGAGTAGCAGGAGGACATCTGTTACTAGCTTCAAGGTCCTTTATAAGAAGGCAGCAAAATAGTCACGACAACAGCAGCAATAACTCATCTAATAGAGCCGTGCGGCCGCCGCAGATAACGTGTCGAAAATACTGAAAACACATCAGGGAAGCTTCAGAAACACAAAATTAAACATGTTTTCCTCATTTCTGATGGCCTACCTGAGGGCCTGCACAGCTGATCTTGCAAATGTCACAGTAATGAAGCTGCGGCTGCTTGGGAGGCCCTTTGGGCTTCTGCAGCTTGCTCTGGTGAAACGTGGGCTTTTTGTAGGCGTTTCCAGTCGGAGCGGTCACCATGTTGCTGCCCGAGTTACTCCAGGACGAGCTGGTCAGCTGCTTGGGTGGCGGCTGAACGGGGGCCTGCGGCTGCTGCGGCTGCTGCGGCTGCTGAGGTTGCTGTGACGGCTGCGGCTGCGGCTGGGACAGAGTCTGCTGGGGCGGCTGATAATAGGTGGGGGTGGATGCCGAGGTGTAGCCGACTGAATCATAACCAGAGTAGCTAATGCCTGAGGGGTGAGAGAGCAGAGAGAGGGACACGAAAGCAAGCAGGATATGGGTCAAACAGTCAGCAGTCATTCAGGAAATAAGCTGCATTCAGTTTCATCCACTCTGCTTTCACATCTGAGCTTCAGCTTTACAGATGTCAGTGATGTAACACATCATCCACCAATGAAAGGCAAAAATTTATTCACTGTAAAATCATTTAGTCTGAGTTTGCTTTCATTTGAATAATCTGTGTAACATTTACCGTGTTTCCCTGTCAGCTACATTAGCTTCTACCTCGCTTCTTGTTTTCCACATCCAACATGTCTGAGCTTCAGCTTTGATGAGTAATATCAGATTGTATGTAACTCAGCACGAATTAGCACGAGCCTGTGTGCAGTCACAGTTAAACGTGCAGCTAATTAAACAGGTTTTCTAGCTTTAGCCCATAGCTTATCGTTGTTCAGTTCTACCTGTAACAAAAACACATAAAAAGACATAACAACAAGTTGGCTGAAATGTTAGCAGCTTTAAAGCGCGTCTATAAACCGATGTTGACGTCACCTGAGTAGGAGGTGGCTGCGACGCTGGAGCTGAACGAGGAGCCGAGCGTGTACGACGAAACTGGCGTTAGAGGCTGCTGGACGCTCGTGGACACTGGGTAGATGTTGTAGCTGGTAGACACAGAGCTGGAGGGGGCGAGGGGTTTCAGTGCTGTCACCTGCCTCTGGGGGGGAGGCGGCTGGTTGTACACAGTGGAGGTGGCTGGACTGTAAGCACTCTTCACTCCTACTGATACAGAAAAATGCGACAGAATTGAGGGGTGAAGGAAAACAGAGGAGCAGCAGCACAGGTGGAGAGGAAGGACAGAGAGAGCTGAAGGATATGAGTCATAGAGTTCGTGTTCAAGAGAGTTTCTGGCAGAGCAGGCAGGATCTTCATTTCACTAACAAATGAGTGGCAGAGACGTGCACACAGAGAACAGTGCAGACGTTTTAGGCACTTATCGGGCATAAGGCATTGTTCTGCATCACATCCGGCGTTTCATCTCTGTGCCACGCTCACAAAGAGTCAATCAATACATTTCTGCTTCAATGATTTCCAGGGACAAGGAACAAAATAAAGACAATAAAGCTGCCGAGGTTATCGGCAACTCGAAGGAGCTCAGGGGATGTATGTGAGCCATCGAAAGCTGCTATCTGGTTTTGAAGGACATTTATAGAAGGAAAAACAGCTTGTAGGGATCCGAAGATGCTGTTCATACGATCAATAACAGCTGCACCACCACAGCAGCATCCAGCAGTCATCAAAAGTCTAAAGGCTCGTGACATTTCTAGACTAAAGTATCACTGATGAGTCACAGGACGCTGCTCCCAATCGAGCCGCTGCACCGAAAATCGAACCAAAGAAGAAGCAGAACTCGCTCAGCTGCTGGACTTTATTCTTCCAAACTGAGAAACTGTGACTGATATCGACGTCTTATTTAAAAGGAAAACTGTAACAAGGGCATCAAGAGCTACGTTAGATCACAGCCTGACTCGTGTTTCTTCATAGCAAAGAAAAATAATCACAGGTTCCCTGCAGGGAAGGCAAAGATGGTTTAAAATGAAATCAGCTGGTTTACATGCACCAACCTAATATTATTGTCCATAAGAAGCAGAAATCAACTCATTTTACACTGTTTGGACACTGGGAATGAAAAAGACTCACCAGTCTGGTAGTAACTCTCTGTAGGCGTCCTTTGAGCCGTTGCTATACTCGTCTGGTAGTACTGTTTATTGTCATAGGTAGTCACTGCAGCAGGACGCCCGTAATTGTAGTTGTCCTGCTGGTGTTCACAAGAGAGCATCCAACCCACACATATTAAAACTTGAGCAATGCAGACAATTTAATCGTGCACAGATTCTCTCTCAGGTTAAATCATCTGAATTCTAAAATTCCTCAAAACAAAACCTGCTTTGCAAAAATCCGGCATGCAAAATGAAACAGAAGAGCAGAAATCATAAGAGAAGCGCAAAGAAACTGACCGTGTCTGAGTATACCTGGTACGTCTGTGGGGTAGTGGTTGGCTGCGGGGGATCGGGCTGTCTGTAGGTGTAGTCCGGGGGTGCCTGGTGGCTTTGGTAGGCCGGGTAAGGGGCCGAGACCACAGGCCGGGCAGCCTGGACCGGAGCTGGAGAGTATGAGGCGGTCACAGCGTGAGCCACAGCCGGAGCCTGCTGGACGCTGTAACTCGCTGTGGAGGGATGGGAGTAAGCTGGTGGAGGCTGGGTACTGCAGGACGGGAGAGGGAAGAAAGGAAGACGCGACATTTAAATGACTCAAAACATTCTGACATATCTTGTCACACCCACGCTGTCAGGTATTTACCACAGGAACGTGACAAACCAAGTATTCAGTCCAAAATATCCTTGTTAGCTGAAGCACAGACCACAGAGGTGAGTCACTAACATCAACATCCGGTGCAAAAAGGAAACCGCTATCACTTATCTTAGTTATTTAAACTGCAGCCAAGAAACAGCAGGACTCATTAATAATATGCAAAAAGCACGGTCACGACCACAGTGGTGATAATTTTACTCAGTTTACTTTACATACATGCCTTTACATGTATGCATAAGCATGCACCTCACTGCGTTTGGCACCGCTTAAATGCTAAACTGCATTTTTGTTTTTGGAGTCAGCACGCTGTGCAGCACCAACAACGCTGAGATGAATTTAAACCGAAACGTTTATTACAGCAGAAATAAAGATGATAATCAAACACAGTTAAGAAGTAACTACAGAATACTTCTCATTGATGATTACAGTGAACAAACTAATCCGAGCGCTAACAGACTCAAAAGCCACCTGACGAAAAGCAAAGAATAATGATACACACCCTCACTGAAACCACAGTGCGGTGAATAAATATGTAATTCATGATTTATTTATTCATTTTGCCTTTTTAGCTCATTGTTTCTCTTGCAGTAACACGGATATTGTGATGCATCCCTGTAGACCGAGCTGCAATGTCTGCATCGTGTTTTAGAAAATGAGAAAAGAGGAGCCGGGGAAACACCCTTCAACCTTGTTATGAGTGCTGACATTGCACAGCTGGTCCACCAGAGGGCACTGTGCAGCTGTTCTGCTGAATCTGGAGAGGCCACAAACAAGAAGCTGACTGAGAAGCGACAGAGAGAGTAAACAAGTGCTTGTTAATGAAAATCTGTTTATTACTGTGCACCTCAAAAAAAGAAAGAAAAAAAAGACAATTTTAGCTTTTTAAATCAAATATTAGTAACTAAAAATCCAATATTGGTCAGATTCTAGTATTATGACATCATATGGATATTAAGTCGTGGTGAAGAGGGAGCTGAGTGTAAAAGCGAAGCTCTCAATTTACCGGTCGATCTACGTCCCTACCCTCACCTATGGCCACGAGCTGTGGGTAGTGACCGAAAGAACGAGATCGCGGATACAAGCGGCAGAAATGAGCTTCCTCCGAAGGGTGGCTGGCCTCTCCCTTAGAGATAGGGTGAGAAGTTTGGCCATCCGGGAGGGGCTCAGAGTAGAGCAGCTGCTGCTCCACATCGAAAGGAGCCAGCTGAGGTGGTTCAGGCATCTGACAAGGATGCCTCCTGGGTGCCTCCTGGGGTTGGTTTTCGGGCATGTCCCACCGGGAGGAGGACTCGGGGCAGACCCAGGACACGCTGGAGAGATTATATCTCTCGGCTGGCCTGGGAACGTCTTGGTGTTCCCCCGGATAAGCTGGAGGAGGTGGCTGGGGAGAGGGAGGTCTGGGCCTCTTTGCTTAGGCTGCTGCCCCCGCCACTCGGCCTCGGATAAAGCGGATGAAGATGGATGGATATTGATTCTTAGCTCTTATCTCATCAGGTCCAGTCCAAAAAGGCTCGGCAGTGCCTGTACCACCTCCGACAACTGAGGAAGTTCAGGATCTCTCCAGTGATCCTCAGGACTTTCTATGCAAGTGCTGTGGAGAGCATCCTCACACAGAGCATCGCATCCTGGTTTGGGAACCAAAAAGCTCTTCAGAGAGTGACCCGTACGGCACACTGCTGCAGGACTGCTCTCCCCTCCCTTCAGGACACCTACACCAGGAGATGCTGAACTACAGCAGCTCAGCTATTGAAGGACCCGTCCCATCCCGGCAACAGGCAGAAGGTTCTGCGCCATCCGGAGGAGCTTCTATCCTCAAGCCATCCAGGTCCTAAACCAGAAAATGCCCCCCACCCCCCCTCAGCATCCATAAGTGACTGAGACAGCACTTACTCCTCTAACACACCCCAGCCTGACTCTTCTAGACACTTTAACACCCACTTGCACAATGTACATTTTTCAGATTTTCAAATGTAAATTTCCAGATTTTTTAAAATTATTTATTTAATTCATTTAATGTACATAATTCATTTACTTACTGCACATAATGTCCTCCTGTATATATTCACTAAATGTATATAATGTCCTTCTCTCCTTTTGCACAGTCGAGGAGCGCGTCAGGATCCACTTCACTGCATGTTGTACTCCTATAACTATGAATGTGGCAAATAAAGAATCTTGAATCTGTATCATTACCAATCACTTTAAAATACATGCATGGCTGCTCAGCATGTTTGCATGTTTTTGAAGGCACAGTAATTATAGGCAATGACATCAGTGACTCCAGCTGACAGCCTTCAGTGTCAGTCTGGACGAGAACATTAGTGGGCTTAAATTAAATGATGCCTTAAAGGCAGAGGTGTCACATTCATTGTCACTAATGGTCACACAGAGGACCTGAGCAACAGTGACATATTTATACAGTTCACTGATATTTTTATGTTATAAATAAATCCAGGCAAAGTAATGAATTTTTAATGTTGTTCTGCAGATTTGTCTGCAAGTCTTATGCAGCCTGTGGAGAAGGTTTCATATAACGCAAAAACATTCATGAGGCGGATTAACTGTGCAGTACAGAAACTGGATGTACACTAAAGTACAGCCAGCCTTTCCTGCTCCAAACGATGCGACTAGTTTAGGAAAAGACTCACAGCGCTGCAGCTGCACGCATCCGTCTGTCACGCCTTATCTTTGTTTGTTTGGGGTTCAAACTTCAAACCAGCCATGTGAATTATATTCTTTGAAAATACAGCAAACAGATACACAGCACTCTCTGTGCAAACAGTCCATCTCCCACGTCAGTGGAAACTTTGCTTTCGCTGCAGTCAAAGCTCCACTCAAACCCGACCTGCACTTCCCTGGAAATGTAGCTACATGCTGTGCAAACAATGGCCAATTTCTCCTGTGCATCTCCAGCTACGTTTCACTGCAGTTTGTTTTATTTATCAGTGAGAGAATATCAATTAACACCTTAGTATAAGGAATAGTAATCATAGTCGCAACATAGGGACTCGACATAGGGACATAGGGATGTCAACAAACTCCTGGAGGGAGATTGCAGAAACTACCGGAATGACTGTGAGGGAACGCACAAAGAAGTGTAAAAAACTTCCCAGGACTTGGGAAGTAAGAAAGTCCCAGCCTTTCATTTGTTTGTTTCGGGGCTGGCACTGAAACCACACACAAGCACAAATGTGTGGAGGGTCACGCCGTGGGCTCTGCAAAGACTCAGCTGTTAGTCAGCTTGTTAGATTGCACAAGCTGTGGAAGCACGCCTGTCTATTTAGTCTCGCATGGGTGCAAGGTTCACGACACACAGCTACGACCTAAATTATGAAGCAGCTAAAGTAACGGGTGGGCCAGATTAAAATCTGTGAAGAGCAGGATTTGGTCCAGCTCGTAAGGTCACAAAAGAGCACGTGTAAATCTATAGCACGATTTTAATTAAAAGTACAAAACAAAAGCTCTGTGTGTTTCTTGACAGAGGAATTCCTGACAGCCCTTCAAACAGGTTTCAACACAGCCAAAAGAAAACTGCTGCAAGCTCAGTTTATTTAGTGAAACTTTAAAAAATGTCTGCACGTCAAATGGTCTGAATCAACCGACTTCTGCCAGAAATTTAGAGAAAACTTTAAAGAACATCACACCATGTGCTCCCACAGATTTCCCCAAAAATGATTGGGAACCCAACTCGGTGTCTTTAGTCGGGCACGACACTGCTGCCCTAAATCCAGGTCAAAATATTCGGAGACTCCTCTCGGCCTGTGAGTGTGCTGTAGATGTTTGGATCACTGCCCTGACGTGATGAAGAGCATAGTGAACTGGTAACTCCTGCCTATAACCAGTTTATCAGCACAGATGTGGTGTGCAGCATAAGGTTAAATACTGCATATTTTATCAGTGCTGGTGGCAGAGAATGACAGGGGTGAATTTTAATACAGGTATAAAAGGCACAAAGAGGCCGCAGAGGAAAGCAGTCCGGTTTGTCAGGTTTGTTGGCTTAATGCAGCACAACAGACAAGGCATGAAAACCTTCACAGTTCACTAACCGCAGGATGATGGCTCCATCACATCACTAATTGATTACCTGTCAAATTCAAAGGCTAAATTAAGCAGGCAAACTTAGCCAAATTATGCAAATGCTGCTGCTGCTTTTCCGAGGGCCTCTTTGCTCTGTATGGCTGCATGTCAGAGAAGTCAGAGAATGACGTTTGGGGATACAAGACCGTCAGTGGTGTCAGATTGGCCCTCTTTAATCCTAAACGCCGGCCAAAATCTAACCCGTCACAGCTGCAGCCAGCTCGGTTTCGTTACCCGGCTAAAACACTTCTTTCTACTGACCCCGTTTAATTATGTTACAGCACAGAAAGTGTTGAAGCATCGAACCAACTGGTGCAGCTGTATAGCGCTGTGGTTCACCTAATGTCAAGCTGCAAGCGCTGGCCTGCGATCTCGGCCAGCTAATGTTAGCTAACCGAACCAAGCGGGTCAAGCTAGCCGTGTATCCCTGCGCTGCCACGCAGCGAAACCCCACGGGTGACCGTGTCTCCGCCGATACACCTCGGCAGCTGACACCTGCGGCTCAACGCGCTCGCTGACACCAACCCACGTCACATGAATTACCTGTACTGCGGACCGGCACCATGTGTGAAGCCGAAATAGTTGCTTGCAGCCATCTTGGCATCTCCGGTACAGTACAGTGTACTGACAAACAGCAGCGGAGCGGTGACACCGAAACTCAAGATAGTTCCCCCCCTCGACTGCTGCTAACGGTCACATACCGGAACTGGATCGGAAAGACACGAAACGGTTACAAACAGGGAGCTTTCAGCGAGGAACTCCGTGTGCGCCATGTAAAGTCTGCGGTCAGTGTATAATTTCTATATATATATGATATCCTTGTTAATATATATAGATTTTCATAACTTCTCCACTCAATCGCCACACGCATGCGCACTAACCCCCCCCCGCTGAGATTAAAAATAATCCTTCTTCTTCTCATTATTATTATTATTATTATTATTATTATTATTATTATTAATATTATTATTATAGCGCTAAATGACACCGTATATCTGTGTCTTAAACACTATTCAGGTATGGCTCAAAACTGTATGCCAGTGTAATGATAAACCCAACCTGAAACTGCTGAGATAATAGTGTCATAACAGAGAATGCGTGAGCTGTGGCATGAGAACACGCGAACAAACTTTAGCAATAGTGCTAGAAATATAATATATTTAACCTTTACATGCTAATTGACAATCTAGTGACATCCACAACAAGTAAGTTGTGGATGTTTATATTTATGTTAACATATTTATGTTCTCCTTTGCCCCACACAAACTTAATGCCCTACATATAGTTTTTTGGATCTGGTCTTATTTTAAATTTCAACAAACAGATCATATTTTTTTAAAAACTGTAATTAAAAAAAAGTCAATTTAACTAATTAACTCCAGTTTTATGCTTTAGTAAAGGCACTGCTTTATTTTGTTTCCTTCTCTTTTCTGCTTTTTATCTGTTTTACATTTTGTACTGATTTGTATAATTATTATTTGTTATACCAATTTTATGAACGATTAATTGATATATACGTAAATAAATAAATTTTAGCGGAGACGGAAGTACGTTGGAGTGAATGCTCTCGCTTTGCTTAATACTCTGGGTGTGAATGGCTGGGTGATTGGACGGGTGTTGCGTGCCTCTGATAATTGAGGTACAGTCTAATGTTAACCCAGCTGCCTGGGGTGAGTCATACCAAGCACCATCACATTCAGCTCTTCTGGACGTTTCGTATAAAGGTGCACTATGTCCACGATGCTAAAAAGCATCGTTTGACCTTGAGGGTTTTAAAGGCATCAGCTCAGGATCCGTACAAAAAAAGAAGAAGAGGAAAACCCTTATTATGCATAAGAGGGACACAAATATTTGTTAAAAGCTTTTTCTCGCGGGTAATTACTCACGAGGCCTTATGGACAGAATAAAAGAGACCTTTTAGGAATGTGCAGAACAAGTATTTTCAGCCATAGTATGCGGTGAAGCTGTAGGGGTGATATGATTGGCTGGCAGAAAGTGAAGTAAGGGTCTGAATAATTCATGTAGTGGGGTAGCAGGTATGAAAGAGGCACGAGCAAGGAGGCATAGAGGCTGAAGAGAGGCTATGGATGGAGAGAGATGCTGTTGCCAGGGAACAGCAGCCACACAGACCACCACTGAAAACAACAGCAGGATTATCTGATGGGACTAAAAGGAGACAGAGGCTGGTGCTTATTTTTCCCAAGTTGCTGCAGGGATAAATAAGCTACTTCCATGGAGGAATGTAAATACAGTGGAAGCCCAAAGAAGCTTTTCAATTGATACTGTGGTGAGAAGAAAAAGCTTCTCCAAAGGTATTTGGGTCCACATTAAGGGAGAAGAGAGGGGGGGTCGATATATATATAGAGAGAGATCACGATGCCAGAGCAGATGCGTTCCCATTAAAGGAATTTTGTGTCTCGGTGGTGTGGAAGTAAGAGCTGAGAGGCAAGGCTGTCGGCTCGCTCTTCACGGCCAGTCTTCCCCCAACAAAGGTGACCAGAGGCGGAGGAGAGGAGAGGGGGGTCCAGAACAGAGGTGCCCCCTGTCCTCAGACACCTGCTGCTGGCGAGCCGCGGACATCGAGGACAGTGTATGACTGTGTCCGTGCACAAGTGCGCGTGCGTGACTCCGAACGAATGAATGAGAGACGGAGAGAGAAAGAGGAGGAGGAATTTTAGACTGACCCACGCTTTTCTGTTGATGTGGAGCAGCGGGGCGGTCTCCCCTCAAATCTGTGCATCTGTGACTGAGGACGAAGAAGACGCTCCACATCGGGAGATCTCACGCCGCTCGTGTGAGTTTAACATCCTTGCATTTATTTTATGCATGGTCACACAGCTTGCACACGCATGCACGATTGTCCGTTAATGTGAGAAATCTTTTCTGTTGGATGCTCCACTTGGGGTGACCTAGAAAGGCTGTGGAGCCATTTTACTGCACCTTTTGGTGCTGATTGGCTTTGCAGAAATCATTGATGTTCACATCTGAAGACCGGGAAGAAACAACCCGCTCACAGTTACATGGTGTTTATTTATTTTTTTATAAACATGATTTTGCGATTTACGCCTGCTGGCTTGCCTCCACACAAGAATTTTTCTTGTGCATAATAAAACAAAACATGTGGAAACAAATTATTTCCTTTGTTAGTTATTTGGCTGCCTTCCATTTCATACACAGCCACAAGTGCTGCTGCCAAAACCACACCACTCCTAGCGATTATATCACAGTGTTGCTATTATTTCGGTATGCACTGCTGAATGTCATCATCGCACTGGGGCTGGTTGTACTACAGCACATTTTTTGTGGCTAAACACACCTTTTCATTCTGTTTCTAAGTGCAACCTGCAACCCAAGAGTGGAAATGCTTCCATCGCTCTGTGGAACAGGCTCGGAAAAGCATGAGGAAAGCAGAACTTTAGGACTCGTGCAGTTGACTGAGAATTCTCTCTAAGCTCTTAAGCACAAATTAATTCATGCTTTTCAGGTTTTCTATTTAATTGTGTTAGTGCCTGGAAGCCTGAGAAAGCAGAGGTGTGGTAGACTTAAAGAGGAGTCAGTTTTGTCCTCCACGTCTGCCTGTGGAATTCCAGGCGAGGCCAAAGTCAATTTTCATATTTGACTTTTGAAGGATTTCTGAGCGCAGAAAAGCGAGCTCAGTCCGATCCAGTCACATGCCTCTCACATGTGCTCCGGTGGGCCGGGGGGATGAAAACCACGTGAGCTGCAGTGACTTAAGCCCCCTAATTATAATGAAAGAGAGTCAATTATTTGACTTTTCCCTCAGCATACAGGCCAAAACACATGTTCCTGCAGTGCAGCAATGTGTGACACCTTTGGTCTGTGACTGCGAGTGCTATTGCTCATAAAAACTCTCTGCACACCTCCAGGCCCCTGCTCTCCTCTCTGAGGGATGGGCACCACAGAGGCGACTCTACGAATGGAGAACATGGAAGTAAAAGACGAGTGGCAGGATGAAGACTTCCCCAGGTATGATCCTTCCACTTTTTAAAGGCATCTAATGCGCGGTCGTGTTGATGTGATGATGAAAACTGATTGTAAGATTTAAAAAAAAATCCACTTATTCTCCTTTAAATCCTCAGCTGATTGGTAATTTTCCACAACAGGATAAGATCTGCGATATTGTTTATAATTATGGGAATTTGATGAGCAGTGGCTGAAATTCAGAGCTTAATGAGCAGAAAATAAGTGGCAGGAAAGTGTGATGAAAATCAGCACTGGGCTCCATCCTCCTCCTCCTGCTCCTCCTCCTCCCTTTTCCCTCCTCCTTTGTTGGATGGGGGAGGCAGGAAGCCAGGGAGCAGGTGCAGCGCCGTCTTGGAAGCGGTGTCGGGCAACGTCATGTGACGCAACGGCAGTCGCTGATCAACAACACCAGTTCAGGAATATGGTGGCAGGTTGTGGTTAAAGACGGAGGGTCAGTCAGTTATTAAAGAAGAATCAGAGTGATGCTCTGCTCCGGTTTGGCTCACACCAGCTGAGAGGACAGGGAATGAGCCCAAACACAGAGGTGCGTGAGGTAAAAGATAAAGATCATTAAGGATCGGCTTGGACAAAAGCAGCTGTCTCCGTAAGGTAAGCATCAGTGGTTCGTGCTGATCTTAAGAGATAATGCAGACATAAACAGATGAGCTTGAGCTCGCCCCCCTCGTCAGTTTGCATTTCTATAAAAAAAAGAGCTTCATTTGTGACAAAGGAAGCGGCGGATCAGTAGTCACTGCAGGGGTCCTCGGGGAATAGAGGCACAGTGTCTGTTTCTGTGGGCTGAAGCGTGATTGTTGGCTCAGGAGGAGCCCGCACTGTCACACAACTGTCCTCCCGCGAATGGGAGGATGAGACGGTTGGCTTTCACGGGAATGCAGCTAAGACCCTCTCTGCTGAACAACACTGCGCTAGAGCTCTCTCCTCCTCCCAGTTTTTTTTAACCAGTGAGAGCACAGCTGTGCACTCAGCTCCTCGGTTGTTCCTCGGGTTTTATTGCCGACAGACAACACATGCAGGTGCAAGCACGTTTGCCCCCATTTGCTTGCTTTTTCTGCTTTAGACACATTTGACAAGGAGGGAAGAAGAGGAAGATGTTGATGTCCTCCCATCCTCTCCTCCTTCTGTGCAGAGTGTAAACAGAAGCAGAAATGCAGACACTTTGTTTGCATGCAAACTGTTTCTCCACCCCTCCATCATCCGCTCTGACTCACACCCTGCCCGGCGGCGCTGTAATCTTCGTCTCTCCCCGGAGACAAGTTAATAACCATCTCTATCCTCTTCTGCGTGCTCTTCTTTTCAGCGCTTAGCCAGATTAGTGACAACACCCATGCCTAGCTTGGACCTTTTAACACGGTCCTAATCACATGGATCCATTTTATTATGAGGTCATAGTTACAAAGTAGGGCGTGCTTTAGGATGCATTTATCTCAGCTGAGGAAAAATGATGGGTTTTTGTACTGTGTGGCTGAACCTTTACTCTCTGCAGCATCACAACTTCCTCTCTGTCGTGTAATAGATTGGGCAAACACAGCGCTAGATGCTTACATAGTGTATGCATGTTTCCAACCAGACCACTACCAGAGTACGGAGACATGGACCCCTCCTGTGGTCTCACAGATGACAGAACCTGTAAGTAACACCAACAAGTCGGGGGTCACCGAATGATCATTATTGATGACAAACCCCTCTCTGTGTGGCATGAATCACAGTCTCTTTCCTCCTGCCCTCTGGTCTCACTGTAGCTCATCCTACCTCCCTGAACGTGAGCTCACCGGGAGGAGGAGGCAGCGGCGGTGTGTCCTCATCCCACCGGAAGAGGCGTACGTTGATCGCCCCGGAGATGAACCTCTCCCTGGATCAAAGTGAAGGTTCTTTGTTGTCAGATGACTTCCTGGACACGCCGGATGACCTGGACATAAACGTTGACGACATCGACACTCCAGATGAAACCGACTCACTCGAGTTCATCACGAATGGCAATGACCTGGAGTGGGAAGGTTAGCAGATCCATAACAGGTCGCTGTTTTTACTCCTGATATTAATCCATCAGCTTCAAAAAGCTAGTTGAGGCTGAACTTTAGGCAAAAAGGGTTTTTTGTTGCTATTTAAGCTGAAAATTCACTACATGTATCCATGCACGTACCATAAAATGTCAGCTGAGAAGTTACACTGTGCTCTTTAACCTAAACATACTAATACATGTCGATTTTTACAGAGACTTTGCAAAAGGAAAGGATCTGTAACACAACCTAACTTAAAAGGAGCTTACACATATTATGATCAATGTTTCCCTTCGACTAAAATGATTCAGCATAACTCTGTTCGTGCCCAGATGACACACCGGTGGCATCAGCGAAAGCAAATCCCGTTGACAGATCCGGAGAGGTGGGCGAGGATGGGAATGCCAACAACGGACGCCTCTGGAGAACAGTGATCATCGGAGAACAGGAACATCGCATCGACATGCAGGTCATCAGACCTTACCTTCGGGTCATCACACACGGAGGTGAGAGTCAGAAAAAGCTCTCAATTAGCAATAAAATAATCCTTAAAATCCTTATATATATATATATATATATATATATATATATAAGGATTTTAAGGATTATTTTATTGCTAATTGAGAGCTTTTTATATATATATATATATATATATATATATAAAACACCCAGCACGCCCCTGCGGGCGGTTTATCCTTCAAGCTCGGGTCCTCTACCAGAGGCCTGGGAGCTTGAGGGTCCTGCGCAGTATCTTAGCTGTTCCCAGGACTGCGCTCTTCTGGACAGAGATCTCCGATGTTGTTCCCGGGATCTGCTGGAGCCACTCGCCTAGCTTGGGAGTCACCGCACCTAGTGCTCCGATTACCACGGGGACCACCGTTACCTTCACCCTCCACATCCTCTCGAGCTCTTCTCTGAGCCCTTGGTATTTCTCCAGCTTCTCGTGTTCCTTCTTCCTGATATTGCTGTCATTCGGAACCGCTACATCGATCACTACGGCCGTCTTCTTCTGTTTATCTACCACCACTATGTCCGGTTGGTTAGCCACCACCATTTTGTCCGTCTGTATCTGGAAGTCCCACAGGATCTTAGCTCGGTCATTCTCCACCACCCTTGGGGGCATCTCCCATTTTGACCTCGGGACTTCCAGGTTATACTCGGCACAGATGTTCCTGTACACTATGCCGGCCACTTGGTTATGGCGTTCCATGTATGCCTTGCCTGCTAGCATCTTGCACCCTGCTGTTATGTGCTGGATTGTCTCTGGGGCATCTTTACACAGCCTGCACCTGGGGTCTTGCCTGGTGTGATAGACCCCAGCCTCTATGGATCTTGTGCTCAGAGCTTGTTCTTGTGCTGCCATGATTAGTGCCTCTGTGCTGTCTTTCAGTCCAGCTTTGTCCAGCCACTGGTAGGATTTCTGGATATCAGCCACCCCCTCTATCTGCCGGTGGTACATACCGTGCAGGGGCCTGTCCTTCCATGATGGTTCCTCGTCTCCCTCCTCTTTCTTGGGTTTCTGCTGCCTGAGGTATTCACTGAGCACTCGGTCAGTTGGGGCCATCTTCCCAATGTATTCTTGGATGTTCGTTGTCTCATCCTGGACTGTGGTGCTGACACTCACCAGTCCCCGGCCCCCTTCCTTCCGCTTAGCGTACAGCCTCAGGGTGCTGGACTTGGGGTGAAACCCTCCATGCATGGTAAGGAGCTTTCTTGTCTTTATGTCAGTGGCTTCTATCTCCTCCTTTGGCCAGCCTATTACCCCAGCAGGGTACCTGATCACGGGCAGGGCATAGGTGTTGATGGCCCGGATCTTGTTCTTACCATTCAGCTGACTCCTCAGGACTTGCCTGACCCTCTGCAGGTACTTGGTGGTTGCAGCTTTTCTAGCGGCCTCTTCATGGTTCCCATTCGCCTGCGGGATCCCCAGGTACTTGTAACTGTCCTCTATGTCTGCAATGTTGCCTTCTGGTAGTTCAATCCCCTCAGTTCTGACTACCTTCCCTCTCTTTGTTACCATCCGACTACACTTCTCCAGTCCGAACGACATTCCAATGTCATTGCTGTATAGCCTGGTAGTGTGGATCAGTGAATCGATGTCTCGTTCACTCTTGGCATACAGCTTGATGTCATCCATGTACAGGAGGTGGCTGACAACTGCTCCGTTCTGTAGTCGGTATCCGTAGCCAGTCTTGTTAATGATCTCACTGAGGGGGTTCAGGCCTATGCAGAACAGCAGTGGGGACAGAGCATCTCCTTGGTAGATCCCGCACTTGATGGTGACTTGTGCTATGGGCTTGGAGTTGGCCTCTAGTGTTGTACGCCACATCCCCATTGAGTTCCTGATGAAGGCTCTTAGGGTCCCATTGATCTTGTACAATTCTAGGCATTCCAGTATCCAGCTGTGGGGCATTGAGTCATAGGCCTTCTTGTAATCAATCCAGGCAGTGCACAGGTTGGTCAGTCTGGTCTTGCAGTCTCGGCTGACTGTTCTGTCTACCAGTAGCTGGTGTTTTGCGCCTCTGGTATTCTTGCCAATTCCTTTCTGTGTCCCGCTCATGTATTGACCCATGTGCCTGTTCATCTTAGCCGATATGATGCCTGACAGGAGCTTCCATGTAGTACTGAGGCAGGTTATTGGTCGGTAGTTGGAGGGGACCGGTCCCTTCTTGGGGTCCTTGGGGATCAGGACCGTCCGACCTTCGGTTAGCCATTCCGGGTGTCTCTCGTTAACTAGCAGCTGGTTCATTTGTGCTGCTAGACGCTCGTGGAGTGCAGTCAGCTTCTTTAGCCAGTAGGCGTGAACCATGTCGGGCCCTGGTGCTGTCCAACTCTTCATACTGGAGACCCTTTCTTGGATATCTGCCACTGTGATGGTTACTGGATCCTGTTCGGGGAGGTTGCTGTGGTCTGCCCTCAGATCCACTAGCCACTGAGCATTGCCGTTATGGGTTGCGTCCTTCTCCCATATGCTCTTCCAGTATTGCTCGGTCTCCAGCCTTGGTGGTGCTGTTCTCTTATTGTTCCCTTGCCACTGAGAGTACACCTTTGCTGGTTCTGTGGAGAACAGCTGGTTTATTCTCCTGCCTTCTATCTCTCTGGTGTACCTTCTCAAGCGGCTGGCCAAGGCTGTGAGTCTTTGCTTGGCAGTTTCTAAGGCCTCAGGTATGGACAGCTTGCTGTATTTCTTATGCACCTTCTTTGTCGCACCTTTCTGCAACTCCGTTAGTTGGCTAACCTCCCTCCGTGCTACTTTGATCTTGCCCTCTAGCCTCCTTCTCCATGGAGGGTACTGCCCCTTGTGGCTGTTCAACTTGTAGCCAAGCATCTCACTGATCACTGCTGCCGTATTGTAGATCAGCTTGTTAGTGTCGGTAATCGTGGTTGTAGGTATCGTCCGTAGTGCTGCATTAACATCATCTAGCAGACCTTCTGAGGGTACTTCACGTAATCTTGGTAACCGGCTACGGGGGATCCAGGTTTCAAGCTTGGCCATGATCCTATCTTTCAGGTCAGTTCCTCTCGCACTTAACGATCCTTCTCCTATCGCACTTGGGGCTATGTACCCAATCTCGGGTGGGGGTGATGATATCGCCCCCCTGACCTGGCGTCCTGACTCCTCCTTGCCGTAGCATTTGTGTTGTACCTTGTCAATCTCTAGCTGTGAGAGCAGTCCCTTCTTTCGAATGTTGGAACACTGAGCTACTAGTTGTTTCGCCGTCATTGTGGATGTTGGGTATCGAAGAATCCATAGGTCCCTCAGCCTATTCATGTAGCCCCTTCCGCCAGGGTTACTTGCGTAGTAGCATTCCAACAACGCCCTGTTTTCGTCTCTTGCCCACCGATGCCTTCTTGTTCCAGTAGCCCACTTTTCGTCAGGGTGCCCTGGTTCCTCAACACCTGACGCGGACCTTGTTGATCCGGGCGACGTCCGAGCCGGCATGCCTTCATATTTATCTGTCTCGCTCATGTCTGCGGTAGGCTTGCTTAGCATAGGGGGTCTAGCCTTAGGACCCTTACTGGATACAGACGCCCCAGGCAGGAATCGAACTTGCGATCCTCTGTTCCAAAGGCGTGTAGTCTAACCACTACGCTATCCAGCTGTATGTATGTATATATATATATATATATATATATATATATATATATATATATATATATATATATATATATATATATATATATATATATATATATATATATATATATATATATATATATATATATATATATATATAGTGTGATCGTGTGCACAGGCAGTGATTTGTGGATGCAGTGATTTCCATGACAGACTGACGCCTGAACACCTGACGCTCATCATGAACTTTCCCCTTGTTGCCTGCATGCAGAGATTTTTCCGGGTTTTCTGAATTGTTGGTGATATAATGTACTGTAGAGGATGAGATATTCAAAGTCTTCACAATTTTATGTTTTGTAGATGCATTTTTTGCAAACTGGTGAAACTGAGATGCTCTCTTTATAACCAGTCATGTGTAAAAATGACTTTCAGGAAGTAGTAAAATGTCTCAGTTTAAACATTCAATATGTTTCCTCTGGTTTGTTGTGAAGATTTCCATGACAGTAATCTTAAACTCTCTCTCCTCAGGTTATTACGGCGAAGGCCTGAATGCCATCATTGTGTTTTCTGCTTGTTACCTGCCTGACAGCAGCTGTGCAGATTACCACTACATCATGGAAAACCTCTTCCTGTGCGTCTCTCAGTCAGAGCCAACTTACTCGCACTTTTAAGCCCTGTATATCAACACATTTTGAACTGCACCCAACAGGAAATCATAACTCTCGTGCCCTCCAGGTATGTGGTGAGCAGTCTGGAGATGCTCGTTGCCGAGGATTACCTGATTATTTACATGAACGGAGCAACTCCTCGGAACAAGATGCCTGGCATCAGCTGGCTGAAGAAATGCTACCAAATGATCGACAGAAGGTCAGAAAAAAGTTCAATACATTGATTGATATCTAGCGTATTGGGAATTTCTTTATATAGATCTTTTTGGAGATGTTCACATCAGCGCTGAACTCTGGCTCATCTCCATCATCCCACATACACGATGCTGATATTGACAGATATGAAAGGGAGAGAAATAAAAGTTTTCTCAAGCTGTCAGTCAGTGAAAGCTTGTCGATGGCTCTGAGTCCTGTTTGGCAGTTGGGAATAAAATTGGAATAAACTTTTAAGCACACACACACAAAGCATAAACGTGTGAACAACGATGCAACTCTGTTAACAAACGTTTTCTTTCTGTTTTCTGGCAGATTGAGGAAGAACCTGAAGTCTCTAGTCATTGCTCATCCCACGTGGTTTATACGCACCGTCCTGGCTATATCGAGGCCTTTTATCAGGTGATACGAACAAGCTGAATATCAAACACTGAACGTTTTCCATTAAGACCTGAAGGTTAATCGATACAGGCCACACGATGTCTTTTGACCTCCCGAGAACTGAGTCCTTGTTTGGGATGTGCTTTTTATTTTTCTGATAGCTATTTGAGATCAGACAGTCCTGTCAAGTCTATAAACTAAGCTCACTTGTTACTTTGTTACATAGTTGCTACTAACTATGTCCCCATATGGGTAAATGGGTTAATTTTACAGAATAATACAATAAAATCAAGATTTCATAGTAAGTATAAAGCCGGGTCGAGCAGAATGAAGTGTAATGTGCAGGAAAGGAAACATCCCTGAGACGGGAGGTCTGACACAGAGCGACTATAATAACTTTAATCTCTTTCTCATTTAAAATATCAGTTTGACAGCGTGGATCTGTTTGCTGCAGATTTTTTTTATTGTTTGTCTTTTTGTGTATCTGTGTAACTGTTGTGTTGCTTTTCTCTCGTCCTCTGCAGTGTGAAGTTCATGAATAAGATCCAGTACGTCCACAGCCTGGACGAACTGGCAGAAATGGTGCCCATGGAGCACGTCCATGTCCCCGAGTGTGTGGTGCAGTAAGTACCTGTGACCGCTAGATGGAGAACGTGAGCTTTACCTGCAGGCAGCGGTTAATCCTTTTTTCTTTTTTTAAAGTTATTACTCATTTAAACCAAACCGAGAACAAGACTGCTGTTTGAATAAATGTAAAATAAGATTATTGCCTCAGTTCCTAAAAAGAGGACTTAGATGGCAGGATTTACTGTGTGATGTGAGGATATAACAGCACCTCTCGTTTTCAGATTTGACGAGGAGAGGATTAAAGCGCGGAGGGAAAGGTAAGATATAGCTTTGTGCAGTTTTAAATAGCATTACGCGCCAACCTCGTCGTGCATATTATTATATACATATAACTGTGTGCAGAATTAAGAGTGGCTTAAGCACTTAGAACTGGATAATTGGCTACACAAGACTCCCATCTAATAACTCTGTGTATGTAACTGTGTGTGTGTGTGTGTGTGTGTGTGTGTGTGTGTGTGTGTGTGTGTGTGTGTGTGTGTGTGTGTGTGTGTGTGTGTGTGTGTGTGTGTAGGATTGAGCAGGAGCAGAGACAGCAGCAACAGCATCCAGCCCCACAGGAGCCCGTGAAAAAGTCTGAGAGGTAGAGGTCCTCTAACCACATTTTAATGTGTGACAACAAACTCAGAAGCTCATCAGGTTTCAGTTCGTTATCACAGCTCTTACCTTTACTTTTATTTTTCAGGCCAAAATCAATGATTGTAGGTCAAGGGTTCTGAGACGGACGGAGATTTGAAGGTAACGTTGCACTTCTTATTTCAGCCACAAGATGGTGCTCTGCTCTCACACGAGTTTACCGCATCGCCCATTAAGCCTCTGCAGACGTGACAACAGATTCCAGTTTATGTTTATAGAAGTACATCACTCTGGGTCTATGATGTGTCCTAATTTTGGATTAATGTTCTATGATGGTTGGACAGGTTCATCTGTTGCGCATTGTCAGGGTCACAAACTGAAAAAATATTCATCTGATTGCTTTGGTGCTAAAAGTAGAACTGAGCAGGACGCAGTTTCACAGTTTGCACGGTGTGAGTTGGTACTCGTGTGATGTGTGCTTCTTCGCTGCCTTTAAATACTGAGGTTCTGTCATTAGCTGAGCTTTTCTCCTTCAGTGTTTCTTTCTCTACGTTTGCTTGATTCTGTCTGGTGCAGCTTCTTTTCTGCTTTCTAAAGTTACAGCTGTGAAACAACATTTCTCAGTTTCTCGTGTACTTCAGAGATTCTTATAATCTCATATTTTGTGTTAACTTAACCCAGCTGATGGTCACGTACATATTCTGTATCTTCCACGTCATTTAAGTGATGTGATGAGGGAACAAACTTTGCTTTGTTTTTAGATTTTAGGGGTATTTTACATATTTCACCAAACTTTAGCCTTACACAGTTTGTGCTGTATCTCTGGATTTCAAACAATTTTGGTGTTTTTATCATCAACATATGGCTGACTGAAGAGGTTAATACTGTTCATTTTAAGTCATATTGTCAGTCCTTGAGGTAGATAACTCCTGTACAGAACCTGATTCAGGCTAAAATTTCAGTGGATAGTTTGTTTGTTTGTTTTAATCGATAATATCCTTACAGGCTGCTAATGTGGCAGCACATGCTGGTAGAAACCAGGTGGCTGAAGGTTGTATAGAGTAGTGACCTGTGACTGTCCGGCTGATATGCTCAGAGAGACAGTGTGCTAATGCTACACATCACTGAGGTGCAGAAGCAAGATTCTTGTCAATTTTTTAAACTACTTGAAAAGAGATCATTTTTAGTTTAGGACTGACCCATCATAGACTCATACAGGCCACTTCATTAGGTACACTCCTTCAACTGCCTTAATGCAAATTTCGAATCACCCAATCACGTGGCAGTAGTTCGATACACTGTGGCATGTTGACGTAGTCGAGTCAAACTGCTGAAGTTTAAACCCATACAAGTGGGTAAAATGCCTTGTTGATGCCAGAGGTCAAAGGTCATGACCAGACATCTGTGAGCTGATAGGAAGGCAGCAGTAAGTGAAATAACCACTGCAGGTGGTACACGGCAGCAGAAGACCACACTGCTGCTCCTGTGAGCTGTGAACAGGAAACCGAGGCTACAGTTCTCACAGGCTCGCCAAAACAGGACCACAGCAGATTGTCTGTGTACGTTCTCTGTTATCTGGGTCAGTTTTTAGCGCTTGAGGAAAAGGAAACTGGACCTCGTATTCAAGAACCTTTTTCAGTTCAAAAACAACTGGTGGAAAATCCTTGGTATTCAATTTCTAGTGGGATTCTCCCTTTGGACATAATCCTGGGAATTATTGGCCCACTGTTAATGAAGCAAGTCGTTAAGGGTCATTTCCACCAAGTTGTTAATTGTTCGTGAGACTTTGCTCCATCGCGCTCTTCATTATGTGAGCGTGGGTTGAATCAGCTTGCAAAGAGACTCCAAAACTGCATTGTGGGTGGCTGATTCCTGATGCTGTAAGGCACCGTCTCTGTTAAACGATTTATACTTAATGAAAACGTCTCCTCTGTCTTCTTGCTCCAAAATGGGAACATTAGCATAACCAAACATGTCCTCCCTCTTTTACAAGTGCAGATATCCAGCTGAATCTCGTCCTACTGAGGTGGTTCTCCTGTGCTGTGCTATGCATATGTGGAGTAGGTCTGTGTAACGGTCCAAGCATTCCTCACTGCATAGACTACACTGTGTATGCTGTGCAATGTGCAGTGCTTGTGTTTTGTCAGCTGGGTGAGTGTTTTGTCAAGATTTCTGCAGTGACATTCAGCTGGTAGGGTCAGAATGTGGCAAAAACATCACGAGAGCATGGATCCATCCTGCCTCATATAGTGGTGGTGCAGACTGGTGTGACGGAGGTGTGGGGGATGGCCTGTCAGCATGAATGGACCCATCTGCATATGGGTGCTTACAACAGGATAATGTGCCGTGCAACAAAACTCAGAACTGGTTTCTTGAACATGACAAGTTTACTGGATTGAGATCTGGTGACTGCGGAGACCATTCGAGTGCAGTGAAGCACCTTTGGGATGTGGTTGAACGGGAGATGGACATCATGGATGTTCAACCAACAAATCTACTGCAGCTGTCTGATGTTATTGTGTCAGTATAGACCCACATCTCTAGGAAATGCTTCCAGCACCTTGAACCGAGGCTGCTCGGAAAGCAAAAAGCAGATCCAACTCGTTCTACCTAATGAACTGACCACTAAGTATAATCTTGTCAGTTTAACTACAAAAAGTGAGTGATAGTAAAAGATTTTAGAAGCACAAGTCCCGTCTTTGTTTCCTTCTTTCCAAAATAATTGGCTGTTTACTCCTTAGACAAACACAGTGTGGGCCTTTTCTGTCCCTCATAGACAGCTGCACTGTCTAAAATAACACTTACATGTTTTTATTGTGCAGACATGATAGTTCTTTGTGCTCTTTTCTGTTTGTGCAGGGCTCACCTGAAGTGGAGCGTGAACGTCCAGCAAGTCTACACAAGCTTCGTGTCATCATCCCGCTGACGATTTGTGCCGTCGTTGTCCGATCAAAACAAAATAAATGCTCCGTCCCATAATGCCACTGGGAACTCACCCCTCCTCTATCCCAGAGGGGTTTTATGGCCACACTAAATGAAGTCACTACTCTGTTACCAGATTTGATTTAAAACCTGAAACCGCTGCTCGATTCGTTCATTCTTTAATCTGCTGTTAGGGAGCTCGTGCTGGATTATAATGAGCCTCCTTGTTCCTCGTTGTTCGAGTCAGAGATTACAGGCTTGAAGTTAATGAGGGCAAAATTACCTGAAAATCGTGACAGTTTAAAAACACGAGCGAATCTTGAAGCTCCTTTAACTGAGATCTGGGTCAGTACGAGACCACTGGAACAAACTCACATTTATATTCGTGCCGGTTCATGTGAATGTCGTGTGCGTCAGATGTAGATAACAAGGCTTTTCCAATGTATCAGATGCTTTATTTTATTTTTTTACCTCATAGCTGCTGCATCATAAGGCCCTTTGAAGCGCTCTCATATGCTGTTCTGACATGTCAACATGTGCTAACGTTTGCTGGTGCGGGGGTCCTTTAGCTCTGTGAAGTTTCCTTTGATCGCCTCCACTTACTCTGTACCCGGTGTCATTATGTGCCTCAGTCATCCTGAGTGTTTAAAAGAAAAGGCAGGAACGTGAGCGCTTACTGCAGTTTGTGACCCATACTGGAAAATCTACAGGAGTCCCTGTAGATTGTAAAATTATTTAGGTAAGTTCAAGCAATATATTGTTTATTTTATGTAACATAGTCACATAAACAGCCTTCATACAACACTGAATGCTTTGTATTTAGATAATATTTTGGCTAAACTCCATATTACAGGTTCCCATAAATGTAATACTAACACGTGTGCAAAGTATCTACAACAAATTTGTATAGATTCTGTAAAGATGTGATGAAAGTCAAGACATAAAGCAGACAAAGTTTGACAAACTGCACATGAAGCAGTGACGCTTTCTCTCGGACGGGGTCGCAATTAATACGTCTGAATTTAATTCCAGATTAATGAGTGAATGTTTTGGTCATTCAGAAACGTCCTCAGTGATCAGCAGTGTCAGCACCTCTGGACGGTTTAACTCTGGTTCTTTGTGTCTTCCATTTTTTCAAATTATTGTAGCAGGAAGACTGAAGCATAGGATTACTTCTGTGTGGACTTCATGACTTGATTGTCTGTAAACTGCTCGTATGTTTTGCACTATTGAATTTGGGTAGTTTAAGACTATGATAGATTTATGCATTTTGAGCTGTTGTTAGTATGACTTGTGTTTTTGTAGGTTGTGGGCATTCTTATGCATTTTTGGTACAGAAAATCTGACCAATGAAAAGTCTGTTTATAAAGTGCTGACTTACTTTACTCCTCTTCTGTTGCCTTTCCAGAGTGGCAAAGTTGGACAAAAAGCTTGAACTTTTCTTTTTGTGATCCTTTAAGAGTGTTTTTCACTGGCAAACCCGACCTGGCGGCGTCCCGTCTTCATTCTGCGAGGGGGACGCCTCTCGCTGGTCGTTTGTTGGTTGAACCGAGTGCCTATTGTCGAACCAAATGCTTCGGGGAAATCTGGAAAAATGAAGGAATGTACAGTGTAGCATTTTACTTTTTGGTTATGTTTTTTATTTGAGTCACACTCGTGCATAAACTGTTCATTCTGACTATAAAAGCACAAAATCTGTAATGTTTCAACCCATAAACCGACCATACCTGCTGTAAAATGTTTGCTCACATATGAACTGTTTCACTCTCCTGAAGCTTCCATGATTGTTTCTGCCTGTAAATATGACTGAATAAATTGTTCCTCATCATATGTTCTCTGTTTGTTGCTTAGAGCACTGCCTGGGCTTAAACTGGTTACATGCGTGTTAAACTACTGTATGTTCTCTGAGCTGTTTGCAAATATTGGCTTGACTTCCTGGGTGTCACATGGAGGTGGGTGTGTGGCGGCTTTTTCACAGAACAACGTGTAACAGGGCGACTCTTTCTCAGCACCAAAACAGTAGTGTGTGACGTGATGCAACGACAGTTCTGAAAAGTGTTTACATGTACAATATACACTCACTGGCCACATCATTAGGTATACCTGCTCCCTGAGACGTATGTGGCACCGATTCAGTGCACATGCGAAGCAGATGTGTTACAGCAGCAGAAGAGCACATGGTGTGCCAGTCCTGTCAGCAAAGAACAGGAAACTGAGGTTACGGTCACCACGGCTTACTAAAATTAGACAACAGAAGATGTTTGTGTAGGTTTCTCAGTCACCCAGGTCATTTTTTGAGCAAGTGGACTTTTTTCTGTCTCTCTCTCTCTCTATCTAAGAGACCTTTTCAGTTCCAAAACAACTAAACGTTAGTTCCAGATATCATTTAACCCGTGGTGGGATTCTCCCCTTCGAGGTGCTTCTGAGAAGCTTTGACCCTCTGTTAATCATTTAATAAGCTAACGGTCGTTACCGCCAAGGTATGAACAGTTTGTGAGACACTGTCCCACCCTGCAATCATAGGATCTATTCAGATGTGCCGAGGTGTCATTATAGGTGGCTGATAGCTGGCGGTGTAGGCCATTACTGTTTACTCCTCTCACGCTGCCTCGTTTTAATGATTCATGCTGGTGGTGATGGTGGTGTGGGGTACGTTTTCTTGCCATGCTTTTGGCCAAAAGTTTGAGCAGTGTTTAAATAAAACAGCTTACCTGTCTGTTGTTCCTGCCCATGTCCAGACCTGTATGACCACACTGTGTCACGAAGCTCAAACTGGTTCCTTGAACATTACAGTGAGTTCACTGTGATCATGTGGCCTTTAAAGTCACCGCATCTCAGTCCAGTAGAGCACATTTGGGATGTGTGCGCTACTATCAATAAATATGGACCCAATTCTCTGAAGAATGTTTCCTGCACCCTGTTGAATCAATGCCATGATGAATCAAAGCAGACCATACTAATATATCTTAATCTATGGCCTCGCCTCTGCAGTGATACAGACATTTAAAAAAATGTTTATTTTAAGATGCTATATGCTGAAAAGCCAACTTACCTCGTATCTACTGAAATATTGACTTTAATGAAACCATTGCCAATGTTATTAATTCATCTCCTGCCCTTATTCTCTATTATATGTCAAAATATATGGAAAAAATACATTGATTTGGCCTTAAATTCAGAGCTAATAAAACAGTAGTTTCACAGTAGCATATTAAGAGTACAAACTGTCCTAACTATCTGGGGTCTACAGTGTCCCATAACTATGTTCATGGATGGCTCTTTGGTGTGAGCTTTTCTTTTCCTTTGTCGTAATTGTTAGTTTAAAGTTACACAAACCAGCTCACACTGGATTTACAGTGTGACCCTCCCACTTGCAGGGATGGCCTGTAGCTGCTGAAGACTGCCGACACTCATGTGAAGGTTTCCTCGTTTTCTTGGATCTAGGAAGACTTGTAATTGCAACACAGCTAGAAGACTCGCCCATCACAACTTTATGATGTTCACTGTCGACTGTTGAGCCTCAACGTGCACGTGGACACAAACACATGTACTGGGAAACAGATCAAGGCCATAAACAACACTTTATGAAGGCTGTAATTCACATCTACTAGAACCTCCACGTGTTCTCTCGAAATATTCACTCATTTGTCTCTTACCTCATTTATGACACAACCTAGCAAGAACATTTGTGGCAGAAAGTAAACATCAGGCATGCTCCACTTCACAGCTGAACCTGTGACTTCTCCTTCGTCCTAATTAAGTTTTTTTTTTTATGTAGGTGCTGCTCGCTGGCTCACAATGGAGCTCACACTGCCCTCACACTCCTGACTAAAGCGCTATACAAATACATGCCATTTTTACCATCTGACACACTTCACACATGGATGCTCACTGGGATGATATATTATCAACAACCTCAGTTTGAAAATTAGTCAGAGACAAGAAGCATATTGCTCTTCATGCCAAAGAGTCAGATGATCTACTGTGGCTGCTTTTAATTTAATGAACATTAGTAGCAGACAAACTATGGTCCCAGCATTTTGTTCTTAAAATTTCACTGAAGTATGATAAAATAAAGGAAAAACTGAAGTACTTATAGGGAGCAGAACCCCAGACTCCAGTTTTCAGAGGGTGGGCATTTTGCCATGGCTTAGTATTAATATAATTATGGTTTTATTATCTTAAATCAGGTAAATGAAACAGTACCCGCTTTCTACAACTATCGTCAAAACATCAAATTAAAGAAAATCATATGTTGTACTGACTGTGTCACGTTTTTCCTTTAATTTCTCACCCCTAACTAGGTTCAATGACGTTCTAATTATTATTATTCCTCCTAATTTGACTTTCACCCGAGCACATGACCATACTGTAAAATATTAGTGTTATTTTTATGCATCCATTTGACACCATCAATGGTAGTTTTCCACAGGCCGCTGACTCTGCAGGTGGATTAGATGCTGAATGGAATAGTACGAGCGCCTCACCATCTGGCTCTCATATGGACATCAGTGAGCGAGGAAACAATAAGGAAATGGGTGAAAGTTACCAGCTTCTGATTGGCCGGCGAGGGGTTTGGGCGCTCTGCCCGCAGCTGATTGGCTGCTAAAAAGGTACACACAGAACGGCTCTGACGGCACGTAGCACGAGGTGGAAAAAGAGCACTAGCACAGCAGAGTGAAGCTGACCCCCCACCCACTTGAAACGTAAAGGCAAATAGGCGGAGCGGTTAGTGCTACGTTTGTGCTGATTTGTGCAGGTAAAATTAGCGTTTGTGCTGCTACAGTATCTGAGATATTAAAAGTTATATTTTTTGCTGATGACATCACCATCCCCCCAGACTGCTCCAAAACAAACCAAAATGGTCTACTTTTTTAGTGCTACGTTTGTGCAGATTTGTGCAGGTAAAATTAGCGTTTGTGCTGCTACGGTTTCCGAGATATTAAACTTTATTTTATAGGTCATTCAAAGGTCACCATCCCCCCAGACTGCTCCAAAACGGGCCAAAATGGTCTACTTTTTTAGTGCTACGTTTGTGCTGGTTTGTGCAGGTAAAATAAGCGTTTGTGCTGCTTCTGTTTTAAAGATATTAATGAAAATGTAAAGGTCAACCAGCCCCCCCACATTACCCAAATCCAACAAAAGTGGTATCAAACGTTTGTGCTACGTTTGTGCTGGTTTGTGCTGCAAAGATTTTCGTTTGTGCTGCTATCATTTTAAAGATATTAATAACAATTTCTAGAGGTCATCAGAGGTCAACCAGCCCCCCCACATTAATTAAATCAAACAAAATGGGTGTCAATCAACTGTGCTACGTTTGTGCTGGTTTGTGCTGCTAAAATTTTCGTTTGTGCTGCTTCTGTTTTAAAGATATTAATGAAAATGTAAAGGTCAAAAGGTCAACCAGCCCCCCCACATTACCCAAATCCAACAAAAGTGGTATCAAACGTTTGTGCTACGTTTGTGCTGGTTTGTGCTGCAGAAATTTTTGTTTGTGCCATTATTATTTTAAAGATATTAACAAAAATTTCTAGAGGTCAACCAGCCCCCCCATATTAATGGAATCAAACAAAATGGATGTCAAACGTTTGTGCTGGTTTGTGCTGCAAAAATGTTTGTTTGTGCTGCTAACATTTTAAAATGTTTAATAAAATAACGTCTTGATGCGTGCTTAATCATCCAGGTAAGTAAATCCCAAAAGGTTGATTCTGTTCATCTGGACATTTTCAGTTGGAGAAACGTTTCGTCACTCATCCAAGTGACTTCTTCAGTCTCAGCTGACTGTAGGTTTCCCCAACCATATAAACAGTACATTTGCATAGTGAAGGAAACTAGCGCCACTGAATGAACAATGTGCCGGGGGGTTAATTCCATGATTGTTAGTATGCAAATTCTTATGACCATTGATCAATGACAACTAATCAAAGCCTATTGATCAATGGCCATGAGTACCATTCACAGAAAGTGGGGAATGGCTACAATCACAGCATTGTAGGATGGCGAAAGATGTACCCTTGGGCCCCCCTTCTCGATCCAGAGATGGTCAGCATCCTGACAGCCCGATGGACGAAGCTGTCTCTCAGTCTGCTGGTTCTGCCCCGGAGGCTCTTCAGTATCCTTCCTGATGGCAGCAAACTGAAGACGCTGTTGAAGGGATGAGTGGAGTCACCTGTAATGGAGACGACCTTCCAGATGAGGCAGGTGCAGTAGATCTCCTGGGGAGGGAGGCAAGAGAGGTCCCCACAATGCTCTCGGCTGCTCTCACTACCCGTTGTCATTTTTTCCTGCAGAACCCAATGCAGGAGTCATACCACACCAGTGATGCAGCTGGTGAGGATACTCTCAACTGTGCCTCTGTAAAAGGTGCTCATAATGGGGGTTGAATCTCTTGTGCTTCTCAGTTTGCAGAGGAAGTAGAGTCACTGTTGGTCTTCTCCACATTCAGGGACAGGTTGTTGTTGCTGTACCACTCTGGCAGATGGTTAACTTCACCCCTGTAGTAGATCTCGTCGTGGGTCAGCAGAGTGAAGAGAAGGGAGCTCAACACACATCCTTGGGTAGCCCCCGTATTCCGTGTTCTTGGGCTGGAGGTGTTGCTGTTGACCCGTACTGTCTGCTGTCTTCCTGTCAAGAAATCTAGCAGCCCGTTATACAGCAAGGTGCTGATCCCCAGCAGATCCAGTTTGTGAATGAGTTGCTGGGGAATGATGGTGTTGAATGCTGAACTGAAGTCTATGAACAGCACTCTGACATATGAGTCTCTAGTGTTCAGATGTGTGAGGGCTGAGTGAGGGGCAGTTGAAATTCCATCATCGGTTGAGCGTTTTGACCGGTATGCGAACTGAAATGGATCCAGGTTGGGGGAAAGCGATAATTTGATTGGATGCATGACTAACCGTTCAAAGCACTTAACTTAATAATGATGGAGGTGAGTCCTTAAAGCAGGAGATAGATGACTTCTTGGGTTCAGTAATGATGGTGGAGGGATCTCCACACACTGTCTGGGGATTGTGTCACCACGGTCTGTAGAGTGGGCTTGTAGTCTGTGATGGTTTGTATTCCTTGCCACTGCCTCCAAGTATCTCTGCTGTCGCTGAAGCTTTGCTGTAGCTGATGCCACGTGACAGGTTTGCCCTTGCTGTTCTTAGACTCACCTAATTCCCGGCTCTGAAGGCTTGCATTTTTCAACTTTAGGAGCATTTAAACCTGACCTGTGAGCCATGGTTTCTGATTGGCCCAGACAGTGATAGTCCTGGTCTCTGTGACATCATCGATGCATTTTGGGATGTAGGCAGTGACAGTTTCTGTATATTCCTGAAAGTCTGTGGTGTTGTCGTGTGTGGCGGCCTGTGGTGGAAAAGCAGTGCCTCTGAGGACCCTTCTGGCCACACCTGCACCTGCTTACGAACTGGTTTGGTGACTTTGACCAGGGGCCTGTGGGAACCCATGGCACACCTAGATTTCTGCCTGTACTGACCCTTATGCAAAATAGGTGGAATTAAGACAGTTCCAAAAGCAAACACAACTGATCAGTGCTGAGAGTGGTCCTGTTGCTGAGGTTGGGATGATCCTGTAATCTCTTATGAACGACCTCCAACGCTTCTATGACTGGGATGCAAGTGAAGACAGATGTAACATCTCTCTCTCACTGTACATGTACTGTTTATAAAATTAGGGAAACATAACCTGCACAAACAAAATAATTTGCAGGACAAATGTTTGACATCAATTTTGTTCGATTTGAAGAAGGTAGGGGGGGCAACTTCACTCACGGGTGTTTATAAGGTTGGGGAAACCTGCAGTCAGCTGATACTGAAGAAGTCACTTGGATGAGTGACGAAACGTTTCTCCAACTGAAAATGTCCAGATGAACAGAATCAACCTTTTGGGATTTACTTACCTGGATGATTAAGCACGCATCAAGACGTTATTTTATTAAACATTTTAAAATGCTAGCAGCACAAACAAACATTTTTGCAGCACAAACCAGCACAAACCAGCACAAACGTTTGACATCCATTTTGTTTGATTCCATTAATATGGGGGGGCTGGTTGACCTCTAGAAATTTTTGTTAATATCTTTAAAATAATAATGGCACAAACAAAAATTTCTGCAGCACAAACCAGCACAAACGTAGCACAAACGTTTGATACCACTTTTGTTGGATTTGGGTAATGTGGGGGGGCTGGTTGACCTTTTGACCTTTACGTTTTCATTAATATCTTTAAAACAGAAGCAGCACAAACGAAAATTTTAGCAGCACAAACCAGCACAAACGTAGCACAGTTGATTGACACCCATTTTGTTTGATTTAATTAATGTGGGGGGGGCTGGTTGACCTCTGATGACCTCTAGAAATTGTTATTAATATCTTTAAAATGATAGCAGCACAAACGAAAATCTTTGCAGCACAAACGTAGCACAAACGTTTGATACCACTTTTGTTGGATTTGGGTAATGTGGGGGGGCTGGTTGACCTTTACATTTTCATTAATATCTTTAAAACAGAAGCAGCACAAACGCTTATTTTACCTGCACAAACCAGCACAAACGTAGCACTAAAAAAGTAGACCATTTTGGCCCGTTTTGGAGCAGTCTGGGGGGATGGTGACCTTTGAATGACCTATAAAATAAAGTTTAATATCTCGGAAACCGTAGCAGCACAAACGCTAATTTTACCTGCACAAATCAGCACAAACGTAGCACTAAAAAAGTAGACCATTTTGGTTTGTTTTGGAGCAGTCTGGGGGGATGGTGACCTTTGAATGACCTATAAAATAAAGTTTAATATCTCGGAAACCGTAGCAGCACAAACGCTAATTTTACCTGCACAAATCTGCACAAACGTAGCACTAACCGCTCCGCCTATTTGCCTTTACGTTTCAAGTGGGTGGGGGGTCAGCTTCACTCTGCTCACGAGCACGCCTGACCACGAGAACACACCACGCCCACGTTCGCTGTGACGTTGAAGAGCTCGGGCTGGATATAAATTAGCGCGCCTCCCGCTCGCAGTACTACAGAGAAACACGCTGAGAGCGAAAGGGAAGGTTTCCGGAAGTATTTTTGGATCGTTTAAAATTCTTATTTTTAAAATTTGGGATTTTCGTTCTTGGTGAAAGTTGTTCGTGACTGTTTGTTTGAACGAGACCTGTCCGGAAGAAGCGAGACGATGAAGTGCATTATAGGAATTGGCGGGTAAGTTTGGCTAGCTTATCGCATTTATTTAACTACCAAGTCAACGGTTTTAACGTTTCCTTTTATCCGTTAACGTGAAAAATGGCTGATGTAAGTCGACTAAACACAGTGACAGTGGAGCAGGGTCACGCTGCGGCGATGCTCTGACTGCACTGTGTGGTGCAGTTCACGTTATTGCTGGTGCAGGTTTGTTTTTGCCAAACTGGTGCTTCAGGGTTTTTGTTTTTTGTAATGGTGATTGTTTGTCTCAGATTCATAGATGTTATCATTTTTGGCCGCGTGTTTATCAGCTGCCCGCCACAAACCTGTTCAAAGTCACATCCGGTCCGGTCGGTTTGTTGTTATAAATCGAGCGGGACTTTTGAAAATTCACCGCGAGGTCAGCTCAAAAGTGGAGGGAGATCTGAGTTTAGTGTTGCCATAACACTTATTATTATTATTATTATTATTATTATACTTGTGCAACATATTTAATATTTAAATGTAACACATTTAAACTTAACTTGCTCCCAGAGTTTTTGTGTTTTCATTTGTTTCCTTTTAATAATGTACACAAATTTACTATGTTGAATATTAACAAAGCTCAATATAATGCATAAATACTCGCTGCCATAAAGCTAACGGAAGGTCATTAATTTTGCTGTGGTGATAGCGGGCATTTTTATCACCCTGTGCCTTTGTGTTTACAGGGTGACTAATGGTGGTAAAACCACTCTGACAAATAACTTGATCAAGACTTTGCCCAACTGCTGTGTCGTGCATCAGGATGACTTTTTCAAGGTGAGTGTAAGCTAGTGGATTGTTTTCGGTTTTTTGTTTTGTTTGGTTTCTTGTTTTGTTTTTTCCCCATGCTGCTTTCTCCTCTTTGGACACTGCGTGATATTTGCATTTCAACAAAATAGGAGGGCTTCCCTGAGGGGTACCCCACCACATCCCCCCACTTTTTGTTCTCCAGATTAGATCCAGAGTTGTGTCTTTCCCTTGTTGTCTCGCCTCACTGCTTCGGTCTTGTTTTCCCTTCCCCACATCCTTGAATTTATCCATTTATACTCCTCATCTACATTTTCTTAAGATAGCTGTTAACATCAACTTCTCTTGTTATTGAGTCTTTTCTTATTTCTCTCCGTATAAGCACTACTACATTAGATGATGTGTTTTGATCCCTTTCCCCCCTCCCCCCCAGTTTAGTCACAGCTGCATACCTGTGTGAACGGCTTGCTTTGTTTTGTGCATGCCCCTTGCTGTGTACCCTCTGTACTCACTTGTTTGGCCTTAATAACTCTGGCATGTGAGTGGGATCTGCAAGTGTTCAGAGCTGTGAGGTTGCAGCAGTGTTTTATTGGTCACTGTTATTTCAGAAACCCGATCAGATAGAAGTCGGGGAGGACGGCTTTAAACAGTGGGATGGTAAGACTTCACCCGAAGACTGCCAGTGACTCATTAATCTTATATCCACATAGCTGCCCATTTTAACATAGTTTACCTCCACAATCCATAATTGCACACAACCGTAATCATGCACATCAAAAGTTTATTGTAGCCTTCAGTAGCTCGCAAACAACAACCACACATCCAATAAATTACATTGTTTGCTTGGGTTTGTTCTAATCTTTTTCTCTTCTTTCCATCATTTTTTTTTTTTTTTTTTTTTTTTTTTTTTTTTTGCCTCCAATCTTTCTTTATAGTTATCACGGCGTTGGATATGGAGGCCATGACCAACACGATAAAAGCCTGGATTGAGAACCCGGTGAAGTTTGCCAGATCTCACGGTGTCCCTTTGTCTTCTTCCTCCGATTTGGCCAACACTGACGAGCAGATCCACATCCTGATTGTGGAGGGCTTCCTGCTCTACAACTACCCGTAGGTCTAAAGCAGACTTTCATATCTTTTAATAAATGAAGTATTGTTCGCACTGTGAGCACATTTGGTTGATGATGAAAAAATAATGAGATATCTATAGATAGATAGATAGATATAGATATCTATATCTCTCATTATTATTATTATTTTTTTTTAAATACACATTAGGCGGTATGATTTCTGCCGTGTCACATGTTGGTGTAGCGTGCTTACCACTCAGTCGTGTTCAGTGACGCCCACGTCGCCAGCTCAGGCAGGTCCTGCAGTTAGAGATAAGGCCTTCAGCAGAAAGATGCTGTCGAGGTGCAACTCTGACGCTGTTCAGTGCGCTGCTGCTGCGTGTTCAGTGCGCTAGTGATGACTGTCAGAGGTGTAGATAAGGCGCCATCTGAACAGTTGCATAACTGAACTCCTTTGACTCTGAAGATGTTGTACATCATTGCGTCACTTTTCTTTCTGCCTTCTAGGCCCCTGCTGGACGTCTTCGACAAGTGCTACTACATCTCGATACCCTACGAGGAGTGCAAGAGGAGAAGAAGGTGAACAATGAAAGATTTCACTCATACTGTTTTTCCTCTTTTCAAGTGGAAGTTCTCACTGTATTTTTGTCACTTTCAGTACGAGACAGTACACCGTCCCTGACCCTCCCGGCCTGTTCGATGGCCACGTGTGGCCCATGTACCTGAAACACAGGAAACAGATGGAGGACAGTGGCTTGAATATCGGTATGTAGCAGCTGGATTATGTGAGGACATCTTTGCCGTCCCTGTATGTTGGGAGTAAAAGCATTAAACGTATGACTAAATCATTTTCTTTGCAGTGTACCTCGATGGCTTGAAATCCAAACAGGAAATCTACAGCCAGGTGTATGAAGACATTCAGAACAACCTGCTCAATCGTTTATAGGTAAGGAGGTGGAGGGAGTGTGCCACTGTGTCACTAATGTCATAAACCGTACACAAGTTTAGACATTTGTCTCCTACTGGAGACAAATGGAGTTCAGTTGTTTGTACAGCTAAAACATTCAGATTTTGAAGAAGTAGATGCATCATACAACCTGTACAAATGTTGATGAAAATATTAAGTGTGGCGTATGCAGACTTGTTTAACAGTTTTGTTTTCTGTGTCTTGCAGCAGGAGGACTCGTCTCCACACCTGTACACAATCTGTAAATAGACCCAGTGATTTTTATTTTATTTTATGAAGGTTTTTTGTAATATTCATTTTTTTTGGAAATGGACGAATGAATGTTAACTTATCGTTGTCTTTTTATCATTTTTCTGATGATCAATGTTTCAGTTATTTCTGTGAAGGTGATTGTTGAACTGCTCGTTACCATTACATTAGACAGCTTGTATTGGACCATTTATGTGCCAGCCACATTCACCTGTCAATAAAAGCATTATTTGCTGTTGAAGGGAACAAACGTGTTGTTGTTTCTGTCACAGTGACATAAAACGTCTGCAGATGACGTTGGTGTTGGATCACATACTGAATGTTATCAATGCTGCTTGTTGCCTTTCATCTTAAATCCTACAGCTGTGACTGCGCTGAGCTCTTAATAAGCCTGCCAGGGTCTATTAAAGCAGGCCTGCAGTGTGAAACTGATGACCGTGTGCTGGGCCGTTCTAAAATCAGCAGGCTTATGTGTTGTGTATAGCATTATGTAAGGAGGATGAAAATGAATCTTTCTGTGTTTAAAGAAGCAGCTCAGTGACACAGATTACCGGCTTATTTAGAAGAGATTAAGTATATAATGTAAATTTATGGATTTGGGGGCTTTTTAAAAATAAATAAATAAATGTGAACAGGAAACACGGATGTAGCTATGGTCGTGGTGGATGTTAGTTGCTCAGCACCCAGTTTGTACTGTTTTTTTTTTTTTTTTTTTTTTTTTTTTTACATTTCTAATTATGTTTTTATTTAATTTGAATTTTAACATTTTTATAAAACTAATTTTCTCAGTTATACAGATTGCATTATGTGAAGGGTTTCTACTATCATCCAGCCCGTTACAGCAGGGGCGGCCAACTCCAGGCCTCGAGGGCTGGTGCCCTGCAGGTTTTAGATCTCACCCTGGGTCAACACACCTGACTCATGAGTTCATTACCAGGCCTCTGGAGAACTTCAAGACATGTTGAGGAGGTCATTTAGCCATTTCAATCAGCTGTGTTGGATCATCCGTTCCAAAATCAGTTTTGATTTGAGTTTTAATAATCTATAACCAATAATCAGTTGATTTGAGATGACAATGAAGACTTTGGAGGTTGTACTGTCTGGGAGCACCCAGAGCATGCTGCTACCATCACGCATGACCACTGGCATAGTGTTGTTTTTATACATGCATGCAAATCTTTTAATAAGTTGAGCTGAAGGTTCTAAAAATGGCTTTTAACCTGACGAGGTCAGAGCCCATTAAATTCTTGTTAGTGATCATGATTGGATACAGCTGGTGGTTTCTCTTTATCAGCATAAGAAGGATTCGTTTCACAGCATTCGCCAGTGACTGTCTAAAAAGGAGAATTGGACACAAGTTGGGAAAGTCTCTCTGAGTCATTTTTAAACAACTGCAGACTCCAAGAAGAAGCAGGAGTCATTCACACGCGTCACTACTTTGCCAAGGAAAACCCAAACTGTCACCCTGAGATGAAGGAATTTGGTTGTTTGATGGCAACTTTTCTTTATGGCTACCAAAAGGGGTTGAGGTGAAACTTGCTAAGGGGGATTTAACCAAATATTAGTGGGGTGTATGCATGCTTTTGACAATGAAATCAAAGTTGTGCACCCAGTTCCTGTTTTTAACATGATTAAAGATGTATGCTGTAGCATCATCCCACTCTGGAAAAAGAACAGTTCAAAGAAGTCATTAAAGGCTCAAACTCATGATGAGTGCATGTAAACGCAACTGTAAATATGGGACATGCCACTTTAGTAGCTGAGGTTGTTCAGATAGCTGAAGGGGAAGCAAGTGGTAGCTGAATTTATCTGTTTGCATAGCTATAATTCTTTGGTGACTCGGTGTAGCAGGCAGTGCACAACCTCTCTGAAGGAGTTGTTGAAGTTTTTGGGATCATAGCCTCAACACGGATAACCAGCTCTTTGTTTTGTCACTGAGTAAATGCTGGATTTCATGTAGCTCATTCCCAGCTAGACCCACAACAGTAGTGGGAAAACTCAGCAGCTCACAGTCATTTTTACAGTACACAAACCAAGGTGAGCCATTTTTGCCTGCATCTAATTTCTAAACAGGAAATGCCCTTTCAGACCCGTATATCTGCCCTCCTGCATGTTTGCACAACACTGCACCTCTGAAATAGCTCAAGAAGATGCCTGAGTGGGTCACGGACTAGCCACAAGATTGAGACTATTAGCACTAGATTTATAGCGCATGAGGCCCGGGACACGTGCTGACATCACATACGTTTTCATATTTATAAATAGGGCAAAATAATTTCCCATTTCCCCCAAGGAAATACTTTCCAGACACAGAATGTGGTGGGAACTTCAGCTTATACTGCAGCTAAATATAGGACAGGTCAGACAGGTGACTGTATTTTAAGTGTCCTCTTTTACAAACTGGAAAGCAGCCCAGTGATACTTACAGCCTGGGTTTTATCACAAGTGCTCCTCTGGGTTTGTAGTGTGGCATATCCAGAAATAACACCCTTATATTCTGCCCTCATGCAGGCCTGCACTCAGATTTAACCCTCTCAGGCTTAAATCAAACTTTTTGTTGCTAATGCACAACCAAGTCCTGCAGTGGTACTTCTGAGTAAACAAAACTCATAAAATATGTATGTGAGGTAATCAGGTTGTTAGTTTTTAACTGTTGCAAATCGGCAACGCCTGCCTGGAGAGGGTTAAAAACAAAAATCTGCAGTGACTCAAATAGATCCACCTTCTTCTGTCACCATTTACAGTAATAATTCTTTCCCCAACTGCCAACTGCTCGTCATGACTTCAGCTGCAGGTACATGTAACCCATCATGTGAGTGGCGTGTGGAAATTGACTGACAAAATAATTGTGACGCTCTGACAGGTGGTCGTGGTCTGAACCACACTGACCTTGACTCCCGGTGGCTAAATATGACAGCAGTATGTGTGACGGCTGTGGAAGCATGCACTCGAGACAACCGCAAATCAAAGAAAACGCGCCTTTATTTACAAAATGACGCTGCGCTGTAGGTGTAGTCACTCACACGTGAACCCGTGCACGATTCCCAACAGATAAACAGGACCAGTGTGGCCCAGTGGCAACGTTATCCCGAGCTGCTTTATAGTGCAAACAAATCCGGTCTAGACATTTTCCTGCACCCACCTGACTTCATTGCTCCACAGCATGATTGGATCATGTGACTGCAACGCATCTATCATCAGCATGAGGTCACACGTGATTCTAATCTATAGCTGCCCCCACCCAAAACAATAATAACACTACTGTGTTGCTGAATGTGTGGATCCCATGGTTACAAACGTGCACGAGGTGCTGTGTGTTTAATACCTGAACACTGTCTGTTTGCTAACACGTGACCTGAAATGAATCTCAAATGAAACTTTGAAGGCTCTGAAAATGACTTTTTTCTTTGTTTTAGGGTGAAAATGATCCTTTAACTCACGATAAGCTTTGTTAGATATATTAATATTCTAAAGTTGGGTAATGTATTGAGTAACTCTGACCTTTGTGTTGGAATCACACACCTGCTCTGAATCAAATGACAACAAAGTTTATTACCTATGGAAAATAAACTCTCTCCCTCCGTGTTGTAACATCCAGTGCACTTTACTGACAGCTGTTTACACAGAGATTAGATTACAGTTATAAAATTCTTTGTAATTCACATTTTACACATAACCCAGTTTCTCGTTTTGTGAAATATAACGCATGCTTCTGAATAAACTGAAAAGTTACGTGACAGGAGTAACGCTGAGTTTGGCCTCTGCTGCTGAACTCATCTGCTTCAGGGTTTAACATCTGGACGTCTGCACACCTTTGTTGTAACACGTGCTGAGTTACTCTTTTCTTCCTATTTTCCATCAGCTTCTGAAATACGTCCTCATCCTGATGCTTGGTTTGAACTTCAGCGTGCCATCTTAACCGTGCCTAAATGCACAGACCTGCGTCTCTGTGATCAGCTGATGAGATATTTGTGTTCGCGTGCAGGTGAACAGGTGTGTACAGGAACACGGCTCGTTTATTCTGCATCTACTTCATTGCCACATTTTGTCAATATTTTCAGTTTGTTTTTTTCTTGCTTAAAAACGATGGACGTAATAATCTGTTACATGTGCTTTTTTATGTGATGATTACTGTTACTTGAATACTTGCAGCATTGCATTGCAAGCATTGTTAAGCTTGCTTACATAAGAATTGAGCATTTTTATCTTCAGCTTTAAAAAGAAATCTCTGAATTGCTGGTTTTGCTCATGTAAAGGTTCAGAACGCCTCTGCAGGGACTGAAACAATAGCACAGACATATTTGCAGCACGGGGCACCTACAAGAAAGTGAAAGAATGAAACTAGATGGCTTTTCTTAATGTTATTAGACGCATTATTAATTGAATGAATGCATTAATAAGTATGTAGCATTACACTGTTGCAGCAGTTTAGGTGGGACTGTGATTTCTTTCTTACCCTGGCCTTAAACTACCAGAAAATGTCAAAAATTTGTGGTGGAGTGAAAAGTTGAACATGCCATCTGGAAAGTTGTGGATTATAACTAAAAGAAAATACGCAGCGTGCTGGGATTTAATGAGTTGCACTGAGCAGAAGTTTCCTAACTGTAACACATATTTTTGCCGTCAGTGGGCGACTTCCCCTCTTGGCTGGTTACTCTGAAATAAACATCCCTCTAGTGGGAGCCTCTCTCTTTAGCCTCTAAACAAACTGAAAACATTTGATTTTACAGTGTTCTCTGGGCTCCAGGCTACCACACGATCTGCACGTCTGAGCAGTCAGACTGCGCTGGCATTAGGGCATAAGGTGGCAGCTGGATGCTTCTCGTCAGCCTCGCTCACATTTACAAATCTAATGCAAACCATGAAGGATATTGGCACATATTATGGCAGAGCTTATAATGATAGCTGATGATCTTTCACTGACTCACTATTAGTTATTATTCCTGTAGTTCTCAACATCCTTACATCTTCTCTGTTCTCCCAGAACAGTCCAGACCATTTACATGTTGCCTGCTTCAACATTAGACATAAATCCAGTGTCCATACATCCACCTGTATACACAAAGTACCAGATTACGCTGGTATGAATGCCGTGCGCCACACCTCGCAGTTTAAAATAAGAGGAACAGGTTAATTGTTAATTGGCCCTTGGGGATAAATAAAGTCTTTCTGATTGCACTGAACGTCTCTACATGCGCATTAAATCAGTGAGTTCTCAGTGTAACTTGAAACGTGTGTGATTACCAGTTTGAGCAGAACAACAGGAACATCAACGATGCTGACCAAAACTTTCGAGTCACTTCCTCTTTCTAAGATTTGTACAAATGCGGTGTGCGCGTGCCGTGACAGCACACGTAGAACTCACGAGACTTAAGACGGTTGAGTCGTGGCAGTGATGAGTCCGACTTTTAAAAAGTGAAGCTTTACCCTAGAACATGTATGTTCCGTGTGAGACAAAGGTATCTACGAAAACAGCAACGTACAAGCTGCTTATGTTCGACACTTTTAAGAATTTTAGCTAGTTTTGATTAGTGTTTAGATGAAGTAGTTTAAATTAATAAATTAGAAATGTGCAGTTTACACGAAATAAACACACACACACGTAGGATGACCATATTTTGATTTCCAAAAAAAGAGGACACTCGGCCCAGTCATGATAAACTTTAATAATACTGTTTTCTTGAAGAAAATAAGATAATTTTAAACATTTAAACGATGCCTTCTCGGTGCGGTTAGTGAATGGTGAAACAAAAAAAATGTCATATAGGCTTTTACAAGTCAACAAGGGCAAAAAAAAAACCCCCAAAAAACTTAAAGCCAGTGGAATTAAATAATGGTAGAGAAATAAGGCCTAATCTGAATGAGAAAAATGACCAGTACCGGGACGGTACGAGGGAAATTTCTTTTGCAGCTCTGTCCCGTCTGTGAGCGCGGAACAACAACTCACAAAGCAGCAGCTCAGGGATGACGTCACACATATGGGTAGGAAAACCCGGACATCTATCATCTATCTCGAAAATGTCGAAAAGAGGACGCTCTTTTAAACCCGGCTTTAAGAAAACCTGTGTGAGTTGTTCTTACAGGAGAAAGATCAGAGAGCTTCAGAGGCTCTCTGCAGTCTGAGAAACTCAAACTGTTCTGTCTGGACCATCAGCAGCCAGCGTGTCTCGTCTGCAGAGGCTCAGAAAAACACACCAAGCACAGATTCAGACCCATCGATGAAGCTGCACAACAAAACAAGAAGGGATTTAAGGAAACTCTGGAGGCCTTAAAGAAGAAGTTAAAGGTTTGTGAAGAAATTCAAGTGAAGTTTGATCAAACAGCAGAACACATTAAGGTCCAGGCCCGGCACACAGAGAAGCAGATTAAGGAGCAGTTTAAGAAGCTTCACCAGTTTCTAGCAGAGGAAGAGGAGGACAGGCTGGCCGCACTGAGGGAGGAAGAGGAGCAGAAGAGAGGGATGATGAAGGAGAAGATGGAGGCTCTGGGCAGAGAGATAGCAGCTCTTTCAGACACAGAGCCGCAGAAGAGGAGCTGAGAGCTGAAGGCGGCTCATTTCTGCACAACTACAAGGCTGCAGTGGAAAAAGTCCAGCGCTGCCCCCTGCTGGATGATCCACAGCTGCCCTCAGGAGCTCTGATAGACTGAGCCAAACACCTGGGCAACCTGACCTTCAACATCTGGAACAACATGAAGGACATGGTCTCCTGCACTCCTCTCATTCTGGACCCAAACACTGCTCATCCAGACCTTATCCTATCTGAAGATCTGAACAGTGAGAGGAGGAGCGAGGCAGCGGCTTCCTGGTAATCCAGAGAGGTTTGATTGGTTCTATTCTGTCATGAGCTCTGAGGGCTTTAACGCAGGGACTCACAGCTGGGATGTCGAGGTTGGAGACAGTACAAGCTGGATGCTTGGTGTGGTAGAAGAGTCTATCAACAGGAAGGGAAACATAGAGTCTGGGCTTTGGGGAGTAGTGGTCTGTTTAGGTAAATACTCAACACGCTCACCATCAGCTGGATTCACTGCTCTCTCAGTTCAGAAGAAGCTCCAGAGGATCAGAGTGAATCTGGACTGGAACAGAGGAAAGCCGTCGTTCTCTGGGCCCAATACTAACATACACACCTTCACACACACTTTCGCTCACAGGATGTTTCCATTTATCCAAACTGGGGATGATGTGAAGGTGTCAGTGGATGATTATATTTCTCATGTTGTTTCCTGTCAGTGAGCTGAAGCTGTTAAACTGCAGCTGTCCTCCTGCTGCCTCTTGGTTCCAAAGCCCTTTGTTTCTTTTTTAGTTCTCATTGTTCCTGCTCTCCACCTTTTCACATTGAAAATCATTTCACTGTTTCTCACTGAATGACTCCCCAAACCAGATTTGAAATTCATCAAGTGTCTAATCATTACACGTGGTTCATGTTTCTATTTGATGTGTGTAAACGGAGATGATTTAGTTTGCTGGGATATGGACTGACATGTGTTGAATGGGAGGAGCAGATTGTTGTTGTCTTCTTGTCTGTTTATGAAAACAAATAAATTGTTGAAACAATGATTCATTTTTAACTCCACATGTGAAATGTTTCTGATATTTGAATTCTGTTTGATTAAAGACTTTCATCATAACACAAATGAGATTTTAGTGTTTTACAGTTTTTCTCGATTGCTTAAACACATTTCTTCAAACTATGCCTCATATTGTCAAAACAGCAAACAGAAATCCACCCAGTCTCACCCAACATCGTATTCATCCATTCACTTCTGCTTCTCCTTTTCAGGGTCGCGGTGGGTGCTGGAGCCTATCCCAGCTGTCATAGGGCGAGGGGTACACCCTGGACAGGTCGCCAGTCTGTTGCAGGGCTAACACGTAGAGACAGACAACCATTCGCACTCACACCTATGGGCAATTGAGATTTTTCTAATTAACCTAAAAAATCTTGCATTAACATTTGCAAATTTGCATTAAATTATTAGCAGCAAATGACTGCTTCTTACCTTTTTAATTCCTATGGAAACAGTAAGAGTATAGATTTTCACATACTGCTTCTGCATTGTGACTCAACCTTTGCTAAATAAACTTAGATGTTGTGCAATATGTGATAATCTGAGGTTGTATTTACTCATTTTACAACCACATCACTGATACTAACTCCTGGGCTGACTGTATGTTAACATGCGCCACAAATAAGGGTCAAAGGAGCTTGCAAAGAAAAGCGTCCGGACTTCTTTAAGTTGCAACTTAAAGAAGTCTGGACGCTTTTCTTTGCAAGCTCCTTTGACTATGATGACCTGGATGACTGAGAACCTTCACAGACACAAATAAGGGTCATATTTGGATTTAAAACAGTCACCGAGAAGCTTCCACTGAATGCTGCTTTCCCCTGCATGACACTGAAATCATTAACACATACTAACCCTCCATACCCTGTAGGAAACTCACTTCCTTGGAATAACATTTCAACAGGGAAAGAGTTGAGAGCAAATGTCCTTCTCTTGAACCTTCTGTCAGTCAGACAAGTGTAGCTTGGGCTTTTGTTTGCACAGGACAGGATTAACAATGGCGACATAAACGAGCTAAGGAAGCATAGAAACTGCAGAAAGGGCGTATGGCTCCTGTGTCAGTGAATCCAAACTACCTCTATGTTTGAACAAATCCAGTTACACAGCTCAAGAAAATATTACTCTAACGGAAGACAAAGGCAGCATGTGTCTCAGTAGTACTGAAAAGCTATTATATCAAAACGTAAAGGGAAAACAGTTTGATGAGCTGTATAGTGAACTGAAACTGAAACAAAACGAAGCCTATCATTAGGAATACTGACTTTTTACAGCTTCAGTTCTTTTTTCACTCAGTAGGTGGCAGCAAACTACAAACAATGGTTGCATTTTACACTCATCCGTTTTCATTAGAGCCAGAAGCCAGAAGCACATCCAGGTTTAGGTCTGCTGCTTGGTGCTACACAGAAACAGGCTGAACAGACTGAAACTCACATGAATTTGGACGAATCGAAGTAAGAATGTCACTTCTGCTCAATTGAATTGATTATCATGACCCTCACTAATAGCCACTTAATAAGATAACCTTTATTAGTCCCACACGTGGGAAATTTGTTAATAAGTTAAGAGTAATGTGCCAAAGTAGTATAAATATTTGAACTTTTGGCAAATCCAGCAGGTTAATTAAGTGATTTCACATCATGTGTTTGTAGCACTTACGTGGAGTTACATAAAGTACCAATGGATAATTACTAAAGTAATGAGTAATTTGGGCTAGTGTCAGAAGACTGAGAACGACTCTTAGAGCTCTGGTACACGAATGGCAGAGAAACCAGACAAACACAGTTGTGTGGCTTTTAAAAATACTTTAGTGATGTTAAGCCTTGTAAAATAAATTTGTAAACAACACAGTATCACAACAGGTTTTAACAGAATGTCAAGTATAAAATTTTCCCCCAAAGTAGCAAAAAAATAGAATTAAATAAAATTGTGCACAAGTAAAAGAATTAGTCTTTTTTTTTAAGTCCAAATGGTACCGGTGGGACCCATGACAAACAGGTGTATTCCAATAGAATTCGTCCGACAAGGAGTGTGTGTGATTGTCTGTCCTACCGTACTACTTGTACAGTAGAGGATTGTAGTCCATCAATGTGCAAATGAGTGTGCGTGTATATGTATATCGTCTCCTAGGATCTTGGGTTGGCTCGCCATCCAGTGAACACTGGAACACTCTGGGTTCTGGAATCGCTGACCTGGTCTTTGGATTCGTCCCATATAAAAACCTGAGCTATAAACAATGGCCAAATATATGTCACGTGCCCTTTAAGGATAACTCTCACAAATTAACCTAAAGTAGTGTCACAGTGCAGTAACAATGATTCAGATCAGCTATCATCAATTCAATCATCGTCAGTTCAGTCATGTTGTACAACATTAAAATATCAAGTTTCAAATGTCAAAGTATCAATATCCAAAATTTCACAGTATCAAGGTTCAATACTTATTTGTAACCTGCAGTAACATTAAAGATTATCTACAAGGTTGCAAACATTCAGGAATTATAGTCACCATATAATTCACTTTCATTGTAAACATTAATTACATCCATCAAAATAACTCACTGTACATATATATCTAATCACAAATAAACACGTTTATTTACCCCTTTTAAGAAATGGATGCCCACGGTTGTGAGTGCGGCTTCTTGCTGTACATGGGTGGATGGTTGTAAATCACATCACAGATGCCAAAAACCTCTCAAACCAAGCCCCCTTGCCGGTGATGCTGTGCGCAACCTCGTGACGGAGTCAAGCATATTCAAAACACCCCCTCACCTCCCGTGTCAAACTCAAATGTCAGCCTATTTCATGTGTCACTTTTGGAGCAGTTGCCATCCCGACGAGCCATGGAGAAGTTCGTGTTTGTGTTATTTTACTTATTTGGTGTTCTGGTGTGTTTGGGCACCGGTCAGCACCATCGTGTTGAGCACGTGTTGGACCGTGGACACACCGGATTCAGTGGGAGAATAACGGTCAGGTGTACAGTTTACTGAGCACTGGGACTCAGTATCGTTTACCAGCACAGACACGGAGACGCGCTCAGCTTCTATTGAGAGCAAACAACCAAGTGAACCCTCCGGCTGCGTCCAGTAGACGAGACACACCGTCTGGGCCGGGAGCTTTCCGAGCATTCAGACTCTTAAACTGCTTCCTCACATCTGCTTCATGAATATGAAGGGTTGTGGTGGGAGGAGGTGGTGTGAAATCCTCTTTTGTGTGGGGTGAGGAGGGGGTGTTGTAAAAGTCCCCAAGAGCAATGATGAGAGAGTCCGGGAATGTCCGCTCCATGTGCAGTATCTGCTCCGCGAGTGCGCACTGAGCTGCCTGCGCATCCGCATCTGGCGGGATGTAAACAGCGGCCAAGATGAATGAAGCAAACTCCCGCGGAGAATAAAACGGTTTGCAGTGAATAAAAAGGTATTCCAGAGAGGAAGAGCAGTGCTGAGCAATCACTGTTACATCTGTGCACCAGCCACTATTAATGTAGAAGCAGACACGTCCACCTGTGGTCTTACCAGAGAGAGAGGCCTGCCGGTCCGCGCGCAGCAGATGAAAGCCCTCCAGCTTGAGCGCGCTGTCCGGGATGTCCTCACAGAGCCACGACTCCGTAAAACACAAGACACAGGAGGCGGCAACGTCTCTGTTCATGCTTCTCATCAGGGCCAGCTCGTCCATCTCATTCCTGAGTGAGCGTACGTTGGAAAGGAAGATCCCAGGAAGAGCAGTTCGCAGTCCGCGTCTCCTCAGACGCACGAGTGCGCCGGCTCGCTTTCCTCGCTTTCGGCGTCTCACTTTCCTGATCAGAGTCTGCAGTAAATCTGCCGCAGATGCGACAAATATTGGAAGTAAATCCACAGGTGTTGTAGTCCTGTAGTTAAGAAGCTCTTCTCTAGTGTAAGAATATCCAGAGGAGTGCCCAGACACAGAAGTTATGCACAAAAACAAAACAGAAGTAACGCACTGAAGCACCGGGGCATCCATACGCGGCGGCGCCATCTTGGAACAAGGGACTTGTCTTTGAAAGGTAGAGTGTTAATTACTAAAGCTGAAGGGATATCCCGATGAACATATGCTGCTCTCTCCTTACATCTGGATAAGAAAAGTAGTAAAGATATTGACCGTATGCTCTTTAATTTTATATGGAAAAACCGTACGCACTATATTAGAAAAACTGTTGTGATGAATAAGTACGAATCAGGTGGGCTTAACGTCTTAGACTTTTCTACTTTAAATAACACTTTCAAAATTAATTGGGCCAAACATTTTCTTAAAACCCTACCTCTATCTGGAACTTTATACCATACCACATTTTCTCTCGTTTTGGTGGCTTTACTTTTATTTGAAATTGTAATTACAATGTTGAGAAAGTCCCTGTAAAGCTTTCATCCTTCCATAAGCAGGTCCTCTTAGCGTGGACCCTCATTTATAAACACAACTTCTCACCTCACAAATACCTTATCTGGAACAACAGAGATATTTTATAGAAAAATAAATCACTTTTCCTGGAAACTTGGCTCCAAAATGGGATCCTATTGGTGGCTCAGCTGGTTAGTAAAGAGGGACAACTACTTACTTACAACGACTTTATTGCACTATATAATTTTCCAATCAGTGTTCCAGATATCAAGCGGAAGACAGTCTGGATGGTCCCCCATAAATATTTGATTGTAAATAAGGTGAAAGAAGTCTCTTTTAAAATTCGACATACATGTTATCCAGCCAGTCACTACATGGTCAAATTTAAAAGGGACATAAATACTAATTGTACTTTCTGTGGGGATCATCCAGAAACGGTGACACATCTTTTTTGGTACTGTTCTTTTACACAGAGATTCTGGAAGGAATTTAGCAGCTTTGTTATTGTCCATATTTTAAGGGAGTTTTCTTTACGATGGGAAAATGTTTTATTCTGTTTCTTTAAGTTCCCCAAGAAGTATGAGAAATGTTTTTTTATGATAAATTTCTTAATACTTTTAGCTAAATTTTTTATCCATAAATGTAAGTTTACTAACAAAACACCATATTTCTGTCATTATTTTAAGGATGTGCACATGCACATACAATCAATATCAGACTGCACCAACAAAAAGGCTCTCACAACAATATATGTATGTGAATTTTTGCGTGTATTCTTATAATTGTTACCTTTTTCTTTCACCCTTGGCTTTTTGTGTTCATGTTCTGTTGTATACTTCATCTGTTCGTATGTTGTATACTCATTGTTTGTTAAATAAAGTTTTAAAAAAAAGACACGCTTTGTTTAGACCCCCAAAATCCTTTCCACGCCCACCCCCGTGACATCACGCTCCAAAGCCCTGTTACGTCACAGAACGTGGTGATGTCATAGTGACAGTCCTTTCATCCTTTGATGTTCAAGTCTATAAATAGAGGACAGCTGTCAAAGGGAATTCATTAAGCTATCGTTTTGTTGGAGTGATACAGCACATAAAAAAGCAGAAATGAGTTCGAAAGCTAACAAAGACAGAAATGTTAATTTCTCGAAAACAATGGTTAAAAAAAGTGAAAAAGAAAAAGAAACATATGCCAGACAGTTCGAGCAAAGACTGCAGCCAATGATCGACGAGGTTGAAAAGCTCAAAACTGAGCTTGACTACTTCAAAAACCTGCATACAGTCAATAAGAAACGGATCGAGGATCTAACAAAAGAAAACAATGAACTTTTGCAGAATAATAAGCTGCTGGGTTCGGTCTTGGATGACAGGACAAACATCGCAGACAGGTTGGACTCGATAAAAGATGACCACGAAGCTCTGGTAAAGTTCCGCGCAGAGACGGAGAAAACTCTGGCTGAGCTTAAAGAAAAACACGAGGACGAAGTCCAAGTCCTGCAAGGACTGCTGGAAACAGAGAAAGAAAAGGTGGCACGTCAGCAATTTCACAACAGCCAAGTTGTTGAATTATTATTGAAACGCCACAAAGAGGAAAAAAATAAGATGCAGCAGTTTTACCAGGAAAATACTAAAAAAACTGGAAAACAAAGCAAATGCTGCAGACAGGAAGTTAGAAGAGGTGATCAACATGTATGACTCCAAAATAGAAAAGCTGCAGACGGCAGTAAAAAATAGTAGAGGTGTGACCGTCAATGCGGTTAAGGAACGCGAGGAAGAACGTCAATCCTCGCAGTGTTGGATTGACGGTGTTTTGTCGCGTAATACAAAGTTACAAGACGAAAATGAATTTATGGTTAAAAACATGAAAGAATTAACAGAGGAGACAGATCAAATGGGCAAAGTGATAGACGACCAAAAGGCCCAGAATATGGCGATCAAGCAGAAATGCCAGAGTAATATTAGAGCTCTGGCCTTGGAAAAGAAAATGAAGGCTATGCTTGAAGACGAAGTTGATTCTTTGAAAAAGAAAATTGAAGACGTCAAAAAGGCCCTAAGCACAGAGCAGGAAAACCACAGAAAGACAGCAGTGGACCGGCACAAAGTAAAAGCGGCACACAATCAGGCACTGGCTGAAAAGGTGGCGCTGGAAGAGAAACTGCGCTCCACAAAAAAGCAACGGGAAAGATTTATATCCAAAGTGAATTGGCTGGAGAAGAAAGAGCGCTACTTCCAAGAGGAATTGTGCCAGTGCGTTTTGTCCTTTGAAAAGGCATTTCCACATGCAGGTCACTTGAGAGGAAAAGAAAAGGTGGAATTTAGGGATATGTTCCACAACTTGAAAAAGAAATACGTAGACGGAGTGGAAGGCACCCCCTTTGTTGGAACAACGAAGGAGTTTCTTGAAAAACAGCTGAACTGTCTACGTATCAGATGCAAGGATCTAGATGCAGCTTTACTAGATAAAACACGGGAGCTGGAATCATTTAAAAAGCAGTACAATGACATGGTAAAGTCTTCCGAGTACGCTTTATTCAGACAAAGAGAGGAGCTCATTGGACCAGTGAACCAGATTATCCAAAAGGCTGGCAATGAAGAAAAAGAGATAGGTCATCTAAAATCTAGAGTGAAAGACGCTCAACTCCAGCTTAAATTAGAAAAACAGAAAGGACAAAAGCTGGCATCGTTGGACCATAGAAGCATGATGGGGAGATGTTCTGAGGAGACTCCGTCTCAGATTAATCCTCGTCCACTTCCAGGGAAAACTACATTTATTCAGGTACGTCCAAGACACCCTGGCAGAAGTGCAGGTATGGCTTCCCCAGTGAATCCTCCTGTAGAGTCTCCATCAACACCACCTTTCCTCAATTCTGATGATGGATTACCACCAGTTGATTGTTAAAAATTAACTGCTAAAATAGGCCATTAGAAGTATACTTCATCTTGTCTCCCTATATCATGGGTGGGCATTCTCAGTCCACGAGGGCCGGTGTCCCTGCAGGTTTTAGATCTCACCTTGGCTCAACACACCTGAATCACATGATTAGTTCGTTACCAGGCCTCTGGAGAACTTCAGGACATGTTGAGGAGCTAATTTAGCCGTTTAAATCAGCTGTGTTGGTTCGAGGACACATCTAAAACCTGCAGGGACACCGGCCCTCGTGGACTGAGATTGCCCACCCACCCCCAACCGGTCGCAGCAGATGGCCGCCCCTTCTTGAGCCTGGTTCTGCCGGAGGTTTCTTCCTAAAGGGAGTTTTTCCTCCCCACTGTCGCCCAGTGCTTGCTCAAAGGGGATCATTGGATTGTTGGGGGTTTTCTGGCTTTTACTGTAGTGTTTTCACCTTACAGTATAAAGCAGCTTGAGGAGACTGTTGTTTTGCCATGATGCAATATAGTATTAAATATGACTACATTTTAAAAACATCTATTATAGCATCAAAGTAAAACAAAAAAACTAAATGAAATGAATCAAAATGTCTAATCTGGCAAAACAAGAAAAGAAAAAAGGTTTCACCTTTAAATAAAAATCCAAATCACAAACACATTCTGATTTTTGTTGTGTGTGTTTTTTGTGTGTGTTGTCACGTATAAAATCTTTGCACTCTCTCACGGTCTCGGTGTCTGCCCGGCCGGCTCCGCAAGGCTACATATGTTTATTGTGTTGCTGCTTTCTTCCACTCGTCATTCTGCCTGGGCGGAGCTCAGGCCCACGCACCTGTCTGCAATTACGCTGCAACGTGTCCTGTCTGTATGGAGACTGAGAGCTGCCAGAGTAATAATGTAGATACAGGCCTCTTTCTCCTTCTGCTGCTGTTCATGCTTTTATTCCATTGATGTTGCTATCATTTGTAAATATATTTATTTATGGGGCGCCGTTTGTAAACTGAAACATGCCGAAATTAACAGCAACATTTTTCCACATTTAGCTCTAAATCTTACAAAAACATGTTTTTTCGAGTCATTTTTTACAACATTTAGTAAAACATTTGTAACTTTTCATATTTAAAACAGGATTTTAAATGTTAAATCTAAATGTTAAATGTTAAATCTAAATGTTATATATAAATCTAAATGTTAAATGTTAAATCTAAATGTTATATATAAATCTAAATGTTATATATAAATCTAAATGTTAAATGTTAAATCTAAATGTTATATATAAATCTAAATGTTAAATCTAAATGTTATATATAAATCTAAATGTTAAATCTAAATGTTATATATAAATCTAAATGTTAAATCTAAATGTTATATATAAATCTAAATGTTAAATGTTAAATCTAAATGTTATATATAAATCTAAATGTTAAATGTTAAATCTAAATGTTATATATAAATCTAAATGTTAAATGTTAAATCTAAATGTTAAATGTTAAATCTAAATGTTACGTGAAACTAAATATTTAGCTTATATGCAAATTTATTGTACGGGTCAACGGAAATACCAAAATAAAAGCTTCAAGAAAACCTCCCGCGCTAAAGTGTGCCGGTCGTGGTCAGGTTCTGTGTTTGCGCTCCTATCACGGTCACTTTTGACTGCCATGAGCTGCTTCAACTATTCCCTGCCAGCATGTCCAGCGATTTAGCTGAAAACATTGGAAGAGCCGTTTTGTCGGCCATTCAACGATTCAGCGGTAATGCACCCTCGACCTCACAAACGCCGCAGCACTTGGTAAGTTTATTGTATAGCATTTTGGACGGGTTGATAGCAGTGTTAGCAAAACTAGCAAAGCTAAATTACTTAGCTAGTCCTCAATTATTTCATTTGGTAGGCAGCAGACAGAGATCGAACATCATACAACTCTATTTATTTATTTGGTAGGTAGGTAACAGTCGTTCTTGATGTAAATGTTTCCTTAGGAATCCAGCAATGCACCTGGACCAAGTAGACCTGCCGTCTCCACTGGGATACCATACCGCTCGGTAGGCCTTCTTACACATATCATTTAATTTATTTATCATGAAATTTCCCCTTGTGGGACTAATAAAGGTATGTTATCTTATCTTAGCTGACTGGTTTTGATATACAGTCAGGTTCATAAGTAGTTGGATACAGACACATTTTCTAATGTTGCTTCTGTACATTACCAGAATGAATTAAAAATGAAACTACTCCAATGCAGTTGAAGTGCAGACTTTAAGTTTTAATTCAGTGGGTTGGACTAAATGAATGCATAAAAATGTGAGAGGGAAAAATTAATTTGTAAAGGCTCTGCCAGGCCTTTACTGCATTGGCTTTCAGTTGCTGTTTGTTTGTGGGCCTTTCTGTCCTAAATTTAGTCTTCAACAACTGAAATGTATGCTCAATTGGGTTAAAATCCAGTGACTGACTTGGCCATTCAAGAATATTCTATTTCTTTACTTTATTAAAGTCATGGGGTGCTTAGACTGTATGTTTTGGGTCATCTTCCACCTTTATTATGAAATGCTGCCTGTTGGAGCTATTTGTTCTTTATTTTTTATTATTTTGAAATTAGTTAAAGTTTGTTAGTTTATTTATATTTTGGGGTTTATTTGTTGGTTAATATTTTGTTTTAAATGATTTGTTTTGTTTGTTGTTATTTTGTTAAATTAGTCAGTAAGAGCTGTAGGGCCATTTTGTTTCTATAAATAAAGAGACTGGTATAGGACCAGCATGCATTGGGGTGGGCCTATGGTTTTTTTTTTTTACCAGAGCAGGAGAAGCAGTAGGAAGGATCTTGTTATTGCTTGCCAAATGGATAAATAAACCAAAACCAAAACTCTCAACTAAAAGGTTTGGACAATGGACTTCTTTTGCCTGCGTACGAAATATTACCTCAGTGCAGCAGTGGCTTGTGGACTTTAAGTTGTGGGACGTTTGATCATTCAAAAGTAAAGGAATTGCCACTACACTGCCCAATCAATGTGACTACTTTTAGCTGGACTTAAGCAGACAAGTATGTCTCTGAACACATTCAGCTGCTTCAGTCCTGTGTCACATATTCAGTAAACACTACCAGTGCCACTGGCAGCCATGCACGCCCAAACCATCACACTGCCTCTGCCATGTTTTACAGATGATGTGGTATGCTTTGGATCATGAGTCGTTCCACCCTTCTCCATACTTTTTTCTTGTCATCATTCTGGTAGAGGTTGATCTTGGTTTTATCTGTCCAAAGAATGTTTTTCCATAATTTTGCTGGCTTTTACTAGATGGTTTTTTTTTTGTTTGTTAAGTCCATTCTAGCCTTTCTATTCTTGAGGCTTATGAGTGGCTTGCACCTTGCATTGAACCCTCTGTATTAGGGCTGTTCGATATGACGATATGAAAACATCTATCATTTCATATTATATGCTATCATTTGTTCTGTGGTGTTCTGTGGTGTTGCAAAATAAATTTTACGTCAATATTTTTCATCGTTTTGATGGTCACTGTAGTGGCTGTATTAATTTCTTAATTTTCTTTTTTCTGTTATGTTCTCTTTGACCGCATGTTGTCTGTTCACAGTAAAATTTTCAAAATGCAAACACTACGTCTCAAATCAATTCCAGGCCTTTTATCTGCTTAATTGGTAATGACATCATCATTTTAATATGGATACCCTAAATTAAAGCTGAGTCTGCACATCATGTCCATGATATATTTATGATTGGAAAATGTTTCAGTAAACGGGCAACAAAATAAAACTTGTTAGGGTCCAAATACACACTGACCTAACTGCAGGCCTTTTCTACTCTCAAAGCACTTTATACAACAGCTCTCATTTACCCATTCACAGGCACAGATTAATACAAGCACTTTTTCTGTCCAACATTCGCACACAGTCATACTCAGATAAACCCATTGGTAGCTGTAGATTAGAGCACCTGGGGACTGAATCACCAACTTGACCAACAATCACCAAATGCTAATCTACAAGATACAAAAGGTTCAGTTTTCTGTGTAATGGGTAGACAATAGTAAGATGGTCTGAGTCTACAGTTTGTTTGTTTGTTTTTAATGAACAGATAACAGAAACCTTACGGATGTATTGTAATGCATAGGTGTCTATCTGTATCTGTGTTTGAATTCATTTCAGGTTCCTCTTCCATCAGTTCCTCAAGCTCATGCTACGCGCTCACATTTTGTGAGAAAAAACAAGACCTGCAAACACTATACAAAAGATGTTGTGTGCTTGCCCTTGTCTTCAGCATCAACGTTTCTCATACCGAGAGGAGATTCACGAGCAAAACTAGCACAAGATGGCCTTATTGGGAAGATCTCCTTTACATCTGACTGGTCTGAAGCACAACTTAGAGAAGAAATAGCAGCAATCTTCAGAAGAACATTTGCACTGTCAACAGGCCAGACATTCCCTTTTGAGTATTTGAGTACAATTAGAGGATGTAAACGACTAATGAAACCAAATGTTTCTAGCAGTTTTCTTTGGGGTGGTCAAGAAGTTGGCTCGATTTGTTCCACCACCTGCCTCTATATAATGGCAGGGATACAAAAACCTGCACGGGTAAACATTTTATATTGCAGTGCAGAAATATTTGTCTAAAAAGTGAGTCTGTTCCCTTAACATAATTTTATTAATTGTATTAATTAATATTGCAGTTTCAGCAGGTGTAAACAGTTTTTAGTGCAGCCATGTGCCTCTGTGTTACCAGTGATTTGGTGCAACTGTATTTGATTTTATGTAGAACGTGCTTTCTTTTCCCTCAGGAGGAACCAGAAGAGCTGTCTGATAGTGACTTTGAAAGTCCAGTCTGCCAGAGAAGACGAGGTATGTGACGTGAATGAAAACCTAGTGAGGTTCTAAGCTCAATGACCAGTTAGATTTTGTTACTGCAGTGCGTAATAATTCCTGGGGGGTTTGTTTGATGAGAGCATCATTAATTTGTCCGATTGGGGCGATCGTGGCTCAAGAGTTGGGAGTTTGCCTTGTAATCAGAAGGTTGCCGGTTCGAGCCCCGGCTCGGACAGTCTCAGTCGCTGTGTCCTTGGGCAAGACACTTCGCCTACTGCCTACTGGTGTTGGCCAGAAGGGCCGATGGCACGATATGGCAGCCTCGCCTCTGTCAGTCTGCCCCAGGGCAGCTGTGGCTACAACTGTAGCTGCCTCCACCAGTGTGTGAATGTGTGTATGATTGGGTGTGTAAAGCGCTTTGGGGTCCTTAGGGGGGACTAGTAAAAGCGCTATACAAATACAGGCCATTTACCATTTTAATGTTTACGAATTATCACAGGTGATTACAGCCAAGGAGGAATATGTGCCCAACTTTCACTTAAAGTAATATAAGGATATATAAAGGCTCTGTTAACATTATGAAGCAAGTCATGCTGACCTTCTTTCCTTTGTTCAGTGCATCATGCGTTGTCTACAACACCAGGTGAAAGTGAGGCCAAGTATCAGGAAACAGAGAGCTGCATTCAAGAGAGTGAAAATGAGGGACAGGCAGAGGGACAGCAGATGTTTCCATATAATGTGGCAGAATTTGTGTAAGCTGTTGTCTAGGGGTTAAAGAAATCCTTCATTTTAGATGTTGTTTAGGATATTGTTTTGATGCAAGTTTCCAATTTGCATGTTTGGGGTTTTTTTGCTGAATGACTGCAACTTTAGGATTTACATTTAATTTTTTTTTTGTTTTTTTTAATGATGTAGTGTGAGAAATTCTTCAAGGCTGACATGTTTTATGATTTCTAATATCTCTTATCTATTTAGCCCTATTTTTCTGGAGGAAGATGAAGCTCTTGAAGAGGCAATTCAGCGTAGCCTCCTAGAAGAGTCTGATAGACAGAGTGAAGTTCATATTTCAAGGTAAGATTTGAAAGTAACCTTTGATAATTGAATATCTTATTTGCATCTTTACTTGCATCATTTTTTTGCAGTTACACAATTACAAAGGTTTACATTTACATTACATTTCTGACTAATTTAATATGGACTATCACAACATAATTATCTGTTGTAACTCTGTGCACTTGAGTCAAATGTACAGCAAATTTCCATTTTTCCCCAAGATCTGTTTGTCATTGTCCCTTTTTTATATAGGTCTTTTAAGAAGCTCAGCAAAGAAGAAATTGAAGGTCTTCTTAGAGCTCATAGTGAGAAAGTCATTACACCAGGAACAAGACAACTCCATATCAGTCGAGCCAATGTGTGGTCGACTGCTTTGCGTCAGTTCAAGAGACCCAAGTTTGCAGAAAGCTGTGAGATGCTTTATGTCACATTTGCAAGCGATGAACATGATACAGAGGAAGATGCTGCTGACCTTGGGGGGCCAAGGCGGGAGTTTTTCCGTTTACTGGTGAAGGCCATCTTTCAGGACAGTGGTGCTTTTGAAGGTAATATGATTTCATAGACTAACTAACTAACTTACTTACTTACTTACTCAAGGCCTAAAGGCTTGTTGACGACACTCGTTTTTATAATGTTACAAACGCAACAACCACCTGATCTGAACATTGTTTGACAGAACATTAACAAGTTAATAAATGACTACAGATAATAAATCTGTTATGTTCTGTGTGTCTGAAACAGTAAAAAAAAAAAAAAGTAATACATTTTTGTCTGTCAATCTCAAGATATCAGTTTGGGGTCTGTACAGAATATACTTTTTTGTGTGTTATTTTTCAGCTACACCAAATGGATGCACACTGAAATTTAACATCCTACACTTGCAAAATGGAGTATATCGAACCATTGGCAGGATGTTGTCCACGATAATAGTGCAAGGTGGAGAAGCACCTGCCTTTCTCTCTCCACATGTAGTAGACTACATTGTGTCAGGAGACATTCTTCAAGTACACCTAACACCGGATGATATAGGTGACCCTGAGTTAAGAGAGAATCTGAAAAAGGTGAATTGCAATATTATAACAAGAATATTGTAATATTTCCTATATTCACAAGTCTTCTGGTCTTCTTTTATACTATATAATAAATACACTTTTGGTTATTAGAGGCTGTTAGTGGAAAATGATTCTATGTTTCTTTACCTTCTTTTAAATGTACAAAGATGCCTTTTGTCTGCCCTTTGTCTATGGTTAGATTAGTTTAGAATTATCCTTTTAGACTTTCTCAGCAAAGACATATTGTTTTGGGACATATTGTTTTAGATTGTTTTATCTCTCACAGCTTTCTCCCAGCTCTCTGCTGACGAGACTAGCACCACATTTGGAGTTGTTTATTTTATCTGTTTATTATTTTCTTATCCTGTTCTCACTGTCTCTCCTATAAAAAGTGCCAAGCCTCTGTTCATGGTGTGAGTTGTTCTTAACAGCTTACCCGTGTACACGTTAAAGCATAAAAAGTAATCTTGTCTCATTGTGTCTTTATTTCTCCTGGGTCTTTTGCAGAGTTTTCCCCCAACAGAGGCAATTCCATGTATTATATTTTCAATTTGTTTCCTTTTTGTTAAAAAAAAAAAAATTATTGGTGAAATACAGCCAAATAAACCAAAACAAAAACGTTTCGAGTCCAATTAAAATGAACCATCTGCAGTATTTGTGTACACTGGTAAAAAAACAAACATTTAAAGTGTTTTTCTTAAATATTTAGGTTGTAAATGCAACAACTCAACATGATTTGGAGGAAGCAGTCAGCTGCTGCGACTCATGGCGATATCAAGTTGAAGGTCTTCCACTCACAGTCACCATGGCCAATAAAGATCTGTTCGTGAAAAATGCAGCTCTATACCTCGCAGTTCTGCAACGGCAAAGCTGTTTCGATCAACTAACTGATGGCTTGTCCTACTATGGAGTGAGATTTATATTTTTTCTGTATCAATTGGTCATTATTTTATAATCATTTAGAGTGAGCTACTTTTTGTATTTAAAACTGGAATTTAACCATTATCTAAACTTTTCTGTCTAGATTTTATCACTCCTGAGAGAGAACCCCAATTTGCGTGTTCTGCTTGACCTATCGGGGGAGGACAAAGATCTGACAGCCAGTTTAATTGCTGGGGTTCTCAGGCCAAGCTATTCTGTCCTTGGGAGCAACAGAAGAGTTAGAGAGGAGCTGATGGTGGTCAAATTTCGGGAATTTCTCCAGTGTGTCGAAAGTAAGCAGAAATTCACATATAATGTGGTCTGGCCATGAAACAATTCAGGACACTAAAGTAAAACTGTCTTTTTATGTCACATGCACACACACAAAACAGGAATAAAGATGTATGATAGCTTACAACTGACAAGCAAAGCAAAGACAGAACCTCTGTATTTTTAATAAAAACATTAGCCATCATTTAGTTGTTAGCTCAAGCTTTAACTATTTTAGTGTCCCCAGGTTAACGGTGGTTTTTCTTTGTTTTTAGATGAAGAGCTGAGAGACTCACTTGGAGAAAGGACTCTTACCAAGGATGAAGAGGCATTTGTGAAGGCTTTGAGGCCTGGTCACATCTTGGCTTTTGCCACCGGGAGCAGCAAGGTTCCAGCCATAGGTTTTCAACCAGCTCCTAAAATAACATTCATTCACGATGAAAGCAAACATCTCCCGATTGCACACACATGTGCAAATGAGCTTCAGCTTTTTGTGAATGAAACAACAATGGCTGATGATGATGCTTTTCATTACTGCTTCTTAGTAGCACTCATGAATGGAGCTTTATTCAGCACCATCTAAACATGTTCCAAAAAAAGTGAAATTAAAATGGTGGGTTTGTTAACTCTAATCCTGTTGAGGAGTACTTGTGGTGAGGGCTAGTTCTTTTAGGTTCAGCAGCTAACAAGATGGTGTATCGGTCAGGATACAGGAAGGAGGACAACAGGCTTCCACTTTGCTGGATTGTCACCGCCAGCTGTTTTATTGCCACCTAGATGCTCAGTGTTGCCAGCAGTCTGTAGTAACAAACAAGTTGCCATGAGTATATAAATATATACAGCAACAGCTTCACTAAGATACATATAAAGGATTAAATGAAATAAACCAACACATCCATCTGAATATACACATAACAGGACATATATAATTTGAACTACGCCAATCTTACATCTCTTGCTCCAAACACAGAAAAGGACACAATTAAACACAGTGAGAATGTCATACATAGCCGAAGCATCCACTCTAACTGTAAACAAAGGTCTTTGGCGCCATCGTGTGGCCGAATAAAATTACTACATAATGGCGGCGGCCGGCGGCACATGCTTCGAGTCACGAGATGAAAAAATGCGGTGCTACAATGCGGTAGAATGTAACTAAAGCCGCGGCCAACATCAGAATCGGAAAATGAACATATTTAAGGAAACTTACTTCCAGTCATGAACTTAACACTCGGAGCATCACGTGAAGGATGGCAACCAGGAACACAGCTTACGAGGTAACAACTAACACTGAAAAAATCTCCCCTTCTCGAGTAGCATCGCGATACCCCCAACTTCTGCCTACGTCATTTCCTACGACTCCACCCCACACAATATTGCAGAACATAGACATAAAATCCCAGAGCCTTTTATACAAATCCTGTTCATTAATTTTAGTTTCAAGTAACTTTGCTTCATACAAGATAGTTGAAATAAATTCTGACTGCATTTAATGTTGAAATGTAATAATTTTCAAAGCTTCAATAGATTTATAAAAATGCTAACTCTGTATTTTCAACAACAAATCAATAAAGTCACTGGTGTAATACAATAATTTTATTAAGCTTTTTCTTTTTTTAAACAAGGAGATTTCAAAACAGTTTATGCACAGAGTATACTAAACATGCTTTGTAGAACAGGCCAGGATTACTTAGACATCTAACAGCAACATTTATTAAGACTATTGCAACTTTACAATGATTAAAACAATACTGTAGATAATCTTGTGAATTGATTTAAAGACTGACTGTTCAGTGTTGATAATTTTCACTGTTATACTGTATTACAGTGTGAATTTGATCTTTACTGCAATCTGAATAACTGGTTTTACCCATAAACTAAAAGTGGTTGTAGCCTTCTGAATAGCCTATGAGTCACTGTCAGTCATTAACTTTGAGTCCTTATGTGGCAGGAGGCATCACTGCTAGAGGGGAGGGGCTTCTGCAGTAGTACAAAAAACGCATTTGCTGTACAGCATTTAAGAATACTAAGTGTCATCACTCTTTAGAACATCGCTGGTATCCTGTGGTTGAGATCACACATTTACAAGTTCGTTAAAAATATACTGCTGTGTTCGTTGAAACAATGTTTTACCATTATTGTTGTCTTCTTCAAAAGGGTGAATGCTTGTGTATATAGCTCTTGTAAATCGCTGTCATTTAATGGGACAAACCGACTTTCAGAGTTTGACAAGGAGGGTATGGAGACCTCTGCTGTAGAAAGTTCTGGGTTGTGACGATGAGACACATGAGTTCCGCAGGCAAAAAGCTGGATGGGAGTTCTATTACCTTCAGTGGAAATAGAGTGATTGTTATATCCAGCTTTGAATTCCTTCAAAGTGTGGTTGATTCGTGGTAGAAACACACAATGAAGGCAAAATAGGTCTGTTGCATTTTCTAAGTCTAGGATACCAAGTGATTCCAATTCATAAAATATAGGTGCATAAATGCGGCTACAGTTGTTGTTTAAGTCTCGGTTGAAACGCTCAATCCTCTGGTTGTGCACAGAACTTCCCATTAAGACAGAGCTTTCACCCCTGCTTGCTCGCATGTCCTCCCAAATCTGAGCATTCTCTCCTCCGTGATCAGTCCTGATATGCAGGGGTCTGCCAAATTGTCCAACAGCTGCAGTAAAGAGGGCTTTCACAATCTCAGCTCGATTATTGCTGGAGCACTGAAGAAACATCAACATCCTGCTGTATCCATCTATTGCACCATGAACAACAAACTTCCAACGAATCAGTTTGTGATTTCCATCTATGTGCCATATGAAATTTGGATGAGGCACAGAATATACTCGCCGAGCAACTGCAGTTCTTCTCCTGGATAGAACACCAGCCGAGTCCACCCTCCGCAGTGACTTTCTTACGCGCCATCTTTGAACCACTATGTTTTTGGAACGCAGATGACCCATCAGCATCACTTCTCCAACATTTGGATGTTCAGTTTTTATCTGGGACACTATCTGATCTAACTCATGGTCACTGATTACATTGAATTTTGACTCTGAGATATTATAGTCTTGCAGTAACTTATACAGAGTGGGCCTGGAGATGGAAAGGATAGATGCAGCTTCAGTAAAAGATGTTTTCAGGGAAAGAACATTTTCCAATTCCTCTTTGGAAATCTGAAGCCTTCCTTGGTAACCATCCTAGAACACGGCACAGAAAATCTCAATGAGCACAATTCTATAACAAAAGATGGGTAATTTGAGGCAATTGTACTGTGACAGATTAGCTAGAGTAATATTTTATCAATAGTTTTAAAATATGAAAGTGAGCAATCAAAAGACACTTCAGAGCAAAAACAGTAATAAAATATGACGTAAAACTTGTGAATGTTGTTGGTGGTGATGTGACACTGCTAGTGATGGACCCCTAAGAAGATGAAATGTATGTAGAATCAGAATCATTACTTTGACAGGATTTAATTTAAGGTGACATATTACACCAAAGAAAAAACAAAAATTAGTCAGCTAAATGATATGTGTAAGAAGGCCTACCGAGCAGTATGGTATCCCAGTGGAGACGGCAGGTCTACTTGGTCCAGGTGCATTGCTGGATTCCTAAGGAAACATTTACATCAAGAACGACTGTTACCTACCTACCAAATAAATAAATAGAGTTGTATGATGTTCGATCTCTGTCTGCTGCCTACCAAATGAAATAATTGAGGACTAGCTAAGTAATTTAGCTTTGCTAGTTTTGCTAACACTGCTATCAACCCGTCCAAAATGCTATACAATAAACTTACCAAGTGCTGCGGCGTTTGTGAGGTCGAGGGTGCATTACCGCTGAATCGTTGAATGGCCGACAAAACGGCTCTTCCAATGTTTTCAGCTAAATCGCTGGACATGCTGGCAGGGAATAGTTGAAGCAGCTCATGGCAGTCAAAAGTGACCGTAAGAGGAGCGCAAACACAGAACCTGACCACGACCGGCACACTTTAGCGCGGGAGGTTTTCTTGAAGCTTTTATTTTGGTATTTCCGTTGACCCGTACAATAAATTTGCATATTAGCTAAATATTTAGTTTCCCGTAACATTTAGATTTATATATAACATTTAGATTTAACATTTAACATTTAGATTTAACATTTAACATTTAGATTTATATATAACATTTAGATTTAACATTTAACATTTAGATTTAACATTTAAAATCCTGTTTTAAATATGAAAAGTTACAAATGTTTTACTAAATGTTGTAAAAAATGACTCGAAAAAACATGTTTTTGTAAGATTTAGAGCTAAATGTGGAAAAATGTTGCTGTTAATTTCGGCATGTTTCAGTTTACAAACGGCGCCCCATATTTATTTGCTCTTATTTTATCAATTTACTGTCGTTCATGTATTTAATCTTCTTTGTATTTAAATATGATTTTTTTTTTAAGTAATGCCGCGAGATGGACAGTTAAATAAAGGTTTCATTGAATAAAAAAAAGATTTAAAGATGACTGGTGGCGGAAGCAGAGCACAGACTGTCTGTGAGAATCTATCGCCATCGTGTGGTGCAGAGATATATTGCCATTGAATTTAGACAACGAAAGCTTGGCTCACAGAGCAGCTGCAACACGAACAAAAAACATTAAATAGCAACATGATATATTATATTATATTATATTATATTATGTTATGTTATGTTATGTTATGTTATGTTATATTATATTATATTATATTATATTATATTATATTATATTATATTATAGTGCAAACAGTGCAGGCTTCAGCTCTGGGGAACAAGCTGTTCCTCAGTTTGGGTGGATTCCGTCACTCACAGCGTTGTTAGCCCTCTTGTGCGCGCAGACTGCAACCCCCCCCCCCCCACACACACTGTGCTTTGCCCTGATATCTGCAGTGTGAGGTTGGATCGCTCATTCTCATCCTCACACTGATGCCACTTATTTCGGTCTTTGTTTGACATAAAAGGGCATATTTGTCACTTTATTGCAACTATATTTGCACTCTTGAGCTCCTTCATTCACTGACTGATCATAAAGTTATTACTTGCGTTATGTATTCATCCGTTTGAACATAATTAATGAAGCCACATGTAATCACTAAAATTTGTATTTTGGGTACAATAAGAGAGTTTCAGATGGAATGCTGTTTTGTTTTGTTTAAATTTCACCAACTTGCTGATGCCCACGGTTGTGAGTGCGGCTTCTTGCTGTACATGGGTGGATGGTTGTAAATCACATCACAGATGCCAAAAACCTCTCAAACCAAGCCCCCTTGCCGGTGATGCTGTGCGCAACCTCGTGACGGAGTCAAGCATATTCAAAACACCCCCTCACCTCCCGTGTCAAACTCAAATGTCAGCCTATTTCATGTGTCACTTTTGGAGCAGTTGCCATCCCGACGAGCCATGGAGAAGTTCGTGTTTGTGTTATTTTACTTATTTGGTGTTCTGGTGTGTTTGGGCACCGGTCAGCACCATCTGCGTGCACGTGTTGGACCGTGGACACACCGGATTCAGTGGGAGAATAACGGTCAGGTGTACAGTTTACTGAGCACTGGGACTCAGTATCGTTTACCAGCACAGACACGGAGACGCGCTCAGCTTCTATTGAGAGCAAACAACCAAGTGAACCCTCCGGCTGCGTCCAGTAGACCCACCAGAACCGGATCTTGGGAATTTAACGAACTCAACGGCCATTTTCAACAAAACGAGCGCACTCAAGTGGATGCGTCGGTCCTTGGTGCTGATACGGATCAGTATATACTCGCCTCGGGACGACCTGGCACACGCAGTCAGTCCCCACCCCGCAGCCAAACCACCACAGAGGCTGTGGGATACTCCGGGTCCCTCCGGTCACAGTCCAGCAGCTCTTCAGCTCTTACCTCCGTCCAAGAGTTCTCCGGCAGCGGAGTCCCACGGGGAGGCCGTAGTGCACTTGGAGATGATACAGGTGTACAACGGGCCAGCGCGTCACAGGCAAGATCGCCGGATTTTACCCACAGCCGAAGCGGCAGAACCAGGTCCCAGAGCACGCATTCAACTGTTCGATCACCTGCCACATCAATATGGGTGACCACGGCAGAGGACGCTGGGAACGCACGTCATATAACCCAGGAGACCACGCTGGGAGACGCTCCCAGTGCGCGCGGTGTGCAAAGAGCGCACACTCTGACCAGAGTCACGCCAGAGTTAATTGTTTCTCCCACAGCACTGTACAGCAACGCTGTAGAATTACAATTTCCACGTAGCGGACCCGATGCCTCACGCACTACAGACGCGACTGACCCACGAGACCCGCACAGTATTCATCACAGGAACTCGGTTTTCTATAACGTTTACCCACCAGACCGCAGGAACAGGCTGAGTGCGCGCCCTCCACCAGGAGCCGGCTACGGGACCAGGTTCTTCCACAACGGTGAGACAGAAGCACCGCGGCAAAGACACCAACGTGTATTAAAAAGTAGTTATGGAGAGGCACGCATCTTGAAGCGTTAGAGACATTATCACGCCCAATCAATCAAATTGGTTTGGCGCCGAAAGGAGTGCCGAGCCCCACATTTAAATCCCATCTAATGCAGATTTTAATGCATTTTAATGAGAACCGGAGTTAATGCCTCGTTATGACAAAACTAATGTCTCCCGTGCCAGAGCCTCTGAGCAAAGTTAAAATTAAATGCTTGATTGATAGACTTTGAGAGTCATTAGTGATTAGCCAGCAGTGATGGAGAAATTACTTCTGCAGCTTATGACAGTATATCTAAAGTTGTCCATTCATTATTCTTCCCAAGCAGATTCTTATTATGCTGATCTGTATAGATACAGGTTTTGTGACGTCTGCATAGTCAAATCAACACATGCAGCACTTTTCAATAAGGATGCAGTTTATTAGACAGTGTAGAACAGAGCTGTCAAACACAGAGGACAGACTCCATCAACAAAGCTTTATGTTTCATAAGTACAGGACAGTCTGGTCAGTGATCTAAGAGCACTTTTTCTTTTATTTTACACATTTATCATGTAGAAAAATTCAGATATTCTGTTAAAATTGCCCTTTGTTATCTTATATTCAGATATCTGAGGGATTAAATGTGGACATTTATGTGACTCTTGATGAGTAAAATGAGTTTGAAATCCCATTAGTGGAAAGTTGATGCCCCAGTTTTTGCCTTTAGGTTGTTTTAATCGTTTAAGTTTCTGATTTTTTTCCTCTGCAGGTCTTCCAGACTTGGTTCCTGACCCTTACTACATCCAAGCAGCCTCGTACATTCAGAGAGCACAGATGTATGCACTTCGCTGTGCAGCTGAGGAGAACTGTCTTTCCAGGTGCTTTATTGGGCTTTATATGAATCTGTCTGTCAAAAATAATTTAAGTTGTTCTTCACTGACATTTTACAATACAGGTTATTTTTGCTGTGCAGCAGAAACGTGTGACGTCAGGCAGGACAAACACATTTACATCGAGATAATAAAAGATAGGACTTCTTTGAGCCTGCCTCACTGTGTTGGCCCACATCCCATTTGGATGCTACAGCTGAGTGACAGAATGACTGGACGCAAACCTGGCTGCTGCCTGAGATTCTCTCCTCTGATCTGAGCAGCCGCTCTGCCAAATAAAATAAACTCTGAAATGAAAGGCAAAGGATTTCTGAGGTGAATGCAAAAACTGCTGAGGCAAGACCAGAAACCACCTCTGCAGTAAATCATTGCGTCTGCCGCTCGGTGAGCAGGAAATAGAGTAAACTGTGCAGTGAGGCATGTATGTGTGGAGGACAAAGACTTAAAAAGGTGGTGCAAGTCGATTCCGGCTGCGCACTGAGTGCTTAAAACCCTCCGAGTGTCATCTCGGCACACAGTGAAGGTGCTCCAGGTATCTTGGCTCATTTCCTGTTTCCTTTTCCTTCAGCTCTGCATATCACCCGAGTGTGAGTGACCTCGACTATCGAGTTCTGCTGCGCTTCCCACAGCGAGTGAAGAACCAGGGAACAGCAGACTTCCTCCCGGTGAGACCCAGGCATGAGTGGGAGTGGCACAGCTGTCACCAGTGAGTTAGAAACACCATATATGTCCTCAAAGTCACACCCCAGTTCCTGCAGAGTGATGTGTGGACACAGGATTTATAACTAACAGATAAAACATTAAAACATGTCCGAGGGAGAAGTTAATTTTAGGAAACTGTAGTTTCTCAGCCAAAGATGCCTGAGGTGAGCGTTTTAGGAACATCCACTCTGACATCCCACAGAGCCAACAGTTCAGAAACAGCTGAGAGTAGACCAAATCTCTTCATCTGTTTTAATTGGGGTAATTACACGTTTTGTTTTTTGAAAAAGGGAAACATGAGATTTAAGAGAATGTTACGTACTGTAAATACAGCAGAAAGGACGGTTTCCTGAACACATTAGCAGAGAAGATTTCTCTCCTCTTCAGGCATTACCACAGCATGGAAGCATTTAGTAACTACGACCTGCTGGATGTCTCCACTGGACTGAAGGTTGCTGAGGGACACAAAGCCAGTTTCTGTCTAGAGGACACGTCGTGTGATGCAGGAGTACGGCGACGCTTTGCCTGCACTACTCACACACAAGTCAGTTTGCACTTTTGTATCTGTGCAGGATTTTCACTGGTTACGTCTTTCTCGTAAAAACGTAAAGATTTCCGCTTTTAAAGCATCGCAGAAGCAGGTTGTGTAAGTTTGGCGTCTTCTTAGGGTCTCAGTCCTGGATGCTATGACACGTACCACGCCAACATCGACTGCCAGTGGATCGACATCACTGATGTGCCGCCGGGGAACTACATACTCAAGGTGGGTTTGCAGGACGGATTTATATTATTTATATTATTATTCACATTTCATCTCTAAATGATTGTTGTTTATTTGATTTTCAGGTAACGGTGAACCCCTCTCACCTGGTCGAGGAGTCTGACTTCTCCAACAACAAGGCTCAGTGTGACGTCAGGTACACGGGAAGCTACGTCCAGGCGAGAAACTGCAGGATCGTTGTGTAAGTCGGGTCAAGTATTCTCGATTTTCACGAGTGACTCTGGAGGTAAAAATGTTTAAGGTATTTTTTTTCTTTGCTTCACAGGAGCTGACCTGACAGCAGACTGAACATCTCACAGGCAAACATGTACTTAATCTCTTCTTACTGCTCCTAATGAGCAGCTGCTGATACCATCATCTGTTTGCTTCTAAATGAATCTGTATTTATATGATTTATTGTATCCAAAGCCAGGATGGCTCAATTTGACCTTTTACTTATTTATATGAATATTCATTTTAAGTGGATTTTGTGCTGTTGGCTGTTACTGTGAGACTGACTTGGTGCTGACTGTGGGGAAGCAGTGGTGCTCCAGCTTTCCTCCATCACATCTATTAGGATTTTGTCAGAGACCAGCAAATATACCCTGAAGTATACAGCGTGCCGCTGCTCTTATTTAAAAAGTTCAAAAGCTGTCACGTGTGGATTATTTGCAATGCTTTGCTCCAGCAGCAGTTTATAGTTTTATGTATTCTACTGAAACAAGGCTCGACTTTTAAAAGCTTTATGGTAAAACTTATTTAGATTTCTGAAAACAAAGGCAACCCCGACATCTAATTATTGAATTAGTCTAATTACAATTGGGAGCAAATATTTCTCAGCCTGAACTCATCTGGCTGCCCATTAACACCAGTTAACACGAGCTGAGAGGCGGTTCAGTGTCGAGCGGTACATTTCCTAAATGCTTTAGGAATAACACACCTCAGAGAAATACCTGAAACGATCCCACTTTGCTCATTAACGTCATCAAAATAGCAGCGAGAGAACGAGAGCGCTGTGACACCAGTGTGTTTTTGCGTGCTTGTTGTGTTGTGTTATTGCTGGTGAGTGATTGGGAAAACATTTAGTCACCTGGCAGTGGCTCCATGTGAGACGCCTGCGAGTGTCTCGCTCTGTTTACACTTTGTCACCGAATTTAGTCGGGACCAACTGGGACGCTGTCTGGAGGACATAACCAGCGCAAAACACAATTCTTCCTCTTTGCTCCGTGTTTTTATTATTTTTTTTAATGAGGCCTGTTTGCCTCACAGAAGATTGGCAGAAAAACAAGCAGGAGGTATGTCCTGTATTGTACGGGCTTTTTCTTTGGCACTCGTCATTAGGCACAGCAGGACTGTCGTGGGAACCATTCCAAACCAAACATGCCCACTGCAGTAATTTGAACCTCAGCAGAAAACTTCTTGCAGTAAAATGGAAGCTTTTAGCAGCAGTAAGCCTAAATGAAAGAGGATTTTGATGAGATGCATATGCTAACAGGTGCAGAGCGGGGTCACGGGAGTTTGTTCTAGGATCACATTCACTGAATCATTTGCAGAGTTTGTCTGTGGCAGCATCAAGTCACAGCCTGTCACCAACTTCTCCAGTTCCTCGCACAATAATAGTAAGAGTCTGTCGGTCCTGATGAGGTCACCTCTATTTGTTATGTTTTAAGGACACAGAGGAAATCAAATACACACACTGATGCAAGAGATGGAAAAACTACCAGAGATGACATGGAAAGCATGCTGCCTGCACCGCATCCTGTATAACCGCATCACACTGTGCTGAAACCCATTTCACTCATCCTCTTATCCAAACATGGACTCTGTGCTGAACCTACACCGTCTCTGGCCAGCGAACCATCTGAGTGTGAAAGAGGGTCAGGGCAGAGCCACCTCCTCCAGCGCTCCCAGCTGCTGTGTGCTAAGGGTGGGCCGGTGCACTAAGCCTGCAGGGTGTGGGCAGAGCTGCCGGTCGCTCCGGTTGGAGATGACAAGGAGGAGAGAAATTCCACAGATCCACTGACGGGCAGGAAAACCCGACTGCAAACTGCTGACATCAGCGACGGAGCCTTTCTTACTGTGGGCTGAGTGTCTGTGAGGCCGTGCCCAGACTGTCTGAGACGCCCAGTCAACAAGTGTCCGAGCCAAGAGCCCAGACCCCAGCAACACATGATGGACGTCAATATTCCTGGGTACAGACTTAGACTGGAACAGTGTCGATAAGCAGTCACAGACTAAAAATATGCACGTGTGTTAGTTTCACGCCCATATTGTTACGCTTGTCTTGTGACTTCACTAAAGCACCACACTTGTATTAAAGATGCATTGTCAGATTTTTACAGTCACTTAGTGGCAGCATAACCGCCTATGTGAGCACAACACTGATCATCCCCTGCACACAAACTCAGACATTTATGTGCAATTTAACTCTACTCTGTATTTGGTAATTGTTCTGAATTCATTTTTTCCTGCCACAGACTGTGGGTAAGAAAACACTCAAAGACACTAAAACACATCACCTTTTAAAATGCAATCAGATCACAAATGGACAGCACTAAAAGCTTGTGCGAAGTACCACAGCGGGCAGCTTGGAGGTGTGTGACAATAACAGGTGTGGACAATGACGCGCTCCACTTGTGTCCAGATCACTGAAACGCATTTTAAAAGGACGCATTAACAGGTCACAGACTCCACTTAATCACAGCTTTGTGCGCCACGATGTCAAGTGTTCTCTTTAATGCACTCCGAGAGAACATTATCACAGCGCTGACCAGCCACTTCATTAGGTACACCTATTCATCTGCATGTTAACACTGCAGAAAATGATGTTAATACGTATCACTAGAGACAATAAGAGATGCCTGTTAATCTGTTAAACTAAACCTTTTGAAAAGAGATCATTTTGGTTTTGGGACTGACTCAAACATACGCTCACTGGCCACTTCATTAGGTATACCTGGTGTAGTCCATCTTATTGCAAATGTCTAATCGGCTAATCACAGTGCATATAGTCATGTAGATATCATTCAGATAACCTTCTGAAGTTCGAACTGAGCATCAGAATGAGGCTACCTGAGTATTGTTGCTGACCATGTCTGTCGACTGTGTCACAAATCATCTCCAACTATCTTGTACATGACGGTACAAATGGCCTCCACAGTCAACGGATCTCAATCCAAAAGAGACCTTTGGGACGTGGTGGAACAGAAGATTCACATCATGGTTGTGCAGCCAACAAATCTGCATCAGCTGTGCAATGCGAGTATGGACCAGAATATCCCAGGAATGTTTCCAGTGACAATCAGAGCCACGAAGAAATACGGCAAATCTGACAAGGTCTGATCAAGTCACTACATCTGCTGTTAACACCAAACACCAGTGGCCGCATCACGACGTGCACAGTGTGATCTCTTCCTATATTCAGCACCTGTCAGTTAGAAACCACGATGCCCGGCCCACTGTGGGTCCAGATGTCCATAACAGCGTAAAACCATCACATATAACTCTGTTTCAGATCGATCGCAGACATCAGCACCATGAATACATAAATACCAAAACATTGCAGTTGTAGCCACAGTGATCAATCACCCAGAGGTAAGAAACAAACGATGCAGTTTTCCTGTGCTGGTTGTTTGTTTTTAACTAAGAGGAAGAAATTGGAAAGTTTTCACGCCACAGGGCGACTCAGCTCAACAGCAGCTGCTCAGAACTAATAAAAGCACCAAATTAACCCTGACGCCTGTAGAGTCACACACACACACACACACCACCGACGTGCTGCTGTGTTGTTTTCCTCCCACTGTGTGAGTGTGTGTGTAAAGTCTGGAATACGAGCTTCCATCACGAGTGAAATTATTCGATGGCAACTTAATGTTCCCTTCCTCCATCCGTGCTCTGTGTTTGCTGTGAGTGAACTGTTTGTCTAAAGCAAAGAGTCGAAGCTATTTGTGCGAGCGGGGGGGAAATGACTGAATCATTTTCACGGCTCTCCCGCCGGCGGCGTCTGATGTCCCAAAAGTGGAAACAATGTTTACCTGGACTGGACGAGGGCTCTAAACTGGGCCGTTTACACACCGCTGTAGATTCAACAGCTTCCCCTGTTTGAAAGAGAAGGATCCTGTGTGTGGTTTCCCTCCTGAAGCAAACACTCGACAGCCCTGTGCAAATGCATGCTGTTTTATTTATCCTGTTATTGTATAATTTTGGGGCCGGGAGGAGGTCTGGATGAGGAGGTGCAGGGGAGAGAGGGCGGGGGGTCGCCCAGCTGAAGCCTTCCATTTCTTTCTGTTCTGAATGTTCATATTGTTTTATGGGTTTTACACTTGGCTGTCAGACGACGTTAGCGTGTCTCCTGCCGTGCCTAACATCTGTTCACGCTACACCGGGAGGACGCATGTTGGCTCCGGAGACATATAAAACACATCCACGGACGTGAGCAGACGTGAGACTGTGCTGCTGCCTCGTGTAAAACAAAATGTTACTGCAGTGTGAAAAAGACAGCTGTCGACATGTTTGCTATATGCAAGAGCACGAGAGTAGTGCAAAGTTTAATCGGAGGGTTGCCTCATGAATCACAGCCTGCTGAGGCAGAGCGGGCCTCAAACAGCGCCTAAAGAAATCTCGAGTAAGTCAAAAGCAATACCAAAGAAATGCAGTTTACACACGCCTAATTATTGTAGTGTGGATTTAATATGTGTGGATTACAAAACAAATAATCTTACTGGATTTATGACAAAGTTTTAAAAATGAACAGCTCGTTTATTATTATGTTAATTTGTCCAATTTGAGCCGCGGATAAATAAAATGACAGCTGTTCGTCAAGTGTTGATGCAGGATCTTTGTTCAACCCCTCGGATTAAAGCAGAGATTCTTCATTTGCATCTTAACTGACTCATTTCATCTGCTGCGGTTCTGTACAGAAGCGTGACAGCAACAGTTTCTAGGTCTAACTGTAACAGCAAGAGCTGTGTTTAAGTACTTATTCTTACTTTTGCACTGGAGGATACTCAGCGGTCACTTTGTTAGGTACACCTGCTCAACTCCTCATTAATGCAAATTTCTAATCAGCCAACCGCGTGGCAGCACGTTAGTGCATTTAGACATAGAGGCGTGGCCGAGACGACCTGCTGAAGTTCAAACTGAACATCAAAATCAGGAAAAAGGTTCTTTTAAAAGTCACTCTGAATGTGGCGTGGTCGTTGGTGCCAGACGGACTGATCTAAGTATTTCATTCATCCCGCTTTGTATATGCTTGTGAGCATTGCCACAGTGTGTAATATACTATATTAAATATACTATACATGAAACTCTATAACAAAAGTTATAACTACAGCAGTATAGACAGTTTTAAAAGGGCTGTGGTACATATGTAGGCTGCGAGTGTGTTATTACTACAGGGATAGCTCAGTAGGTAGAATGGTGGCCCCATGATTGGAAGGTCGGGGGTTAGATTCCCCTGAACAGCTACCCTGAGGTACCCCTGAGTAAGGTACCGTCCCTACACCCTCCAATGGCTGCCCACTGCTTCACTGAGTGAATGGGTTAAATGCAGAGAGGAATTTCCCCACGGGGATCAATAAAGTACACTTTCTTTCTTTCTTAAATCCCAGACAGGAAATACAAACATTGCTAATTGTGGAGAAAATGTGGACACACTGGGGAAGTAACTGCAGCGTGCTTTATAGGAAACGTGTCCTTTTATCAGCTTTCATCTTAATGAAGGATGTTATCACGTTCAGTATCTGTGCAGCGAAAGAATAAGAACAATGAGCCAGCAGCTAATGCTCCTCTTAAACTGCTGCACGTGTTTGGAAAGACAAAATGTGCCCTTTGACCTCACCCCTTCACACCTGAATGTGACATCCTTGGCCAAACATTCAGGGCTACAGCCAGGTGGTTAAAAATAATAAATACAGATGTCAGCCTTGTTCTGATTGTTGGGCTTTTCTGTAGGATCTTTACCTTCCAGTATAAAGTGCCTTGTAATTTGCTGCTATATAAATTCAATTTAATTAAAGTTCTGGACACATCTGATTAATTTGGCCTCCACATATTAATATTTCTGAACATGAAATACTTTAAAGTAACTCAGCAGCAGAAACAGCAACATGTTGCTTAAACACTAATTGTTCTGTATAAGTAATCTAAAGGCGTTATATAAAATAACCCAGCATCAGAGCGTCAGACATTTTACCAATGATCGCACCAACTAATGACCCCTTTTTAGAAATTATAGATGACATACTGCAGGCTTAACTATTTTGCCTTCCAGGATTTCAATCAATTTGTACAAAGAATTTGTAAACTGGCAGATAAATGCAGCAGAGTGTCGAATTAAAAAGGTTGTAGTGGCGTAATCCTACAAATTAGCATATAAATAAGAACATGCTTAAATGGAAGAGCAGCACACCGGCTGCACGATGGGGGATGAGCAGCCTCTCTTGTCTGAGGAGGCTGAGATCATTCAGTGATCATTTTCTGCCACTCAGTTTGTGGTGATCACGGCATACTTTGCTGTGGTCTGCCGGGGGAGCTTCATCTGAGCTTTAGACACACACAAGCACCAATAAGCTGATGAAGGCCGACTCTGTGATGGGCTGCAAACTGCTCTTTTGCAGGTGTGGTGGAGACTCTTCAGTCATTTTGACCACCCCCTGCAACACTTACGGGACAGACAGCAGAGCACATTTCCTAACAGACTGAATTATCTCTACTGCCACAAGGACAAATATAGAAACTCTTTCACACCTCTTATCTCTCTGTTATTTATCTCTATTTTGTTACATCACTTGTATAATAACAACAAGTAAAATAAAATGCTAAAATTAAATTATTTCTTCGTGTTTAAATAATAATAATAATAATAATGATAATAATAATACCCTTAGTATCCCTTAAACATAAAGTACTATGTAAAATTGGTTAAACTACAGCGACACCGTGTGGCCAACACGGTCAGCGTCTCCATTAAAGTAACTTTATTCAGTCAACATTTAACACAGTTATTATTATTATTATTATTATTATTATTATTATTATTATTATTATTATTATTATTATTATTCTCTGTCAGTCACGCGCGGTGATGTTACTCGTAGCCCTTTTGTCTCTGTTTTACAGCGTTCGTGACGTGGAGTGTGACGACACTCACAGTGGACGGGACACCGGAGGCGCTGCTCGCACCAGCTGCAGGTCAGAGGAGGAAAACATGGCTCGTCAAAGTAACACCTGCGCCGGTAATCTGGCGTTTCTGTTTGCGCTCGCGCTGATTGCAGCGCGTGTCCCGGCGGAGGCGTCCGAGGAGCAGGCGAAGACGGTGGAGTTCAACGTGAAACCGGGAGGAGTCGTGCACACCTTCTCCGAGGGCATTGTAAGTGCCTCCGCCGAGCGGTGTCTTTATTTCTCGCTGTAAATCTCCCGCTTTAAAACGAGCCCTCGTGCAGGGAAACACGGAGCTACCGATAAATCCTGAATCGTAAAATTTAATTTTACGTGGATTAAATTTGAATTCACCGCGCAGCTCACTGTAACCCACTCCAATGTGATTTATCAGTCAGTTATTAACACATATTAGCTAAATTAATTATCATTGAGGAGCTGAGGTCTGCTTCTCTTATTACAGTCGGACATAATCGATGTTATAAACAACAAAAGAGAAAAACTACAATCTGCTGGGCAGCTTTAGTCGCTGTCTGATGACGACACAGCCTGTGAGGGGCTGACACGTCGCTGTCACAATGGCGCTTTTGATTGGTTGAGAGCTTCTTTTCTTTTAACTTAAAGACTGCTCACTTTAAATTGTAAAAACAACTTTTGTCTGATTGTTAAACTAACGATCGAACTAATTATTTAATGAATTAATGTTTTTCTTGTTTGATTAATCAAAGAAAAGCTGACTCGTCATTGGTCACAGCAGGTAAAGCTCAGGTGTCCCTGATAGCTTCAGCGGTGACAAAGAGAACCATTACGTGTCTCTAATATTCTGACGTGGGAGGTGTTTGCAAAGTCGCAGTTTAAAAAAGTCAAAGTCATCTTACAAGCTGTTACATTAGATTATTACTTTAAATAGAAAAAGAAACTCGCTGACTCGTCCAGCTGTAGCTTGACTTATTATTTGTTATTTCCTCGTTTCGATGGCAGAGGTGTGACTGACTCACTTTCATGCTCTAAACCAGGAATGTCAGACTCCCTCTGCGTCGTTGGCCACAGACAGCCCACTTTAATCTCAAGTGTCCAGAGTCCAGAGCAGTGGAATTCCCCTTCTCTGTCAGTGGACCGAAGATTAGCTGCACATTTATTCCCACAGATATCTGAATATGAGAAAAAAAGGTGCAAATACAACCTTACCTCTCATTTCTTTCTACGTAATAGACAAATGCTGCTGTAGTAAATGAGAGGAATCTGTCAGCGAGATTTAAGAAATAAAGGTGTAAACTAATTCTGTACTACAAAGTGAAAAAACTGGAATTTTTCTTTCATTTCATTTTTTCAATCTGTTACTTAATTACTTTAGTATAGTATGAATGGTCCAGAGGAAGGCCTTCATCAGTAGGAAATGTTGCAGTTAGATGTCCAACATTATTGCCCTCATTCACATTTTCTAAAGCTTCATGCACATCTTATCTTCACATCAGGAAGCCCTGTTTAGCTCATTTAGGTCATTTCAGGACCAATTAAATATATTTAAAACTACTTTCAGGTTGGCTCAGTACACATTGGATTTACCAGATTCCTGAGCCAACCCCAAACAGTTTGTGATTCCTCCTGGTATCAAACCAAGGGCCTTTTTACACGTTAGGTGAATATGTTAACCACTACGTTACGGAGCCATTCAGTCTACGTGATGCTGAAAAGCTTAATATGAATGAACTATTCAAGCTGAAACTGGTGAAAGCTGTTACTAATGTGGCAGAAAATAACCACAGGCGTGTCTGTCGTGCTACGCTGAAATCTGAATAGAGAGAAATTGTTTTTTTAGCAGTACCCAGGCTAATTCTAAACATCTGTACCAGGTCACGTAGACCAGACTTTAAACGGCGTTCTTTTAAATGATGATCAACAAGCAAAAGGAACATCCAAAACCAAAAAGACCAGCGGTAATTTCTTATGGCTTTTTTAATCTGGCTCAACTCTTTCCCCCATAAACAACATCTGACACGCTCTAGCATTAAGAAAGGTTTTGAGACCTCAGTACAAAATAAAGAAATCGTTTCTGGGCTTTTCTTAGGGGAGCTGTCTGGCAGAGACCACCCTCGCTAACCTCCGATGCACAGACAGAACAGAGCTTCTTGGGTTCCTCCTAAAGAGTAACGTGTTAGTGTTCAGGGTATTATTGGAAAGGATGTGAGTTTACATGCAACCATATTCTGTCTTTATTTCTATGTAAGGTTAAACTGAAACCTGAGTGAGATCAGTGGAACACAGAGTTTCTCGTTTTACAGGAAAGTTTTGTAGGTGAATCCAAAACACGGCACTAACACCTGGTTTCATTCTCCTTCTGCAGGGGGAGTATGAATGCTCTTTCACGTACGCCTCTCAAGGAGGAACCAACGAGGTGAGCCCCTCCCTCTCTCTCACTGTGCGTCTCCAGCCTCACATCACTGATTACTGCGGTCTTTATGCTAAAATATTGTCCCTTTTTTCTGTAACGCAGCAATGGCTGATGAGTGTGGGCCTGACTGATGACAACAGACTGTTCTCCTGCTCTGTGTGGAGGTGAGACACAGATTTTAGAGGACGCTGCACTGACTTGCATTGGCTTAATGGAGGCTGCACAACTACTGCTTACCTCACCTTAACCTTAAAGCCTGCCTTCACCCTAAAATGTCCCCATAAGGAAGTCGGGCCCCCGTGTTGTGATTGTGTAACCAGATTTAGGTCCCCGTAACTGCAGTTATACCAGGACAACACTCACAGGCCAATGAGCAGCCCGCGGAGGTACTCTTCTTCTTCAGTTCGGTGACCCCGATGCTAAGAGCACCCTCACCGCTAATGTGTGCGTCTGCTGAGTCACCTCATTGATTTTGCTTAATCGTGACAGTGGCGGTAGAGACTAGAAGGGGAAACAACACAGCAAACTTCTAACCTCTGATTGAAATGAATTTATGCAAACCCGTGACACTGACAGCAAATATTTCCTTTTCATTCCCGCCAGGCCTCAGGGGAAGTCGTACCTGTTTTTCACTCAGTTCAAAGCTGAACTGAAGGGAACCAAAATCGAGTATGCCAACGCGTATGTAAGTACAAAGAAACTGTTAGCTGAGCTTTTAGTGGGCCTGTGTTCATTCATTTGTTTTTGAGTTGTCAAATTATCCCAGTGCTCAACATGGACAAAGCTGAAAAACTGTGATTGCTGGGTTTTGTTTCTTTGTGCTGCTGAGTTTGTTATTTATTACTGTCAGTGGGCTGATCCCATTTCCAGAGGAGGGCTGTGCTTCAGTGATGCTTTTAAAACCAGGATCATACTTGCTGTGGACACTGCCGATAAATATTCCACGATTCTTTAAAAAGCTGGCTGGAGTTCGCCTGCAGGTGTGTGGTTGGTTCACTGTTTTTCGGGCTGGTCCTTGAAGATGCAAACTATTGAAGGATGTCCACAAGGAGTCTCGCGTCCATCCTCTCATGGCCCAAAGCAGAACAACACCGTGTTAGCTGATTCCAGAACAGCGCTCCACTGACTTTCTGTCAGAATTACTACTAATAAATAACCTCTTTCACTAATCTAGCCCAGCCTGCATAGATGGTAACTAATGGTTACAGCCTAACAGCATATTAGAGGGCTATCCTCACTGATGGACATGCCCAAAACACTTCACCTAGGAGGCGTCCTAATCAAATGGCCGAGCCACCTCAGCTGGCTCCTTACGATGTCAGCTTGATTCTGAGCTCCTCGCAAATGACCAAGCTCCTCATCCCCTCTCCGAGCCGGAGCCCAGGCACCATCCGCAGTAATGCAGACGCTGCACCAAATCTCCTGCCAATCATGAATTTGCACCGAGAGTTTCTGCCGTCATGTTCGCTGTGTTTCTGTCTAAAGCGCCAGAGGTTTCTCAGACACGTGAATATCTCCAGTCAGGGATTCATTTTCCTGACATCGCATGAAAGCACTGTAAGCTCATTCAGCTTGGATTCATCTGGTTTCTTTTTCAAATTCAAGATGAGTCACGCTTAAAGCCAGCGGTTCAGTGCAGGTCTTTCTTCCTTGCACTGAAGTTTGCCTGTTGGTAGTCAAACTGCACCACAACCTGTGCAGCGTAGTTGCGATACTGTCGGTGCAACACATCATAACGCCTCACAGTTCTGCGGTTGGTTTGACAGGACAAACAAAAACTTTCTGCTTTGTATTGCCTCGCTGTTCCAGGCGCCCCTTCGGTGCAGAGATTAAAGCTTCATCAGCACAGTTGTCAGGAAAAACAAGGCGAAACTCTGTTGATGAGCATTTCTGCATAGCCTGCAAATAATAAAACATCCACCTTTATACCAGCAACACATTCATCAGCCTCTGGGACCAAATCTGAGGCAGACGTTTGTGTGCAGCAGCTTCTTATATGCTTTTTCTCCAGCACGTAGGGGCTGTAAGATCGTCACAGCTGTCGCCATCTGCACTTTTGTCTCGTCTCGTGCGACAAATAGAGAAAAAAATCTCAGAGCTGTATTTAATTAAACAGTTTGATAATGACGCTTGCGCCTCGTTCCTGGATATGTAAATGTCAGTGCGTGCCACGTCTCCGCACGAACGAGGATTATTGTAAGTCTGACATTTAATGATTTGTGAACAGGATGAGCTGCCTTCAGACTTTTGTCTAATCGGACTCAAAGAGAAAGAAGCAGCAGCTTACCATTTTAATATTCATTTAGTTCATAATATCTGAAAAGTATTTAAAAAACTTCCATCTCGCAGCCCAAGAGTACGTCTTCAAGTTCCTCGGTGTGATCGAATGGCTGTCCGAAGCATTTCACGGTTAATTTTTCAGTGATTATAAAATACAGCAAAGCTGCCAGTTCTCACATTTGAAAAGCTGGAAGCAGATAATGTTTTGCAGTGTTCTGTGATTTATCACCTATCAAATATGTTTGATTAACTGCTCAACTTTAAATGTTGGCACACGAGCCTTCTGCAAAAAGGGGCGGCACTGGGTCCCTCTACTTAGAAATCAATGAAAAGCGAATGCATAATATGTTGTTTTACTACAACGATGGCGCCCGTTACATAAGGCGTGCCCCCAGACACAAAGTCGATAAAGTTGCAGCTGCGGGATTTTGTAGCTCGAGGACTTGGATTTGTCACCCGAGTAGCAGAATGTACCCGACCATAAGCTAGACATGGGTGGGTTGGACATATCATCTTCCCTCCACTTGTATACAACAAACCCATAATGTGCCCTTGACAAACTAACACAAGTCGAGTGAGTCAAAGTAGCACGAAAACTTTATTTCTTCTTGACGTCACACTCGGAATCGAGTCTGTGCACTTTAATGTCTCGTGGAAGGTTAATGTCCGCGCCCGGTCTGAGCTCAGCCACTTTGCGCGGTCTGCCTGTCTGATGTGGTCGTCTGTGAAGTGGAGCGCACCTCGACACGCCTCCTTCCCACAGCAAGGACAGTCCTGACACTTTCTGTCATTAGTGCGAGCGCATGTTTCCTCCTCCCGCTCAGCTCCGTGCCCTGCAAGCCAAAGACGAACACACAGGGAAAAAAACACAACTTCCTTGAATGATGAGACCGAAATAACTTTGCACGCACAAACAAACACACCTGCCACCCCCGCGCAACATTTCCTTGACCTTGCCGTCACGTCCTCCTACTGTCCCGGCCCGTCTGTTCCAAACAAAATTGTTGTCATCTGTGCCGCCTCTCATCCTGTTTCCCTCTCTGTTTCATTGTTTCTTTTTTGTCTCTCTTCCCCTGCTCTCCTCCTCCTCGTCTTCATCGCGGCTGCTGTTTGCGTTTCCAGTCTCAGTCGGCAGCAGGAGGACAGAGTGACGTTCCTTTGAAGCCAGAAGAATTCACCATCGGAGAATCAACAGGTGAGAAATTTATTGTGTTTCCGAGTGTTCAATCAACTCCCTCTGCTTGTCACATCAATCCCTTGCTCTTTCTCTCCGTCTGCCTCCCTCCCTCTCCATCACGCTGCAAGTACCCTGCTGATTTCCCTCTAAAGCATATGCTCCAGCTGTGAGTGGGTTGTCATTTGTCCCTGTAGCATTATTTCTTGTTATTCCGTTTCCGCGCAAACCGAGGCTCCAGACTGTGATTAGCAGGATTTGACGAGTCGAGCCGACCAGCAATTTCCTGTGTCTTTTTCAGCATATTAAACGCTACAGTTACAGATGCTGGAAAACACTTGCAGTCTGGGTTTGTTTTGATAGACTGCTTAACAGTGGAGAGCGTATTAATTACAAACCTACGAGTAGCCTTTAGCATCTATAGGAAAGGAGAGCAACCGAGCTCAGACGTGCAGATAAAGACATGCTGACATGTCCTTATGTTTGTGCCACATGGAGGCAGTGAGTGTTACAGCTGGTGATTTATTATAAGTGCTGTTTTATTTTAGGCTGGGACGTGTTTTAAGGTTATGGTCAGGCTCTTAATTTGTACGGCTTTAATTAAATCGCTTGAAGTCCACTTATTACACATTTTCCTTTACATTTGTTTATAAGCTAACAGCTACAACATGCATCAACTGTTCAGCTCCAAAAATGTATTTTAATGTACGACTCCATCAAAGTACAAAATAACTGATCATGTTTAAGCTTTTAGAGTAAAGGTGGGCAATTAATTTTCCCAAGGGGCCACATGATACACTGGGACTGTTGTGTAGGGCCGCACCAATAAGCTGTGGCCCCTTGGGGAAATGAATTGCCCACCCCTGCTTTATGGGAACTGCTTGCCTGGAATAAAAATATGTTTAGTTCCTGTATAAATATCTTCCCCAGTGTAATAAAGGTTAAATTATCATTTGCTTTCTTTGTAAGCTAAGCTCGCCACGCTGTGGTTTCTAGCTCTGCGTATAATAAACAGACACGAGATTCGTGTGTTTTTTTTCTTTCCACCCTTCAAAAAAGCAAATAAGCATTTTTTTTTAGTGCATGTCTGAAAAATGCTGAAATATAGACTTTTTCAAATACATAAAAGATAAAGATGCTGTTTGTGTGTGAGGTCTTTAACAGGATCAGCAACGTTGCTGTTGGGCTCACTGCCTGCAGGTAGCAGGCATGTCTCATTTACACCAGCTCACCTGCAGGTGGAGCTCATCAAACCTACAGACGTGATGTCCTGTTATTCTCCTTGTGCTTTGTTTGCAGCTGAATGATTGTTTTTGCTCTGTCGTCATCTGTGGCGGCATTTCATGCATTTCCTCTTTTTTTTAACCTCAAGTGACCCACAGGGATGGAAAGTTCAGCGCTCAACTCTCCAAACTGACCGTGATTGGACGGACACGAAAAGACGAGCTGTAGCTGGTCAGAAGTGAAGCGCTTTGACCAATCAGAGCATCCCAATGAGCTCCGACTGGAGCCTCTGCTTTTCCCTCAGTGATCGATGAAGGATGGATTTCTTCCTGAGTTACAACTAAAAATTGAAGAAGGATAAACTGGATACTGCCCTGACAGCACTTTGTGTCGCTACAAAAGTTACCTGATACTTTGTTGCTATAGTGGATCGGAGCTACACGGGACAAAAGGGATCAGCTGAGTAAACAACAACAACAACAACAAAATGCTTGCTCTGAGATGAAGTGCTTCCATAGTTGTTATTTTTCTTATGCTACAAGATTTACAAAGAATTGTGTCCTGATACACTGGGGATGTCTGTGATTGTATAGAGGATGTCTGGGGGCTTTGTGGAGTATAGATAACATATTTAGACTAGGGAAGGATTTATCCATCTTATGTAATCCCGAGAGAAAAGTGAGTATTCCCCAATATCGTCACTGCGCGCACATAAACAATTTCCCCCGTCTGGCTCTGCTCTGAGCCGCTGTTGAGCGAACTGCCTCCTTCTGTCTTCATCTCTCTCTGTTTATCCGTTCCAGATGATTGTAAGCACCACATTTGATCCCCAGCAACCACCAATCACTTCTTCTTGTGATAAATCTTTGTTTTGTGTTTTTGCCTGAAGCCATAATGCAGCAGATAGCAGCTTTTAAACATGTTAAGAGGACACGTGTATTCCCACTTATGTCTTCAAATCTTCATCATTCTGCAGCAGAAGATGCAAATCTTTCTCAAACAAATTCCCATTAACAAATGGATCTAATTTGAGTTTATTGCAACAAGTTTTCAGTTACATTGTTAACCACAGAATACTAAAATGTAGGGCATGCACAGACGTTTGGATGATAACACGCGAGGCAAAAGAGATGCCAGCAGGTATCTCTGAGTCCTCCTTGAACCCTTTACTTTCATCTTTCGGTGCCACATGTGTGGATCAGCGAGGATAATGTGCAGGTTTCACAAGGACTTCATTATTTCGCGCCCCCCCCCTTCGTGATGTTGCGAGAACCTTTATCCCCCCGTCATTGATCCAGCCCTCTCAGATCCACGCCAGTCTCCAGAGGACGATTGATTTCAGATTTGAGGATTTTGCTGATTTGATTGTGTGGTTGTGTTACCTGTTATCTCTCTGCCTTGTTTGGCCCGGGATCGGTTTCCCTCGTCCGTCCGGAGGTGATCCTAAGGAACTGAGGAAATGCTTAGCAGGAGCGTTTCCCCTTTTCCTCGTTGTCACCGCTGATGTCGATGCGTCGTCTGGAAATAATCACCTCCAGATCCTGGCGTGACAGATTTGAAAACAAACAAACCCAATGTTACTTATTTTGTATGTTTTCTTTTTCTACTTGTTGATTCTTCTGATTCATGATGAAATGTGATGGGCGTCTCAATAAAGACATTTTCTGGAGATAACTCAATGTTTGTGTCTTGTTAATGTCAGTCATGATCTCACTGAAGCTCCCACAGCTTGTTAGAGGGTAAACATAAAAAGAGGAAAGATTTGAGTGCCAGCATTGAGACAATAAATATTCGGAGCACTGTCAAAGCTGGGCAACAGTAAACACGGTGGAAAGCATTTTTATACCCCATCATATCCCATCCAGAACAGTAATTTTAGTAGCAGCACTAATGCATCCCTAATTTAGACTCAGTTTATAAGCAGCATAAATACAGTGTACAGGACATCTGAGGCCCCGAGCAAAACTTGCAATTAAAATAAGCATTATAAGAAATGTTGTTTTAAAATGTATTCTGCTGGCGTAGGAAATTAACATATATTGTCCTCAGATAAATGTTGCCATGAGATAAAGAGCTTCTATTGTTTCTTCTTTATTTCTGGGAGAAAAGCTTTGGAGCGAGGCTCTTCTAAATCCACAGGCACAAATGGGAATCTATAGAGCTCTGATCTTTATGGGTTTATAGAGATAGAAAGTTGGTGGGGATTTATTCATTTTATGTTAAGCCAAAGAGAAAAATCTGTAATCTAGATTGTCGGCATATCGGCGCAAGTTTGTTTGAAGCGTAGCGTCAGAACTGTAACCAGCACGTTTAGCGCTGCTTTTATGAAACATCTGAAAATCTCAAGTGTGGCAGAGCTAAGATCACAACAAGCTGTGCGATGAAACTCCCACAGAGGCTCTTATTTGTAATTAAAGCATCTTATAGCAAAGCGGGGACATTTTCAGACTCTCGTTTCTAGTTTTGTGGCCTTGCAGGGGGAGAAAATGAGACACTTTGTTCTCGAGTTGGTTGTTCCATCGAGTAATAGGTCTCTGTTGCACAGTAGCTCTTTGATTATCATCATTTCACTCCGTCTATGGGACTCGGAGCTGCCTCGATGCTGTCACGCAAACCCTGAACACATATCGCTGCTGTTTACCATCTGGCAGCGGTACAGATGTTTACTTTCAACTTCTCCCTTTACAGTACAACCATCACAAAGAATTAATACACTCTCCTGCAAAGAATTGGCCTAGATTATGATGACGTCAATTAAAGAGCTTTGATCAGAACCCCCCATCCTGCCACCCCGCTGCTGTCCAGACTGAAATACCTCTAACTGTTCAAATGTGGTGCAGACACACTGTAATGGTTCACAAAGCCACTGCAAGAGGGTGTGCAGGCCGACAGGAGAGAAACATGGAGCAAAATTAAATTCATGTGATTTAATTACTAACTGACAGAAAGTTGTGGGTTGAGGGGTACAACTTTCTTGGCTTCAGGAGGATGTTTGCCATCTTCTTGTGACCCCTTAAAACAAAGCTTGTACACTTGTTGCCTTAAGAGATGTTTGACCAAAAGCAAATCAGTGTGGTTCTGCAGCCACCTTTAGCAGCAATAACTTGAATTGTTTTCTGTACGACTTTATCAGTCTTCCACATCGTTGCGCAGGAATCTTGGCCCGCTGGTCTTTACAGCGTTGCAGGAACTGAGGTTTGCAGGAACAAGGTCCCGGTGAGGTCTGGATAACACTCGGTCGCTGCAGCACCTTTGCAGCTATTCTGTTGTAGATTTGTGCTTTTTCTGTTGCATGAACATATTTCAGCCAAGCTGCTGCTGTTTGTGTTCGACTCAATAACTGTAAAGTGTCCAGTTTCTGTGGCTGCAAAACGAACCCAAATCATCACGCCTCCACCACTGTGCTCGACAGCTGGCGTGCTGCGTTTGGTTTCCCGCAAACGTGGTGCTGTGCGTTATTGTCGAGCATTTCCTTTTTGCTCTTGTATGTTCAAAGACACTGGCACCAAATAAGGTCTACTGTTGAGTAAAACTTGCTTGTGGAGATGAGATTACTCGCCTGTCTGTGTGTGCAGATGTTTCCCTGGGGGTCCAGTAGAGGCCAGGTCACATGAGTGTGGGGAATTCCTGTACATGGAGTGTTTTCATAATGGCGCTAATTAAGATTAAAATATATAATATTTAATTAGAAATAGAATATTAGACAGTGTGATTTGTGTTGCAGTTGGAAGGCTTGACTTGCCTTTAATTGTCCAGTTATTTTGCTTCCACCGTACTCTGCCTCAGCCTTCATCACCACTCATAGTCCAGTGGCAAAGGCCAACCTTGTGGTCTGTGGTTTGTGCAACTTTGCTTTCTAAATGTATTGTCATGAACTTTAAGGTGCTAATGGAGGCCCGTAGGGATTGGCATGCAGTCTTTGGGTTTGTTTCAATTTCCCTGACCACTGCACAGGATGACATTGGGGTCGATTTGCTGGGATGTTCACTTCTGGTACGACTGGCAGCTGTCTTGAATGTTTCCCACTTGTGAATAATCTTTCTCACGGCAGAATGATGGACCAGATTCTTTGAAAATGGACTTATGACCTTTTTCAGATTGATCGGCAGCAAGAATTGCTTTTCTTAGATCACTGCTGGTGTATTTCCTCCTGGGCATCGAGTTAACACACACCTGAATGCTTCAGACCTGCAAACTGCTAAAACTTCTGCTTATGATCAGTTGATCAAATGCATTTAATTAGCAGCGCCTGGCTGCAGCGCAGCTTCTCAGTTCCTATGGAAGCAGTAAGGATGTATGTAGTTTTTCCACAGGACTGCACTTTCATTACTTGAAAACTTGTTTTGTTTTTGCACAGCTGTAGTGTGGCATTTTTAGTGTGGACTGCTCATTATTAGGAAAACCATTCAGTTCACCTGCAACACTAACAAGATCTCCACTGACCTCAGCTGCACATAAGGTTTTAAGTCCTTAAAGTTAACAGGTTAGCAGATTACACTCAGGATGTGATTCTTTCTGAGCATCATGTTGGCGCTCCAGCTTTAAGCATGTAAGCACTGCACTTGTAGCATGATGGTAGACACCTCTGAGGGGTAGATCTGCACAAAAATGACTAATTACTAATAAAACTATCGCAAAATTTGCCTAAAAATGCTTGAATGAGTCACAGAGTATCACTGTGTGATATTCATTATGAACATAATCCCACATATACCATGCTGGTGATGGAAGCGCTCTCTGGAGCACCAGTGGTTATTCATTCCTAGCTGTTTGTGAGGCTGAGGAACCGCGCTAACGTTAACGCGCTAGCGCCGTCCAGCCCCAAGCACGGGGCGATCCGCGTTAACTCGCTATCGAAGATTTGCCGCGTTAATCCGGTTATTGCGTTAACGTCAATTTAACAAGATTAACGCTGCAGCACTAATATATATATATATATATATATTAGGGGTGCAACGATACACAAAATTCACGGTTCGGTTCGATACTTTTTCGATACAAAAAATGTTCATTCATTTTTAATTTGTCATTTATTAAAATTATAAATATATATTTTAACTCAAAAGTACAGTTTTTAAATTTAACCCTAACCCTTGTGCGTGTTTTTTATTTTGACAGTGAATGACACTGAACGACACAGGAAATCATTCCTGCCTGTGGCCATCTCCCTGTACAACGCATCCACTTAACACACTGTTTGCTGCTACAACTACACATGTTTCTTTTCCAACTATTTATCTATGAGTGACTTATGTATGTATATATATGTATATATTGTACTATTCTTAGTTAGTGTATTGTCTGTCTTGTCTTAATGTTGGTTTAAAATGGAGCACTGTAACAAAAAATAATTTCCCCCAGGGATCAATAAAGTATTCTGATTCTGATTCTGAATGCGCACCTGCGGACCACTTATGTGCAGCCCTGGTTATATAGCTCGTCATATTGCAGCCACAGAAATTCTTTTGTCCATGAAACCATAAAGCTGCACTTTCTTTTTGCCTTATAGTCTGATTTATCATAACTTCTCCGTTTTGTGGTAAGCTTTTCTTTGGCTGTCACTTCTTCACCCTGACCTGTCTTATTTGGCTCAGCAGAACTAAAATATATATCCTGCTACTTTTACACACGGACTCACATAATGCTCAGCGATTCTCTGCGCGATCAACCTCTCACATGTTTAAGCTGCGGGAGATTTCACTTGTCATGTTTGCATAGTAAGCTAACGATTGATAAGACGATGTCAGAGGAATTGGTGCACAAATGATCGTCACTCACAGATCAGTGCTGTCGCTCTCTATACACAGTTCGCACGATTGCAAAGTGAAAGCAAAAAAACAAGCGCAAATTCAAACGCGACTTCAATATGTCACATATTGACAGTGGCTCACAGATGCCAATGACATAATTACCCAGCTACATTTCTGAAAGAATGCAAAAGCATTGACATATATTTTTCCTACGATAGCCCGACGGGCAGGGCAGAGAGATTTTTGTAGCCCGACTGGAAAGATCGCTAGCCCCGGGACGTCGGGCTAGCGATATTGCGAGCCCTGTATCTGATTGAGGAATCACTCATCTTTGGAAAAGAGAGTTTATTACAGAGAAATGGCTCTTTCCAAAATAAAAGCTATACTATCCGCTTCTTCTGGGCTATATTCTCAGCAGCATAAGGAGAATCATGTGCTAACAGCTGTCTAAATGACTCGGCTAAAGTTAGTAGCATGCTTGCTTTTTTTTGTCTGCTTCCACTTGTCTTTGCACTAGGATGATGTCGGCGTAAATGTGCAGTCATATTCGTTGTGTTCCCACTAGTGCTTTCAGGTTAACCTCGTTGAAATGACCTTAACGCCACAACACGGCAAATCTCCGTTAACGAGCTACCGCCGATCACTCCGTGCGTGGGGATAGACGGCCAACACGTTAACGAGCTAACTGCGCTAACACACTAGTTCACACCAATGTAATTGAGCATTGCGTGGCACATCCAACATACTGTTTTACTTTAGTCCATGACTCGCTTACCTTCAGGGTCATACGTCACATGAAAACCAAAATAATTCCAAACGCCAGATCTGAATGAGAGTGGGGGAGGTGCCCTGCGCTCTTCCTTCTGACTATGCTGTCTGTGTTGAGCGCTCAGTGGATCTGCGCTTGACAGTGCAGCCTAGGCGGAGTAGTCGAACACAGATTCACTGAGCGCTCAACACAGACAGCATCGTCAGAAGGAAAATTGATAAAAATAAATTACAAATGTTGTATTGTTCGATACATATGCGTACCGAACCGAAAGCACTGTATCGAACGGTTCAATATCGATACGAATATCGTTGCACCCCTAATATATATATATATATATATATATATATATATATATATATATAATGCTCTACAGTGTTTACCTATTTGGGGTAAATAGCTGAGTCTTTGTACAAAGACTGAAACTAGACGTCTGTTGAAGATGTAACCTCTGAGTGGCACAGGCAGTAACCATTAGGTCTCTCTATTGAGAAACAGGCTCTTTTTATCGGGCCTGTTGGTCATGAGAGAGAATATAAAATAACCTCAGCTTTATTCTTTGAGAAAAATAAAGAGCCAGCTGAAATAACCCAAAGCAACATTTCAGAGAGGACAACGTAAGCTGACCTAAATGAATGAGCCATCGATTTGCTGTGCTGTGTTTATGTAGTTAATCCGGCTGGCATTCCCGTGTCTGCTTTTCTCTCTTTGCTCTCTCGCACCTGCCCCCTATTTCTCTCTCTCTGCATCTCCTGACATTTGGAGGGGAACAGATGGAGATTGTGGCTGGGTCGGTCAAGCCAGAGGCAGCAAAGGAGATGGGATTTTTGTATCACCAGGGGCCCGGTGAAGGGTACAACGAATGGCCAGCTGCCCCCTGTCTCCCCTGACGCGCACCCCAGTGCTAGGCTGGTGACCCAGTCGGAGCAGGGACACTGGGCTCGGGCACTTTCTTGCAAAGTTTTTCATATTATGACACGTTTTCTTGTCTCTAGCTCTGTCACAGATCTCTGACCTCACTTCCCCCGCATGTGCTCTTTAACACTGCAAGCCAAGGTAGCCTGAGCTGCAGTGAGACAGCAATTATCCACCTCAGACGATGCTGATACATGTGAGTGGACCTCTTTGGCTGCATGGGCTGAAGTGCACTAAGGTAATCACTTCTTGCTTTGCCTTGTCATTTTGCAATAATTGCAATTTCTCTCTAATTAGGCCTTTTCAGTCCCTTGCCCTTTAACTGTGCAGTCGGTGGGAGTCTGAGATCTGCAGGGCAAAGTGAACATCTGTATAGAGGCTCTTGTTACCAGAGCAGTTAACCAGACAGATGTTACGATGCCCTCTGTATGTTCAGTGTGTGAACCCGAGAGGTTTGTATAGAAGGAGAGAGTAAGAGGACATTAGCAGAAGCAAGCTGTTCCTCCTGACATACTCACCCCAAGTTGCGTCTGCGCCTTGTCACCTTGGAAACTTGGTCTCAGCTCAGCTTGGCAAGCCTTAAATCACTCTCCACTCTTGCAGACTTGTGGCTGGTGCTGTGAATATGGCTCCATTCGATCAGCCCCCCTCTCCTGCTGCATTGTCTCACACTGTGGTCGAGAGCAGCCTTCTTTTCTCAGGGTACGGAGGAGCTTTGCGGGGCTCCTTCACTTTCTTTGTGTTTTCAGAGAGTCTGTGATGTGGGTAAGGTGGAGGCTTGCGACCTCTGTGGCCTTGTGCTGCAGCGCATACGTGTGACGGTCCCGCTGAGGATGCTCGCCTCTCCGTGTTAGCGGCGAACCCGGTTTCAGTCTCTGAGTCGGTGGGTGGGCAGCTGGCAGACGGCAGCAGGTTGGACGATGGAGAGAGCGGCCCAGCAGATGGGAGATCGCTTTGTGTGGTCTGATAAGACCCCACTTTGGTCTGGATGATGACAGACGGGCTAAGAGCAGGGGGTGGGTTAGCCTTTGAAGACAGGGGAGAGGGAGGTGAGATGGGGCTGATCCTGATGGAGGAGGTAGCCCCAGGGGAGTGAGGCTGAGAACCAGAGCTACTGGGGAGATGGAAGTTTACCGTTAGAGGGGAAAGACCAGGAGTTGGAGGCCGAGCAGGGAGGCTTCTTTGGGGGGAGCGAGTGTGGTCGTGGGTCGTGAGGTTACTGGGGTATGGCAGCTTCCCACCATGTTTGGGTGAGGCCCCAACACTACCAGTGAGGTGAAGAGTCCAACTCCTCTCCGATAAAAGTCCAGAGGTTAGCGGGCGCAGCTGCACATTGGGTGGAGACTGGCTCCTGCTATGATGCTCTCCCCTCAGGGTGCCAGATAAATACCCAGTTTCTGGCTGGTTTGCAGGCTCTGACAGCCTCTGATGTGTGAAGCCCACAGTTGTTTCACTGGAGCTCGAGCCTGAACTGTAGCTGCTGTCGCTGGGAGGTTTGGTGCTTTCTCTTCCAGTTCCCTCCTCCTCCTCCTCCTCCTCCTCATTCAGATCAATGGTTGATGTTAGATGGTCAATCTGCTGCACCACCTAGAAAATACATGATTGACAGATAAAGATAGAGTCAGTAAGTGAAGTCTTCCTCCAGTTTCTGTGATTGAAAAATGTCTTCTATAGTTTTTGTTTGCTTTGGGTTTTGGTGCCACTGCTCCAAGAAAGAGGATGCAGGACCTGATGGCGAGGTTCCCCTTTAGAGAAACACATATTAGCAGACTGATCAAAGGTTGCACACACAGAGTAAAACACTGAGCTTTTTGGGAGTTGCCACTCTGCTTGGCTGCTGGTCCAGCTCTGTGTGCTGAATGAAAAGAGAGGCGATAGATTGAGAACAGAGCTCTCCATTGTTTCCTTATACAGATCGGTTCACCTCTGGCAGTGAGTAACAGCCTGTGAAAACAGATGATGTCATGGTGATGTCATCAGAGTAATCTTAGACTAAACTCAAAGAGTTTTTGAGCTTTGTCAGAAAGCCTCTGTTACCGGGCAGAGAGGGTTTAATCAAAGACACCACGAGCTGCATTTTCACTTTAACGCTATCAGTGTAGCACCATCCTCTGTTTAACCTGTCTCTTGTGAGTCACTCGTTTTATAAAAGTGCTGCAATACATAATTTATTATAGAGATAATAACACACTAGAAAAATAACACTTGCATCTCCAAATTGCTGCTTTTTCTTCTCCATAAATTCTGCATAATTGACCACCGAGAGTCAAACTCCTAAAGCAAATCTCTCGATAGCAGCACAAATTTGAGTGCAGCTGGAAACAGTTAATATTTGGCATTATGTATGATAGATATTTTAACAAATCACACTTAACAACTATTGGCTTAAATTTGATCATTTCCTCAGTTAGCTGACAAGAGGAAATATTCTTTGCCTGGACAGCAGCGCTGAAGCGAAGGGAAGAAGGGGAAAGATTCATAATTCCACAAAGATCTGAATTTCAGCTGGGAAACTGTGTTTAAATGCTTATCAGCTTGATCCCCTAATCCACCAGGATGTGAAACGCTAACGCCGCCGTTTCTGCTTCCTCAGGAATTAAGAGGTAAATAGCAGCCAGTACGTCTCATATACACGTCATTATTTTATCATCAGCAAGTTTGAGCACCTCTATAAATATGCACATATAGCACCTCTATATGTGTCGAACACAATGCTCCAATCTTTCCGGAAGCAGAGGTCAGACTGTGCAATGCTCAGAGAAACTGCAAAGAACCCAAGAGCTACTTCTCAGAGCCTGCAGGCCTCAGCTAGCATGTTACCACAAAACTCCGGGAACAAATTTCTTTGGACAGACAAAACCAAAGTGGAGATGTTTGACCATGGTGCACCAACCCCTCTACCATCTGTCAGCACGGTGGTGGCAGGGTGATGATTTTGGTTTTGCAGATCTGGGCACCTTGCAGTCATTGAGTCCACTGTGAACTCCTCCGTATACCAAAGTATTCTTGAGTAAATGTGAGGCCATCTGTCCGACAGCTACAGCTTGGCTGAAATCGAATCACACGAGGGGCCAGTGATCCCAAGCGCAGCGTCAAATCTGCCACAGACCTCAGATCTCATCCAAAATTGAGACACTGGCAGGAGCTTAACAGAGCTGTACAAAGATGAATTCCTGCAAACCTCAAATAAATGTTTCATAACATACAGAACTAAGTTAAAGCAGCGCAGCTCAGTCTGGTAAAACAAATCAGATTTGTCCTGCCAGTTTAGTAAAAATCAGACGAGGCACACGCGCACGTATCCAAGTGCGTGCAGAGCATCCACACACACAACCCACACAACAAGACTAGAAGAAACAGCCACACACACAGCCATACATAGATGGAAGAGATTGGAGGAAATTACTCTGGGGAAAATGCTTGACCCATCACGCCACCTGCTCAATGTGCACGGATAAATCCTCGGTCCGTGCTGGATTGTTTTGTTCGCCGTGTTCAATATCCTTGCTGATGTCAGTGGATGACCTGATTTGTCTCTCTCTGTCTTTTTTTAATGCTGGAGCTGTTTGAGCGAGGCATTTCATATTGCTTTGAAGTACAGCGTGTATATGCACATCCAGTGACTCTGGGCAGGTGCTGCTCGTTAATGTCAGAAATCAGATGAGATAAAAGTGCAGAGGACCCTGGTTTTCATGTGCTTCCCCCAAGGGTGTTTGTTAGAAGCAGTGTGGGGGGGTTGACCCTGCAGGTCCTCCTGATGAGTACCGAGAGACGTTTGTTGTGGAGCGCCGGTATTTAAGTTGCGTTTAGCTCTTTAAGTTCAATTCTGTTGTTGTTTCTCTTGAAGTTCTGAGTCATAGTTCAGTTTTTTGATCTATCAAAGCGCCTCAGCAGAGGATCGCTATCATATTCAAGTGCAAGCCCACTTTTGTGATGTCTTTTCCTCCTCCAGTGTGTGAGAGAGATCTTTAGTGTAATATTTGTTTAGCTTCAGACAAAGGCCTCCACTAATTTCTTTTCGTAGCCGTGATGAATATTAAACAAAGCTGAGGTTTGCTGCTCATGCAGCGGAATAAAAAACACGGCTTTGGAATAAATATGCGACCAGTCTTCTCTGGTACCTTATCTCCCTTTTCATCTGTTGTCTCTGTTGTGAAAATTTGGGACTTTTCTATTTCAGTGTCTGCTTACTCGCCCCCCTCTTTCCCTTCTTTGTGTGTGCAGTCGTTGGGGTTTTATTAATAAAGCTCACAGCCAGGATGATGAGGTTACTACCTCGGGTTTAGCTGTGACCCCACAGAGGCAGATCAAATGGCAAGAGGCAAGATTTATGTGTCACTTTTACTGTGTGAGGCAGAGAAACTCAGACATAAATGGATTATAAAAAGCGTCGGACGCAATCCAGCTGTGCCTGGAGCACATCTGTCCATAAGAAGAGCGAGTGGAGGGAGAGATCCTTCATCTCAACAACCTCTGAACGCATCAGGCAAATGGGGCATGACTAGTGTCTCATTCACCTTTATGAAAATGTGCACACGACTCGAGCTGAAGCGTGCAGACAGACGACAGAGGAAATTTGGGAAATTTTGGTGCTGCATTCATGCAAGCTGTGCTGCTGACTGTTTAATGCATGGCAAATTCTTGCTGAGGACGTGCATTTGGAGACCGGCTTGTTATTCGTCAGTGCACAGGCCCTCGAGCATGAACACTTTCAGAAGATGAATGTGAAAGGACGCAGTAACTTTTCTGTCCTGTTTTGTTTGGATTTCTCACTTCTCAGTCGCTCGAGTGAAATGTGATGATTGAGAGGGTGACGTGGCTGAATCTGACACTGAAAAAGCTTTCATCTCATTTTTTTAGTCATAGTCGAGAAAAATATGTCATGTTACCTCTTTCATTTCCTGATGAACATCCCTCAGGGCTTTGAGAACCTGCTCCAGGTTGACCACCACCCGTTTAATTTGGTTTCGCACCACCTTCCTCCTGCAGCCGGCCTCTTTCCTCTGTGACTCCCCTTCGCTCTTTGGTCTGTGCTGGACCCACGTCTGGTTCTGAGCCAGGAAAGCGGTGCGCTCTGAGCTCGGTCTGGGTTTCTCGGGGCCTTGTAGAGTTGTCGTACTGCTGAGCCCCCCGTGAGGAACCTCGGTGGAGAAGATAACTCCGTTTAGATCCTCCACAGGTGGCTCCCGCAGCGCTGTCAGGTCTCGTTGGCTCTGGGAGCTCCTGCTGTGTTTACTGGTGTAGCTGAAGTTGGAGCTGAATCCATGCTGCCTCTCTATTAGTCCCTGAGTGTCATAGTTCAGCCAGCTGGATGAACGGTGGTCTCTCTGACGGTGGGTGGTGTGGCTGGCGCAGTCCCACACCTTCCCCTCTTTGCCCTCCATACACATAACAACAGGCACGTTAAAGTTTGGCTCCTCAGAGAGCAGCGCAGCAACAGGAGCAGCAGGAGGTCCAAGCAGTGGCCCGTATTTCTTCACTGAGTTGCTACTGCTGTCACTCTGCGACTGATGGGGGCTCAGGTGGCTGCTGTGCTTCCTAACAAAGGTGTGGTTGCCCTGAGCAGCGGAGGAGCTGTTGGCTGGTCCCTGCGGCCCCTCCCCTGGGCTGGTCTGTGCGTTGCGGTCTGTGCCAAGCTCTTTAGTCCGGTTCCACCTGGCAGGACTGTCCTCCCTCTGCTTCCCCAGGCTCCCTGGCAGGATGTGGTGCCCCCTCAGCGCAACTGGCAGCATCCTCGCCTTCCCCACCCCATTGCACCGAAGTTCAGCCTTTTTTCCACGGTCCTTCCCCTGGATGGAGAAAAAGCCGATCCCCTTGGCTCTCTCCAGCGGGGTCAGGTTGTTTCGGGTCTCTGAGTTGGATTTGTACGGTCCGTTGAGCCCCAGGTCGCTGCTCTGGTGAGGCTTCAAGCTATTGTGCAGCCACGGGATGAAGTGAGGGGTGTGGGACTTGAAGCCTTTCTGCTCCCCAGGCGCCGGAGCCCTGCTGTCAGAGAACATGGTGATGGATGATGTCCGGCAGCCTGGCAGAATGAAGACGAAGTAAAAGGGGAACGGGAGGACTCCTGAGACACTGAGAGCTTCCTCCTCTTCTTCCACGAATCTCCTCCTACCTTTGCCATTAACGGGCTTTATCCGCTCTGATGTTCAGTCTCGTCTCCCCCTTCCCTCTCCCCTCTCTTACTCCGTCTCCAAAACTTTTATCTGCTTTTTCCCTCCTCGGCTCTCACCCCACTCCCCTTTTTCCTGGCGAAGCCTGCTTCTGATTGTATCGCCCTTCTTCTTTTCCCTCAGTTTCAGCTTCCCCTCCCACTCTTCTCTCCGCTGTAGTGCTCTTGAGCCCCTCGCCCCCTCGCTGGGCCAGCCGTGGAGATGCCGAGGGCCTCTCTCTCCCTCTGTCGTCTCTCTCTGCCTGCCTGCATCTCACTGGCTCAGTGGCAGTGGAGGCTTCCTGTCTCTACATCTCTCTCTCTCTCTCCCTTCCTGTCTCTCTCCCCCCCGCACTGCGCTGCACTGCCTCCTCTCCTCGCTCTTTCTTCCTCCCACTCCCTCTCACTGCTCTAACTCCCTTTCTCTGTTTCCCTCTTCTCTCCTCATCTGTGTCTCCTCTCCCTGCTGCTCTCATCTGAGAACCTCCGCTCGTCCTCGTCTTTACAACTCTCGTCTCTTTCCCTCCTCTCTCCGTGTCACTATTTTTCTCCCCTTGCCCCACCTCCAATTTGCCAGGGAGAGCAGCCGAAGTTCAATCAAGACGCCAGTGTTATTAATCCCCCTTTAGTGAATGTGTGCCCACGTGATTCCCCCTGCCTCCGTTCTCATCTGATTACTCCTTCCTCGGCTCAGCCCTTCACAATTAAATGCTGCTTAGGACACCAGAGGGGGTTTAAAGGAAAAGAGGAGGATAACAGCAGAAAGGGATGAAGCAGGAACAGTAGGAGGCGGGGGGGTAGGGGGGGCACATAATTGCGACCTTCAAGATCTGAGATCAGCAGCGGTTTGACAGAAACTATAAGCTGCCTGGCTACAAACAACAGCCTGCCTGTGGCTCGGCTCTCCCCAGCTTATTGTAACTGTCAGCAAACAGTGTCACGTTACATCCCAGTTGTTTTCTTGTTTTTATTTTCTACCACACATCCAACTTCCATTTGTTCCAATTACGCAGAGACAGCTGCTATTTTCGGGTTTCTCATTTACATTCCAGTTCTTGGCTGTCTGGATTAGATTTCTTGTGTCTGACAAGCTCAGAAAAATGCCTCCTAGGTGCCTTTTCACTCAGCTGTGGCTGCATAGATGCGTCCCTCCCTCACTGGCAGCAGCCAAAATGAAAAGATGGCAGCAGAGCCACACAAAAGCCCTGACAAGTCTGCTGTCACTCAACAGCGAAACACTCAAAGCATCTGTCATTCTGTTAGTCAGCATTGCAATATACTCCTCCGGTAGTGCCCTGCTGAAACATGACTTCATTCGCTGACATATTTTACTATACAGGTACATGATGGGAGTGAAAATAGAGTCGCGGGCTCGGCGTAATCTGCAGGCTAAGAAGATTCCTGCCTGCATGTCGACAGACGGCTGTCGGCCTCTGATGGCCATTAGCCGGGATAAAAAAACCAAAACAATAAAGCGTGCGAGCGATAAAGCCGCCGTTATTGACCTTACAGCTTCTTACTGCTCACGACATCCTGCTGCACGCAACCGAGTCCTGCTCCGCTTAACAGCTGGAGATTGCATTTTTATTGCACTGGATTTCACTGTGACACAAATGGTTAATCAGTCAGCTTTATTTGCGAACAACAAGTAATTTAAAGTGCTGTAAAGATTGATCAGAAGCACAGAGACAAACACTCACCAGCCAGTTTAGGTACGTTGGACCCTCTTTTGCCTTCGGAGGTGCCTTAACTCTTCAAAGCAAAGGTTGCTGCAGAGTTGTAGGCTCTGCATTCACCACATCCCAAAGGTGCTATATTGCTCTATTGGGTGTCACACAAAAGGCCCGGGGGCCACAATCGTCCCAGAAAAGACTCCAATCTGGCCCCCTGGGTGGCTTTGGAAAATATGAAGGGGAGCATACATTTTTGGACCTTTAACTGTATTTTTATGTGTTTTACAGCTTTTCCCACAGCCGTTCATACTACACCAAAGCAGTTCATTTAAAACTTTATGTTTTATTAATACAGTCAGGACAGGGAAAATGAAAGCACTTTTTTCTGTAATTATACACATTTCTCATGTAGAAAAACTGACACGTGCTGTTGAAATTGCACTTCTTTATCTTATATTAACACATCTCAGTGATTGAATGTGTAGTTGACCATCTTTACACTGACAGAAAGTGGAGTTTCACTCGTCCAGCCCACTTGAGATTAGAGTGGGCTTTATGTGTCCCTGGATGAGTGAAATGACTTTGACATCCCTGCTCTGTTCGACTGAGATCTGGTAGCTGTGGAGGACATTCGAGCGCCATGAAATTCACTATCGCATTATCCTGCTGAAAGCGCCCATCAGAAGATGGGTACGCTGCGATCACGAAGGGCTGGACAACAATAATACTCTGCTACTTTTCTGCTTGATACCAAGTGGCCCAAAGTGTGCCAAGAAAGTATCCCCAACACTATTACACCACCACTGGCAGCCTGAACCGCTGATACAAGGCAGGATGGATCCATGCTTTCATGTTGTTTACACCAAATTTTTCCCACCCAAATCCAAGGATTGCAGTGGAAACGGAGACTCGTCTTGTTCTGTCATGTACGAACTGTAGCCTCAGTTTCCTGCTGCATTCAGAGCTGCTTCTCTGCATAACTTGGCTGTAACAAGTGTTTTTTTAGCCATCCTATCAGCTCGAATCAGTCTGGCCAGTCTCTTTTGACCTCTGACATCAACAAGGCATCTTCACCCAGAGAACTGCCGCTCACTGGAAATTTTCTTTCTCAGATCGCACTCTGTGAACTCTACAGATGGTTGTGCAGGAAAATCCCAGCAGATCAACAGTTTCTGAAATACTCAGTCTGGCACCAACAACCAGTCGCTTAAAACACTAAATTCTTGACCGTGTCTACATGTCTAAACGCACCATGTTATTAACTTATTAACGAGCAGTTGAGGAGGTGATGTGGCTGGTAGGTGCTGGGACTGGTTCACCGAATGAATTCGTCAGCACCACTCGCGCTCAGATGACCGCAGATAATATTTCACAGTTTATTGTGCGATGATTTAAACCTATGAAAACGAGCATGACATTTCTGGGGTTTCATGTTACATGAAGTTTGCACTAGACAGTGATGAAGTGCAGAGCAGTTTACTATTGCACATTCATTCCAATAAACTCTCTGAGTGGGTTTCTGTGTGTGTTAAAGACCTTGAATTCAGGCTTCTTCAAGGTCTCAGCTTTCCTCCAATCAACCACCCACTTTGTGAGGTCCATAAATAACATGGCAGCCAAACACACAATCATCGCTCATTTTAAAGTCAATGCAGAATAAGCAGCTGTCACAGTTGCTGTCCATTTCAGGCTCGCTGGACAGCCTCTCGAGCGCGGTTGCCTTTATTCTCCCCATTATATTAATCCGCTGAATATGTGTCTGAGTGATTGAAGGACAAAAACAAAAAGGGAACGTTGTCCTTTTTTAAACAGGAGGCCTTTTTGTCACCATCGTACAGGCAGTCAGAGCATATGGTCTCCTTGTAACCTTGTCTACTGCCTCCTGCAGCGCTCCCTCGCTTGTTTTGAGTCCTGCAGCAGTCCGACTGCCCATCGAGAAGCAGCAGAGCGTGTGCGCACGGATACTTCAGCCTCCTGCATGTGTGTTTGCTAAACTTTACTGCCCCTGCACATACACCAGTGTCCTGGATGATTATTTTTTATACACACACACACTCACAGAGAGGGAGAGAGCACCAAGGAAACCTTACATAACTTGGTGGAAAAGATGGATGTAAAAGCAGTTCTTTGAAAGTCAAAGGCCCCCATGTCTGTCAAAATTTCCTGTGCAAAATGGCTTTTAGTCACAGTGTGAATGCCTCGGGGCACTTGGGAACTTTCTATAGCCACCTGGACAGCGGAAACGTGAAGTCTGGGGAGGATTAAACCTGTTCGCATGACTGTATTTGGTTCTGCATTCACACAAAGTGAAAATGAAAAGTTTCTCGAGAACACAATGTTCTTCTTTTTTTGCAGTATTAAATGATTAATTTCTGTTGCTGCCTGAGAGGTAAAAGTGTCTCCGGGGGGAAGGAGGTGTGAGGGAATTTAAGTTTGCTTATTTTCTCATTTGCAGTGTGGGAGTCTCGCTTAAACACTTTCTGAAAATGAAAATTTCCAAATGACAGTCACGACGTGATTATCAGCGGATGTGAATGAGGGCTCTGATACATTTTGGTGAGGCTTCCATTGGGGCATAATTATCATTTTTACATAATGAAGTGACTACAAAAGAGCCGGCCTGCATCCTAAGAAGGGAGCCGAAACGACGAGGCATACAGAGGAACCATTACTCTTTCCGCTCGTGTTCGAGCCCAGATTACCGAGTTGTGATTTGCGCTATAGACTCGCACCCGAACTAAACGCAGCTGAGCTGAGATGCTGTGGCGTCGCACTTCTCTCTGCGATCAAAAATGACAAAAGGGATGATTTCCCTGCTCGGCTGCGTACAAACGCGAGGAAGGACGAACCGAGCAGCATTTCCACGGTCCATCCCTGCAAGGATACAGGCAGTTAGTTTTGGCACAAGACTGCGAAAACCTGGCCGCATGTCAATGCGGGCACAAACACCCTAATGTTTGAGTTGTGGGTGGTGCAACAAAACAAACCAAAGGGCATTGTGTTCAAACAACAGGCAACGCTCTGCCCTCGTACAACAACACGGCCGTATTTTTAGATTTTCTTTTATCATCCATGCCAGAATAAAATGCCTTTCAGGCCTAATGAGTGAGAAAGGGACTGGGCCTGGAGTCAAAGGATTAGTGGCACTGAAGAAAAAACTGCAAAATGAATCAACGGCCTATTTCTACGATGATAGCATTTATTGTGTCATTTTAAAGAAAACCAGCGGAGGAAACGTGTGTTTGCTGCAGGTTTGTTGTCCCCGCAGCAGAGCTTACGGACGGCAGATAAGATAGTTTGTCGTGTTTTGATTTGGACACAACATTATCTGTGGGGCTTTTTCGTCTCAAGGCCAACATCCCACTGTAACAACTGCTTCCACGCTTTCTTAATCTTATTACAGTGCGCGCACGCTCGTAAAAGAGGAGCCTCTTTTACGCGAGGCCTTTGCTGACCTTTTGAGCACTTGCAATTTTTTTCTCGCTACCAATCTCATGTAGGTTAGCTGGCAGAGCAGAGCCGAGCGAGTGCTGCTTATTATGTATTACTTTGCTTTTGTAGTCCCTCCACATCGTTACTCATCCAGTATGCTTAAAGGTGCTCTCCCCTCTGGCAAGCACAACTATGACAGTCAGCTTGGAAGTTAGAAGTCTTTCAAAACTCGCCTTTTTTCCCTCCCTCTCCCCGTGTCTGCCGCCTCTTTTCTTTGCCTCTCTTGGTGTCCCCACGTCTATCTCTTCCTTTCTCGCTCTAGTCCTCAGAGAGCACCTGACTGACGTGTTGTTCAAGGATGAAAAGCACAGTGGAGGGGAATCCAAAAGCAAACAACACAAAAATATACATGAGAGGACGGGAAAGACACTGTTAAACACGCACACACACACACGAGCATGCGCACACAGAAGTCTAAGAGGAACCCCTTAGGATTATCACCAGCGCGACACTGGACACTTCAGGGAAGACAGCATCTGCTCACTTCCATATTTAAAGGGGCCGCACACCTCAAAATCACATTTACATATTTTCATCCTGGCCTGTAGCCTCACACGTGCATCGACATCATTTGGTGTGAGTTTCCCAGTTTTTCAGACATCAGAAACAGAGACGGCAGCTACATGGCACTTTGCTGTCAGGCTTCAAGCAACAAAAACCTCAAAGGGCTCATTCTACAGAAACATTTTGGCAAAAGGTCTTATTAAAATGTGTTTCTTTTTCTAACATCGAAGCTTAGACCAAGTTACAGATTTGTTTTTGCACATTTACTCCACGTGCTGCCTCTGCTGCTCCTTTCACAGGCCTCTGGAGTCACACACTAACAAATGAGTAAATTATCCTTCACTTTCAGTTTTGGTGACTTTATATTTGAAATGAAAATATCTGAAGGACAGTTAAAATGAGTAATGCAGCAGTCCTTTCTATCTTACACTTTACCACATCAGCCCAGCAGAGCGCTTTGCAGTCAGACTGCTGGCTTCCTTGTGGTTGTCAGAATGGGAGGCAGACCTCCAGCTTTCAGGCCTCACTCCTGTGCAACCAGCTGCCAGCTTGGATTCAGAAGGCGGACTCTCTCCACTTTTAACTCAAAGCATTTTAGTTTTGGGCTTGATCAGGTGACCCTTGTTATCAGATATCTTCAGTGTTCACTAAACGGTCTCTCTAAACCACATTGTGCCTTTCGCCCTTTCCTTCCACTCATCCCCTTGTGGTTGCAGCAGATGGACGCCTCTCCTCGAGCCTGGTTCTGCTGGATGTTTCTTCCTGTTGGGTTTTTACTTCCCACCGTCACCAAGTGGTTGCTCACAGCGGTTCACATAATTCTTGGGGTATTCAAATCTTGCTTTTGCTGTGGTGTGAGGATACAGTGTTTTAGTCACCCCACGTTTATTTTCTAAAGCAGAAGTTGTGTTAGTGAGAATAAAAACTGAATTTCACTCACCAACACTGAAGCCCTAATGTCTTGGATAGTTTATGCCACACAGAGTAATAATGTTGGTCAGATGGTCCATTAAAAGTGGTCCAACAGTGCAAACACAGTTTAATGATTCAAATTATTGGATGAAGTCTAGCAGATGCTTAACTTTGACCAACTCAATTATCCATTTAAATGAGCTGTAAAATACTATGAAACTAAAAAAAACCCTAAAATTTCGACTTACCGCAGCAGCAGAGCCAAAACTACTGATAGAGGCCAAACTGTATTTTGTACCAGGCTCTCTCTGCTGTAACGTTTAGGATCAGAGTTGGTGGGGGGGTCGACGCCCTTTTGGAGCCAGCCTCGAGTGGCTCCTAGTGGTTCTGCAGTTTTACCTTCACTGCCGAGCTCCCGAGGGTGCCGCTTAATTGACAGCTAACAGTCTGCAAACTTTGTTGTGAGACGTTTATGTAGGAACTACTGTGTTTCCACTCAACTCCATCCATCAAGCACAGAAAGCACTCAGCTGACTGATATTACAGCTCAGCTGATGGGTGAATCATCAGTGTTTACATCCTGTCAATCCCAAGGCTCTCCATCTCAAGCTGTCTGCACAGCGATACGGTTGGCGGGTGTATCCGAGTGGAAACTGTTTCTACAATAAACTGCTCATATGATGGTTTGTTGTGTGTTTTGTTGAGTCATCAGCCATGATTTCTGGAGCGACACTGCTGCTACATTTTTCAGATGCATTTCTGGCACTCTGAGCACCGCAAGGCGAGTTCCATCGAGATTCATTATGTTCAAGAGAGGCAGGCATCTCCAGAACCGGGCGACTCGCACCAAAACAATGTGCATGGGTAAACAGCACTAGAGGCTGGGAGCAAAATATGTAAATAGGGTTTTACTGAGAACTGTCCCTTTAACTTTAAAGATGTTTTTGTTTACTCCATATCAAAGTTACAGCTTTTAGGAACGGGAAGGAAAATAAGACGTGACTGAGTTGGTCACACATCTTTTTAGTCACATCGTAGAGCTTTGAACTCGAGGGTGAATACACACACACACACACACACACACACACACACACACACACACACACACACACGTTTAGATAATGACCGTATTAGAGGATAAATGGGCACTTGGTACTGCAGTAGCCTTTCAAGTGTGCTACAGGGAGGATCAGCAGACGTGCTACTGGCCAAATTATCATTCCAAAGTCTGAGAAGTAGCAAAGTCAATGACAGATTAAACTCAAACTGAGTCCACAGAGTGCTGCTCGTTGTACACTTGAAATTAAGCAGCAGCTGAGTCGAATGTTTAAACTTCCAAAAACAGAAGCACAAAGTCCTCTGGCTTACTCATTTCCTGTTCTACCTTTGACTGTGGCGTGGCCTTATAGGAAGTGGAAAGAAATGACCCCAAGTTGAATTGTTTGTCAGTCAGATGGGTTTGTTTTCATAGTTTCCTAACAATGCTGGGAGCTGGGGCGTGTGCGTGTGTGTGTGTGTGTGTGTGTGTGTGTGTGTGTGTGTGTGTGTGCCCCGACTAAATCCAGGTCAGCTGCAGTCAGATGACCCTCCTGATCGGGTCAGAAACATCCACCATCCAGATAAGGAGATGGGTGATTAGGACAAAAATAAAAAGACAGGAAATGTATCAGTTTTTAAAAAAAAAGCATTTTGTATTAAATTTGTTGTGTCTGGATACAGAGAACGCACAAACACAATCCTATGTACACGAGTGAAAATAAAAACACTCACCACAGTCACAAGAGTGAAAATGAAACAAGAAAAGCACGTTTGAGTAAAATAAGTGCGACTGTTTCGAGGGCTCGTGCTGCTTTTTGGTGGATTTCAGAAGGAGTGAGATTGAAACTCGCCCTGAGATGAGGAGGATTTGGAGAAAATTGCATTTAAAGACAATTAAAGGATTTACTTCAAAGCCTTCCCAAAATGATGAGGCTGGTCTTAAATGAATCTAACAAATGAGAAGTCATCTCACAATTAAACCGGCGCAGGACTAAAATGACAACAGCCACCACCTCGGTCTTCATTTTCACCATTAAGGGGTTAGAACGATCACGTTCACACCATTTTCTGAAGTGTTGTCCTGGGGGGGGGGGGGGGGGGGGGGGGGGGGGGGAGTGCTTTTTATGTAACAGCAGTCCCTTCTCTCCTCTCTCTTTGGCAGAGCTGCTGCAGAAGTTAAAGTTTCAGCAATCCTATCTGGGAATGCACAGCGCTTATTACACGGCTCAATTTCCAATTCTCTCACAGGTACACACACACACACACAGAATACAAAATGAGGCCGCAGCACAAAACAATCTCCCAGACAGGCTCAGTGATACAAAAACACAGACAAAAAAAAGGAAAGATGCCCATTATGCAAGGTTGGAGAGGGCTGTAGTAACTACTCATATACTCCTTTGTAAGGGAGAAACACAACATCATCTTTCACTCCATTAGAAGGACTGGCATCGCGCAAACAGAGACGTTATCCCCATCTCATCACACGAGGCTGCCGTGCGGTGAAATGGAGTGGCTGCTCGACGGAGGCCGGCTCCCAGCCATTACGCCACCCTGGAGCGGGGAGCGATAATTGCAGTGGGAGAGCACAATCAGGTGCTGTGTTTGTCTCTGCTCTAATCTCCGTGCTCTGCCCGGCGCTCTTCACAGACACGGTGCTGCAGTCTTTCATCTGCCTGCTCACTTTTTAGTTGGGATCAGTCAGAATTTGAGCTGGAGTTTTAGTGCTTTTAAGGATAAACGTGAGGCTCCCCAACCTGAAACACAGCTGACCCCGGACTAACGGCATCCGTTACGGCGAGCGGTTCGACCGAGTTGGCGCTTAATTCCCTTCTGACAAAATGCCAGAGCAATCTTTGCACCTGGTGCCACATTGTGCACCGCCCTCGCCGCCCGGCCGTGATTTTTCAGGCTAGATGAGCGTCCAGGCGGCGAGACATTCGAGTCGGCGCAGAGACGATCAACAACACGCAGCACGCTCAAATTCCTTCGAGTTTACATTCCCCCCATGACCCAAATACTTTGCCTTTGTTGTGGTGGCTATAAACCAGGCTATTGGAAGCAAATGTGGGTTTATAAGTGGCTCCGAAACAAAAAGCCAGAGTTCAGTGCATGATGGCGAGAGCCGCAAAATGCTGGCTGAGCAGGATTACTGCCGTCGTTCACATGGTTTCACTACAGTACAGCGCTTGTTTGGGATCGAGTGCAACACTGCTTTCAGGAAAAGCAAACAGACAGTAAAACTTCTTTTTGTCCTTGGAAATTCGCTCTCTTCTCCTCGTTTTGCTCCCAGACCCACTTTTGTCCATTTAACAGATACAGCTGGAGGCCTGTGCCTGGTTTCTTGCCTTTTTGAAGTGACAGAGAGAAAGCGAGCCCTTGGAACGAAGATAAAATATGCTATTTAAGGCACAGTTGTCAAGGCTATGGAGATAAGAGCATGAAGTTTTACATTCATTAAAAAGAAGGCTGGAAAAAGAAATATACTTTGGACAAAGTTGCCAAGCGAATTTCGATGTTACAGTAAACGCAAACACAAACAAAGGAAAAAGAAAAATGTTCACGATCGTTGTCTCAAAAAAAGGAGAAATGCTTCGTGATGATTCGAGGTAAACGAGCCTAACGCCGAGGCAGAGGTCAGAGGTTGCCTTCGTCGAGCATCTTATTGATCCCGTTACAGATCCTCTGCAGGTGGCCGCGATAAACCTCCGAGGGCCCGTACAGAGTCGCCAGGAAGTCACAGTCGGCAAAGTGATTGAAGACGTGGTTGACTCGCGAGTGGCTCTTGGCTGTCAGGTGGCGCTTGATGGCCTGGTGCAGCAGGTCGCGGCAATCATTCAAGATGGCGCCCATGACGCGCCGGTCAAAGGTGAACTCGATCTGGTGGAAACTGACCGCCGTCATGGCCAGAGTGTGGACCTTCTTCCTGCGAGGAGACAAGAGAGAGGAGACGCTGTCACTTTCTAATTCTGACCAGAGCAGCAGAAGTAAAAATAGAAAGTGCTGCCGCAGGAATTTCTCCAGAAAACTTTCACAACCCCCATATATTAGTTATAGTATTGTCCTGTGCAAAGCTCACATCTCCATGCTAATATAATAACCCGTCTCTGCACTGAGCGCTTGTGTCAGCTTTGCGTCCCTCCGAGCTCGGTTTTACTGGAAACACATAAACTGATGGAAATGTCCATTCCCTTAATTTGCTTCCATCAGCACACAGAAACATCCTTTAACTGCACTTCTCCCCAGAATCACATCTTCAGTGTTTCACAAGGCTTCCAACCTCCTGACCAACAATATAACACGACTTGTACTTCGCTCAGACACAGTCGAGTAACCGATCGTTTATTGCAGCGATGAGGACTCTGCTGTAAGAGCCGCATCGCTTCATAAGAAAGAAAAAGAAATCAAAGGTAAAATGTAGCATCGCTGTTAAAGAACCAGCAGGTTGATAAACTTCTGATTTTGTACAGATATTATTCCAGCAGGTTCGTCTCTGACAAAACATAAAATGACCTTCACATACTGTCTGTGTCCAGAACAGAGGACGATCCCCATTCATGTCCTTTAAAGAAATGCAACTGGTGCTCATCTGTAGCATACGTAGGTGGTGCATCAACAGATGATGATCCCTAACATGCTTACATACATACATACATACGTATTTTCCGCATTATAAGTGCACTTAAAATGCTTTAATTTTCTCAAAAATCTACAGTGCGCCTTATGTATGAATTCTGTTGTGCTTACTGACCTCGAACAGATTGTATGTGCTACACGGCGCGCAAACATCTGTCAAAAATGTTTTAGTGTGACTTTGGTAAGCTACGAAGCCGCACCGCTTGATGGTTAGCTCGCTAGCTTCCACCTAAACATGATGTAGCATGTTCTGACTGAGAGATTTTGGAAACTAATTCAAACGTACAGCTCTGCTGTCACTTCCAACATAAATGAAGACAGAAAACTAAACAGCAGTGACGTTTGTAGGGTTACTGAAGTTGGGCTAGCTGGTATATAATGATGTGCTACGTCAGCGGTCCCCAACCTTTTTTGCACCACGGACCGGTTTATGCCCGACAATATTTTCATGGACCGGCCTTTAAGGTGTCGCGGATAAATACAACAAAATAAAACCAGTACCGGTACCGAAAAAAAGAAGATTTATTCATAACACACGTGAAAAGACCCGGTACCAAACGACTCACGGACCGGTACTGGTCCGAGGCCCGGGGGTTGGGGACCGCTGTGCTACGTGATCGCTAGCGACACAGCTATATTAGCATAGCATAAACACAGTGAAGCTGCAGGATGAACGCTAACTTTTTCCCCCTCGATAAAAGTTAACGTGAGGGTTCCTGATGGTTAGGGACAAATGCAATCGCATGGCAGGATGCTGTAAAAGGACCAATCTTCAGTCAGGAGAACAGCTGAGATAATCCATCCACAATACGAGGTTAGTCATTCATATACTGCAACAACATGGGAATAGAGAGAGAATTCAACATTAATGAATCAACGGTACAGAAGTGGAGGAAGCGCAGTTTTTGGCTTTCTCCATATTCAAAAACGTGCCTCGTCTCTTTGCACTTACTGTCGCCCGCCATCATTTGCAGGTAAATTCATAGTTTCTACCGTATACTGTTTATACCACCCACCTCTACAACAGAGGATGATCCCCATTCATGTCCTTTAAATAAATATAACTGGTGCTCATCTGTAGCATACGTAGTTGGTACATCAGCCAACATGGACCCTAACATGCTCACATACCAGGAAACTATAACATGGCTTTGAAGGAGAAGCAGCAAAGTTGGGCTTCGGTCTAAACTGCCTCGTGTAGACACGAGAGCGATAAATGACGGTCGTCACCTGAAGTTCTCCACCAGGATCAGCTCCTCACTGTTGAACTGGTTGTTTCTGTAGAGCACTCCCAGCTTCACCACCATCTTGATCAAGTTCTTGATGATCTTCTGGGACTCTTTGCGGTTGCGGGTGTACTCCTTGGTGACGCGGTACAGCTCGTCCAGCACTTCGCTGCTGGTGTCGTCGATGAAGAGGCTGGCCACGCTCTTGGTAGCCATCTTGCTCATCAGCTTCTTCTGCGCCTGCAGGGCCAGGCTCTTGGTGCTGAAGGAGTCCATGGTCAAGTCTGGGTCGAGAAGAGACAGAGAGAACATGCTATCAAGCCACAGTCTTATCGATAAACCCCATCAACGTGAAAACATCTTGAAAGTTTTCTAAAATTGGCACAAATTGAGAAATAAAACAAGAACCGTTTCTTAGATGTCCTCTTTGACCTTCTCATATCAAAAGCAAAATGAGCCAAGAATACCACACTACCAACACACAATGTGTGAAGATATAGCATCGTCGAATTCTGTTTAAACTGCGGGGCCGAGAACTGTCCGCTTTATCAGATAATGAGCCGTGGCAGCTGTCAAATTAGTCCCAGCAACCCTCTGGCTCGGTGCCTGCAAGGTAGTTAGAGAAGAATGTGTCATTACACGTGTGGGAGTAAAGTCAGTTACATCCCGACCACGCAAAGCAGGCAAAGTAATCCGAACGTCTCATCAGCTGAATGCACTGACGAAACAAGGCGAGCAGGAGGCAGACAGAGCCCACTCTGCACATGTGTGGATTTATTTATGCATGTCGTTTCTGAGTGTGTGTTTGTGTGGCAAGTGGGGTGACTCAGTGAAAGGCTGCGCCCGTGATAGAGGCTCAGAAGGAGGGGGGGGGGGGGGGGGGGGGGGGGGGTCATCGGGTCTGCCGGCTTTCAGAGCCTCGCTGAGGGGAGCGAGCGAGCGAGAGCGCAGCACGCCGTATCATTTCAGCAGCCTTCTGCAGGTCACTTCTTTAGGCTTGAACAGTCTCCTTTTAAAGCAATAAAGCAACAAAAATCTATTTTCCTGAGCACTCCCTCTCTAACTTTCGCAGATCTCCAAGGATAACCTCAGAGCGCACGAGCGTAAACAGGCACCGCAGTCATTTTCCACGCCTGCCTTATAATGCAGGGGGAAGAATGAGGGTGAAGGAAGGGGCATCTGTGTTACGAGTTTCATTTTGTTCGGACATGTTCAACATTTTTAGAGGTTCGCACTCTCAGAAATATATAGAAAGGAACTCTAAATGAAACTGAATACGGTGTTTGGCTTTACTAAAACAGTAAACAGACGTAATCGTTGCAATCTGAGCTTCTCCTCTCTCTACTTTAGGTCTCATCATGCCTGCATGCTGAGTGCGTTTGAGCCTCTCTTTGAAACCGTTGGCCCTCATTGTGTTTATAAAGTGAGTATAAGTGATGGTGAGATGTACGAGCGCAGTGCAGAGTGTCCACTCAGTGCCTCAAAAACCCAAAGAAGCGTTTTATTCAAGTTACTGACCTATTTTATGGACACTAATTTAATTTCAGCAGTGTGAGAGTCTGCTGCAGTTTCTCTCCTCTGCTCGCCGTTTCACTGGGACTCGTGATGGAGGGGTTGGGCGGACGCCGCATCATGTCACATATTAACGAATCCACAAGGAAGAGGTGGGACAATGGCAGGAATTTATTTCTAAGTCTAAACCTTCATATAATAAAGATCCAGATCAGGGTTTGATTTTTTTTAGCCACTCGAGACAATAACATTACTCAGTTGCTTTTGGTGTTTAGATACCAGACATGACACGTGCTGGGCTCAGCGCTGGCTTCACTGCATCATGTCAGTGGTCTCTGCAGTTTAATAGATCGTTAGGGCTACTGGGAAGAAACCACAGCAAATCTAAGCTGCATTTACAAACAGAGAGCTACAGACTGTTAAACTGCACACCTGACGTGAATCTGAAGGGAAACCTGCCAAGAAAGAGTTTCCTCCTGTGGACTTGATCCAAACTCCAGTGTACAGTATGCTGTGTAGCAGAGATGCACGTGTCATCGTTTCCTCCGCCTGTTGGCTGGGCAGGAAGTGGTCACAGCGTGCAGTTAAAACGTGTCAATCTTTGCACGCTCGGATTAGGAGCTCTTGCAGGCGCTGTGGTCACAGTGGCGTCGTAATGTGTTTGCACCTTTGGACTGAAATCTCTCACATACCGTTTGATGGATTTCTATGAAATTTGAACTAAATGCTCAAAATTCCTGGAGGTTCTTTAAAAATGTGTCTTTTTGGGAATATTCATGAAAATATGGTACAAATATTGCTGGTCCCTAAAAGATGAGTGCACAGCATTTCACAATCTAATACAGCACCGCCATCTGTACTCATTAGCAGACGTCACGTTTCCTACATCATTATGAACATATAGGCAAACTATTAGTCTTTAGATTTTCTGCCTCATAAATGTTTAATATTACTTAAATCTAAAGTCACCGATTTATTTTCAGTGTTTACTGCCGAGTATGTGCTGTGAAAACATGCAAAGAGTCTCCTTTGCTGCAATTTATTTCCTAATAATTATGTAAAATTATTCCGCCGTAAACAGAGCTCTGTAAACAAACACACAGGCCTCGGTTTTACATAAATAAATATTCTGATATACAGACAGGTGACAAACTAAACCAATAATGTGAAGCGTCACCTACGCGGGGACTGAAAACAGATATGAAATTGTTCTGAGCGATCACCTTCATCCTGATGAGTCACGGTACAGCACGAGGGGAGTCGGTGAACAGCTTGATGAGTATGAAGACGATGTTGGTCATATGCTTGGCCTTTGCAGTCGCTAGATGTCAACAAATTGAACATGTCTGGAAGATTTTGGCCCGACGTGTTAGACGGCGGTTCGGCGACCCCGTCGTCAAAACACCAAATGACAGAATATGTTTCAGAAAAGAGCCGAGGCTTTGAGAGCCGAGCTGTAGATGAAGCTGCAGCGGTGTCCTGACACGTTAATGACACACTTTCAATTTAACGTAAATCACCCAACAAAGATTTCTCCTGTACCGTCATCTAAGCTGTAGATATGCCAAAACCCAACCACAAACCCTCACATAACTACACCCGAGCGACTGACTGGGTTTCTCCTGCAGACGTTTTTTTGAATGGTCAGGAGAGGATGGAGCGACTCAAAGGCGGAAATCCCACCTTCACGCACGAGAGTAACGGTGCCAACAGCGTTTGCCACTGACGTAGGATCAGCCTGAGGCAACGTTTCAGTGCAGATGTACGAATCAAGCTGAGCTTGTAGGGTCGAGACTGAAACCTCAGCACATTCTGCTACTGAAAAGTGTCCAAAACAAAAAGCACCAAACGTTGGCACTCCACTTTTGGCTCCTTTTTACTTTTAGTTTAAACTTTAATACTTTAAATCTAAAATAAGAAAAATCATTTTGTCTCAAGAAAAACTGAAGCTAAAATCTTTTTGGAATATAATAATATCTTGGATTGTGAAGACTGCTATAGTCTGATGAAGACAAAGGTCAAGTGTCAAACTTTGACTTTTCTGGGACTAAAACAAAAACAGCTAAATTTAGTTCCCATCAAACCACCTGAGAAACAGCTGATTAAAAATGCATCATAACCTTTGACCCCTGTGCTTGTAAAGCGTGAAGGTAAAAATTCTGCATGGCTTCATTAAATATACTGAAAGCGAGCTGATTCTGAAAGACTGGTGCAGGAGGCAGCGACTGGTTTGTGTCCAGCTAAAACAAATCCAGGTCGTTTTTGTCGGCTGACTAATCGGCTAATAAACTTATTTTCGTCCGATTGTGTAAACTGATCGCACAGCAAAAAAAAAAAAAAAATGACAATGACTCAGCCAAATGCGAGGATTAGTGGAAAACAATGCGCATAGAAATGAGGCAAACAGTCACACCCTGTATAAATCCTCTGACGAGCCGCACGTCGCCGAACGCGTGGCTGCTGCACTGAAACAAATGTCCTGTTCACATCATAAGTGATTACTCTTCACGCCATACGTCTCCACGTTAAAGAGGATTAACTGTAAACAAATACATGAATGGCAAATTGCCTCTCCGTAATAATCCGGATAACGTGCACACAAAGCGTGAGAGGTGCAATTAGTGCAGCCGACGCAGAGCGCTGACACATCCCTGCTGGGTGACTTGTGACGTTTGCCGTCGTTGGTACTGGAAGGTAGCGCATCTGCTGCCTGCTACAGTGTGTGACTTTCATTCCTCCCTTGCTCTCTCTCTGCAATGCCTCTCGAAGAATATCAATAAGACTCCTCGGAGAGAGTGTCAGCAGGATGCTTCCCAGAGAGGAGCGAGGAGAGGCAGAGCCGGGGTGGAGGTTTGTTGTACATCAACCCTGAAACATGCAGGAAATAACTGTGGGCGTTAGCACGAGGGGTCATTTATATACCGTCTCACGCCAAATCTAGTTTTCGCAGCGTCTTGTTGCAGGTGCTGGACATTTAATCGGGCCTCTCGCCGCGCTGATCAAGGATCACTGGCAGATCCCTATCGACCGCTTCGTAACTCTAAACTTGCCGTGCTACGCTTGTTACAGAAAATCCTGCTCTGATGCAACGCGTGTGAAACGGATAAGATGAGAAAGACACTAATGATCAGAGTGAGAGAAAAACCCAAACAAACAAAACCTGAACTTGGAATCTTTATTTCTATGCGAGTGACAACTGGAAGAAAAGAAACGTCACTTTGTCCTGTTGACACGAGTTAATCACAGAGGACGGCCTCCACAGGAGATGCACTTATCAGAACACGCGTCTGCATCAGCCTCCATCCTCTCTCTGCCTCCACTGATGGATGTACGAGAGTTTCGAAAAGTGCAAATGGATAATGGGCAGACGCCATTTACAGGCTCACGGGTGATTTCATGGCGCTCATTAAATTATACTTTTGCTGCAGATCTGAGGCGTCGTAGCTGTCGACTCTCCGAGGCCCGCCAACGAGCTGGAAGAGGAGGAAGGCAAGAAGTGGGGAAGGGTGGAGGGTTCGCCTGTCGTACAATTCAAATGTCTGGCTCTCAGCATTGTCTGCCTCTGGCTTCACTCGAGGCTTAAGAGTGACAAACAGACTCCTGACACTCTTATCTCGAGGACGGAAGGATATCCTCACTCCGGCTCTTAGTCCCCGCCCAAAGCTAAAGGTTTCGCGAAAACATGCTCTCAAGGGACAAGCGATGAAAAGGTTTTCGATTCAAATCCTATTTTTCTTCTGTGACTCTGCTGCACCAAAGCGCTTAGTGCCAAATCTAAATGGCCTGTGAAGCGCGGCGGCGTCCAGGGACAGCCCACCAACCCCAACACGGCGTCTCCGTAGTATTTAGAGGCAACATTTTAACGGATTTAAGGCAAAACAAGACATGACAACGGCAAATCCTGCTGAGTATTGTGGCAAAGTGTACGAGCCACAGTCATCAGTGCACGCAGACATCAGAGGAACAAACATCTGTTGGCTCACACACACGTTACTGATAGGCCGACTTACTGAGCAGCTGAACATGAAACAAAGACAGATTGCAGCAGCCGAGAGCTCAGCACTTATAATTGCAGCAGTGAGACAAGTCACAAACTCATATACTCACTCAAAATGAGCTGCACTCGCTCATATAGACACTGAGCAAAAATCTCAAAGCAAAGATGACTCATGGGAAATGAAACCAGACCCCACAGAGTGTCGGATTGATGTCTCAAGACAATAAGGGAGCCTGGGTAATGAACCCAGGGACGCTCCCGCCTGCAGGTGCAGACAGGCCTGTCAAGCCTGCGTGGCAGCCTGGCTGAAGGATCGCGGTGACGAGAAGCTGTGATGACTTTTATAAAAATAAAAAAATAAAATAAAATGACCTTCCCGTCCCCCCCCCCCCCCTACTCCTCAGAGGACTATTTAAGCCGGATAGCCAGGGCAGGTGACAGCGCGGTCTGCGGTGGAGACGTGGCAGCTAAAAGCTTCTCCAGGTCATATGGGAAAAGAGGAATAAGTGGGATGACAACTCCTACTGGCTGTCACTTTCAGTTAGTGTTTCTGTAATGTGGCCACTGTGACCTTTTACACTGATACAGAGAAGACGAGCTGTAAAGACAGCAACAAGATCTTGATGTAGTGGCTACAGCCTCGACGCTCCCAGTTACCAAACAAATGCCACAATTTAAAATACTTTTTTGTCACTATAGTTGGATTTCATTGTATGATGACAGAAATAATAACTCATCGAGCCGAATGAATGTGTCATCACTAAAGCTCCCTTTTTTTTTTCCCCCTTAAAGGAGGCCAAAGGTCACAAGGACTAACCCCCAAAAACATATGTAAGATGTTAGTAATCATATTAGCATCAGCTCATATCAGAGCCAATGCAAACATCTTACACGCGCTCTGTCATCGTCGGCATGCCGTCGCCCATTTTTGGGGTTGCCATTGCTAGTTTTGCATTTTGAAACCAGATGTGCCGACTGAGAGATGGGTCAGACTCGCGGCACAAATTTGGCTTCCGGAAGCGAAGGACTATGGGGATGCAACCGAAGAAGGCGCGCTTGTGTGCAGCACACCAAACAAAAAGAAAACCCAAGATAACAAAACACAAGCATGCGTTGCATAGGCCGAATGCTAACTGGCTGGAAAAACAGCATTATAACAATATTGGTATAACTGCCTGAAGAAGAGGAAAAACTAAAGTACGTTTGTTTGTGATGCTGCCCCCTGGTGGCAGTAAACAGTTGTAACAATGCTGGACTGAAGCATAACCACGTCACTCCTTGACCGTGAAACCGCTCATTAGCATTTGTGAGCTGTCAAAGACAAGTCGTTTACCGAGGTCGTGTAGTTGTTGGTTTTTCGCAAACACTGATATTGCCCCCTGGTGGCCATCAAAATGTACTAATTAATTTAAACTTAATTGTTGCCTTCACTTTTCAGGCCTGGAATCTGTGTCTATTTTATACCATCTATGGTTTCAGTGGCATTTTTAAAAAGAAGATCCTGAACCTTATCAGAAATCGATACTTGTAGCTGAAAAATAATGTAAAAATAATTTGTCCCAAAAATCTAATATCTGTCAGGCTCTGATTCAATGAGCCCAACGAAAAAACAACAACAACAAACAGTTTAAGTGTAGAATTTCAAAATATGCAACTTCCAAATTTATAAAACAAAGAAAATTTACAAAATCCTCACAGTGGAAACAATCAGTGTTTAACTTAACCTGAGGTCTGATGCATTAGTGATGGCACCCCAACCCTAAAACTATCACAAACAAGTTCTAAAGAAATTTCCATAAAGGCCCAAAAACTGGAAATCTAACCAAAACTATTTACATTTCCCCAACAAAGGGGATAGTTATTGACATTATTTCAGCATTATTTGATTTGCACGTGTTGTTTTATGGTCCACACGTGCTACTTGACACAAACATGTTTTTGGCTTCTGGCTGCTCACATGTAGGATGAAACCAACATGATACGAGCGCAGCATTGCTTTTCCAAAGGGGAGCGTTGTTCAGGATCCAGGCTGCAGCCTCAGCATCTGCTATACTCACCTGTCAATCAAACTAAAGCTGAGGTGTGACAGGTGAAAAAGAGGTGGAAATTGGATACACCCGTAGCTACCGCCCACTCTAAACCGTGGCGTTGTGCCTCACGAGGAAGAGGAGGTCACAGCTACCAAAATACCACCACTTTAATACCTGCTGCCAATCTAGACAGCTTGTTGGATGCTGATAAGAGCCAGCATAAAGAGAAAAACCAGTGAAAGATGTGTTTCTACACTGCTTGGCCACCAAAAGTTGCTAAAAAAGCTTTGGCAGAGTCTGTAGAACTTTCCATGACACTTCATCCTCTAAGTGATTGGTTGATGGCAGCAGAAAATGTCACGACTTTCATGCTCTTCAGGGATCGCTAGTCACATGGATTGGGGCACTGTGACCCTGAAAAAGACAACTCCATCAGCAGAGAAAAATCTTCACCGCTTCAGGATGGAGGCGATTACTGAAGAGACATAAATCATACTGAATTGTGCACTGCACAACAACAAAAAACAGCCCCATTATCTGCTCTCCACTGCATCACGTGTCGATAATTACCTCTGGCATTTCTCACTAACTATTTTTATCTGCTGCGAACACAAAATAATGCGTCCAGGTGTATTAAACACAGGAAGACTCTTTCCCGGTTTTAAGTCTCACCTTTCCAAAAGCATAAACCTCGGCGAGCATGCAAGTGACCTTTACCACATCCTCTACCACTCCAGATCGCTCCTCTCCTGTCATTTCCTGCTGTAGTCGTCCAAGTAAAATAACAGATACCACAAAAAGACAAAAGGTGCTGCAAACAGGATCGATATTTTTATCGGTTTTTTTATGAATAGCAATTTATTCTTAAGAGTTTTTAGTCTTATTTGCTTTTTTGGAAAAATATTTTTTGTTGCTCTCCCACTGGTTAAATAGTTCATCCATTCAGATTCAAACCAGCAATCAAAAAGCACTTGATTGCACAACTGACGGCATTCAGTTTTTAATTCAGGATTACTTACTGGTTATTTCCAGTAATCAGCAGTTAATTGCAATATTAGAGCAGCAGTGCAAGGTTAATGGCTGCCCTGCATTTTGCATTACAGTCGAGCATCAACAAAAGGAGCAGAGTCGAGACTTCTTCGACACAACAAAAAATCTGCATGATAAGCATCACAAAGCATTTATTGCACGGCTGCCGGACTGGACTGGACGACGCCCTGCTGTGTACACACTGGTGTGTTGTATTTGCTTTCTTGCTTCTGGTTAAACTTCCACAAGTTATTAAAAAAGATGCATCCAGTGTACCAGCGTTTCCATTTAAAAGCCTCGTAAAACTGCAGAGCTGTAAGAAAAACAAAGTGTCAGGTTTGGGGGGGAAAATCCCCAAAACATTAACGATGTCATTAAATTGATTTTTGTGTGGCAAACCTTGAATGAAAGGGAAAAAAAACAGACTTCTCTACACATTCTCCCCAGCTGTATGATATAATCTGTCTCCACTCTGAGATACAATAGACAATCCAGGTTGTTATATAAGGTACATCCGTGCTTTGTGTTATGAGAGTAACCACTCAAATGAGCTCCAATGGAGCCACTCAACTGTTGGGGGAATCAACAGCAGGATTTCAGGACAAGTGAACGCTGCAATTTCATCTTTCATCAACTTTTGTAGTGTTTGTCTCGCTCTTCTCTTGAGGTGTTGCATAACAGAGGAGGTGCTGACTGCTAATAGAGCCAGAGCTGGGAGCATTGTACGTGCTAACAGCTGTATGTCTGCGTAATGATGCTCTCTCTGCTCGCACTCATCCAGCTCAGCAGTGCTGACATGAAGAGCCATAATTGCACGCAGAACACGCGGACGGGGGAACATACATGCAACATGCATGCTTTGAATGGCGAGCCCTCTGCTTCCCACACAGTCATCTCTGAAGACTTGTGCAGATTTGCTAAGAAAGGAAGCAATCAATGCCTTTCGCTCAGAAACCGCACTCCAACCCACCCCCCATTTTCTTTTCTTTTTAACACTTTCCTCAGATCTGCCAGAGCCCGCTCAACAATTAATAATTAACGCATTGGCACATAATGGATCGGAAATTAATAATTCAGTCTGCCGATATGGACTAAAATAGACTAAAGGCTAAGAGCAGTCTGCTGTGGAGCAACAGGTTCAGGCAGACACGTGGGATACGGATAAAGGGTGGGCCGTCAGCGCATACAGTAAGAGACAGCAACTGCGAGCTGCTGGCAATAATTTAGGAACATCAGTCAGTGTTACGCATGTGTAATAAGGCTGGGAATACAGTCGCTGCCGCGCTGCCTGGGGGCCAGCGCAGCACTCACTGACAACATTTCTTCTTGCATTAAAATGCATAAGTGGGTAGTTGTTTTAACTTAGAGCCCAGTTAATTTGGACCAACGTGCAAAGAGAAAGACTGGCAACAAATCGAGAGGGATAAACAGCCTGCTTGTTACTTCGCTTTAACTGGCGTGTTTCAGTTTCAATTCTGTATTATTTATCACGTTAACACCGCTGCAAATAATGCAGGACATAGTCAAGCTGCTCGTGCTGTGACTGATGGCCGGGCCTGTGACATTTTAATTAAGGCCACCATAGGAGTACGACACATTATGACTAATTTGCCTTACCTCAGAGCCCAGAGAGCATAATTTGCTAACTTGATGTTTAATAAAAGGAGCGCGCCTGGCTGCAAGAACAGCAGGGCTGAGGATTAGTGAAAACAGAGGGGTCACCGGCACGAGAGGATATGATTGTGACATAACTGATACCGTCCCTCGCTGCCTTTATTTCAGGTAACGTCACGATATTTTCAGGTCATACAGCGCTGGCCTTTCATGCAGAATCACGGGTTTTAGCGGCCACCTGCGTGCTCGGCTGAGCGTCGCAGGCCAGTAAAAGAAAGGTCAAACACCTCTCTTGTCTTGTTAATGAGTAACCATGGCGTCTCCTCAGCAGGACCAACAGTGTCTCTGGGATTACTGCCGCAATTTCATGCACTGCCCTTAATAACACTGCATGGGGAATGTAGAGCAACGTGACTGCTTTGTCCTGCTCGACAAGACACGCAAAGGAGGAGATGCGCACAGATAGAGTTACACGGAAATACAAACAGACGAGGCTTACCAGCGTCTGCTTAATCCTGCTGGGAAAGCTTTATATATTATTGATTGTCTTTCAAAAATCATACAGTATAAAAAACAATGAACACAAAAGCCACGATTAATGAGGAAAACATATTTATAGTTCTTAAAACCTGCCATCAGTTATTCTGCGGCTGTCTGTAGCAATGGAGGCCAATATGATTACTTTACAGCTATAACTTATGATTATTCTCATTATTGATTGTTACACTGATTAACCAATTCATCTTGCATACAGCAAAACCTCAAAAATAATGATCCCACTTCCCAAACACTGGAGGTGGTTTTGCTTTGCATGACCAGTGCACAACCTGCTGCAGGCTTTCATTTAGAAAATGAAGGCAATCGCTTCAGGGATTTGTGGAAAGGTTATGACCTGTTATTGGAAAATAGTCCAGAAAAATGCCCATCGTCATTTCTAAAGAGTAAGAGGAGACAAATATAGCCAATTAAATATGCAGTTTAGGAGGATTTAAAGGCACAGCCTCCACCTTTCCCTTTTCAAAAACAGCAGGTGTTGAAATGAGGTCCTGCAGTTACTCTATTGTTCATTCTTCCTCGGCTCACTTGTTGCAGTTGCCACCAACAACGACGCTACAAAGGAAGGCTTTGCGACTAAAAGACAGCAGGTCGAAAAATGCCAAAGCAGTTTTGCTTGCGCACGGAGAGACGGACCTCCGAGTCCTAATCCAAGGCCATATTTCATTTAACATGCCTTCTGAGGCTGAGCGTGGTAATGTGTGCCACCACTGCACAGTGAAGCTATTCATCCACCCCCGGCCTTGTCATGGAGAAAAGCTTTGCAATGTAAACACAGCAATGTGTTACAAAACGTGCGTGTTAGAGGGTTTTTCCCACAGTTTTGATTTTGATAAGCTGAGGATTAGACTGTGAGGCTAATACATAACTGTTGCACATCTCTCCTGACCTCCATACGCATCTGTGTCCTTCACTGCATTGATGAAGAACCGTTATCACTGCACTTCTTGGAGTTCTTTAAAAATGACCTATTGACAGTCACTCTTCCACTGGGACAATTTCTGATGAGGCTTCAGCAAACAGTAGCTGGATCGATTGAAGGCCCAGATGCAGCTCTCCAGTCCTTTGTCAGGTATTTGCAGCCTCCCCCTCATTATTTCTTAATACTGTAGGTAGTTTTTATTTTTAAGTCTGCCACTTCTGCTTTTGCCCTCCACGTGCCTCAGACTTTTTAAGGACTCACTGCAGACCATGTGGAGATATGGCAGGTTTTCAGCTAATCGCTCCTGCGGCATCAAAACTACCATTTTGAAACTGTTTAACAAATGATGCGTTTTTGCAACAGGCTGTTAGTAACAAAGTGCCCAAAGATACCATTTAAAATTGGTTCTCTGCCAAGTTGTCGGTCACGTGTAGACACAATACTGGTTTGTCCCTCGATTTTGGTTCCTTTTTGTGGTTGTATGATTCACAAGTGGTTCAACAAAAAGGTACAAGGACTGGGCTTAAAACGCAGCCAGTATCCAAAGGAGAACTGTGAAAGATTACAAGGCACAGGTCCTTGTAAACAAAATGATCATGGACTTTTGCACAGTCCCACTGTAGTGTGTACAGTATGGTTACTAATAAACGTTAATGTCTTCCTATTAAATCCAGCAAACACGGTGTAAAGCCGCACAAGTCTGAAACATGGGCGGCTGGCAGAGTACACCACCCCCACAGTCAGAGCTTCAGCGGTGCTTTCTCATTACCAATCAATGACTAATAACAGCAGACACATGATCCTAATGATCCTCCGCGTGGAGAAGCACAAACTGGGTTTATCTTTCATTTCTCGCACCGCGTCCACATCTTATTAAACCAACAACCCGAGCGACTCTCCTTCGCTTCGGAAACGGTCCGTTAGCCGCTAAATCTCTTATCAGACGCTAAAGTATCCCAATCACGCACGAACTGATTGGCCGTTACTTCCGCTGAGCTCGAGCCAAACATGGAGGCTGTCAAACACGTAAAGAAACGCAGAAAACAAAAACAGCTCTCATCAAGTCCGTGTTTGTCCGAGGAGAGGAGGGGGAGCTGGCTTAACCACAGGCCGCTGAGGTGGGACTCACCTTACTCAGCTTCACGGGGACACGGTCAGCCAGATGACAGCAAGTTAGTACTGTGAGCGAAAAGAGTTCATCCTGGCAGAGCAGATGAATTCACTTCACAGCATATTCAGGTTTTCTTCCACTCGTTCTGCTGCGTGTCGGCCGTGAAACGTCCTCGCTGCTGTTCAATTCAGGTTTTGTTCTGTAACCGTGTCCTCGGCACAGATGTGTAAATTATTGAACGCGTGTTTTCTTCCCTCGGCTGCTGCGATCAGTTACCACAGTTTGCTGTAACTCGATTCCTCCCACTCGTAAAAAAAGTTTCAAACTTGAGGGGCACTTGGAAATCACCAGATTGATGTGGGCTCGGACCAATGGAGGAGCAACGAGGGGGAGTGGTCCAGGCCCAATCAGGCCGAAAGAAAAGGGCCATTTACAGCCAGCGCAGTCCCTGCCCCCGTGCAGGGCTTCCAGTAATTATCCTCGTCCAGCTCCCACTCCCAAGGCTGAAAGTTTCCCAGAGGAAACGGTGTTAGGGGAACAATGAGCAGGAACTGTGGGAGCAACTTTTCTGTCAGGGTCAAAATAATAAATAGCCTATAATGTGTCTTTCTAGCCTGCGTTGGTGCTTCTGGTGACAGTTTTGCAGACAAAATGTGCTAAACGCTGCTGAGAGCAGGCTGTTGGGATAATGAGCCTGATGTGAGAGAGGGGGAAACTATCAGCGGATGTTTTCGGGACAGGGGAAGTGTTTCCCCGTCTGTCTAATGAGGATACAGAAATTCCCAAGGTCATGTCCGTTTTGGATTGTTATGTTAAGACAATAGTTTATATATATGATGTAGGCCTGATACTCTTGCACTTGCAGTGCTATGTTCAGGTGTGATTATTGAGGCGTTATCTTACTGAGCTACAAGAACATTTTTGTATAATCTCATTTACTGTAAGATTTGTGTTTCTATGGGATGAGTCTGTGACAATGAGGATAACATGGAACAGTTGCAGTGGTGAGATTGATCTGGAGCGCCCCCTTGTGGTACAATGTGAGAAATTACTCTGTAAGCTGAAGACCTTTGCAGAAATGCACACAAAGTAAATCGTGTGCTGTTTTTCTTCCATTAGTACTAAGTGGTGCAGAGAGTGGTCGGGATTATCTGTGATAGAAGGATCCTGGAAAGAGTCCAGGTTGCAGTTCATTCAGCTCTGATGCTGCTAGCAGACAAAGGACACTAAATCTGCATCATTTTGCTGCACACATTGAAGGATCTCAGCTTCCTTAGACGATAGGCCATGCTCATATCTATGTTGGTCTTCCAGTTCAGCCTATTGCCAGTGTGGATGCGTAGGTGCCTGTACTCCCTGCAACTCATCACCATCCTGTCCCAGGATAGACACGGGTCATGAAGTCAATCGTCATCTCTCTGGTCTTATTTACTTCCAGAAGCAGGTGATTCCCCCCAGACAATTCAGCAAAATCGTCTACTTGTGTTCAGTTGCTTGCTCATCACTAAAATACAATACATCCAACCACTGCAGAGTCATCAGAGTGTTTCTGTAGGTGGCGTGACCCGGACTTGTACTGACAATCTGAGGTGTGCGAGGTAAACAGGAATGGAGAAAGCACGATCCCCTGTGGAGCCCTGCACATCACCAAACCAGGCAGAGCACTGCCCAATCTCACAGACTGTGTCCTGTCGGGCAGTCTGTCATCCATATAGTTGGGGCTGAGAGTTCTCCATTTTTACACAGCCTTCAGCTTACATGCTGTTTGTTGTACAGCAGGGTTTTAAAACAATACTGATGCCCATTTATAATAAGTAATAATTATAAGCAGAAGAATGAGTATTTGTATAGCACTTTCTAAAACACACATTTACAAAGTGCTTAACAGTTTGGATAAAATCACACAGTGATAAGTGTTCATATTTAAACATGGAAACACACAGTGAGATATGCACATTAGAAGAACAAGGGCTAATCCTAGCCTGTAAAAATGACTCTTCAGCAGTCATTTAAAACAAACCACAGATTCAGCTGACCTGAAGCCAAAGCTTAGGAGTTATGACTTTAAAAGCGTGATTGTCTCTGGATTTAAAATAGGTGCATGAAACAGTTAAAAGACCCTGATCAGAAGACTTGAGAGGCTGACTGCTGTTGTAAGGTCTCATATATAGACACTAGGGGTGCAACAATACACAAAATTCACGGTTCGGTTCGATATTTTTTCGATACAAAAAATGTTCGTGCCTTTTTAATTTGTCATTTATTAAAATTATAAATATATATTTTAACTCAAAAGTACAGTTTTTAAATTTAATGTTGCTGAAACAACAAAGTAATAAAAAATAAATCTGATGGAGGAATCACTCATCTTTGGAAAAGAGAGTTTATTACAGAGAAATGGCTCTTTCAAAATAAAAGCTCTACTATACGCTTCTTCTGGGCTATATTCTCAGCAGCATATTAAACATATCAGGTCCCCATAAGGAGAATCCTGTGCTAACGGCTGTCTAAATGACTCGGGTAAAGTTTGTAGCATGCTGCTTGTTGTTTTTGTCTGCTTCCACTTGTCTTTGCACTAGGATGCTGTCGGAGTAAATGTGCAGTCATATTCGTTGTGTTCCCACTAGTGCTGTCAGCCTTAATCTGAAATGACGTTAACGCCACAACACGGCAAATCTCCGTTAACGAGCTACCGTGGATCGCCCCGTGCATGGGGCTAGACGGCCAACACGTTAACGAGCTAACTGCGCTAACACACTAGCTCCCACCCATGTAATTGAGCATTGCGTGGCACATCCAACATACTGTTTTACTTCAGTCCATGACGCGCTTACCTTCAGGGTCATACTTCACATGAAGACCAAAATAGTTCCAAAGGCCAGATCTGAATGAGGGTGGGGGAGGTTCAATTTGCCATGTTGCAAGGAGAGCTTAGCTTCTGTCTCGCTAGCTTGCCCTGCGCTCTTCCTTCTGACGATGCTGTCTGTGTTGAGCGCTCAGTGGATCTGCGCTCGACAGTGCAGCCTAGGCGGAGTAGTTGAACGCAGATTCACTGAGTGCTCAACACAGACAGCATCGTCAGAAGGAAAGTTGATAAAATAAATTAAAAATGTTGTATTGTTCGATACATATGCGTGGTGTAGGGTGGCTGTAGCTCAGGTGGCAGAGCAGGTCAGCCACTAATCAGAAGGTCGGTGGTTCGATCCTGACTGCATGCCAAATATCCTTGGGCAAGATACTAACCCCACGTTTGCCTACTGGTGGTGGTCAGAGGGCCCGGTGGCGCCAGTGTCCGGCAGCCTCGCCTCTGTCAGTGCGCCCCAGGGCAGCTGTGGCTACAATGTAGCTGCCATCACCAGTGCGTGAATGTAGTGTGAAGCGCTTTGGGGTCCTTAGGGACTAGAAAAGCGCTATACAAATGCAGGCCATTTACCATTTACTGAACCGGAAGCACTGTATCAAACGGTTCAATATCGATACGAGTATCGTTGCACCCCTAATAGACAGGAGCCTGGCTATGTAGGGCTGATTTTCAGAAATCTTTAAACAAATTCTGAAAATCACTGGAAACTGAGGCGGGAAGCAAGAATAGGGGTGATGTGCGAGCACCTTCATGTAAGGAGCCTCACTGCTGCGTTCTGGACCATGAACACAGTCAAGGGAGGCGTCCGAGCAGAAAATGCAAGTGTGCACTAAAAGTGGCAAACTGTTGGGTTTCAGCGAAGGTTTGATTTTTGAGATGTTTCTTAAATGAAAGAAACACGACTGGCTGAGCTCTGAGATTCAAACTTGCTGTTCATAAATAATACCAACGGCCTTAATACATGATTTGATGTTGCCTGAGAGCAGGCTGGTGTAATAACTGACCTGCTTAGAGATGTCTTCAGGCCCGAACTAATAAAAACCTCAGTTTTAGCACAACAGAAGTTTTTAATCTCAGTGGAGCATTCACTGAGGAGAGGTTGTTTGTCTTGACAGAAAAATACAGCTGTGTGTCATCAGCAAAGAAATTCTAGGAAGTGCCTTTGAAGCTGTTTAGCAGAATGCCCAGGAAAGAAAACTGCACCAAGGATTGAGCCCTGAGGAACCCCACGTGTGAGGGGGGCCGATGAGGTCAAACAGGTAAGTATGATGAGAACCATTTGAACCAGAAATACCAACCCCTCCCATGATTACTGGTGTCAGAGGCTGCAGATACGTCAAGCAGAACTAAAGCAGAATAATCACTTTTGTCTAAATGCACAAGAATAAATCACATTGAAATAAGTAAAGGCGCATATAAATGGGTACAGTAAAAGGACTAGATGTTACAATCCCTGGTAATGCATTGCTTCAAATGGAGAAAGTCTTGAGGGATGGCTGTTATGAGGAAAGGCAGCCCAGAAACTTTACCAGCGGCACACATCGTTGTGTGCCTCAACTTCACAGGGTGTTTCGGTCTTTTACCCAGGCTAATCTGCCATTTTTTACCTTCCTTGGTTAGGTTTAGGGGTTAGAGATCTGATCTAGATTATCATATTAAAATTTGGGACACATTGTCAGTAGTGGACCTTGGATTCATCGTGTGTTTTGGCCATTATCACTAGACACCCTCATCCAAGGAGGCCCTGCCAGGGCTGATCAGGCCCCGGAGTGTGTCACTGGTTTATGTTAACTTGTTATTTCTCTTCTACTTTCTTCTGTTTAGTTTTCTACTGATCTAGTTTTCTCTTTATTTTCTTCTATCAATTCACTGCAACTGAGAAGTAATACTTACCTCTTTAATATTTATGGAGCCTCACTTCTTCAAAGAGATAGAAAAGGTGAAAGAGAGAAGTAAGACAAGACAGGAGAGAGGAGAGCTGGAAGGGCTCTTCTGTGCTATAAATGGGTACTACTCCTAACAAAGTAAGAAAGTGACGATCACAAAGTGCCTCAAAATAGAAATGTAAAAATTCAAAAAAATATAAACACATATAACCAGAGCATTAAAAAAAGAGTTGACTAAAGACAGCAAATTTTCAGCATGTATCACAGAGATATATCATAAATCTATGCTCTCAGCAGTTTGTTGTTGAACTCCATCTCCCAGAATCCTGAGCAAAACGTAAGCAGGTGACGTATATGTGCTACGTGTCCAGGAAGTTCTGTAGTCAACATGGCGGCGCAGCAGGGAGATGTTGATGAGCTGTTCGATGTGAAAAATGCGTATTACATCGGCAGCTATCAGCAGTGCATCAACGAGGCGCAGAAAGTGAAGGTAGGTGACAAACAGTTAACACCTGAATGCGTTTAAACGAAGCTGTCCCGCGGCTCTGTGTGAGCCAGCGTCCCGTTTGCGAGCAGCAGTGCTAAACCTGTTAGCTCAAACTTCTCTCGGTGCTGAAATGCTGCCTGTGTTTTGTCTTTGAAGCCGTCGTCACCAGAAAAGGAGATCGAGAGGGACATGTTTTTGTATAGAGCGTACATTGCTCAGGTGAGTGTCTCCATCAGAGCTCTGTCACTGCGCACCCACCGCTGTCACGGAGTGTCGATGAGACCCGTCCTCTTACTTTCTGTGTTATTGCAGAGGAAGTATGCTGTTGTCCTGGATGACATCAAGGCCAACTCTCCCCCCGAGCTGCAGGCTGTGAAGATGTTTGCAGAGTATTTGTCGAGTGAGAGCAAAAGGTACCATTTTTACCTCTTGATTCTGTTCATCTGGACGTAGCGTTTTGTGGGAGAAACGTTTCGTCACTCATCTTATAAACCTCCCAGCCCATTGTTCCTTCAGTGGGCTGGTTTCAGTCATTATGCAAATTTACTCTTTATAAGATGGGGAAACCTGCAGTCAGCTGACACTGAAGAAGTCACCTGGATGAGTGACGAAACGTTTCTCCCACAAAACGCTACGTCCAGATGAACAGAATCAACTTTTGGAGATTTACTTTCCTGGATGATTGAGATGCATCGAGACGTACCATTTGTACATCCACTTACACTAGTCCGCCACGGGAGGGACATAGGACTTGGCGATAGAGTAGATGGTAAATGGCCTGTATAGCGCTTTACTTAGTCCCTAAGGACCCCAAAGCGCTTTACACTACATCCAGTCATCCACCCATTCACACGCACACACACACACGCACACACGCACACACACACACACACGCACGCACGCACGCACGCACGCACACACACACACACACACTGGTGATGGCAGCTACATTGTAGCCACAGCCGCCCCGGGGCGCACTGACAGAGGCGAGGCTGCCGGACACTGGCGCCACCCTCTGACCACCACCAGTAGGCAACGGGTGAAGCGTCTTGCCCAAGGACACAACGACCGAGACTGTCCAAGCCGGGGCTCGAACCGGCAACCTTCCGATTACAAGGCGAACTCCCAACTCTTGAGCCACGATCGCCCCCGGATATGGATAAAACGTATTATTTTTCTGTAGTTAATACTAGTTGTCACTGTGGCCTTCCAGTCTGTATCAGTAGTAGGCTAAAGTTCACACAAGCAGTTCGATATGTGCTGGTCTTTGTGGCTCTGTGGAAAGCAGATTTAAGGTTGCCAAGAGAGGAACTGCAATGCTGTGTGAGGGTGTCAAGAGTTTATTTGAGGGTGGTGTATGACGACAGCGAGACTGTTGTGAGGGAGGAGTGAGAGGTGGTTTCAAGGTGGAGGTGGGATTACATCAGGCTCTGGCTCCGAGCGCCTTTTTGTTTGTGCTGGTGATGGACAGGCTGTCGGATGAGGTAAGGCAGGAGTCTCTGTGGACTCTGAGGATTGCAGACAACATTCTGAACTGTAGTGGGAGGAGAAAATGGGTGGAGGAGAGGTGGAGGTGTGTGTGTGTATATGTGCTAGAGAAAAGAGGAATGAATGTCAACAGAAAAAAGATGCATGTCTGTGTAAGAGTGAAAATACAAGGAGGAGAGGTAGTAAAGGACGATCATCCAAGGCAGTGGACAGAGTGGGTAGATATGAGTGTTAGGAGCAATTTGTGACAGAAGGATGGCAGCAAGCTTGAAAGGGAAGGTTTATATGATGGCAGTGACATGCTCTGATGTGTGATGTCGAAATGATGGAGCTGGAGGCCGAATGAAGATGCGCAGATCTCTCTCTGTGAAAATGAGTATATCAGACGGCTCAGGCTTCTGACTTTGAAGACAAAGTTAAAGAGGCGAAGCAGAAATGGTCTGCGTGTGCAGAGAAGAGGAGAGTGGATATACTGGACAAAGGATGTTGTAATATGGTAGGAGGAAGACCTCTGAGAAAAGCTGTGCAGAGGGTTGGTGTGATGGGCAGTTAATTGACTGTGTCATCCCCCGAGGGAGCAGCTGAAAGAAGAAGAAGAATTAGATGTGCGATGACTTTTAAAATGCAGAGATTTGGGTTCAGCAGAGACTTCTTGAGTGTTTGAGGGTCCCGGGTTTTCATTCGTTCTTGATACAGGCCTGATCAACACCAACAGGTCTTATATCTGTTGCCACTCCAAACTCCAGGTGTTCAATAATGTCCTGTGTGTCCTAAAGAAGAGAAATAAGTGTTGTGTTAATAATGCACACAAGATACAATAAATAATTCAGTTCCTCTGTGGTTAACAGATTGTATAAAAATATATATTGATGGTGGGACTTTTGTTTATTTCACTCTCATATAGTCATAGTTACAGACTGTTTCCTGTTCTCAGTGGAAACTGTGTTTTGTGATGTTATGTTTGCTTAGTTTTTATTCATGTTTTACTGCTTAACAAGCCTGACAGAATTCAGGAAGGTGTCCATGTACAAATTTGAATGAAGAAGACAGAAGATGGAAACAGCTTACTCTTCAGATGGTAGTTGTTTTTTCTTCACAGCTTTTAATTAGGCTTTGTTTTTGTTCAGGGACGTAATCGTTGCCGATTTGGACAAAAAGATGGCAAAGAGTGTGGATGCTGCCAACACCACCTTCCTACTCATGGCTGCCTCCATCTATCACCACGAGATGAATACTGATGCTGCCCTCAGGGCTCTGCACCAAGGAGAAAGCCTCGAGTGGTAAGAAGGGAGTGAAATTTTTAGCTTAACAAGGTTTGATTTATGATCCGCTCCAAACATTTCCCCCATATTTGACTAGTAATCACCACAAAAACAAGAACAGTTTAAATTTTAACGTTCATTTTTATTCATAACCAATATTTGATGGAGATGCTCAGTCATCTGCATGATTACTGGACTCACTGTGCTGCTTTGACAAATGCGCACAAGTGCCTACACAGCTAATATGTGGGAGTGTGAGATGAACTACATTTACATATACATCAATCATGTATTTTGTTTGACGTTTTTCTAAATATCACAGATGATTTCTGGGTTGTTTACAGTCTGAACTCTGTAACTCTGAGCCCTCGTAATTTGTTTTTGGGACGTGAAATGTGTCCTGTGTCATCTGTACTCAGTGGGATCTTCACTCCCTGCTGTTTAAAGAGCTCTGCATGAAACTGACCAAGCCCTACCCTTGTTGTTCTGTTTTTGTCATCAGTATGGCCATGACCATTCAGGTGCTTCTGAGCTTGGATCGTGTTGACCTGGCGAGGTATGACATTACCTGGTGTTTTCATCCAAGAGAAAAATGAACATGACACTAGAGAATTTCCACTAGAATTGGTTGATCAGCTTCTGGAAGCGCACATCTACAGTTCTGCACAAAAATCTTCAACCAGCTTTCAGGCGTTCTTATGATTTATTTTGATGCGGTGTCAAACAATAGTTCTCCAGGTTCTTCTCTGGATATTGGCTCATTTTTAACCCTTTATGGCCGGTCGGAGTGGGCACGCTCCGTTTTGCGTAACTATTTTAAAAGCCTGGTAGAACTGGAAGCACATAAGCTAGCGCAATCGTTTTTTGTGCACATGATACCAGAAGAGTTGTACTTACATCTTATGCATTCAGCTTGTCCGAGGTCACGGTTTCCTTCCACACATGGCTTTGCAAAAATTTCTTTAAAAGCATTTGCAGCAACAAAACCAAAATATTCCAGAAACACGCTTTGCCGATCTGATCAGCTGTTCATGACACTTCCTACGTTGGAATAGACGTCAGTGCGATTTATCTGATGTCCGCCATCACCTGCCCGAAACCAGAAGTGACGTCATTTTTGCGGAAAATATCGTTGTTTTTTTTCTATAGCGCATTTACAAAGCTATGCTGGTGTTATTAAAATTCATGTTTACACTGCTGGAAACAGTTTATTTTGATGCACACGCCGTTTTTTGTTTGTTTTTCCAAATTTGCATTATAATATTTTCGTTTTCCCTGCAGTATATAAAAAGTATAGAGAGAAGTATATAAAAACGAGTGTCTTCATAAAACTATGAAGACACTCAAAATAAATTTCCTGTGGTTGGAAACTATTTTGTGCAACTTTTTTGCATTTACGGTTTTGAGGGATAAACCTCTGAAATTTCTCTGACTGCAAATATGTGTAAAGAACCAAAAATGATTTTCTTTTTTGTAGTTTATTGCACTTTTTTGCTATTTATGTAGTTACTATGGACTTAAAGCATACATATTATTAAAATTTGGGATATAACCGCTGTATTGATGTATAGCAACTTGAAATGCTCCCAAAAATGGCGCTACAGCATGTAAAACTATAAAGATAGCTCAGGCGGACTTGGTTCTATGGTAGGTCCTAAAGGGTTAATCCAGCTCTTGTACCCGACCATTGTCAAAGGAGTTTAGCCTAAAAAAGGAGGACACAGTGCTGTATCTACACATAATGAACAACTTGTCAAACAAGCGTCTTACACAGACTGGGGGATTTTCAAAGAGCGTTTAGCCAAAAACACAGCTATCTCTGCAGGGTGTGCAGTGTATCCCAAACACAGCCGGTGTGATGAAATCCCCCAGAGTGTGGGATCGTCTTGACAGAGAACAAAAAAAAAAAAGGAGGCCAGCATCCAAAGACGAGCTTTGAATATCCTTCAAGAAGCCTGGAGAACTATTCGTGAAGTCTGCTTACAGAAATTACAAGATTATGGCAGCAGACACACACCCAGTCTCAGGGGTCACATGCTAGCCTACTCCTAGTGCCGGATAAAAATGGGAGGGTGGCGTCAGGAAAGGGCATTGTGTGTAAAATCAGCATGCGCGTACATCCGCTGTGGTGACCTCTTGGGAAATAAGAGAGCAGCTACTTTCTATCGTATGTTTGCATGTTTCAATAATAATAGCATAATACAGAGAAATGAGGGGGAGCTCAAGACTTTTGCACAGCACTCTATCAAACAGTTAAACTCAGCAGACCTGCAGTGTGTGTTACTAATTCTGTGAATTAGAAAAGCTTGCATTAACAAAAACAGACTGTAAATTGGGGCAGTCATCCTCTCATCACATTTTCTTTTTTCATAGGAAAGAACTGAAGAAGATGCAGGAGCAGGATGAAGACGCCACCCTAACCCAGCTAGCAACAGCCTGGGTTAACATTGCTGTGGTGAGGGGACAAACCTTCATTAATGTCCCTCTGTGCTAACCCTCAGTGCACAATACAGGAGTTGGTGTAGCTGCATTGAAACGAACTGAAGCAGCAGGAAATATTGGTGCAGTGTAAAGCTAACCTAGCCAGAGTGTGACAGGTGGTGAATGGACTGTTCTGCTTCTTAAACAGCTCATATCTTCAGGAGCTCTGCACCCCCGTCCTCATTAGAAAAACAATACGATGCATATAAAGCAGCTGCGACTGACTTTTCAGAATCATCACTGACTCACAGTCTGTTTGTTATTCCAGGGTGGAGAGAAGCTGCAGGATGCCTACTACATTTTCCAAGAGATGTCTGACAAGTACTCTTCTACACTGTTGCTCCTCAATGGCCAGGCGGCCTGCTACATGGCTCAGAACAAGTGGGAGGAGGCTGAAGGAGTGCTGCAGGAGGCGCTTGATAAGGTTGGAGGACCACAGGAGTTGGCTTTTTTGGTTTTTGTGTGTCTGTCTGGTCTCTGCATTTATGCACAATTCACTTAATGCTTTATTAACTTGTTTCTAAGGCAGCTTTTAGATCCACGGTCTTAGAGCTGAGAGTAGTGCCACTTTTTACGTAATGAATAAACTCATGTTAAGGAACATCTTCCTCCTTGTCGTGATCTCAGCCAATATGTGTGATAGTCAGTCAGATGCTTGTGTTACATGTACAGCCTGCACAGAAGCTTATTTTTGAACCCCATATTAATTCGTTTTCTGCACTGCTCTGGGGATGAAGAACTCCTAAAGCATAATTTATGGTCGTACAACTTAGTTGGTACGCTGCCAGACGGGCCGTCCTCGGACCTGAGCGGACTGCAAACGCGCCGCTTCTGCCGCACCATCAATTCTGCTTAACACAAGTTTAGTTAGAAAACCTGGGAATTTCTTCACACTGACTCCACGTTCGTGCATCCTGACCACCAGTGAGTGGTTCAACACAGATAAAAATGACAGTTGTTGCTGATCCTCTTGTTTGTGACAGCAGCTGTTACATTTTGCGTCACGCTCAGTGAACGTGATTGGTCGTGTGTTTGGGTGGGAGGCGGGGTTCGTTTTAGTGTGAACCATATTATAACTGCTGAATCCAGACGACCTGAAGAATAAAGCATCTTAGTGTATAACTGAAGAAGTAAATGATCTGAGTGTGACAGCAGGGGGCAGCACATGCACACTTCCTGCACTTGATCTCTAACAGGATTTGGTTGGACTGTAGTTTTTATTCCTCCAGTCAACAAATGTTATTTATCCGTGTTCATTATTTAAACTATTGAATATAATCTGTTGTAAATAAAAACTACAGGTCACTTTATAAATCAAAGTCATCTGCATTTTGAATCCATCTGTGAGTGCAGATCGCTTTGATGCCAGTGGTTATTATAGTTTTTTCTAATTAGTTTTTATTTGATTTTGCCTTTTTGATTCAGTTTGGTTTCCTGGGTGTATTTTCTCACTTGAGTTAACATCTTTGTTTTAAAATGTTAAGCTTTAGCTTAGCTTGTATTAGTTTCGGGGTTAATTTGAGTCCAGATTCTCAATAAACACATCAGGTAAACTGTTAGGAAATCTTAACCAAACTAACAGATACTAACGATTTGCCTGGAATAACCTTGGTTGGTGATGCCTGCTGTGAGTCTGGTCTTATCATGTTTGCAGGTATTGATTTTAGAGAGCATTGGTTCATGTTGCTGTAAGCACACATGTTTTTGCTGTGATTCATTTAAAGCAGGGTGACATTAAACTGGATCACTGCGACCTGCAGCAGGTCAATCTGAGTCTTTCAGTAAGAAACTTTAAACCTGCTGACAGTAAAGCGTCTTCCTCTCTCTTATCCCTATCAGGACAGCAGCCACCCTGAGACACTGATCAACCTCATCGTGCTGACCCAGCACTTGGGCAAAGCTCCCGAGGTGAGACTTTGAACCCAAAGCCGTCTGTGATTTAACCATTGGTTTTATCAATATCCTATAGATTAAGTCACCATCTTTCAAAGAGGTTTGAAGCAGCTTTGCCCCCTCACCCTTCATGCCTACATCGAGGATTAAAAATAAGATGCACTTCTTGTTTTGTTTTGAACCAGACAAATCCTTTCTGCCATAGAGGAGTTGCACAATCTGAAGATCAGAGTTCATGAGATAACGCTCACTTATCTTCCTTACATTATAAGGACTTCAGAGCACACAGATAGCAGCACATAAGATAAGATAAGATAAGATAACCTTTATTAGTCCCACACGTGGGAAATTTGTTTTGTCACAGCAGGAAGTGGACAGTGCAAAAGTTATGACGCAAAAATTAGAATACAATAAGAATAAATACAGTACACAGCTGTACAGAATAGAATAAAATAATATACTATATACAGTAGAATAAAATAGAATAAAAATATACAATAAGATAAAAATAGAATACGAATGCTATATACAACTGAGTAAAAATACAACGATGCCAGAAAGGATTATTGCACTTAGTGTTATTTCACATGTGTGGATGTGTGTGTTTGTTCAGTTAAAGTCTTTGTTGTGGAGTCTGACAGCAGTGGGGAGGAAAGACCTGCGAAATCTCTCCGTCCCACACCGTGGGTGCCGCAGTCTCCCACTGAAGGAGCTGCTCAGTGCTGTCACAGTCTGCTGCATGGGGTGGGAGATGTTGTCCATCAGGGATGACAGCTTAGCCGCCGTTCTCCTGTCACTCACCACCTCCACTGGGTCCAGAGGGCATCCTAGAACAGAGCTGGCCCTTCGGATCACCCTGTTCAGTCTCTTCCTGTCAGAATCAGAATCAGAATCAGAATGGGTTTATTGCCAGATGTTGAGGTTTACAACATTAGGAAATTGCTGCGGTGCTTCAGTGCAGACAATAAGAATTAAAGTGCTATGTAGAAAGAAAGATATGTGCATGAGATATACATGAGATATATACATGAGAATAAGAATTATGAGTGCTACGTAGAAAGATATATACATGAGTGCAGGTGGTGATCAGTGCCAAACATGAAATGATGCAGTGACACAGCATAGGGTCATGTGTTAGTGGCGGGGACAATCATATGGTTATTGTTCATGTGTCCAACAGCAGAGGGGAAGAAACTGTTCTTGTGGCGAGAGGTTCTGGTGCGAATGGACCGGAGCCTCCTGCCTGAGGGGAGCAGGTCAAACAGACTGTGTCCAGGGTGAGAAGGGTCAGCTGAGATCCGGGCTGCACGCCGCAGTGTCCTGGAGGTGTACAGGTCCTGCAGAGATGGGAGTCTGCAGCCAATCACCTTCTCAGCAGAGCGCACAACACGCTGCAGCAGAGATGCTGCCGCCCCAGCAGACCACACCATAAAAGATAGCAGAAGCCACCACAGAGTCATAGAAGGTCTTCAGGAGTGGGCCCTCCACCCCAAACGACCTGAGTCTCCGCAGCAGGTACAGCCTGCTCTGCCCTTTCCTGTAGAGGGCGTCTGAGTTATGAGTCCAGTCCAGTCTGTTGTTCAGATGAACACCAAGGTACCTGTAGCTGTCCACAGCCTCAATGTCCATACCTTGGATGTTCAGTGGTTGCAGTGGAGAATGCTTGTGCCTGCGGAAGTCTACCACCAGCTCCTTGGTTTTACTGGCGTTGATCTGGAGGTAGTTCAGCTGGCACCAGTCCACAAAGTCTTGGGTCAGACCTCTGTACTCCTTGTCGTCCCCATCAGTGATGAGGCCGACTATTGCAGAGTCATCAGAGAACTTCTGCAGGAAGCACTGGGTGGAATTGTGGGAGAAGTCTGCAGTGTAGATGGTGAAGAGGAACGGAGCCAGAACCGTTCCCTGTGGGGCCCCCGTACTGCAGACGACCCTGTCCGACACACAGCCCTGACATACTGTGGTCGGTCGGTGAGGTAGTCCAAAATCCAGGTAGTGAGGTGATGGTCCACTCCAGAGTTCTCCAGCTTGTCCTTCAGAACCGAGGGAAGAATAGTGTTGAAGGCACTGGAGAAATCAAAGAACATGATTCTCACAGTGCTTCCAGCGGTCTCCAGGTGAGCGAGGGAACGATGTAGGAGGTGAATGACGGCATCATCCGCTCCAATGCCAGGCTGGTAGGCAAACTGAAGTGGGTCCAGTGATGAGCTTGTTAGGCGCCGAAGCTGAGCCAGGACCAACCGCTCCAGGGTCTTCATCAGGTGGGATGTCAGAGCCACCGGCCTGTAGCTGTTGAGGTCCTTGGGGCGTGAAGTCTTTGGCACTGGTACAACACAGGAGGTTTTCCAGAGCTGTGGGACTCTTCCCAACCTCAGGCTCAGGTTGAAGAGGTGCTCCATCACCCCACACAGTTGGTCCGCGCAGGACCTGACGACCCTCGAGCTGATGCCATCTGGGCCCGCTGCCTTCTTGCCATTAATCCTCCTCAGTTCCCTCCTAACCTGGGTGGTTGAGAGAGACAGGCTGGAGCCTTGTGTTGAGTGTGTATTGGATGCTGTTGTTGGGGGTGGGGGGGAGTGAGCAGGGTGAATAGAGGAGGTGTGAGGTGTCTGAGGTGGAACAGCAGCAGTGGGGGTGGGTGAGTCTGCAGCCGATGTTGTAGACTGTCTCATGGTTGAATCAAATCTGTTGAAGAAATGATTCAGTTCATTTGCCCACCTCACATCCCTCCCAGGCAGAGAGTTCTGCTGTTTGTGGCCTGAGATGGTTCTGAGGCCTCTCCAGACTTCACCAACGTTGTTTTGCTGAAGCTGGTTTGCTGACATGAAGCTACAAGTCATCATTAGATTGTTTCCACCTGCAGTAACTGCTGATTAGCACATCTCACTCAAGGTTTCCTGGAGTTGTGAGGAAATGTATTTGCAAACTATACGAAACACAGGGTCTTAATATCTGGTATTATAGAAAGGAGTACACAGGTGGAGCATTTAGAGGTTTTATGGCATTACTCTGATATTCTTTACCAGTGTAACATGTTACAGTTTGTTTGCAGACATTTTGGAAAAGTTGTTTCTCTGTTGGTAACCCTGTGTCACCTTTCGTCTGTAAACCTGCTTTTTGTGGACTTTTAAACTTTGTTTTTGGCCAACGGGGGCAGGGATAGCTCAGTAGGTAAAGTGGTCGCCCCATGATCGGAAGGTCGGCGGTTCGAATCCACTTAACGGCTACCCTGAGGTACCCCTGAGCAAGGTACCGTCCCTACACACTGCTCCCCGGGCGCCTGCTTAGTGGGCTGCCCACTGCTTCACTGAGTGAATGGGTCAAATGCAGAGAAAAACAAGTAATTTCCCCATGGGGATCAATAAAGTATCCATTATTATTATTATTATTATTATTGTTACCTGTTTTTGGTACTGTGTGTCTGATGAGTTTATGATGTCCCCAGGTAACCAGTCGATACCTCTCCCAGCTGAAAGATGCACACAGAGCCCACCCGTTCCTCAAAGACTATTTAGCTAAGGTAACATTCTTGTCGTTAAGCATTCTGACAAATATAACGATTTAATGGATGTTATGAAAGTTTTAGTGCCAGGTGTCCTTTGGAGCGAAGCCACTGTGGGTCTTTAGCCCTTGTCCCACACTGGTGTCATTACATAAGAGTGCAGATGTACATAAACATGCTTAAAGTGGGTTACAGTGCTCCTGTGGTGCTGAACTGTTCCCTCTGCTCTTTGTTCTCTTGCAGGAGAACGAGTTTGACAGACTAGCCATGCAGTACGCTCCCACAGCTACAGCGTAGAGCATCTGCTCGTACCGAGGAGGCGCTCTAACAATGGATGGAGTTCACTTTAACACCACAGACCCAGCTTCTCCCTTTCATTTAAACGTGTACTGTGCTTTGGTATTTTTTGCTCTGAAACTTTGGCTGTAATATTTAAACCACACTGGATGTCACAACTCCCCGTGGGGACAGCCCAACGCGTCTTTCTTTTGCTATCCACTCTTGAAAATTGCATTTGTTTTACAACACATCTGTGTAATGCGAGCATTCCTTTGAAATGATAATAAACGTGTGACCCGGCTGTGTGATGGTGTGTGGATTTGTGTGCCTGAATGTATTAGAGACCGGAAATTCAGACATGAACACGCTTTCTGAATTATCTGTGATGCAAATCGTGCACATGACGCTTTTTTCTTTCAAACACAAAGACAACGGTAATTACGTCACAGCCCCTCTGCTTTTTTTCCCCCCCTTTCTATTTTTCTTCCATTTATTTATTTTACCCGGTTTCTTTTAAGCGTAGCTGGGTTGTCTGTGCGTCTTTGAACGCACCAGTGAGCCGCGCTCACTGGTGCGTTCAAAGACGCACAGAGCTCGTCAAACCCTCGGACACGTTTAGTAGCCAGACGAGGAGGAGGAGAATAAGAGGAGGCGACGGGGCTCCTGGTGGGATGAGAACATCCTCATTCATCCGTTTTCTGAAGCTGGAGTAACTTGTGTTCGTCTGAGACTCGGCCGTGTGACGGGAAGCTGCAGGTTAAACTCAGGAGACGTTATATAAGGCGAATAACGGACCCCGATGAGAGCGCGTGTGACAGCGCAGCAGGGTTTGCCACCATCACCGGAGAAGCGACAGGAGCTTTGGACCTCTTTTTTCACCCCCCTCCCTCTGTGTTTGTGCGCTCAAAGGCGATAAATGCTAATTCATTCAAGTCGCTAGCTAGCTTGGAAGCCCCTGCCAATGCTGCTCCATTCACTGCGGTGTGCGCTGCGATTTCATTTAGCTAGGCGGCTAACCGGGGCGCAGATGAGCTGAGTGCGTAGCGGAATGATTAACAGAAGAAACCTCCTCCAGACTGCCGCTGATGGCTCACATTAATTGTCTGTACTGGCTTCGTAATTTTTCTGCGTGATTCTCGAATCCAGCCGCGCAGTCCGCCGTGTCTGCTCTCATACCTGGCGGGGGCCCTGTATCATTCATAAACTGTCCTGGACGCAAAAGAATGGGCCCCGGTCTTAATTTGGAAAACAAAGAATTAGGCTACTGAAGAGGTTAAGCTGGTTAGAGAGGCTTGCTCTGGCTTCTTTTTTTAAGCACAGCTAGCAAGCTGTTGAACCAGTCAGTCGCCGCGTCTGGACCGCACTGCTCGCTGGTGTCTTTGCCCATATTTTTCTTGCGTGCTGGTTTTTGCGCCTCACCACAATGGATAGTCTTGCCGGGAGCGCCGGGGCGGTTGAAGTGGAGCCCATGCCGGGCTACATAGAGTTCATCACCAGATCCGCCATCGTCATGCTGGACGCATGGAGAGACTGTAGCAGCTGCGGTCTGGAGCTCAGCAAACGGACTTTCCTGGATAACGCTTACATTACCTGGACCGAAATCGCCCTGTTTTTCTTTTGCGCCTATTTGTGGACGAAGGTCAGGAGGGGACTGACAGAAAGTCTGTTTAAGGTGGGTGCCATGCAGTCCCTAATACGCTCGGCTTAGGGATTCTTTCTTCTAATTGAAACAAGTGTGGCCTCCCATCTGTCAGTAGTTATAACGGGAGGCGCACGATGCTCTGTGCAGGCAGGTGGGAGTTTAAGAAGAACTGTCTGGAACCTGTTGCAGGTTTAATACAAAGGAACAAGTTAGAGGAAGGGGCACCTTAAATCCTTCTCAGATAGCCTAACCACAGTGTCAGAAAATATTAACCTGACTCTCAGGCTACCACAAACACAGCTGCAGCGGCGCGCGCAGCTTCCCGTACCGCAGGTTCTCATTTTAGTGCCGTTCAAGTAGGGGACGAAACTGTCCGTATGCTCTCGCAGATGCACACGGTAGCTGCCGCACAGCTTCACAGCGCACGCTCTGAATGTGCACGCTGTGTGCAGAGGAAGACAGGGGGACTCCCAGGGGAAGAAATGTGTGCGTGTTAGATAGCCTTATCTACACGTGCTGGGTGAACAGGTCCAATGGATGCTTGTTAGAAAAATTATTCTAGTTTCACTTTATTTTGGAGTATTTTATTAATGCTGCATGCCTTGTTTCTGCAAGTTTATTATTATTGTTATCCATCCATCCATTCTCTTCCTTTTATCCTTCATCATCATCATCACGGTTATTATTATTATTATTATGTAAATCTTGACTCGTCGTGTTTCTGGTAATTAGTCACAGATTACAACTGTTGTGTTTTAAGGGCAACTAACCATATTATTAGCAAGTGATGCGGATTTCCTGCCTGCGCCTCCCCTCGCTTCTTTCTTTATCACACACACACACACACACACACACACACACACACACACACACACACACACACACCAATCTGCTTTCATAGAGTAGAAATGGTGATTTTTTTAATGTGTGTAACCATGTGCACAGAGTGTCTCTGAGAGCAGCCTGGCAGCATGTGTTTTACCTCTGCGTGTCTCCTGCTGGTCACATACTCAGACTATTCTTTTACTCATCTGAGGCCTGAGCATTTCCATCCGGCCGGCGTTGCCAGGGAGGGGCTCTCTGACCACAGACTGGGCATGTGGTCTCTGGCCAGTTAATCTGCCCGGTGGTGGGGGCGGGGTGTCTACACACATAGATGTTGTGATGAGGATGATTCGGCCAGAGTTGCACACAGGAGCTGAAAGCACTGTGTGCAGAGCCAGATGCTGCCTGTGAATGTAAAGAAGGAGGCCTGTTTTCATTTTTACATTATGCATGTGTGTCAGCGTATGTATGTTTGACTCAATGAAACATATGTGCTACATAATGGGGTGGGGGGGTGGGGGGGGGCTGTAGATGCTGAGTCAAAGCTCAGTTCACTTTTCGAGTTCTTATCAGGGATAAAGAGGATGGGCTCAGTGTTCGTTCAGCCATGTGACTGCTACTCATCAGAAAAGCTCAGCTGGCTGCCAGAGGAGCCCGACGTCCTTGTGCGATGTCTTTCTTAGCAGAATGGGAACAAGCCTCCCTCTCCTGAACTTGGATTTGAAGTAAACGACAGAGCATTTAACCTCGACCTGTTCATAGTTACTCACTCTGTGCTGTTGCTGTGGTTTCTGATTTGGAGTAAAGTGGCTAAACTGTTATACATAAACACACGTCATTAACTTCAGAGCTGATGAGACCCTACGTGCATCAGATACTAGCACAGATGTTAGATGTTTCCTGGTGCTTTTCTGATCGATTAAATTTTATATCTGCAAGGAATAAAGTCACACAAATGAACAGTGCCAAAGCTACATGTAAATGTTAATATACAGAACTGTAGACATATCCGCACATCATTACCAGACAGCAGCGCTTACATTCCTGCACTCTGTGATACTGGCTCATATCGAATACTGTATTTCATACCAGCTTTGCTGCTATTGGGCCAATCAAACGCTACAAAAGAGCAATGAAGATATTAGATAAGAAACCTTTTTCATATCACCATTGTCAAATTTTTCAGTTCAGTTCAGTTCATTTTTATTTCAAACATTTCAAACATGTGCCTTCACAATCATTACAAAATATCATTCCATTATTTGTTTGAAAAGGAGTAGGCTGAAGTATTTACTTATTTGTCCCTACCCCCTCAAGTTTTACCTCTCATTCATTTAATTTTTTTTTTTTTGTCTTAAATTAAACAAACAACATATGAAACATATGAAACATATGAAGTAAAACAAAACATAACATACATAAATCAAAAACAAGAAATTAGCAAGCCCCACCACAGTATAGTTTCTTTCATATGAAAAATACAGAATGTGTATATTTGCAGATACACAAGTTATGGAAAAACAACAAAACAAAACAAAACAAAAAAACAAAAAAGAACCACAACACCATTACCAGCTACATTACCGTCCTGGGTTAACCCCGTTTTCTTCATTCTTATACTTATTTAAAATTAGGTTTTTATATTTTACTTTAAACTGTTTTATGTTTTGACTGTCTTTTATTTCTTCTGTTAGACTGTTCCATAATTTAACTCCTGCAATTGAGATTGACATAGTTCTTAAAGTTGTTCTAGCACTTTGTATTTTTAAATTCCATTTCCCTCTTAAGTTATACCCACCTTCTCTTTCTATGAACAATTTACAGATTTCTTTGGGAAGCAATTTATTTCTGACTTTATACATTATCTGCGCTGTTTTAAGCTTCACCAAGTCTTGGAATTTAATAGCTTGCATTTTGACAAAGAGTGCATTTGTATGGTCCCTGTACCCTACATTATTTATTAATCTAATGGCCCTTTTCTGTATTATAGTTATTGTTTGTGTGTTACTTTTGTATGTGTTTCCCCAGACCTCTACACAGTAGCTCATATATGGCAGTAGTAAAGCACAGTATAAAATGTGCTTAAATTAAAAGTTTCTACATTTTACTAATTTCTAATTGTTTAAATCTGCCTGTCTAATATACAAAGGTCTACATGGTCCGGCGCCTCCACCAATGAGTGATTTTATTAAACAAAAGTCCAGCAGTGTTGCCGGGTCCCGCCTGACTGGAGCCACTGTTAGAGGTGACTGAACTGGCGTTCAGACGGAGCACCTTTTCACAGATGCTCTGTCATATCAGGGAGTGCGTACACTAAAAAGAGTTAGTGTATTACAAAAAGGGAAACAACTATTAGTGTAACTGGTCAGTGCAACATCAGGGCAGTCGGGGCATGTGCAATACTGGGGTTTGCAATATAATTGACGTGTTTCCGTTATTGTCATCTATACTGTCCTCTGTTGTCCACTCTTCTTGTCATTGTTTCTTCTAATATGATGTGATCACTGTTTTCGTCACATGACCTGTAAATAGTGTCTCTGTATGTTTTTACTAACTTGTGTTTAACACCAACCTGCCGGAAGGTCTGCGGATGGAAGTTAGCCCAAGGCTGTAATCTGGCATATTTACATTTGTTAAAATCTTAATTAATATGTATTGCCCCTCTTTCTAAATAAAATAAATAAATAAGAAATAAATTAGGTACTGCAAATATTCCCGTGGCAACAACTGAGTGAACATGGTAAAGATGACGTGCTGAGCATCAGAAAGAGGAAGAATTGTGATTTAAGAGACTTTAAGGTTGTTGCTGATGTGATCAGAGGTCAGAGGTCAGAGGGTGGTGAGACTGCTTCGAGCTGATAGGAAGGCAAGTGACTGATATAACCACTCATTAAGACCAAAGTATGCAGCAGAGCGGTGCTGCGAGTGGTGGTGTAATTGTGGGGGATATTTTCCTGTCACACGTTGTGTCCCTTATTACCAGCAGAGGAGCATTGACATGCAACACAATTCAACACAAAGGCTTCACATGAAAGAACAGAATTGACTGAATTGTTTTCAGTGGAAGATTTTGTGATCTTGTTGCTTTTACATTGCATCAACTAATATTTTGTTTCGTGGACATTTAAAGGTATCGCCTGGTACTCAAGGACATTTTAATGGCTGTTTTATCTTTGCAAAGTAAATCATGGTTAATTGCAGCCCTGCTTTCGCCTCTAACATTAACACCTGTAGATGATGCTTTGACGGATAAAAATAATTAGTTTCCTGTTTTGTTACTTACAGCGCTCCCAGTCCCTTTTGAAGAATGAAAGTTGACCCACTTTACAAGTCTACAGTTACCGGGGTTTGCATTTTTTCACTGTGGAAATCCCAATTATGAAAGCAGAGCAGAATACTGGATTTTGATTGGTGTTTGGCCAGCTTGCCTTGTAACAAAAGCCGAACCTTGTTCCACTTGGATGACTGATAGAAGCACAGAGACACATTCAAAGTTAAAAAGAGGCATCACGCTTTCTGGGAGGCTTTATATTCACAACCTGGCAGTCCGGAGACATTTAGATGCAGCGGCTATTCAGGCACGCGGACAAGCGCATATCTTTTTATGGTGCGTGAACTTTGTGCCTCAAAAGCAAGGAAATTAGGTCAAGGTTGCAAACCTGGCAACAATCCTACGGTGTTGTGTTTGGTGTTTGTGTGAACCAGAAAGATACCAAAGCAGCCTGCACACACGCTACTATCACTTCACGTCACCGAGCCCTTGGGGAGGGTTAGCCGAGCGCAGTGGGGGTGGCACCGAAGCGCATGTGTGGTCGAGTGTTTTTCAGAATGTTTCACATTCGGTTTGGTGTCTGAGGCACAGCAGCACCTTATTAGGTTAAATACAACTTGTTTATAAGGCACTTGAGGTCTGCTGTTGCACAAGATGCTGTAGCGCATCATTAGCACCACGACACCGTTTCAAAGGTGCACGAGACCTGCAAGTGCTGGAAGACTTTTCTTCTGAGGAAAGTGTGACACAGAATAATTACACACGACACCTTCCTGTTTGCACAAACATCTTTGGTTCTGTGTTTACGTGGTTTACACGGATGCTTGTTGTTAGAGTGTGCATTACACTTATCAGGGCGTGTGCTTGTGTTTATGAGAACGTAAGACTTTAAAAACATTTGTTTATGTTTGCATGCATTTTGTCTGTCATTAAGTCCAATTTCAAAACGGGCCACTCCCGACTCCCGGCAGCAAAGGAATGACGACCGGTGTGTGAAATCAGTGAGGAGAGAGAGGAAGGGCGATAGAGGAGTGAGCAGAAGAGAGAAGCGGTGATTAGAGGGAATAATAATAAAAACAATAATCAAGAAATTAATGAAGAAGGAGGCAGGGGAAGGAAGGAAGGAGAGGGGGAAGTGAGCTGAAGGGTGTCATGGCTGGGGCCGAGCCTGCTGACTCAGCAGGCAGCGGCCAATCGCTAACACAAATGTGCGTACACACCCACACGCACGCACATGTTTGTAAAAGCACATGTACCTGCTGTTCACCATCTAAATGCTGCATTAGGCTGCATAGTGTCTGTGTTTTAAAAGTGGTAGTACTAAGTGCTCAGTGGTCAAACTGGGAGCAGGAACATTTGTCTTACACACACACACACACACACACACACACACACACACACACACACACACACACACACACACACACACACACACACACACACACACAGCTTGCCAGCTTCAGCCTTGTTGCAGAGGTTGTCTCCCGTTATCGAGCTGAATGGTTCCTCATCCTCGGCCGCTCTAAATGTGAAAGCAGCCTGAGGTTTGACAAGGTTCCCAACCACAGATCCCAGATCACTTTCCACTAAGCCTCTGCTCATTGTTTTGCATTAGAGCCACAGTGAGAAACCTGAAACTGGACTTGAGGTTGAGGGGAAGCGATATCTATTCAGCCAAAAGTGCCCACTCAGGTGAAACTTGTAGGAAGTGTGTAATTTTGACACTGATTACAAGCAATCGTTATTTGTCGAGAAGTTTTCCTCCCCTCCCCTCCCCTCTAATATATCATCACTTTGCATTTAGACAGGCGGCACCTCCTCCATCACCTGTCACACGATCTTTCTCTCCTGTGTGCTCCAGTGTGTCAGACATCATAAATACACAGCACTTACAGGTGCATTAAAGTGCCAGGCTATCCCCGCTGTGTTCTCCACAGAGCATGGCTGCGATTAATCATCATTTGTCACTGTGCTGGATCAGTACGGATGTTATACGTTATACGTGCACATGTACATTTTAGTCTGAATAATACCAGCGTAGCGTGTTCCTGACAGTGCTCACACATAGTTGAATGTCTGCTCATAGCTCATGTGCTAATAATGGGCTTCACGCACTTGCAGAGTTGGTCCTGCACTGGTCCGTTTCAGCCTAGCGTGCACTCGGCTTCATGCCGACTAGCGCAGATTTTATTTCCTTTGCTTTCTAGATGTTTTCACCTGCTGAGTTTCGTATACCTGCATATGTGTTTTTTTGTTTTGTTTTTTGTCAAGATACTAAAATCATTTGGAACTCCCACACAGCTCCCACACGCTGCCTATCCATCAGTGCCACGCTAACTTCATTTCAGAAACCGAAGCAGAGTTTCTGAAATTAAACCAGCGCAAACCAGCGCAAACCGCTCTGGTCACCACTTCCCAAAAATTGGCCTTTTTCTGCAGACAGAGTCATCACATGTTTGACATTTCATAGCCTGAATTATATAAATAAGTGTCAAATAGATTATTAATGAGTTGTCATTAATTGAGTCCTTAATGTTAACCTCCAGCAGGCTTCAGATTTCTGCAGACTTTCTTCACATTTACTGAATCATCTTGCAGACGACTCTTTCATATCCCAGGATTTAGTGCGACCGTGAGTCTCTGTGACTCCAGACAGAAAAGCACAGCAGATCGTTCATTTGATTTGCAGATAAAACTGGGAGTCGTGTGCAGCTTTTAACAGCGTGCACCAGCAGCTACAGAGCGGGGTCATGCATCAGCTCTGTTTGGTGAGTGTCACGGCGTTCCCTCCGGTTGCCTGGCATGTGTCGTGCGGCCTTGACCGCAGCAGAGTTGCCGTGCCGCTGGCCAGCTTTTTTCTCTTCCCCTTGTTTTCCTCCAGACTGACACAGTGGACAGGCCGCCACTGTGCAATAACACGCTGTCACTCAAGTTTTCACACTTGGCAGATGTCCTTCCTCTAACAAGGACACTTTACAAAAGTGTTTGAGGACTCAGCAGTCATGAGAAACCCCAGTTCATTCGGTCTGCTCATCACTTCGCACGCATTGTTTTTCAGAGCCATCTCTGCAGCACTTGCGTGCTTCATTTGTTCAGTGTAGTTAGGGGGAATCTAAGATCCAGGCATTCTTTGGAGCAGTTTTGAGATGCAATTAGATCAGTTTCTTTACCCCAGTCTCTCTCTCTCTCTCTGTGGGAAACAAACACAGACACAGTCTGTGCTAAATGCGTCCAGAATAGTTTCCTTCTTTAGTCTTTGTCATCCTCTCTTTCAAAATCTCTTCCTCTCCATCCCTCTGTTGCACTCGCCCTTGGATATCTTCTTCTCTGTCTCACCACCCACCATGTGCTGTTGGATTTTATAGCTACACATAGCAAAACTGGAGTTTAGAGCTGGACCTTTATAGGTTCTCACTGACATCTGGCAGTGATTATAGAGGCTGTTCTTACAGGAATAGCCAAGGTGAGTGAGTCAGAGACAGCATGCAGACACCGGCATGTCACGCTTCACCATCCTCTCCAAGACAAATTGTAGCATTACAAACAATATGAACATTAGTGTGTGATAATATTTTTTAAAGTGGATCCATCATGCTAAAGTTTGGCTGCATGGTTTTATTCTTGGACTAACCTTCGAATGACTTACAGCTCAAATTAAGACTTATTTATCTCTCGCGAGGCTTCAGTGGAGCCCATCAGTTCATGCGCTCCTTTTAAGCCAATTTTCTTCTGATTGGCTGCCACGTGCAAATAGAATATTTGAGCAGCAGGTGGGTGGGGCTTCTGCGATGGCCTGAGAAGACCATATAAGAATATTCAATTTCCTTAACATCATACAGAGCCAAGAGCAGAAAAAAAGTTTCTAACCAACCATTTAAAGAGCTTTGAGCTCTTAGTGATCCCGGGCACAAACTGTGGTCGTGTTTGATATGAACATCTGTGTTTAGAACAGACCTGTTGTGTATTTGTCATTACTCGAGAGTCTAATAAAAGACCATGATGCGTTTAGTATCGTGCCCAAGCATACTTCAACATGCAATCCAATTCAGTTTTATTGATACAGCGCCAAATCACAACAACAGTCGCCTCAAGGCGCTTTATATTGTAAGGTAGACCCTACAATAATACATACAGAGAAAAACCCAACAATCATATGACCCCCTATGAACAAGCACTCTGGTGACAGTGGGAAGGAAAAACTCCCTTTTAACAGGAAGAAACCTCCAGCAGAACCAGGTTCAGGGAGGGGCGGGGCCATCTGCTGCGATTGGTTGGGGTGAGAGAAGGAAGACCAGAGTAGGCGGGGACTTGCTCCAACCAGCCTTCTGATTCACAGATGATCCGCTCTTTCTGGCTGCGATCATTTACTGTGACTATAAAATGTGGGAAATTACAAAAAATAAATAAATATGGAAAACTATCAACAGAAAACGTTATTAAATACTGAAGCATTTGAAAGCTAAAGTGGGTGTCTGCACAGGTGTGAGTGGAGTCATATCACAGGTTCTGTCCAAACTAACAATTCAACTAAAGTCGTTATTTCATTTCAACTCCATCATTTATGTAATGAGGTCTCTCTGTGGTAGCTATAAGAATTAATAGTGTCTTTATCTTTCTCAATATCTCGGTGCCACTTTGAAGTACTCCATCCAAGTGTTCTCAGAATGGTTTTTTCAATGACTTCTGTTCATTTTTAATACGCCTGGCCTTTGTGTAGAAGCTGTTTGATATGTTTACGGTGCTTGCATCATAAATTAATCTTAAATAAAAAGGACGAAGTTAGATTTCCACACCGCTCTGGTGCGATTCTTCCTTTGGGGGTTTTGACGCACTTGTGTCTTTTTGTCAGTTGCATGGTTGCAATATGTGGCTTGCAAACAACAACTCTTTTCATTACATCCTGGATACATTAAAGCAGCTACATGAGGGATTAGCACCAGAGCTAGGCTAAACGTTAGCAGCTGAGCTTGGGTATCTTTATGCTGCACACTTGCTTTCACTGCGAATCATTTTACACGTCTCAGACGTGACAACAATCAGTGGTTATAATATGCAGACTGCATAAATAAACTATAAAAGTTCATCAAATGTAAAGTTATGGTAAGTCACCATATGACCTTTCCATTGTAGCAGTTAGCTTTCCTCTGTATTTGTTTAATGATGGTTTAGACCATCATGAGTAAATTGCTGTGATGCACTAACGAACGCCACCTGCAGTGCAGCTACGTAACGAACCATGACAGATACGTTCACGTCCACCTAGAACCACCTGAGGCAAAGACTCTGCAAGACCTCTGGCACCGCAGGAAAGAGTCCCATCTTTCTATTTGCAACGCATCAAACTTGTTCCTCTGTATGGCTGCATGACGCCAATAAGCTCGTATCCAGTGGGCTCACAACCATATAAAACAACATAACTTCCATGTCTGCTAAGTCCTTTGAACCTAGATTCTCTTTTTAATGAGTTAAAAGCGTCGTATAAAAGTCTTTACGACAACAGCCTTGAGCTCCTGATTGCTTTATGGTCTCAATCATTAGTTTCAGATCAGGTTAAATAGAATATTTACATCAGTTACTAACAAATTAGTAGGTCGTTTCACACTCATACATACACCAAAGTGTGCTCAGCTCGAGGACTGTAATTGGACTTCACACTGGCTACAACCGTCAGTGTTCACAGCAAGAATCAACTGTTTACTTACCATCGAACATATTTAATCCAGCCGGGTGTGCTGCTGATACATAATCAATGTTGCTCACTTAACCTCTGAATAAAGCTTTGTCTGATCAGAGTAAATTATTCCATTGAAGACACACACACGCACACATGCATTTTACTATTACAGTCCTTGTGCTGTCACAATATGGTCCATACTGCATTATGAACGACAGCCATATGTCTTCTAGCTGTTAGTTGGAGTATCTCAGCTCTTTGAGTGTGTATGTTGCTTTCTTTGGTCCTTCTGCAGAAGATTCTTGTCCTGTGTTACTTCTAAAGGAGAAAAGTGCCTGGAGGTCAAAGTTTATAGAACAATGTCACAATGTGGGTTTCACTACTGTTACCATAAATCATATTACAGAGACATATAGTATAATACTATGGCATTAAATCATTAGACACAAATGATAACCATGTGACCATCACAGGCTTTATGTTGCTGTTGCCTGTGACAGAACTAATGAAGTAGACTGTATGACACTTATGAAACTGTATTTCTGGGTAGCAGTGTTACATGTTGTTCCTGCTATCGGACAGATCCATAGTGCTTTGTCATTTTTACCAGTTGGATGGACACAGTCCTCTGGTCTATATCAGCTTAGAAACTTTGCTGTAACCTGCTTAAACCTGCTGGTCTGATTGCAAACAGCAAATATGAAACTTGAACCAGCTCCATCTACACTAGAAACGATACTTAATTGTGCAAAACTGCAGAAGCGGTTATATAATTGTCTACTTGTCATTAGGAACCAGGTAGATGAGGGTCAGTGTCATGCAGGACGTAAACACTTCACTTGCTCGGCTTTGTTTTTCTGAGGCAGGTGTAAAAATAGGACTAACGAATGAGTAAAAACTTGGTTATATAAACATAACAACTGTATAATACAAAAAAGAAACTGTTCAGTCCTCTTCCAGTTGAACGTTAGGTCTCAGTCAGCATAGCTGCTAATCTGTTAGTTAGGAAACATAATGCTGCTTCACATATGTAATGATAAGTTAATGATCATTTGTCAGTTAATCTGAGAACAAGCGTCGGCTTATTGGCTCCACTAACAGGCTACACCTCCTCCTAATAGGAGCGGCTGCCTTTTCTCTCCCCATGTCATGTTAAGTTTGACACATTACAATATGTGCTGGAATATAAAACACATACCCTGCCTTACCCATGTCTTATGTCAATGAAATAATAAATTTACTCAGCAGGAAGTGAAACTACAGGTTTATTTTTGCCTCCGAAGTCTCTGGTAGAACACGCTGAACAGATTCAGAGAGTTCCTCATGTTTTATTGTGCCGTTTATAGTATGTATGGCATGCAAACCTTTGTTTAAATAACCAAATCAAGTTGATAATCAGTCAAATTCTGTTCATCCTGAAGTTGTTTCCATTTTTCTGTGTTGAGTGCACCTAAAAACAATAATCATGATTGTGGCGTACTGAAGCCAGCAGAGTCAAATCTTCAGAAATGGCTTTTCCATGCCACACTAATGCACTTCTGCAGCTGTCAGTCACGATTTCTGTTCATTCGCTCAGCTGGAGATGCTGATGGGTTATCAGCGCTCGTCCAATCACGTTCTGGCATGCAAATTAGTTGTTTCACTAGACAGAGCCCTGTCTAATCGTGTGTCTTTAATCAAATCAAGTTGAAATGTTCAGCAGTTTAGGAACCTTCACATGAAAGTTTAAAAACCCATCAGATGCTGTTTGGTCCTGTTAGGCTCACTTCCTACAGATGTATTTAGAATTACAGTATATGTTGTTTCCCTTGAAACAGGAAAATATTTCTGGTGTCCTTCAAAGCCCACATTTGACCTTTCATTTATGGGGCTGAATTCTGAGTTATTTAGTCGGGTCTTTAGGATTTTCTGTAAATTAAAAAGTGAAAGTTTTGTGTTCTACAGTATGCAAACAGCAGTTAAAAGCTTCTGGCCATAGGCTGTAGTGTAGGTGTGAAAACCAGCATAAAAGTACCAAATCAAATGTATGTTTGTAAAACATCTGACTGCCGTAGTGGGAATTGTTCATGTGTGCATCAAGACACATATGTTCCTTCCCTTTGTGATTAATCATCCAGTTTTTTTCCATAAAGTCATTCATGCCGTGGTGAGCTGATTCATCCAAGGCTCAGAGAGAACTGAAATCCATCTCTTTCTGTTTAGTCACATACAAATTAGCAGTTGACTCATTTCCCAGCATCCACGGCTCGCCGTCGGCCTCAGCAGACCTCTGAGTAGGCAGGATATGAATGCATGCCTACAACATACCAACTGGAGAGATTAGAAGACGAGTCAGGGCGCGTCTGTCGCTGTCCGTAGAGAATAGGAGGAGAGAAGGAAGGAAGTGTGAGATGCACCAACAGTGCAGTGCTAGAAACAAATCAGTGACGTTAGTGGTGTTTGTCTTTATCTCCTTGTTGGCCCACAACACTTCAACACATCTTTGATATGACTCGACTTTCACATTACTGGTATTTCCTTTGTTGCTGCTTCACATTAAAGGCCAGCCACTCTTGAACTACCCAGAAGCTTCTAATGAGAACAATAGAGACTGCTAATAATATAAACGGGTCACATTTGCTACACAGTCTCCACTGATTCACTGAGCTTGTCCAATATTTCTTACAAATACTTGTTACATTGTAAAGTTAGTGGGTACATGATGCATCTTAGATTAGAGTCTGTGAAGATTCTCAGTCATCCAGGTCATCGTAGTCAAAGGAGCTTGCAAAGAAAAGCGTCTGGACTTCTTTAAGTTGCTTGAAGACGTTTCACCTCTCATCCGAGAAGCTTCTTCAGTTCTAAGGTCAAATGGTGGAGAGTCCCAGATTTAAACCCAGTGGGAGTAACCCCCCACAGAGGGACAAAGGACCCCTGATGATCCTCTAATCACCTGAGCCAAGGTGTGAAACTGGGTGTGGGTCCCAATCAGCCAGAGTTTCGGGTGTGTTCATTGTGAAACCTGGCCCCACCTTATCATGCGAATTCCTGAGGTCAGATGGCCCAGGATGTGAGTGGGCGTTAAGGCGTCTGGGAAGGGATCTCAAAACTGGATTATAGATGGCAGAGAGTTGGTGTCGTAAACCCCCGCCTCTGTGGGGCCAGGTTTCACAATGAACAAACCCGAAACTCTGGCTGATTGGGACCCACGCCCAGTTTCCCACCTTGGCTCAGGCGATTAGAGGATCATCAGGGGTCCTTTTGTCCCTCTGTGGGGGGAAACTCCCACTAGGTTTAAATCTGGGACTCTCCACCATTTGACCTTAGAACTGAAGAAGCTTCTCGGATGAGAGGTGAAACGTCTTCAAGCAACTTAAAGAAGTCCAGACGCTTTTCTTTGCAAGCTCCTTTGACTCTTAGATTAGAGATTAGAATACGCTGTTGACATGAAATTCACTGAAACAGTTTGAATCTTATCTGTCTGATAGAGTTTGTTCTTGTACGTGTGGAGCCTTCCTTACATATGGAAGCGAGTCCTGGAGTTCCACAGGGTTCTGTGCTGGGACCAGTACATTTTACATTACACATGCTTCCTTTAAGCAATATGATTAGAAAACCCTACATATATTTTCATTGCTATGCAGATGATGCCCAGATAGAAATCAATTATTTAAACTACAGGCGTCTTAAAGACATAAAGACCTGGACGTCTTGTCATTTTCTGACGTTATTATATTCGCCCTAAAAAAAGAAACATTGTATCTAACTACATACTTACTCTGGTTAGTGTTGCGGTGGCCTCCAGCAACACTGCGTGTCCTTCAGTGCAGACATTTAGCTACATTACTTCTAGGCTGGACTATTTTAATTAATCTTCTCTTTGCCTTACAGTGTTAAGTGTCTTTAGGTGGCTGTTGTTGTGATTTTACGTGATATAATTGAATAACTGCATCGCTGTGTAAACTTCAGTTATGTGTAAAGTCCTTATTGCTGTGGTCACTTTTAGATGGTATGAAAAACAAGAAAATGAAGCTCTGTGAGGTCCGTCTAACTTTATGAAATGGTGTTTTGATCTAAGCTGATCCAGTTTAAGGACTCCAAGCAGTGGTTGCTTGATTTTCTACATCCATGGAAAACAAGATGAGCGCAAGATCAACTCACCACAAATATCAAAGACAGGAACAGGAAGTGTAAGCATGCAGAGTGTTCTTAACTAATCAAATCAGCTATACAGGTCAGGCTTTCTAAACAATGCAATAAGTGGAGTGTTTCCAGCTCCTTCTGTCTCTCTGGGCGATAATCTTTATCCCCACTGACAACTGTCCCCTCTTCACCTTGTTAGGAACAAGCAATGACATGGATGGAGTGAGCGAGATGATTTTGTCTTTAGAGAGCCAAATAACCCGAATCAGGTGAGGAGGTGGGCTGGAAGTGTAATGAAAAGGATATTTGGTAATTTCGCATTAAGGTCAAGCCAGTGGATTCTAACCTACTTAACGGCACGAGAAACTTCTACGAGATGGGGTTGCGTAAATGGTTAATCACAGATAAACAGGCTGTCTTTACTCGCATATATATATAGTGTAAAAATCTGGCCATCCCTTGGATTAGCCTTTGCAAATCCTATTTGGCCTCGGTGTGGAAAAAAGATGTAAAGAGCACAGAGGGAATGTGTTACAGAATCCAGTTTAAAGGTGACACTGAGACGGACGCAGTGACGTCAGACTCGCTGAGAGGAATCGAAGCCAGGCTGAAGCAAAGGAATGAAAGAGGTTTAGAGAGAGAGTGCAACCCTTATTGAACAGAGCCACGCATGAGCCAGCATCCTGACTCACTGGCCCAGTTTATCTCCTTATGCAACAGGCCACAGTCCATTCACCTTCTCTCATCACTCGCTTCCAGGAAGTGCAGGGGGAGGGAGAGTGAAGAGGGTAATAAGGGGGTCCTGCTACACTTAAGCTGGGAAAGAGTGGGGAGAAAACCGATAAGGAAGTGGAAGCATAATGGAAAGAGATCGTAAGCCACACTGCAGGGCCTTGCCAGCATCCCTGCATGGTTGCTATGGGAACCAGCCATTTGTCATCAAGTCCCTCTCACACTTCCTCCATATACACTTGTACACTATACGCTTTTCTCCTTCTGTTTTAAAGGCCGGCCTCTCTCTGTGGCAGGGAGAGAAACCACAGAAGGGGACAGAGAGATGAAGCCTCCGGCTAGAGAACGAGTTCAGCCAGAGTCTGTCTGTCAGAGCGAGAGAGGAAGAGGGGGGGGGGAGCTGTTGAGTGGTCGTAGGTCCCAGCTGAGTGTAACTCAAGGCCCTGTCATTTATCCGACAGAGGACGAGCGGATTATCTCAGTGTCCTTGACCCACTATACCCCCGCTCTGTAGGCTGGCACAGAAAACCGAAGGGTAGATGGATGGAGTGGGCGGAGAGGACCCAAAGAGATGGTGGGCTGGGTGGCACGCAGCGAGACAAGAAGGGAGCCGTTGGCAGACTGTTACATAATCTCACAATCTGCATTTGAAACAAATGTTGTGGGGTTTGGGATACTCGAAGGCCAGAAGACCAGAGTATAGAGAGCGCACCTTTCCCAGAATGAATCTTTGGTATTCCCCAAAAACACCAGTGACTCAGTCATAAATCTGCTAACAGCCACTCGATGCTGTTGGGTCATATCACTTTGTTGAGAGTGGCATTGTCAAAAAATAGCCAGCACAGGGGGGCTGCCTTGCTGTGTGCATGTTACAACAAGTACTGAAACCTAATACAAACCAGGAAGGCCAAAGTAATAGATCCCTGCCTGCACGTCTACAAAGAAGCCAATGTTTTGTGGTTGTCATTGTAATCTTGTAGGGATTATACACACTCACCAAAAAATATAACAACTTGGTTTATTATTGGACTTAATACTCAGGATGTAAGGAGCACCAATACACAAAAGGGTATAAAAAAGTAACAACCATCGATTTGCTGTACTGTGAGTTAGAGCCTGAGTCATACAGGAGCTCGCTCTCTCTCTCTCTGTCTATATATATATGTCAGGTGTAGGAGACCAGCTACTATGGAGGCAGAGCTTGACTCTGCACTGCATTAGCTGTGATGTGTACGCTGCTGTATGTGTTGATATTATATTGTATACACAAATATATATATAGGTGAATATCTGTATATCTGAGAAATACCTTCTAGCTATGCTTTGCATTCTGGGATGCAGCAGAGTACACAAGCTGTAGTAACTAGCTGTAAAATGACCCGAGGACTCATTTGGATGAGCGGCGATGTTTGGTCAGATGACCACATTTGTCTTTCGTTTATTTACTTTTGTTGCTCTCGCTGCAGACACATCTGGCCAATAAGCAGACTGAATGTTTGGTTTGTAGCAGCACATTTGGGTTGCTACGAGTGCAGATTTCTTTGTGTGAACAGAAACCAAACCAGACGAAAAAGCTAAAAGTCGTGCAAACTCGTGCATGATTTGGATCAGAGTAAACAAACTATTAGAAGTCAAAAGTTTAAAAGCGTTCAGCTCTTTTTTTAGACTTCCTCTGTAAATAGTTTTGGCTGCTATCAGTTTTTTCTCTTCTCAGCCTGAACAAGAATAGCAGAAAGAATGAAAAGTACTCAAATCCATAGACTCCAAACACAAGATGGACTCTACTCATCAAACTGTGGGACACTTTTCACTCATTGGCTAGCTACATGTTACTGTAATTTTAAAAAAGGACCACGATGTCTTATTTAATACAGTTTTAAAGGACAGATTCAACCATAAACTGAGGCCATAAATCAGAGAAGCACTTCTACGATAGTTTACTCTTCACACCCAGACGTCTGTCTTCCATAAACAGTCTATGCTCGTGTTAGACAGTTTTGGTACAGTCCACAGAAACACATGGTAGTGTTTGTCACTACACGACTGGGACAGACCTTTGGTTGTGTAACCCAGTGCAGAGTCGCTGCAGTGGAAACACAGTGACAGAAATACTGCAGATGACTCAAAACACATGTAATGCATGTGATGTGTGTGTATATATTTATGTAGTGTAGTGACAGACAAGTCTGGGCGAAACAGCCAGAGGTGAATATAACAGATAGGATCCATATTTTTTAACTTTACTTGGAGATGGATCCGGAATGAGGGCGACTAACCAGTGAGATATGAGCTGGTGCTTTTGCTGCAGCCTGTAGCAGACTCGAGTGTTTCAGCCACTGTGAACGTGGGAAAGCTTATTTTTTTGAGTGAATCGAGGGGGGTGTGTGTTAAAAGAGTGTGGGAGGGGGGCTGTGTGCTGACAGCTGGCTTCTATAAATAAATGTCGCAGGCAGGAGGGAGAAGAGGGTAGTGAGAGAGAGCTGGGGGTGAGGGGAGGAGACGGATGGGAGGGCTGATGGAGATGTACTGGAGACTTAAAAGAACGTGGACAGTGTCATGACTTACTCAGCACGCACCGTGTCTCAACCAGTCAGCAGCCCCGGCTGGGGATCGTGTGCCCCGCCCCCCGCGTGCTGCCTGTTCTTCTGAACATGTAACACATAATCTCACATCTGTGTTGCTCCATCAGCTTCTCGTCCTGTTTTGACTCGTGCGTGTGACGCAGACAGACGTCAGACCCAGAAAACAGCAGAGACACAAAAAAGCAGGAGAAGAAGGATAAAAAACCTAAAAACGGGAGTAAAAGTTAGAAACAGCAGCGTCATGCAGGAAAAGCAGAAACCAGAACGCTTTCTAATCTGCAGCCACGCTCGCTCCATTAATTTGTCATGTATGTAAAAGGATCACGGAGCCGTAGACCAGCAGCTCGGTAACAACTGATTGAGATGCAGCGTATCACTGACACAGCCAGCTTTCACTCTGCTGCCTCCTGTTACCGTTTCATTGCTTTCCAGCGCGTGTGCGTGTCGTTTGTGTACGAGGCGGTGAGCTGACTCTGGTTTCCTGTCTTGGCGCAGCTGTGCAACACTAAGCACTTGCCTGTCTGATTAATTTACCTGGTGCACTACTTCACCTACGTGCTGTGCCTTTGTCCACGTCTCTATTAGTTCGACGGTCACAAGTGATTCCTCCCTTTCATTCAAAATTAATCAATTATGCTCATTTTTAAGAGTTTCTGCTGCCGCGACAACAAAAGGCCTCACAAAGTGGTGGAAGTGAGTTTGGGGGAGGGCAACCAAGAAGATAACACAGGCTCAACGTGAGTGGGTGGGTCGGTTAGGTACCGCCTACACGGGTTTGTCTGATGAGGAGCCTCTTCACCAACTTCCTCTATTTCTGCTTGAAAGCAAAGCATTAGCAGACTTTTCTGGGGACTGGCGGTCATGTGCTGCTACTGTAGTCTGCAGAGGCGTGCTGAAGCTCGCGAGCTTCACAGACTGCAGGACGTCGTTGTTCTCCAAACTGTGCAGCTGACCTCTCTTATTTAACGAAGGGCATTTCGACCCCTGCACATTTTTTAGTGTCTGTTCAGTTGTTTGTACTTTGGTTTCATTCTGCACTCAGTTGCCAGATTATTAGGAACAATTAAACAAGCATATGATAGCCTGGCTGTAAACTGCAGTGGAATGAATCCTCAACATGCTGGTTTTACTTTTCAGTCTAGTTTTGAAGTGCAGAAGTTAAACAGATGTTTTATTACACTGTATACAAATGTGAGTAAATTTAGCACTGGCTGTGTTCGTTTCATGCCGTCCATTCAAGCATAAAAAAGGAACCAAACTATTTACAGACAACTTAACAACTAACTAATTGTGTGTTTGTATTTTTTTTTTCAAAAAAAATGGCATGATGTGCAGTGTGTCCTTAAAGTTGTGGTAACTGTTTGTGGACGTCGTGTCCTTTAGAAATGGGGAGCAAAGACCTGATGCAGTCGGTCACGGTCAGTGGATAGTTGCTGTCAAGAAGCCATTCTTAAGATAAGGAAACAGGCAGAAAAGGCTGAGGTTTGCCAGATTACAGCAGAACTGGAGTGAAAATGAGTGGAAATAATAATAATGGAGTGATGAAACCAAATTTGAGATTCTTCGGCTCAAATCATCATCAGTATGTACGGACGAGGTGAGGAGAGATGCACACATCTGTAAAACATTTCAGTAAGAGGTGCTGGGGATCCAAATTATGGACGTAGAAAAGTGCCATCAGATTTTGGTCCACCTGACTGGCAGCAGCTTCAGTGTCAACATTGCAGTCATGCCAAACACGCTGCCAGTGCAGCGAAAGCAACCAGTGGAAGAGGATCAGTCATGGATTGGCCTCATCCGGTCAGAGAAGATGCCTAACAGACTTCAGACGCTGTTAGGAACAAAGCTGGTCACACCAAATATTGGCTTTCAAGCAAATTGCATTTTTGCCTTGCATACTGCATTTCCATATACTATTGCACATTTCAATAAATCGCTGTACCTACTACTTATTCACAGCTCGAGACTTTTGCACAGCACTGCACCTGCAAAACTCTCAAAGCTTCATGAAGCTTCATGCATGAACTGTTTAGCTTACTGGCAATAAACTTGCAACTCTGTGCAAAATATTTGAAATTAATTATTAATTATCTTTCTCAGTACTTGCAGTGCAGCGCAAGACAAGATCGATTCTCTAAAATGAATTATGGGCAACTAAACGACTTCCTCAGCTCTGCAGCCTCAACGTGTATCAGCCGACCGTGAGCAGAGCGAGCAGCCATGTTTGCCTTCCCAGACTCTCACTGCATGTAGAATAGATTTTTTAAAAAGCGTCAGTTTCCAAGGATCTACCCAAAAGTCTAGAAACAGCTCATTTAATTCTCAGCTCGACTTCCTCTGGTGTTTTTTTCTCACCGTCTCTCTCTCTGCTCTCTCTGCAGCCTCTCGGACAGTGGTGTAGGCTGCTGCCCAAAGATGCTGCCAAGATGCCAGAGAGCGCGTGGAAGCTGGTCTTCTACACCATGTCCTGGTCCTACAGCACCTACCTGCTCTTCTTCACCTCCTACTCCTATTTCCATGACCCGCCCTCTGTCTTCTACGGTACGATACACAACACTGATCACATGTCTTCTGTAGCCTGTGCTAACTGAATCCTAAGCTCTTCATCATACAGGATGCTACAAAACCCGAACAGGCGATTTTTAAGTCACAATTCTCTCAGCACTTTAACTTACACAGATACCGAACCTCTCAGCTCAGAAGCTGAAGCCATTTTAATCTAATGAAACAGCAGGAGCGCTGCCTAATCCTGTGGAGACACTGTGGGGGTAAAATGCCACCTTGAGTCCTCAAATAGGCAGATATTTATAGCAGCGCATGCAGGATGTGGTTCTGGTTTATGCATATTTGCAGCTTTTAACTGGTCACCTTTTATGGTTCTTTAGGATTTATTGTAGTTTTTTTATACAATGCAAAAAGCATATTTATTTAAGATAAGATAAGATAACCTTTATTAGTCCCACACGTGGGAAATTTGTTTTGTCACAGCAGGAAGTGGACAGTGCAAAAGTTATGACGCAAAAATTAGAATACAATAAGAATAAATACAGTACACAGCTGTACAGAATAGAATAAAATAATATACTATATACAGTAGAATAAAATAGAATAAAAATATACAATAAGATAAAAATAGAATACGAATGCTATATACAACTGAGTAAAAATACAACGATGCCAGAAAAGATTATTGCACTTAGTGTTATTGCACATGTGTGGATGTGTGTGTTTGTTCAGTTAAAGTCTTTGTTGTGGAGTCTGACAGCAGTGGGGAGGAAAGACCTGCGAAATCTCTCCGTCCCACACCGTGGGTGCCGCAGTCTCCCACTGAAGGAGCTGCTCAGTGCTGTCACAGTCTGCTGCATGGGGTGGGAGACGTTGTCCAACAGGGATGACAGCTTAGCCGCCATTCTCCTGTCACTCACCACCTCCACTGGGTCCAGAGGGCATCCTAGAACAGAGCTGGCCCTTCGGATCACCCTGTTCAGTCTCTTCCTGTCCCCAGCAGAGATGCTGCCGCCCCAGCAGACCACACCATAAAAGATAGCAGAAGCCACCACAGAGTCATAGAAGGTCTTCAGGAGTGGGCCCTCCACTCCAAACGACCTGAGTCTCCGCAGCAGGTACAGCCTGCTCTGCCCTTTCCTGTAGAGGGCGTCTGAGTTATGAGTCCAGTCCAGTCTGTTGTTCAGATGAACACCAAGGTTCATTTACTTGTTTATACAGACCAGTATTTGTTAAAATAAAGCTATCTAGTAATAATTTATTCATGTTTTCCGAGTTCTGCCCCACCGTTTACAATAAATCAGCGGCAAATTGTACTTCATGGAGAGCAGCGCCGCGGCTGAGACCCTGTGTAGTGCTCATCATTGCATTGCTAATAGAGGATAGATGCACACTGGGGATTTCACATATAATTCAGTGGTGCCTTTCATAGTCTCTCAGCCTCTTCTATCAGACACAGAGTTGTCAAGGCTCCTGCGCCGAGCTCACAAAGGCTAGCTGACGGCGCCAGGTTCGTGTTTAATCGCTGCTTCGCTTTTAATAGCTGTCAGCCTGAGATGTGTGCAGAAGCTTTATTCCTCTACAAGGCTGGACTGTTACTAATGGAGGGAGGAAGGGAAAGAGAGATACAGCTACTGTGAGAATTTAGGAAATTAGTCGAAATCAAAGTGCAGTGACGGGACTGAGGAGGAGGAGTGTATCGCTGCCCCAAAGAGATGAGAAAAGCTTTGGTCCCCAGTAGAGGGGGAAAAAGGCTCCAGTTCCCATGCCTCCCCCTTGGCAGCTCCTCTGTTGTGATGCAGCTAGCGGCCCTCCTCTCAATGTTTAATGACGGACGGTCCAATCAATGAACTTTACACAAGGCCCCAACGTAACCCCATATCACTGGAGACGAGCCTTACTCAAACACAGGAGGAGAAAGTTTCCGTCCAACATCCGATAGGTTTCAGTGATATAAGCCAGGCTACATGCATTTAGCTCGTTTCTCACAGCACTTTAAAAACCCTCTGTAAAGCTCTCGGGGATAAACGCGATCGCTCCAGCTTCCTCCCATCCTGACTACCACAGCTGACCCTTCACTTCTGGTATCCCCTGGAAGTTATTGTCCATTTGCAGCGGGTTTCTTGCATATGTGTCACACTTAAATGTTGTTGAGCATCAAATATTAGCCAAAGATAAACATTTTTAAATGATGATTTCATTTATTAAGGGAAAAAAATCTTACCTGACCCTGAATAAAGTAATTGGCCACTTTTGTTAAGTCATGAATTAACTGTGAATGAACCATTAGCCACTGCCAGACCTGATAAATCAAGAACTCACTTAAATAAAACCTGCTGACTGAGTCAATTTAGCTAAAAGAGCTCAAAAAGCAACACGTCAACATGAGTCATTGACATCTATCAGTCTGAAAAGAGTTACAAAGCCATTACTAAGGCTTTGGACTCCAGAGACCCCCAGTCAGAGCCGTTATTAGTCACAGTTACAGCTACAGTCACAGTTACAGCTACAGTCACAGCTACAGTCACAGTTACAGTTACAGCTACAGTCACAGTTAAGGTTACAGTCACAGCGACAGTCACAGTCACAGCTACAGTCACAGTTACAGCTACAGTCACAGTTACAGCTACAGTCACAGCTACAGTCACAGTTACAGCTACAGTCACAGCTACAGTCACAGCTACAGTCACAGTTACAGTTACAGCTACAGTCACAGTTAAGGTTACAGTCACAGTTACAGCTACAGTTACAGTCACAGTTACAGCTACAGTCACAGCTACAGTCACAGCTACAGTTACAGTCACAGTTACAGCTACAGTTACAGCTACAGTCACAGTTAAGGTTACAGTCACAGTCACAGCTACAGTTACAGTCACAGTTACAGCTACAGTCACAGCTACAGTCACAGCTACAGTTACAGTCACAGTTACAGCTACAGTCACAGCTACAGTCACAGTTACAGTTACAGCTACAGTCACAGTTACAGTTACAGCTACAGTCACAGTTAAGGTTACAGTCACAGTTACAGCTACAGTCACAGCTACAGTCACAGTCACAGCTACAGTCACAGTTACAGTTACAGTCACAGCTACAGTCACAGTTACAGCTACAGTCACAGTCACAGCTACAGTCACAGTTACAGTTACAGCTACAGTCACAGTTAAGGTTACAGTCACAGTTACAGCTACAGTCACAGCTACAGTCACAGTCACAGCTACAGTCACAGTTACAGTTACAGTCACAGCTACAGTCACAGTTACAGCTACAGTCACAGTCACAGCTACAGTCACAGTTACAGCTACAGTCACAGTTAAGGTTACAGTCACAGTCACAGCTACAGTCACAGTTACAGTCACAGTTAGAGTTACAGTCATAGTTAGAGTTTAAAAAAAAGCCTCCACAGTCGTCTGTTTCATGAAATGTGTCACAAACAGTGTGGCTGAGTCATTCTTCACTCAGTCACCAGCAGATGCTGATGGTGTTTGACTGTAAATGTTTCTGAGATCTAGACGCCACCACAATCTGATCTGACAGATACTGTGACTCTATTTTTGGCCACAAATGGTCGACAGTGCGTTAAACCACATTTTGGCAGAGACAAACATGTGCCTCCATCACGTGAGCTGGGGGCCTGATATGAAAGGTACGCCTCTGTTCCACCGCAGTGACAAATGCAACGCAGTCGCCTCTTCGCCTTTTATCTTGTGAGAAATTGTGCAAAGAGCAGAAGCTGTCTTATGAGAAGAAGGATGTAGATAGGATGCATGTGAGGAAGTTCAGAGGTGAACTTCTTCAAGAGGCTGCACGACTCTTTGTGTTTATTGGAAGATGTTCTGATTTCACTGCGCGTCTCGATCCAAACCGAGGTCATCGTGCATTTATCGATTAACAAAGATGTTGATGAGCGGCAGGTAGTCATGTGTTTTAGAGGCTTTAAGAAGTGCACACATGATTGACTTGTGCACGGATGTTAATGAGCTCTGGATTTGAATCTCACTGTCAGCTGAGGCCTTTCTGCATGTTTGGTTGACCACAGTTTAATGGCTTAAAATTACAAAGTGTTACAAAAAAGTATTACCAAAAAAACCCCACAAAAGCTCGTTAAGACTAGAAACCCGTATCGCCCAGTGTGTGGTGTTGCTGCCCTGTAAACAGAGTATCTTTGTTATTTATGGTCGTGTTAAAGACGGCGTTGGCGACAGGAAGGGAAACAGTGAAGTCCAGAATAAAAACAAAATGCTTTACTGTACATCATTCATTATCTACATTCACAAGCGTGTTCTTAAAACACCTTCTTATGCAAGCAGGATAAAATTTCCCATCTGTCCCTGCAGACTGGAAGAGCGGTATGTCAGTGCCTACAGACATCGCCATCGCCTACCTGATCCAGGGCAGCTTCTACGGCCACTCCATTTATGCTACCATCTATATGGACGCATGGAGGAAGGACTCTGCTGTCATGGTGGTGCACCACATCATCACGCTGGCGCTCATCAGCTTCTCCTACGCATTCAGGTACTTTTTGTTTTTCAGCTCATTTTCTAACACAGAAGCACAAAATCACAGTTCATGAATGATTGTATAGTTTTGGTTGGTTAGTCGAAACACCAGTTTGACTGGAGGGTAGGAGGCAGAGTTTAGTGGAAACTAGAGCAGATGTGTTCGTTCACTGCCTTAAGTAAAATGCAAATTATCAGAAAAAAGTAAATCTGTAAATACGATTGCTGACAACATCGAGGGAATGACATTTATCACGTTACAGATGGCCCCGCCCCTCCCTGAGGCTGGCTCTGTCGGAGGCTTCTTCCTGTTAAAAGGGAGTTTTTCCCTTCCCACTGTCGCCAGAGCTCTTGCTCTTAGGGGCTCATATGATTACTGTGGCTTTCTCTGTGTTGTTGTAGGCCATACAAAATGCTTTTGGGCAACTTTTGTTGTGATTTGGAGCTATATATATATAAGACTGAATTGTAATTGGACCGCTGACCTCTTCAGTGTTTTGAGGTAAAAAGGATAAAAAGCTATGTGGTGTGTCTAAATATCACATTGTACCGACCCAAAGAACAAAGACAACAGAGTGAATGTATAGAAAATGTAAAAGTCAAGTCTGCTTTCTTCTTGTCACCGAGCTCAGCATCTATCAGGATCCTCGTGCCACAGTCTGTGCTCTCTGCCCTCCAGATACCACAACATCGGGATTCTAGTGTTATTCCTGCACGACATCAACGACATCCAGCTGGAGTTCACCAAGCTCAACGTCTACCTGAAGTCCAGAGGAGGAGGCTATTACCTGCTAAACGACGTGCTGTCCAACTTGGGCTCTGTCAGCTTCAGCATCACTTGGTGAGAGATTTAACATCGGCTTATTTTCCTCAGCTGCTTGTTCTCCATTTGTTCTCCATCACGGTGAAGCGTTTTGTAGTCTTGACAGCATTATAATTATTCTGTCTGGAAGACGCTGAAGACGAGCGGATATGTAATACATTGTGTTCCCGTTTTCGTCTCTCTCAGGTTCTGGTTCCGTCTGTACTGGTTCCCCCTCAAAGTCATGTATGCCACATGTGTGTCCAGCCTCCAGTCCGTCCCCCACATCCCCTTTTACTTCTTCTTCAATGCGCTTCTCTTCGCCCTGCTTCTCATGAACATCTACTGGTTCTTGGTGAGGACACTGGTTTTGTCAAATGTTTCATTCAAACCCTGAAAGTCTTTCATTTTTGGACACGCCGTCTGATTTCTTTGCATTTCCTGTTTTCCTCCCCTGTTGTGTGCAGTTCATTGTGATGTTTGTAGTGAAGCTGCTGAAAGTAAAGGAGGTGAACGATGTTAGGGAGTACGAGGACGAGGACAGCAGGAAGGAGCCTCCAGCAGAAAACAGCACTGATGATGCTGGACATCACAACTCTGCACAGGGGTGAGCCCAACCTTCAGCATGTGTACTTTGGGTCATGTAATGTAGATCTTATTTTAGAGGAAACCAAAGCAGCTGTGCTGATGTTCAGTGGCAGAATTTCCACATTAATAAATTATTAGATTTAACACATTAGACTGTAAACGGTCCTGTTTCAACCATCCTCTCTGAGCGCTGCCTGACAGTACAAGACATCCAGACGTTACCAAAATACACATTTAATGATGAAACACATTTCTATAGCCAAGCCTTACTGGAATATGTCGAGTATACTAAACAAACAAACAAAACGGCGAGCCCAAAGCCATGCGAGCAGCTCTTTGATGCTGCGCTTTGTGCTTTGAGCTGACCGATTCATCAGCGAGAGGCTGAATCATCAGTGACAGCTTGAGTGGGAAGCAGACAGCAGAAAGCTATACAACATCGAAGCATCAGGTAAACGTGGCCTCAGAAAGATGACATCATATTTACAAGGCTAACGCCGGGACATTCAGGCTGGCGAGTGGATTGGAGCTAGCAGAGAAACTCAGTGGGTTCCTGGAGCCTGCACTGCATGTGCTCGTGGGTTCCCGTGTGACTGGGTCAAAGGAGAATTTGGGAAACTGGACATTAGACAGATTTCCCTTTATAATGCTGTTTGATGGGACACAAACACAGAACGCTACCCACTCAGTGGGATGCCAAACACTGCACTGATGTACAACACCAGTGGGAGGCAGCAATGTGCTAAGCTGTGAGACAAACTGAGGACACTGGACGCTTAAATTGTTGTGGCTCTAAGTAGCCGTGCCCTAAAGAATTTCCTGCTGTTCCACTTTAAGTGGGAACAAAGAATAATGTTATACTAAGGAAGACTTGAGACTACAAGGTCAATCAAGTAAGATGTAGGATCATTTTCTGGTAGACTTAACACCTGGAGGCGTCTTAAAAATGCATCCACCTTTGTGCTTAACGACAATAAATGTCCATTCCCCAAAAAGTGCTATAAAAACTTTATATATTCATATTTTTTTTCACTTTAAATTGGTCAGTCTTTTAAAACTATTTCTCCCTGAAATATTTATATAAAGTTTTAATTATATTTTCGTTGTTTTAACCCTTTAAATACCAGTTTCATTACATGAGCACCCTGTTTTTTTAGCCCCAAAAAACAAAAAAACTAAATATTTTCAAAAAAAACCATTTGAAGTAATATTTGATTATTATTATAATTAGGCCTTCAGATGGACAAAAGATTGGCACCAAAATGAATTTTGACCTGCCATTATTTTTTTTGCAGGAGCACATTAAAAAATCCATGAAAAATGCAAATTCCCCAAAAGTGCAATAAAAATATTAAATATTAAAAAAAAAATTTCACTTTAAATTGGTCAGTCTTTTAAAACTACTTCTCCCTGAAATATTCATATAAAGTTTTAATTATATTTTCGTTGTTTTAACCCTTTAAATCCCAGTTGTATTACAAAAAAACTAAAAAAAAACCCTAAAAAACTAAATATTTTCCAAAAAAAACATTTGAAGTAATATTTGATAGTTAATATAATTAGGCCTTTAGATGGTCCAAAGATCGGCACCAAAATTAATTTCGATCTACTTTAAAAAAAAATTTCCGGAACCGAAAATAGTCTCCAGGCGGTCAATGCTGGTCCTCTAGGCCGAAATTAGTGCCTCTTCCCGGGGTAAGTTGCGACGAAGAACCGGGGCATGTTGCGTGGGACTCCTTTCTCCAGCAGACACATCCATACCACGTGACAACAAATACGTCATTTCCTGTTGATTGAAAAAAAAAAATCCACCCTCTCACGTCGGTGAGAGGGTGGATTGGTCTCGCCCGATCAGCGGGCATAGCTGGTGATGCAAGCCGGAAATCAGACTTCCTTTCCCGCAGTTCAGTTCTGCAGCCCGCTGTTTTCGAGCAGAGGTCAAATGTGAAGCAAGGGCGCCACTCGGTGGACAAATAAAAAAATTACAACTCTAAGGTCTCTAGTTAAAAACGAAACCTAAGGTGGAGACCTGACTTTCCCTTAAACCTTAATTTTTCTGGCGTGAAAAATAGCGTTTATAATGGGTTTCAATGGGACAATTTTTGTCCAAAGGCATAAAGGTGGATGCATCGCTGTAGCTTAGCCATTTTAGGCTAATTTAATGAATTTACACCACAATTAAAAAAAAAAAAGTTAAAAAAAGATTCTTTGACAAATTTGGCTTTAATCCACTCAACACAGTGAAAATGGTTTAAAACTAAAAATTCAAAAGACAATAAATGTCCTTAAGACCCTCCAGGGGTTTTAATAGACAATGCTCAGGAGATCGCCCCCTACTGGCCAATAGAAAGACTGCCACGCTGAAAGCTGTGTTCCTCTCCTACATGCAGTTGACTGGAAATAATTGAGGAAAGAAAAGAATTAAGGTCAAAGTTCCTTCCCATTACTTCACGTTAATGCTGGTAAAGGTGGTTCTGTCGGTCTGCATAGCGTCTATTAGCTTGATGCTAATGATCCATTGCAAACAGCATGTATGACTGCATTAATCTTAGCATGCTAATGTTTAGCTAATTTAGCATGTTAGCAAGCTGACACTACAATTAGCGTTTAACGTAGCACTGCTAGCATTAAGGTAAGATGTGATGCTGTATATTTAAGCCTTTGTAGGCTACATTGTACAGCTGCTTAGACAAAGAGGAAGCTTTAATGCAGAGATAGTAAATTAATTTGACATTGTGGGACACCGGATGCTGGAGCAGTGACACTCCGCTTTCTGTCAGTGAAAAGACATTTAGCTAAACATGTTCTCAAGATAAGAAAAAGAAGTTCAGTTTCAACAGTAGTCTCAGTTTTTCTACATGACCAATGTGTAAAGTTACAGAAAAAGTTCTGGTACCTCAAATTACATTTGTTTATAACTGAAATATTACATTTTAAAATCCCTTTCACAGCCCGTGACAGAATTTAAAACCTCTGTTTTCACCTGGGTGCCGCTGTGTAAACTTGGTTTGCTACATGCTGTAATACATATTTGCCTGCAGAGCTCCACAGTCCCACAGCTCACCAACAGCTGGTTAAGCAGAAGAAATGCACTTTCATAACCTGTGGAAGCAGTTAGCTTACATCAAAAGTCACCACATGATATGATAGTCACAAGCTGTTTCCTGTGTAATCTGTATTTGCAGCAGTGAGCTTTAAACTAAGAAGTGCTGACAAAAAGCAAAGTGTACTTTTAGCTGAGGTTATAGGTTCATGTCGTTATCTGAGGGGCTGCCATGTGCATCCCTGCTGTGCTGTGTCTAAAACTAGCCTCATTTTGAATACTAACTCAGGTAGGCTGAGTTATCAGATGTGCGCTCCTGTCCCAAAGGCAAATGAGTTCGTGTAAGAAAGCCCCGGGCGTGCTGTTTGGTCCTTATCTGCCTGGCCTTGAACACTTCTGATATGCCCCGTGTCTGCTGATGTCTCACTTCTGCTGATCACCTCAGGATTCTCACTCCTTTCTCTCCCATCTGGCTTTCTTTCCAGGAAACACGTGCAGAACGGGATCACAAAGGAGAAGCATTTATAACAGGCCCTCCGTCGCCACCACCTGGCACTAGGCTGCTGGTACATGCAAGACAAAGACGCCCTCCTTCAGCGTGGAGCATGTTTTAAAGGAAGAGCATCTTGAAAGGGAAACATCGCGTCTGATGACTTTTTACTCTCTGTATTTGTTTTTAGAACATTTCAAATCATCGCTGTCATTTTGTTTCCAGATTGGTTTAATTGGAGCACTGTGAATGTTATTTCAGCCGACTTTTTGTCTTACTCTTGTTAACTTTACATTTGACAGATTCAGTAGAAACGAGCAGTTTGAATGAGAGCTGGACTGTGATTGTCGCGTACAGTTGTGCGGGGCCTACAGCACCCTGCGCAGCACCGTGCACAGCACCGCAGCGCCCAGGCAAGGAAAGGTTTTGGCCAGTAAATGGTTCTGTAGACATTTAGATATTTAGTAATTCCTAATGAATCGCTTCCTCCATCTTACACCTCCGCCCGTCCTCTCTGACCTATGATATGAGGAGGAAGGGTAAAAAACAAACATGGCGCAGTGGTGTGAGAAAGGCTGCCTGGCCTTATGGCCGCTTCACCACATGTATTGATTTTCATATCATCGCACAAGTCGGTGGCTGGGACCAGGCGGCTCTGGCTGCCTGCTTTCAATTATCTTGATTTCAAAAAACCAGGCTGTGTGTGTGTGTAAAGTGGATGTTTTTTAATCTTTTGTTTCTCTTGTACTGACCATCGCAGGCATTAGGAATATCCACCTGTCATTCCTGTACGGAAAGTTCATTTGCTTTGTTTTTTAAATTATTTGTTCTCGTGTGTGTGTGTGTGTGTCGCAGAGCATCTGTCGCTGACATGAAGGCGTACAAGCTGGTTTAATGACAGCAAATAGCTGGACTTGATTGACTGGGTTTCAGAATCAAAAGATTTCAGGTGGTGGCGGCTAAAAAAAGGAGCCAATAATAATCATGGAAAGACTGAACGATGACAAACAAAACGTTATGTATGCGCAGATTATGGAATTCAGAAATGCATGACATCGGAATGATTTTGGAACTGCTATGAAATGATCACGAAACATCCTACAGCTGTGTAATCATGAAGTTTTTACTAACTCGTCCTAAAAGCGATCTGTTTGTTTTCTCTATGTTTTTGGTGCAGCGAGGCCACCGAACACAAATATCCCAGAAACGTTTCCCCCAGCCCAAGGGAAGATTTTTCTATGATTTCTAATTTGAGCATATTAATAACTTGAACTCGAGTGAAAGGGAACTGTTCCCTCGGTTTTCCCTCGCTGGTTTCCAGCTCGCACTTTAGTGGGAACGGCCGCTGTCGAAAATAAGGGATATTTCAGTTTCTCCACCTTCTCGATCAAATTCAAGCGCTTGTTTGGATGAACAGCATGCTTGTGCTGCTGGAGCAGGCTGCAGATGTCGTCTGTCCCTACGAGACGATCCGCTTTGCTTTGTGTGTCTTCCACACTGCTCGCATCGTGTTTGGGGGGGGGGGGTTAAGAGCTAACTTATTTCCTTTTCCTTAGTATCTGTTGGTGCAGATTATCTGCATTGATTTATTTTAATTTGCTGCTGTTATTTTTCCTGAGAGAGAGCAGTTTGTATGTCAGATGTGTCGTTGTTTTTCCTGCTGCGTGTGAGTCGCTGATCGTGATCTGACAGCCCAGGTCGGATATTTTCGGGGGGGGGGGGGGGGCTTGTCCATCTACGTGGCAAACATCTGGATCTAGTCTCCGACCTCTTCCATTTAATCTGAATGCGGGCTTGCGCTCGTTTTACTGTAGTGGTGACACATCTGTACTGTAGGTGACACGGTTGATCCGACATGTTGCTGTGAGGCGAGACGATCCGTAGTTTGCCGATGAGCTCAGAATGAAGTCTGCAGTAAACCCTCAAAAATCCACGTCCTGGATCGGGTGTGACTCGCCCCCTAAAGCCTGACGTGGCGCTCTCAGAAACGTCTCGTACAACTGCGCTGATGTCTGTACAAGTAACTGTTCGTGGGGTGGGCAGTATGGTTATGCGTAACACTAGCCAATTTGCTAACTGCTTCCACCCTGGTTACTGTCCTTCAGAACCTCATTGTGTTTTTAATCAGCAAGTACAAATTATGAATATTAAAAATGATCATTATGACAGATTTCACCCACATCGCCCACCCCCGGCTCAGAGTTGACTAAAACCATCCTGTCAACACTGGCTTACAGCTGAGGTCGTGTGAACTTGACCTCATCGCTCCCCATCAGCGCACACTAAGAACATCGGGGCGCGATGTTAAAGTGCACAAACAGGACCGAGACGTTAGCAGCAGAGCCCGCTGTGCGCTCTCACCTCATCACCCCCACTCCCTTATGTTTAGGGGAGTGATGATGAATGAATGAAGGACTCACAGGACCTCCTGTTGCAGGTGATGGAAAGTAAAATGAGGATGTATTTGGTCCCTGTATGCATACAGTCGCCAAAGCTTCATAACTGACAGGGCGACCTTACTGATGAGGTCCAATCAGGTGTTTTTGTTGTTCAGGTATGTTGGCTGGTTCGCAGTTACTAAAAATGTTTTAGGGAGTGACGACACAAAGGGAACTTTCCACAGACTCATCGGTGTAACGGCATCTTTGAGAAGTCACCTTATTTAAGAGGCTGCAGTAAGCGGATTATTACACGTTGATCTCGGCACCTCAGCTTCGTCCTCGCCCAATAAACAAACAACAAAAATGGCGTTCAGATTGTTTCTGGTCAACATGGAAGCTTTTTTTCCACCACTGAAAAACAAAGGCAAGTAGAGTTAATCAAAATTTCAATTGCAAAAAGATGAAATAAGAAATTCAGTGGCAGAAACAAACTTTCAGAGACTGCCTCAAAGTTTTTGACCCAAAGCTTTGTCATGATTTGATTGTGCCAAAATTTCCACCCGAGCTGATGAGGCGAGTGTCTGTGGGAGCAAAGAGGAGCGCTAACAGAGCGACAGGGCCAGAAAAAGCCCTGCAGGTATTTTTACGCATTGCACTGTAATTTAATATTATTTTTATTGTTCATCAGTAGATCAAAATTAAAAGGTGGATTTAGCAACTGAAGGATGAATAATTAAATCTCTTAATTTCAAATGTGTTTTAACTTGTTTTGGACCCTTGATGCACAAAGATGTACAAATGACCCCCGAGGTTGAACTGAATCTGGCCACTTTCTGAAACACGACTACTTGATAAAAACAAACCTCATACTTGCTTTTTTGTAATACGATTTTAATACCATTCAGCCAATGTTATCGTTCCTTTTTTCTCATGAAATAAAACATGTGGGTAAAGAACGATTTGAGTGTTTTTCATGTGTCATTTATTTTTAATCACAACCGTTTTCACTTTCATTGCAAAGATCAAGTGTTGCAGATGAAGCAGATTCAGTGCACGAAACAAAAACAAAGCCATTTAATAAATTATAACTTATATTCCCCCTCCACGGGTCTGCTGATTGGGAGGGGGAGGGGTCACAGGTCATGTGGTAACAGAGAAAATACATTTTTTTAAAAAGCAAATTAACACTTTTCACCCAAAGCAAAGACGAGGGCAAGGATTTAAAAATATCTGATTTGGTCAAATCATATTTTTGCAAGTCAGCAAAAGGTCCCATCTACTGATTAGAAAAGGGGTGAAAGGGGAGGGGCTCATTTTATTGATTAGATAAGGAAGAAAAACAAAACATGGCTCCATGTGACATTTTGAAACAAGCTCTCCGAGCAGCTGGTGCCACCAGCGTGACCGTTTCTCTAAATCAGTTTGGAGATTTAAAAAAAGGCAAATCAGACAAAGACGACACGTCACAGGAAACAAACAAATGGCACGAAAAGCAAACAGAAACGCCAAAGTGAAAACTATCACTGCACAACTACATTAATGATGTGACGGGGTTTGTATTAAAGGCATGGAGATACGATCTAAAGACTACTTCACATTTCATTTAGACAGATCGACGTCATGTCCGTAAACAGTACTCGTGTTTGAGGGTTTCACTCAAAGGAAACGCTCCAGTCGCTCTCGACACAACACTAGACGATTTCAGACACAGCGAACCGTCAGCGGCTGATCGTGCGAGCGTTATATTTAGAGAGACTCCCTGGTGATCAGCCCTCCTGACAAAAGGAAATTCTGGGATAAACTGTGCGGTCAGCTTCTCCCTCTAGCTGCCTGAGACAACACGTGATGTCACGACGTTTGGCTCGTGAAGTACGCCGAGAAGAGGGACGGGGAGCGATCGGTGCAGCCACGTGACATCTCAACCAATCTCATCATGACCTGTGACATTAACCCCCGTCATTAGAGGTTAAAAACAACATGAGTGACCACGCTGAATGAATGACAGAGACATCTGTGGAGACTGAAATGATTCCTGATTATTCTGGTCCATGAGACCAAACGGGTCAAAGTTGGCAGCAAGACAGGATCTGACATCATTGTTTGTGCATTACGGACGAAGGAAACGGAAGTGATTCTGCTGGTTTGGAAACCATCGTGACAACAGCAGCTCGGTCCAGCCTCAGTGTCTTATTGGCTAGAGTTTATTGAATTTGAGGAAAAAGGGTACAGTAGGGTCCGGGGCAGTAAATGCTGCTGCACGCCTTAGTGGGCCTTGGCCTTGGGTTGAGTGATTCTACGGACAACACTGTACAGGACTCCAAAGTTCTGCAAAGAGACAAAAGAAACAGGGTTAGTCTCATGAGCCCAACACACTCTGCAGACCTCTGCAGCTCCGCAGTGGACTCGTCTTCAGGTACTGCCCGACTAACTACACCTGGTGAGGTGTGGGTTAGGGCAGCGGTCCCCAACCCCCGGGCCTCGGACCGGTACGTGGCGCAAAAAAGGTTGGAGACCGCTGGGTTAGGGTATTCTGAAGCTGGCCTTGGGGCTAATCTAGCTGCTCTTGTAGTCGGTACCTGACTAATTGTTTTCCATTTCAATTGATGCTTAAAGCCGCTAAGTTGTTGTATTCTGAAGGTTATGCAGCAGCCTGCCACCAGATGGCGCTGCATTGTTGAGAAGTGCAATAAATCTGTTAATCTAGGCCTGATCTCTTTGTTAACACTGTTAGTGTTTGCTTTTAAAAAGGCGAAAGAATAAGATGGTGTGTCCTATACAAAAAGAGGCCTTGACAGAAAATTAACAGAGATCCTCAGAGTGTGGAGGAGACACCAGGGAACATGAGAGGAGCTGGACGGGGCCACAGGAGGACGCCGTTTTCTTCACCAGCCGTTCACACAGAGTAAATGTGAGAGATGTGAAAGTCTCTGCTGTGGTGAACTTTATTCCACCTGCAACACAATCCAGTATAACTGGGGGAGCATATTTGTAACCCGCTGGGTACCAGGATGAAAGACCAGCTGTTGGGCCTCACGTGGGTACAGCGCCCAGAGCGTCTCTGCAGGTCCTGGATGACAAAGACACTGACGGGCCCACGCAGTCGTTTTAGGACATTATGCAACACTGTGTTCAAATCCACCAAACAGCACCACAGCAGTGATCCAAATCTGAACGCGTTCATCTCCAGACTGTCAGGAGTGCGAACAGCAACATCCTGATTCAGCCTGTGATTCTAAACTGTGACTGTGAATCAAATCAAGCCCTTATGGTTAATTTAATTTTCGTCTCCGCTGATGTTCGTTACATCATTTTGTGCTCAGTGAATTACCCGACTGGAGTATTTGGTTCCCTGGATCTGATGTGAGAGTTAAGTGTCCCCTAATGAGTCGAAACGATGCCATCATGAATAAAGTGACACTTACCTGGATAGCCAAATACACCATCCCCAGGTAGGCTGCGATGCAGACAGCCAGCAGCAGGTCAAAGATAGCGGGCTTCACTCTGAGTGAGGAGAAAGAAAAGTTTAACATGGGGCAGAGAGCGTTACTACATCATGTTTTATTTATGAATTTGATCTCATATGCAACAAAGTTTCAAAATAATTATGACATCACAGCTGTGAGCTGCAGAGGTACGAGGAGCCTTAAAGCCCCTCTGTGCAGAGAAAACCAGCTCCCTGAAGCCGTACCTGTAAGCATTCATCGTCTGCTTCAGCTGGTCATAAAACACAAACTCTGGATCCCTGAAGAGGAGAGAATGAAGAGCTGACATGCTGACGAGGACACAGATCAAAACCTACGAAATACATCAAATAAACCTCCCTCCCATCGCTGCGGGTGTGGATTTTTTCCTTTTTTTTACCTCTTGTCAGCTTTGACGTAGTGTCTTTTGACATCCTTGAGGTAGCGTCCCAGGTGATACTCCAGGGTGGACACCACGGTGCTGTCTTTGTCCACCAGCTGAGCAGCTCTGGGCTGCGCCGTGAGCCAGTCCACCACGGCTGACAGCTGCTCGTCCTGCACCTGCTGGTAGGAGACCGACCATATTACAAAAGACACGTGAGCTCAACACCTGTGATCGCTGAGAGACTGAAGATGTAACGAATCCAGATTCAGAACTAAAAATCAAGTTATCTGCTGCACTGTGTATGTTTTAGGAAAATAAAATGAATCAGGTTCCAGGGAGGCGTGCGACTCGGATGATGTAACAGGACAGACAGGTGACGTACCATCTGCTCAGTGAAAATCTGCAGGTCTCCAGGTGCTGCCTTTAAGTTTAAAGAAACAGGTCACATTAGCATCACAGTGCCTACAATCTTCATCGGTTTAAACCTTTTTAAAAATTGCTGTTTAGACCTTTTCTGTGAGGTTGTAGACGACCCTCGCCAGAGCCTCTGCTACCAGCTTGGTGTTCCTGCTGAGCTTCTTCACATCTACGTGAGGCCTGTAAGACACAAATACGAGTTTGCAGACAGTTAGACGACAGGAAGTCGTCCGAGGCGAAGAGCAGAAACCAGGGAGCTGATCACAGAGCGTCTGTTTTCACACACAGACAGGCTGAGACGTAGGAAGTCTGAGAAGATGCTCGCTCACAGAGAAAAGACAAATCGACAGCTACAGGAGAGGAAACGACTCTCCTGACTCCTTACAACCTCGTTTAGATTAAACATCATAAACATTATTGACAGCATGGAAAAGTCCTGCCTGTCTGCAGAGTAAAAAAGACCATCTAGATGATGCCTTTGCTAAGATTTTCCTGAATCTTGGTGGAAAATATCATCAAATAAAGCAAATGGAGTAAAAACAAAAAAGAAATACAGGTTATGTAGACGGTGCATCGATGCAGTTTAAAGAACATGACCATCTCATCATAACGACCATTTCAGTCACAACCTTCCTGAGCAAAAACATCAACAAAACAAGAATCTGACCACAGCTCATGACCGGCAGCTGGAATGGAAACACTATTTTTTGGTGATTCAAGAAACTGCAGTAATGAACCCACCCAGCAGGGGGCTCTCCCGCTCCGTGGCGAGAGGAGGGGGACACTGACCGCACGTCCATGATGCTGGAGCGCTGAGCCAGCCGGTGCGAGGGCAGGTGGGACAGAGTGAAGGCGGGCAGGCGGCGGATCCCAAAACGTTCGTGCTCCCACGCCAGCATGTCGTCAGCCAGGTTGATTTTCTTGTGGACCATGGAGAACTTGACCTCTGGATACTGACTCGCAACCACCTGGGAGGAAGACAGAAGAATGTAACCTCTGCTTTGGGTGTAAGAAGAAAGGTGATCCGTCTAAGCTGCTCCAAGACTCATCGAGTCTGTGACTTCTTACCGCCTCCAGCTCTTTCAGAAGGGAATACTGAGGGGTTCCCTCTTTGGGAGGTTTGGACACATGGAGGTGCAGAGAGTCTCCGTTCCCCAAAGTATCCAGACACAACACAAAGGCTACGTTATCCTGCAGCAGACTGGAGTCTGACGGGAAGAAGAGACAACAGATGTAACCAGCTTTTAAACACATTACTACTAAAAAATACTACAAACTACATTCAATAATTATAAAATATGTTTTTATTAACTTGCTGTTGAAATGTGGATTATGGACGCATGAATGCTGCAGGGTTTGTGTGAGACTGCTGAACGATACCTGTGTGGTCTAAATTGTCCTCCAGCCAGCGTTTGGTGCCCTGGTAGTTAAACTTTCCTCCGCCGGACAGAAAGAACAGCAGGTTGTACCTGAACACAGCACGATTCACACATGAGAGGTTTCTGCAATATTGGTATATGCACTCACTGCAAACATCTAAACAGCCAATCACATGGCAACAAATCAATCCAATCAGAGATGGGAGCCCAGAGGGGAATGTCCAAAATGCTTCAAGCTGATGTGACATGAAAGAATGGATCTGCCCTGCCTTTGTGTGATTGGTGGTGATGTGATGGTGTGGGCGGTGCCTTCTAAGCACACTTTTAAGCTTTGAGACATGGCGTCTTATCCGGCTGGAAGCAGCCATCACTGTGGTTGTAAACACATGGTCAGCAACAGAATGTGGTGTTTAAACGATGCAGCCTGTAATTATGGCGCCTACGGAAAATAAAAAACAAGGTTTTTCTAAAATGACGCAAATGTCCAACGAGTTTTATCTAAAGTGCAACGGCCACAACTTGAAATTGAGGCTAAAGTGGAAGAAGCACAAATAACAACGAACAAACTAAATCAATCTCTCCTCCACTGCATGTCTGAACGTCCCTCCCTGAGCCTGTGCCGAAGGTTTCTTCCTGTTTCTTTTCCATTGTTGCCGAGTGATTGTTCAGAGTGGGTAAATTGATTGTTATGAAGCGCCGTGAGGCAGCTGTTGTTGTGATTCGGGGCTATAGAAATAACAATCGATCAAATCTAAATCTCCTGAGTGCTTGTGGTCGTTCAACAAATGGTCAAAATAACAGAGAAATTCACAGATTTTCAATAAAACAAGACAACACAGATTACCAGTCATGTGTCACCCTCGTTTCCATAATATCCATAAATAGGAATAAAATTAGACTGACAGTATATGTGGCTTGGACTGACTACAGTGATGTCAGGAGGGTCCTTAAATTCAAATCTATACTGTGTTTGTGTAAATTACTTTGAGGAGGCATTACCCAATCAGCTGAAGTGAGATGCTCAGCACATCTCTTTTACTGTAAATAAGCATCTGATGGAGTTTAGTTGGAGCTAAGCGCAGCCCTGCAGTCACATCGTTTTGATTTGGTTGTTGTGTAATAACACAGCTTCCCATGTTTGATCGCACTTGGCTCCAGCAGGGAAAAAATGATGATGAAGCCAATCTCTAGGCTTCAGTTCAGCTCCAATTAAAAACCATTGACGGATGCCATCACTTACTACATCCATCTTATATAAGACCTACAGCAGTGCCAACGCTGCACTTATGGTAAAGTCCACTTTCACAGTCTTTAACAAGTGATTTCTTTCACTTCCTCTGCTGTTAAGTACTTTCAGACACACCATATCAGGATATTAGTGACCACTCTGAGTGTTTAACACGGTCAGATGTGCTCGTTATCTCAGCCGAGTGCAAAGATAATTCAATACAGTCCTCAAGAAGCAGCCTGACCATAACAAATGAGACAGACGTAACAAACAGACTCTGGCTTATGTTCACATGAACTACTGAGGTCAGCGATCAATGCTACGTCTGTTTTCTCATATACACTTTGCTGCAGATGTATTCACTGACCCATCCAAGTCACTGGACTCAGGCGTTCACATCACTTTCATGGCCACAGGTGTATAAAGTCATGCAGACCGCTCCTACAAACGTGTGAAAGGATCTCAGTGAACTCCAGCGTTGCACCGAGACAGCTGAAGTGAAGCAGAAGTGATTTGGAACGACAATCATAGAGCGCAGACGTCCACACTGATATGTTTTTGTTTGAAAACCCGTCTTCTTCTCTCCGTTTTGGCCTTCCAGCCACACTGAGACGGCGTTTTTTGAAAACGCTCTTCAAAGTGGATAAATTGGAAAGCGCCGGTTTCGCGTCGCGGTGTGGACAGCGTAAACGGAGGCTTTCAAAAGCATTTTAGTCATTTGATGCAGTCATGTGACCAATTCAACTAAGCCGGCAGAGAGCATTGTACAGCAGTGGTTTTGGTTTCCTCTCAATTTTGACAGTTATTAAAGATTAATATCAGTGGTACAAGCTTCAGATAAAACTCGGCACTTTTCCTCGACATTTTGCCACAAAGTAAATAAACGGCAGACAGAAGTGACGCAGCTCAATCATCTTACTTTTCATCACCAAGCACAATGCAAAGTGTTGGCGTGAAGCAAAGCACCGCTGGACTCTGGAGCAGCGGACACTTGTTCTCTGGAGTGGGAAAAGGGAAAAGGGCTCGCCCTTTATGTAAGATGTGAGAAGTTCCTGTGAAAGGAATTCTTAATGCTTCAGCATACTTTGGACCATTTCATGCTCCCAACTTTGTGGAAACAGTTCGGGGACGACCCCTTCCTGTTCCAACATGACTGCACACCAGTGCACAAAGACACGGATGAGCGAGCGTGGAGTCCTGACCTCAACCCGACAGAACACCTTTGGGATGAATTAGAGCAGAGCCAACATCAGTGTCTGACCTCACAAAAATGCTTCTGAAAGAACAGTTTGGGGGATTCTTGACAAAACTCTTAAACCCCGTGGAAAGCTTTGCCAGAAGAGCGGAAGCTGTTATAGCTGACATCATATTAAACCGTATGGATTACGAATGTCACTCGAGTTCATGCGTTTGTGAACGCAGGGGCAGAACAGACCTTCAGCGCGACGTCTAGCTTAAAGACATCGCACCACGGTGCTACCTGAGGCACAAATGATCAGAAAGAATCGTAACGTGATCGTTGTTACTCACGCAGCGTGCGTCCTCTTGTAGGTGTAGAGTTTGGAGAAGAGTCGGGCCAGTTCCAGTAACATGGACACTCCACTGCCGTTTGAGTCTGCTCCGTATGACAGCCACTACACAACAGAGCACAGGCTGATTACTTTGCTGCCCTATTTTCTCTTTTTTGACCAGCTCTCCACAAATATAACCTCTCCTACTTCAGCAAATCCTGGAGATATTTCCTGACAAACCCCCTGACTGTGTCCAAGTTGTCAGTGATGACCGAGTTAGGAAAAAAGAAGCATACCGGAGCAACACCAAAGGAGTCGTAATGAGCCACCACCACGATGGTGGGGAGGTCCTCTCCTCCAACTCCAGCCAGACGGCCCTGTGAGCAAACAGATTCAGCCGTTATATCACGCTGAGAATAAAAGAGGAACAGAAAACAATCTCACTGTGTTCAGTTAATTCCACTCTTCTGCTAATCTGCTGATCCTCTGCAGTCAGACTGAAGCGCTTTTTTAACACAAAGCTCAAAATGACTGTTTTTAGTCAATATAATGTACTTAAAGGCTGCATCAGCTCTAATCTTCACCTTTCACCAGCAGGGCCGTGCCTACATTTATTAAAAGAGAGCAGAGGATGGAGTGACATGTGCTCCTGAAATTCACATAAATTATCTCCAATTAGAGTAAAGCGAGTTCAGAGATAAGCATCCCCTACAGAGGTTTCATTAAATATGAGTACACACTAACTGCAGTCATTCTGTTCAAGATCATAAACAACTAATATTTTTCTTTCTTTTAACAAAGGGGTGAGTTTGTGGTACTGAGATAGTCCATGAAACTCTCAGGCAAACACAGCTTCTGTCCATTTGGACATCACAACATCAACGCGCTCGTCTGATACAGTTCAAAGGTTACTCTAATGTAAAGTCTTGCTCCCATCAGTGTCCCGACTTTACAGACTAAGAGTCAAGTTGTTTCATTAAAATCTGACGACCACTCTCGGAGGAGGAGAGATTCTTGTGAACTGTGCAGGACAGATGACAAAGCCTTCAGATTCATTTTGAGCGTGTAAATTTTAAATAACATGAATTGTTATTCATTCATTTATGTTTTTTGTTCTGTATTCTTTTATTTATATTTACATGTTTAAAAGAAAACAATTCAATTTTATTTATACGTATTTATTTTATTATTTTATGAATATTTTATTAATTTAGAGTGTTGATTCTCAACAACAGTCCAGCAATCACATGACCACTTATGCGCCAACACCTAGCAACAGCGGGCAGGAAAAACAGGAAGAAACCTGAAAAAAATGTAATGACTAAAACACATGCAGCCTTTAATCAAAGTGTTTTTATTAGAATATTTATTTATGCTAACAGTCAAAATCAATGACTTTGTTCATTGCGTTCAGTCTATTTTGGCAAATTAATGTGCTGAGAGCAAAAGATATGATCATGTGTTTTAGCAGTTTTTAGCAGTGTTACAGTTATTCTTCTTCATCATCACCTATTTACACATGAGTAGGGCTGTTCGATATAACCATATATATCTGATGACGATATAAAAACATCTATCGTTTCATTTCACGCTATCGTTTGTTTCGTGGTGTCACAAAATAAACTGTTTACGGCAATATTTGTTCATGGTTCTGATGTCACTGTAGTGTTTATATTAATTTCTTAAAGTTCTCTCTTTCTCTTATATTTGATATAACCACACCACGGACAGACAAGCGCCTGTTTTTATGCGTTGTCATTAGCAACAACGACGGTAACGCCATCGCGTATCCGCTTGTTTATGTTCCACATAAACCTTTCACAATAAAGCTCAAGATCCTGTTGAGACTTTTCAAAATAAACTGAATCACGTGAAAGATGCAGATTATTTACGGATGAGAAGTAAAAAAGAGCCGCCAGGTGCTAAAAAATAGATCTTAGACTCAAACGTTAGAACAGGCTTCTCCCCGCAGCACGCCGTGTAATAAATACTCACAAAGAAAACGGCGCCGTTACAACTTGTGTCTAAAAATGTATCGTTTCAGCATCGGTTAAAAAACTCGACTCCAGCTACATGACGCACAGCTGGAAACACTTCACGCAAGTCGAGCTGCCCGAGATTCACGAGTTTACAGAAAATGTTACATTTTTGTGATTTACATCGTTATCGGACGATAGATGTCTGATATCGGGAGATGAGGTTTTGGTCATATCGCTCTACACACAAGTACCTAAAGTCAAACAGCGCCAAGCAGTTTAAAACTGCAGTTTATTGTAAGAACTCTTTGAATTATTTCCCATCCAGAAACACTGAGTCAGAGTAATCCCTGCTGAGTAAATCCACAGCTTTTGACCTGCTCGACTGTTTCTCGTTCAGGAGTTTAAGCCCACCCACATATTCAGAAGTCGCACACAAAACACTAAACCAACAGTCAGAGCTTCAGGCAGCAGCAGGTTCCACCTCAAAGCAGAGAGAAAATCCTCTGAATAGGTTTTTGTTATGTATTAGTGTTTTTTATGAAAACAAAAATACTAATTAACACAACTCGCCTTGGCAACATTTAAGAGACCAATGAGTAGAATCAAGCACCATGTTCCCAATGAGTAAATTAAACCGCGTTTCATTTCACTCAGTTGATTTTCCTCGTGTTCACCGTAGGACGAAAACGCCTTCAAAAGCTCTCAGAGAAACGATCCAAACAAAACTGTGACCCTTCATTATGTAAAACATAGTCGTAACCACCGTACTGCTTTGGCTGTAGACAAAAAAATTATCTTCCAAAAAGGCTGTAATATTCTAACATACATGAAGCTACTTTTCCTTATTCACAAAGGACTGCCAAAGGGATCCGTCTCTTCTCCCGGGAGCGACATTTGTCAAACAAGCGTGTAAACGGCGACACTGTGGAGCCACCTAATACTTTACATCTACCTGACATGAACATGCAGGTATCCTACACAGAGTTTACAATAGTGACTAAGATACAACAGCAATGACAACAATGACAACTGACCATGTGGTGGAAGTGTTACTGGAAGTAACACACACGTAGCAAACATGGAAACTGTAATCTTACACTGGAGGTCCCTGCAATCTAAATATTAGAGGTGGGGGGGGAAAACACGATACAGCATAGTATTGCAGTATTTTGTGTGGTAATATTGTATTTACACAGGGGACATTAAATATTTTATGAATTAAAACACAAGAACAAGAGGACCCACCTCATGCACCACAGAGGAACGTTGCTGGGTGCAAATGTAACAGTTAAACATGAATCTGGAAACTTTCTGCATTTGTGTCTTTGTGATGATCAGAAACAAATCGAATGACCGTATTCGATCGCAAACTGATTTCAGTTATGGTTGGATTTAATGACAGCGTTTGTGTGCTCGATGATCTCATTTTGCATAAATAATTTTTGAGTTATTTGTTTTATCCAGTAAGATAAAAGTTATTGATAAAGTTTACCTTTAAGCACATCGTTTGCAGTTGAAAAAAGCTGATAACTCACATATATGTTATTGCAATATTCAGCATAACAAAATATAAAAAATAATAGTGTATTATGGGATGTTCCCACCTCTAGTAATGGTGTCATATCTGCTACATGAGCTTTTTAGACTTCTACATCAACGTGACTTTTTTAAACCCCAACCTCCCCAAATATATATTTTTATATAAACTAACTGTGAGCAACAAACTAAAACATAAAGCAAATTAAAATGCATATAACTGATATCTAATTTCTCCTTTTTTTATTTGTCATAAGGCGCAGTAAACACTCTGGCAATTATCTCATGGATCAGTTGTTACAGAGGTAAGTATGGTTAACATATGGCTGTAAAGCAGGAGCATTATCCACCGCCAAAGTCTGGCAAGGAACAACACAAGGATGAAATCAGAAAAGATAAATGAACATCCAATCAGTTTGTAATGTGGCTCACCTCTAAACTGGTGATGGCCCAGTCACTGACGGCTTTGCTCTGAGCTCCACTGGTCACCATCTGAAAGCCGTTGGCTGTGGCCGTATGCAGCAGGACTAGAGAAAGCACAAAAAACATTATAAAAATCTAAAACGTGACGTTTAAAATCATACACATCATCAGCAGGTTCTCTACCTTCGGCCGCTGATAAGGAGCCCTGTGAGGATGAGGAGGTCAGGGTCTGTGTGTAGATAGACAGCAGCTCGTCATCCTCCATGGCGAAGTAGACGGGGACGATGGTCTCAGTAGCCAACATCTCAGGCTCCAACTCCATGAACTGCTACCGGGAGACACGGTCGAGGACAGCAGAGTTAATAAAAGGGAAGGAAATGTGACTCAACCGCTTCATCTCTGCCAGCGCCGAGAAGAACAAATGATGGGCGGAAGCAGCAAACTGCTTTACACATTTACAGAGCTGTGTAACAAAAATCTGTGCAGATAACAATTCACCAGACATGTTAATTAGTTTAACATAACACATCAAATGCCTACTACTACTATACGTCCCTCCTTTTCCAGAAGATTCCCACGCGTGAAGTGGGAGGTTTAATTAGTCACAAGATGTAGAGCATGAACACAGGAACACAGCACACGCTCAGGCTTATATGGTGCAAAGAAACCCGTCAAAAACAGCTCAAAGGGGTGGTGCTGTCAAAAAAACAACTGCCTTCCTGTTCCTATCACAACTGAGGTGCCCTCGAGCATGGCACTTACTGCTGTAAAATTATGCTTTAGTTTTATCTCTGTGCAGACTATTAGCAGCAGAAAGGGAAAAAATATACTATGCATAAAAAAATGTCAACACTGGGTGTGTCTGCATTTGTGCCTTCCTGCGATGTAAACGTGTAAGCCACACGTTCTGAAATGTCTTAATACAACCATCAAGAGCACATTTTTCTCTCAAGACCTGATGCCTTACTTGGTCATATCTTCTGCAAATTATAAATATAAACTAAAGCTGTGAGCACAAAGTAGCTTACCTGCTGTTGTAATGCAATAAATTATAGCGCACACTAACGAAATCAGTGATGACTCACTCAATGGTAGCAGAGCTTTTATTAGGACAGGGTAGGCTTATATATTTCTCTTTGCTTTAGTGAATTTTCATTAAAAAAATGGCCGACGATTATGTAAAAACAAACACCAGAGTTACTAAAATAAGCCAATAATATACAAATCAGACGGGCTTGTCATAAATGTGACTGCGACCTGCCCTGATTGAAACAAAAGCACTCTGGCCAGCAAAACCACAGCTTCACTAAATTAAAAAGAATGATGGGCCAAAAGGTGCTATGGTGCAAACGCAATCCCAAAACTTCAGCCTTTGAAGTCTGATCGTGTGGCCTTGACTGGATTCAAACCTAACACAGTACCTTTAATATGAAAGAACAATCAACCTGGAAACAGTCAAAGGAACGTGCGCTGAACCTCATGCAGAGTGTATATTTTGCATAACCTGTGGAGCAATTGGGTCAACTTGTTTAAAATGTGCTATAGAAATAAACTCTGACTTCACTATATACTAAACCCACCGTGGAAACCAACACAGCACTGAACTGAAAATGAAGAAGCATGCGATAGTGGATTGTGGTGTTACAGACTGGCACGCTACCTGCACTATGTCTTGCGGCATAGCAGACATGTTCCTTGGCAGGATGATGACCACAGCCCCCGCTGACTGGCGCAGGGCTTTCTGGTACTTGTCATAGGAGAAGTCCGCCAGCCGCATGATTACACAGCGACGACTTAGCACCTCTGCCTCCACAGTACGGGCCTCCGTGTTCAGGATGGCATTCCTGGTACCTGAGGACACAAGACACAAGGTTTGGAGCAGCACTGAGTGAGACCTGAAACTAATCTTTCAACACAGGGATGCTGAGGGTGAAAAAAGCTGCTTGGCACAGACCTTGGAGTGGTGAACTATTTGTCAAGGCTGACAGCTGCTATTTACTTATTTCTGCCACAGATACTAGACAGAGGAATCCCTTTAAGACACCCTTCATCTCCTCAGTCACTCTTCAGTGTACATGTTATACAGCCCTACAGGTCATTCACTCATCCAGCTAGTTATCAATTTGAGGAGCAACGGCCTGCCAGGGTTTTGCGCCTCTCGCATTTAAGTTAAAATCATTAAACGTACTAAATGAGGATACGTCTTCAGCTCTGAGCTCTGGTTGCATTATTTAAAGGAGCCTGGCTCCTGCTTGGGCCATGGGGAAATGAGCTAGCTTATGCTAAGCTACATTAGCAGCCTGTTGTCATTGAAACTCCGCTTCAGGAAATTGGGCGCTTACTGTGTATGACAGCAAGGCTAACTGGTGTCGGACACTGAGCCCAGTCTCACCAACTTCACGCAGGGACGTCTGCTTTTTTGTGACAAGCAGGCTAAAGAAGCAGCCACCTTACCGTACGGCTGTCCCTGTAGGTCGTACTGCTGCATGCGGTACACCGTGAACTCGTGCGACGCCTCGGCCGGGAGCGGAGACACCAGGATCAGCACCGCCGGGATGAAGACGATGAAGGTGAGGGGAAACGAAGATTTAAACATGTTATCGAACACCTCGCTGGCTTCCTCAAACATTGTGGCGACTGTATTGGGCACAAAGCTAAAGATAAAACGACCCGTTGAGCTGTCACCGCTCCCACAGACTGACAGCCAGCCAACCGCAACCGAAGCCACTTCTGATCAGGCGGGCAGTTGGACGACCTCTGGACGGGAAACCGACGAGTCTGACGCCGCTGTTTTTTGTTTTTTCATTAAACCGATTTGCTAAAGTGCCCAGTAAACAATAAGAGACATGTTATTTTTTATTTACAATAGTCAATCGATAATTTCTTATTTTAGACTGAGTTAAATTATGGGTCTTTCAGGGATCGTGTAGGACAACCATAACGGAAGAACTGTAAATTATTTACTACCACCAGATGGCGCTATGCACCATGGAAACCAGAAGAATCCCTGCGTGATCATGCTGAAGCATGCAAAAGCACTAACTCGAGAATCAGTGTTGTGTCTACACATAACACAAAACTTAGCAAAGAGCCGACTTTAAATTGTATCTTTAACCACTTCAAATCATTTGTTTCCATTTCTTTCGTTGAATCCACAAAAAAAGGCCAAAGACAGTTTGACTGACATAAAATTGTATTTTTGTATCAACAAAGTCATTCCCAAAGACCTTTTAGCTGACAACTTGGCATACCTCAGCATTGTGTGCAGTGTTTCCTTAAAAAAACAGCCATGAAAACTACAAATGGAGAAGAAAAGAAGGAGTGGGCCTAAAAACTATTTGCAGAAGAAATGAAAGTCATGTCTTTGAAATGGAAAAAAGAAATCCAACCAAGACCTGATACAGGACCTGAATGATGCATCTGCTCATTCATTTGATACTCTTCACTGAAGCCCCGTCAGAAATGGTAAATGGACCTGTGAACTGAGCACTCGAAGCATTTTTTACTACAAACCTCATTCACCCATTCACACACATTCATACAAAGGCTAACATTCGCACACATACTCAGATGGAAGCAACACAGGGTTATAATTTATTTATGTTTGATATATTAAAATGATTTCCCATCCTTTGATATGCAGACTGGAGAATCAAATCACTGACCTTTTAGAGGACCAGTGCTACTTCCTGAGCCACTGATGTCCATGTCCGTGGTCACAGAACTTACGGAGTAATGAACCCAAAGTCTGGGATCATCTTGACAGAGAACAGAACTAAAGGCAGCCAACATCCAAAGAAGCGCTTTGAATTACCTTCAAGAAGCCTTATATACTGTATTTTAGTATACGCAAGCAATACATTTCTGCAGCTTTTTCCCATTTTTCTACCAAAGTATTAAGAAATATGGGGTAGCTCAAGAATTTTGCACTGAACTGTAAGTCAAATTTGACTGGAAATTCATTTTATAGATTTTGTATGACTTTTCGCCTCTGTCAGTGCGCCCCAGGGCAGCTGTGGCTACAATGTAGCTGCCATCACCAGTGTGTGAATATGTGTGTGTGGATGGGTGGACCACTGAATGTAGTGTGAAGCGCTTTGGGACTAAGTAAAGCGCTATATAAATACAGGCCATTTACCATTTATGACTAATTTGAGTATTTCAACTATTTCTCCTGAGGTGTTCATGCCTACAAACAAGCTCAGATGTGTATAGTTATAGTGAGGCCTACATTATTGGAGTTTTTGTCCAGTTTTATGGAAAACCAGAAGACTTCCTCTGAGGACCCCCCCCCAAAAAAAAGAAAAACATGTAAACGAAATAAATATTTTAGCAAGCTTTTTTTTTGTTACTTCACAGGAAGGTATAATACATTTATTTAATTCATTAACAACCTGCTGTTCACAGGATCTTACAGACTGCTAATAATTACCCTCCCCCTGATTTCCCTCAGAGTGACGCCTGATCGTGTATTGTTTCTCTTTGCAAACAGATTCTATGATTCGATTATGCACAGCAGTAACGAACATTTTATAATATTTATATCAAATAAAGGCATCCAGTCAAATCGAATTGTCTATTTTGACTAAAGTTCGATTCAAAAGTCTCTTCATGTTGAGTATTAAATCATTGGTGTTCGTGTTTGGGTGCAGATTTGACAAATCAAAAAGATATTTCTAATGAAGTTTTATATAATTAAAAAAACAAAAACAATAAAAATTAAAGGCCCCAGTACAATAGGGAAAGGCTATATTCTCCCTCTCTCATCTCCCCTCCATCGCTCTCTCCTTTTCTCCCGGGGCTTCTCTGCTAAGTGGGAGATTAATGCTGATATGATGTCCTGCCATCCCACTTAATGGACCTTGGCGTCATTATTTCCTGTTGTATGAGTAATCCATGCCCAGGCTGTTGAGAGGGCAGGCAGCAAACAAAGCACAAAACCAATTTAGTGTGGATGTTGAAACTCTCATTGTAATGATTTCGCATTATTGAGAAATGATCATCTGGAGATCCGCTAACACGGCCCGCCGCCTGCTTGAAGGAAAACAAACCGCTGTAGACAAAAGTAGAAAAGGAGAATTGTTCGTGGAGGAAAGTGATGTTCTTGTGTGGCTGGAGCGTGAGCGGCATGGCAGCAGCTGCATCACATGAGTCCAATCGCTCAAAATTCATAACATTCTGTTATCGCGCGGTCACCCGACACACTGGCGCACAGAAATGTGTGCGGTCACGTTTTTCTCTTGATGTCGCCTTGGCAAAAACTTAAAAAATAATAATAATCATTTTCCTCTACTGAAGCCTGAGCGATACAACAACAGCCCAACACACCCTGCATGAACTGCTCAGTGTCCTCATTTCCTTCCAGTGCTCCTGGGAATGTCCTGAATCAGTCTGGCCCCTGCTCCCGACCCCGAGCCACAGAGAAACACTTTCTCTGTGAAACCACACAAAAGATGCAGTCAGTGTGTGTGTCGGGGTAAGTACGGTGGATTAACGAAAGATTATCTACCGAGCTGTAAGTAAGCAACTTCTGTGTAGCATGCCTGTGTACGTAGCAGCCCCCCCGTCCCATTCTCAGAGGATGCTGTCATTTTCTCACCACATGGTCACACTGAAGTGCTTCAACGACAAGGTCAGCACTGCAGAATGCCAAAGATACACTGTAAGGGGGAGCGCTCTCGGGCCAGAGTTCCCCACACAGACACCACTATTACGGCACAATGGTGGTCTGTCTGACTAAACCCTCGGAGCAGCTCGTCTGGGTACATTCAACCCTTAAAACACCACCGGCTGTAATCCCCTTGTTAATGAGCAGAAGCCTGGAAAACAACAAGATCCCATCCGATGGATAAATGTGAGAATAAGTGCAGAGGTCCATGATATGACAGCCCATTGTGAGCCTCATGGAGCTTTAAGAGTAGCTAAAGTCCATCTTCCTATATTAGTCTTACTGATATGTGCAGTCACACTGTCTACAACCCAACTTTATTCAATATATATATTCAATGTCTAATCACATTACCTTCTTTATACACCAAGAGGAGGCTTAACTGAGGAGGGACTTCTCGTTAGTCTGCATATTGAGCACTTAGTTTTATTATGGAAATACGGCCTTCTTCTAATGTAGCACCCAGGAATACACTTGTACAGGCGTTAATCCTAAATATTCTTGATTATGGTGAAATCATTTACACACATTGTCTAACTGTGCATCACACGTCTTTATTTTTCATGTCAAACTAGTTGTCCAGTCATCACTGTGTACTTTGGCTGGTTTCTTGGCTGTCAGGAAGCATAAAGAGACGCCCTTCTTAGCCCTGCAAACGCTCACAGACTGCTGCTGTGATTGGCCTCACATTAGACGGCTCCTCTTTGACTGATCGATTGATCGCTTGATTTTGAACATGTAATAAAAAATAGGCAGAAAATTTACATTGTTGAAAAGGAGCAGCACATGAATTATGAACTAAGCAGCTCACGTATGCATACATAAGCATACACAAGTCTATACACACACATACATCCAACATGCAGTTCACAAACTAACCTGATTGGACACCTGTGCGTCTCCTTACCTGGTAACAATAATATCATTGTATTTCTATTCAGCTGTTTAACGTTTGTTTCCAAGCTTCGTTTTTACTTTATTTTATTCTGTTGTTTGTGTGGTTTTGAATTTTACAGTTTTTGACTGTAAGAACAGAAAATTAGTGTGTTCAACAAATCCAACAATATCAGCAGTTCACAGCTGTTTTTCTCACTTTTACAACATTTCAAACAGCAGTCATAAAGGAGTTATAAAGCGGAAGCACCAGTAAAGAATGTGAATGATTTCTCATTTATTACGTGCTTTGCTCGTTAACATGTCCCACTTCTGACTAAATAAATTCACGTTCTACGTTGACACTATGTTTTTCTATAGCAGCATTTTTGTCTTATTCCGATTTAACGCTGACTTATTTTTTTCAAACCATAAAATATTTTATTAATCTCTGAGGTGAACGAATTCAAAGGTTGCTGTAAATTCTAATCAGATCCAAGATATTTGTATTGTTGGCAAATCAGACACTTAACATAAATCATTTATGTGCATAATAAATGCCTTTGGCCCCAACACGGACCCCTGTGGGACGCCACCCACAACCTCTAAATATTCACATTTCTCTTCTCCCATCTTCACAAATTGTTGCCCGATTGTTCAGTAATTTCTGAATGCTTTCACTTATTTTAAATATCTCCAATTTATTTAATAATATTTCATTATTAATTATAACAAATGATCATGGAATAACCTTCAGAACAAGCTGAAGCTACATGCTTCAGTTCACAGCTCTGATAAAGACGTCTCGTAATATTATATTTTGTATTTTGTTATCTGTTTTTTTTAAAAATCTTTTTGGTGTTTATGTAATAATTGATTGTATAATGTGCAACGCTTTGTCTTCTTGACCAGGAAAAAAGATTTTAATTGCAGGGACTTCCTAAGCAAATAAAAACGAAAGTAAAAACTTTTTAAATACAACCAACAACTAAATAATTTTAATAGGGCAGAGTAGCTCCTTTAAATAAATATGGTATCACAAAACAAGTAAGTTATGAATTAGAACAATTATATAAAAATTTAAAATAGTTCAGAGAATAAAAAATTAAATTTGTGTCTTAATGACTCTCTTCCAGACACTAAACCAAGGCACAATGTACATTTCAATTCCTTTAATTTTAAATATGTTTATATTGTCTATCCTGTAAAATAGTCAGATGTCTATTCATATTAATGTACAGAATTCACCTGCTTGCTGCTACTACTGCACATTCACCCAATGTATATACTATATATATATATATATATATATATAATGTTCTTCCTCTACACCCCCCCCCCCCCCCCCCCCCCCAATTTTTGCACATGTCGAGGAGCGTGTCAGGCTACATTTCACTGTGTGTTATACTTGTATAACTATGCATGTGACAAATAAAGAACCTTGAACCTTGAATAAAAGCTTAAACCAAACAAACACACAAACTCGGTTGAAAACAGATAAATAAATCAGTAAAATGAAATCTTACGAACATAAATTAATAAGATTAAACAAATACCAGGATTCACAGAGCACCTGAATCTAAAATAAAACACTTAATAACCACCAGTGCTGGCAGGGCCGTGCCATAGGTGCCGCGTTTACTGTGACATCATATATTTGACTATAAAGACCTTGTGGTTCTACTACATGTAGAAAACAGGCCATCCTTCTCTTTTCTCCTCCTGCTGATTTACAGTGATTTGTGGCCTGGTGGATGCAATAATACCCTGTTTTCTTTATGTAACAGGCAATTGACTATTGGTCATTTTCATTAGGACCAGTGGAAATAAGACAGGAAAAAGGAGAAAATGGTGTATGACAGCTGAGTTGCAGCCACCCAGACCCTGAGCCTCTTCGGTTGCGCAGGGCAACAGTCAGATAATGGATGACGAGGCCTCTCGGAGCCAGCCGTTCCATTAGGTTTCGTTAATGCAGTCAGAGGAGGTTGGCGTGGCTCATCCGCCTTCATATCCACTTTCAGAGACGCTCACTCTTGCTGGCTGGTTGCTTCAACCAATCTCCCTGTCTCTCTCTCTCTTTCTTCCCATCGTCTCCGTTTCTGCAGTTAACTTCCTCTTAAGTCTTTCAGCAGATCAGAGTGTTTGCTTTCTCCTTTCTTCTCTCAGAGTTTCTGCCTTTTTTTAGCCTTTGTTTCCTTCTCTGTGCTGAGTCTCAGACGATCACGGGCATTGCTGTTTCAGATTAGCTGATCTTGCAGCATCATTGCACAAGGCGAAGGGGTACATATTGTCTCTGATTTACTACTCTGAGGGATTTGTGGCTGATTCACACTTTTGTAATCCAGATTCTTAGAATATTATTTTTAGATTTGTGCGCCTCCCAAATACTATGCAACCGTGTGGGTGCAACATGCGTGTGTGGCAAACTGGGAACTCTGGGCTTGAGCAAGAGGCGCGTGTAATGTGAACTACTATCTGTACAGTGTAAACTTTACATTTTGGGAGGCGGAACAAAGAGAAATTCATGAATGGAGACATGGGTGTGTCTTTTTGCATATCGTTAGCTTCATAGCATAATTGCCTAAGTCATTTGACTAAGTCAATGACTTAGGCACTTATGCTATGAAGCTAACGATATGCTGCATGTGGCAATCACCCTTGTGTGTAACGATGGAAATGTATAGTGTAGAGTGGGGTTTGTTTCTGCCACATTAGAGGCCACTGTGGAATTATCTCCCACGACCATCTGTCCACTTTGCAGTGGTCACACAAAATTTTGAGGGGAGGATGTATTTTGTAATTTTCGTGGGTCATGTAATTTTTTTCTTTTGTTATTCTTTTTGTATTTAAAGCTTACACAATATGAGTCGTTCATTCCTTTTTGTTTGGATGGATTCATTTGACTTGAATCAGTTTTTCACTAACAAGCTAAAAATAAAGACGTCAGTTGGGGATGTGTGTCTCACTCATACTCAGGTCAAGTGGGAAATGTTTTTGCAGCTTTCCATGTAAAGGTAGTCGTAGTTTTGTTTCTTTTAAGAATAGTTTGTGTTGAACCACAGATCAATAGCTGGACCAAGCCGATGTGTTGTCTGCCAACACTGATCTGTGATGTGTGACCGAGAAGCCTGATCTCAGAAACCTGGAGGATCGAGCGTCAGAGACACTCAGAGTTGCTTCCATGTTGATGTACTTTGTTTTTTGTGGCCCATCTTTACTGACTTGATCACTTTTTGTCAAATCTTGCATAAAATCAACTTTAAAAGTTGAAGCGACTCAATGATACATCAGTCAAAAATACAGTCATGGTATGTGGACTCAATAAAGGGCTTTAATAAAGGCCACAATATTAAAGTAAATTCCTTAATTTCACTGATTAAATTCAAAATAATTAATTATTAATGAAGTCGTGGTTATTAAAAGGTGTTTCAGTGATCAGTGGTTCATGCAAGAGTGAAAACTGTCGACTCGCTCTGTCCGACATCAGGACGGGAAAGCATCTATCTGGCTGCTCTGTTTTAGTCTCGTTCAACAATTTGCTAGAAATAAATAATACATTTTTAAAATAATAATCAGCAGAAACAATATCTAGCTCGCGTGAACTCTGCACAGTAACAGTTCAGAACATCGCTCTCACAGCAGGAAATATGTTGCATCAGCCGAGCTGTACTGAGATGACTTTCTTTGGTTTAACTAAAGGTGCTGCGTGTAGCAATCAGGATGCATGAAGAAAACTTAAAAACTGCCAAAATTAGCACAAAGAGAGATTACACAGACTCTCTGCTTGGAAGCTAGCAGCTTAAAAAATGAATATTCACCTGTTGTTTAGTGTTTGGTCAAACGAATCTTAAACATGCGAGAGTCGTACGTGTTTTTACTGTAATGCCCTTTATGATCGTATAAATCAGGCCTTCCTTTGAACACCTTCAGCTGGTCCAAAATGCTGCTGCTCACCTTCTTACTAGAAGTTCCCTCATTACACACGACGTAACTCATTTCACAACGTATGGAAGTACCTTTGCATGTTAGGCTGCTCCACACTGAGCACATTTTTGAAGTACGCCTTAAAACTCGTTTTTATTCTCTGACTTTTAACAAAGCGGGAGATCGTAGGTAATTTAGACTGCTGTTGTGTTTGTCGATATGAGTTTGTGTATGTATGACGTCTCTTATTTTACTGTGTAACTGTTCGTTTAAAGCGCAGCACTTCTTTAAAAATGTGTTTTATAAGTTGGGATTTGGTTTTTTAGAGCTTCGATCTGCTTAGAAAACTGCCTGCTGTTTAAAATTAGCTTCTATCGGTAGCGACAGTGAACCAAATCTGTAAAGCTAAAGTCTTTCCGAGCTGCTTCACGTTTATCACCAGTGTTGGTCAAGTTACTTGAAAAAACTAATTAGTAACTAATTACAGATTACTTCCCCCAAAAAGTAATCCCGTTACATTACTGATTACTTATTTTCAAAAGTAATTAATTACTTAGTTACTTTTTAAAAACACGATTTACAACCTGAATAGGTGATAAAGCGATAGATCTTTCAGCCCAATTCTACTTTTTCTGCATAATCCATCATAAATGTAATCAAATGGAAAAGTCTCTTTTTAAAACTTGTTTTATTAGTTTTAATCTTTTAACTTTATGCATCAAGCAAAAATTTAATTATCTGCAACATTCTCTGACTGGAAGAAATTAGTTTAACATTTAAACCTATTTTCTGCACATTCCAGCACATAAAATAAAATATTTTTTGTGTTTACACTCAGTCTTTCAAATAGATGCAAGTAAAACACAGCAGAAAATAAATAAAGTCAAAGACTCAGCGGTCCTGTTGCCCTATTTTCACCTGTAAAGCAGGAGTGGGGCAGGCGGAGGTTTACCCTGGTGCAGGTGTGCCGCGGTCAGTGGAAGAATCCGCGAGTTTCTCTGTGAGTTTCCCATTACGTCGTAGCTACTCGGTGCTTGTTGGAATTTTAGGGGTGTTTTCGCTGTAAAAAGAAGTTTTCTTCCCACGCACAGCGGACACTAATGTTTTTGTCCCTTTTTATGGAATCAAACTCAAAGTAAGGTCAGTACTTCCACGCTTTAAACGCTGCACGCTCATACTCTCTCTGCACTGGATATATGATCCATTGTTGATCTGCACACAGCTGTTGTCACGAACGTCGCACTCGCTTACGTCACTGTCATGAGACATTCTCGCAAAAAATCACGGTTTTAGTAACGCAGTAACGCAGCGTTCCTACGGGAAAGTAACGGTAATCTAATTACCGTTTTTGCAATAGTAATCCCTTACTTTACTCGTTACTTGAAAAAAGTAATTGGATTACAGTAACGCATTACTGTCCATCTCTGTTTATCACTTAAAGTTGTCCCATTAATATTATACACTGGCCGGCCGCTTAATTAGGTACATTAAAGCATCGGAACAGGGAAGAAAGGTGATTTAATTCACTTTGAATGTGTTGGTTTGAGTATTTCAGAAACAGCTGATTTGGTGTGATTTTCCCACACAGCCATCTCTAAAGTTTAGAATGAGCAGCAGTTATCTGGGTCAAATGATCCTGTTGATGCCACAGGTCAGAGGAGAATTGCCAGACTGCTTTCAGCTGATAGGAGGACAACAGTAAGTGGAATAACCACGTGGTACCACCAAGGTTTGCAGAAGAGCATCTCTGAGTACACAGTGCTTTGGAGGAGTCGGGCTACAGCAGCAGAAGACCACATGACATGAGTTCACTGTATATAAAAGGCCTCCACAGTCTGCAGATCTCCATTGAGTAAAGCACCTTTTGGGATGTGGTGGAACAGGAGATTTGTTGGCTTGTGTCCCTGATGTGAAGCCAACAAAGCTGCAGCAACTATGTGATGCTATCATGTCAATATGGACCAAAATCTGTGAGGAATGCTTCTGTGCTACGAAGCATTAAGGCAGCTCTGAAGGCAAATGGGGGTCCAATGTAATATTCCCTAATGATGTGGCTGCTTGGCTGGCTGAGGCAAATAAAACCTCTGCAGGTTTATCACTGTAATTTCTAACCATCATTAACATTACAATACATATAATCAGCTCATTTATTGTCAATAGTCATCGTGCAAATGAAGCGATTCATTCAAGTGACAGAAATAATCCTGTAGTGGTTGACGTATTAGGAAGATTACAGTCGGGATAAAAGTTTTCTCTGCTTTGTTTACCTGTTTATACCGCTGACAATTTATTCGGGAAGTGTCCTCCACCCCCCCTAAAACTGATGTTTACACTTGGAGATAGCACTGCCTCCGACCTTCCCCTCCTCGTTCCTTCGCTGCTTCGTGCTTTTGCATCTCGAACAGAGCGGCCCTGATCTTCTCCTCGCTCGCGTCTCCGTCATGTTTTCATCTGCCTGGCTGGTGCATCACAATGGATGCCTGCGCCTGCCGAGCGCCCTCTGACCTTCTCCCTCACCCATCCGTAATTTCGTTGCGTCGCCCAGCTGAGCGGGAAGCTGCCTGTCTGCCAGCCTAATAAATACAAAAACAAATTGCAGCAGGTTGAAAGTATGCAGCGTGGGTCGGAGCTGTTAATGTAATGAACTTGGTTTCATGGAAAATACGAAGCAATTAAACTCCCACGGTGCCTCCCTCCAGACGGACAGACTGAAGGGGGGTTGGAGACCCTTGAGGGAGAGAGAGGAAGGGAGAGAGCAGGGAGAATAGAGCCATTTAGACGGCCCACAGGAGTAGGAAGTGTGCTGGCTGTGATTGATCTCAAACACCAATTAGTCATGAGGCCGCCCCATCCAGAGGTCCCATCAGGCCTGTGGGAGCACTGTCCGACCATTGCTCACCCTCCCGCTGTTTGCTTTGGCTGATTGCCGTCTGATTGCCGGCGAGGTTTAGGCTGTTTGGATGTCGGGAGAGAAGCAGGAATCAGGACTGGGATCAGAGTGGCATGCGTTCGTGTTTTTAGAGCTCAGTGTCTGGTCATACGTTATCATTACAGTGGGCTGTTGTTTCTTCCAGCAGACACACTGTCACGTGAAGCAGTGTGTCATGGAAAACACTTATTATACCTCTATTACTATCCTTAGGTTTTCTTTTTTTGGAGTGGCAGAGGGGGGCAATTTGAGTCATGCTGCATATAGAGAACTACAGGCCTGGACAAACAACTTAAAGAAATATGTGTATGTGAGGTGAAGGTTTCGGGTCCAAGCAAAGGGGAAGTGAAGCAATCTCAAACAGTTGTGCAAGACACTGAAGAATTCCACAGTGTTATTGTCTGATACAGACACATTATTTTCTTCCCAATTAAGAGCCTGAGTGAACAGTTCATGCTGAGACTTTATTGATTAAGTTTGATATCATTTACTAGCCAGACCTCACACCTGATGTTTAAGGTTCACGTAGCTTACCGTTGTCACGATCCTGGGTCTTTGACCCAGCGTTTTAAGTTTTAGGTAATGTTTGATGTTTATGGTTCATTTTCAAGTTCATTAGATTACCTAAGCTCGTTTGTCTATTTCGAATCCTCTTGTATTTTCTTCCCCTGTACTTACGTTTCCCTCACCCTTTGTCTGTGAGGCTGCTTTGACTGCATGTCTTATGTTATCAAGTTTGTCTTCTTCACATGTTTCCTGTTTTATTTTGGAAGAGTCTGGTGTCCTTTGTTCATTGTAGTTAGTGTTACTCTCTCCTGTATGTTTCATTCTAGTCAGCTGTGTTCTCGTGTGTCTCCACCTCCCCTGATCACCTCGTGTGTGTATTTAAGTCCTCAGTCTTCCTTTGTTCGTCGTCAGGTCGTCTGTTTTTCTCGCCATAGTCAGAGTCACAGCCATAGTTAGCTTTCACAGTTTGTTTAGGTTTCTGTTTAGTTATTGCTCTTCTGCTGCCCTCATTCTTGTTTGTTTCTTTCGTGATCATCAGCCACAATAATAGGCTCGCTTTTGTTTAAGTTCACTCCCGTATCCTCACTTGTGTTTGCACCTGGGTCCACCACACACATCTCCGCACGGTCTGTCTCCACAAACCGTGACAACCGTAAAGACTAAAAGCAAAGAGCAGCTGTATTAAATCAGTCCAACTATGGTCGGATTTATAGCTGCAATGAGCACCTTCTCTGAAATGACGCGTCAAAGCAACAAAGTTGTTTTGGTAGTAATGTGCAATTTAAAATCAGTATATTGATTAACACTATATTTACTATTACTATTTTAAATACTGTTTATATAAAACGTAACCAGGTATCCATCCCTGATTTATTCCAACATCTTTGGCGCTTCGTTGTTGTTCTTGTATGTGTCAAACTGCTAATCTCTGCTTTTGTGGTTGTCTGTTCTGTTAAGTGCATTGAGAACAAATAAAAAACATGTGTACACATATAAGGTTGGTTCAGATTATGAACACAAGGACAATATCAGTATCTAGCGTGTGTTAGCATGATGCTTTTTCTCATTTTTGCAGCTTGGACAATTATTGTAGTTGTCAAACCTTCTGTTCCCTGCATTTATTTAAAATAGCAACTGTTCAATATTCTTTAGATCCAAGTTCATATGCAGAAAAAAAAAGACAAGAAACAAAAGGCTGTTATTGTGAATAGGCTGCCTTTGTAACTCAAAATATTTTTAGTGAGTGGATACAGTGAACGACAAAAAGAAAAGAAAAGGGAAACACAGAATCTGGTTACACTGAATACAAAACAGAACTTCTCATGTTAGAACACAGGTGAAGAAAAAAGAAAACAAACAAAGAAATTAACAAAAAAAACACAACCCAGGAGCGGCGATTGATACTAACAAACCCTTTCCTTACAAAGCACAGAGTCAGCTGCAGCATCACTGAGCTTCATGTTCCCGTTAACACAGACACACATCAGGCCTCTGTGGAATAAGCAGAGTCAGCAGGAACATCCTTAAATCGAAGGTTAGAGAAGTTTGACAGTAAATGACCCCAGATTTGATCAAATGTGCCCTTTTGGTTCTGGATGAAGCAGTGGATCTTTTCCAGACTGAGGCACGACATGAGATCAACCACTGAACGTGGGTGGATGGGGCAGTGGCCTTCCACCTCATCAAAATGGCACGCCTAGGTAATATTCTCATCATCCTCACCCACTGTACCAAAGAGAGCAAGTAGGGGGTTGAGAGCCTTGTTCAGAGTGCAGAAAACCTCCCAAAGATTTGCCAGGGCAGAGAAAGTCCAAAACATGTGGGTAAGATTGGCACCATCAGACCTGTTACAGCGAGGGTCTAAGCCAGGATAAATCTTACTCATACTCGTACCTGCTCTGGTACTCGTAGCACAGGGGTTATATCCAGTAACCACCGTTTTCTAGCAGAGCAGTTTTAACCCAATTAAAATGTAATTAGCTTCTGGGCTTTGTCAGCAATTAAACAAAATGTTTAAGATGCAAAAAGGCTTTTTATACACGAGTCCTCACAGTGGCTCTCGTGCCTGCACATGAAAATGATAGAGGGAGGAAAATATTTACGATATGGCCTACAGCTATTTGCCATGCACTGCGTCTGCACATCCTCATGTAAGTAATGGTTTCAGTCTGGCCATCTCTATAAATACTGCCCGCCTCCACCACTCAAGACAGGGTGACACAGAGTTAGCCCTCAGATCAGCTCAGCAGAACTTCAATCAAAAGCCCGACTCAAACGTGAGACGTTAATTTGCTCCAATCAGGAAGCCCTGATCTCTGAGCTTTTGCTGCATCTGGTTTGTAATTGGGCGTGCTACTGTAAGGATGATACGAGGGGCTGAGTGGACTGCTGGAGGCTTTGTTGTCTTCTCTTCAGCCTGCCAGTGAAGGTTTATGAGGTTTATAAGTCCAATATCTGCCAGCAGCCCATCACAGCATGGCTGCTACAGCGGGGTATCTGCTTCCCGAGCCACACTCCCTGAGTTATTCTGCATCATTTTCTCCTTTGCTCTCAGAGTCATTGTTTGTTATGAATATAAATATTGGCTGGTGTTTGACAGATGCAAGAATGTGAGGGAGGAAGAAGGAAGTAATGTGGACCAGCGCACGCAGCTGAGCACGAATGGTTTCCTTCTGCTTTTATTCGCACTTTCACTGACTTTTGTGTGAAATAAGACTCGCCTCCCTCTGACTCTATCTCTCTCAGTGGATATCTCAGCACTGACCCGCAGATTATCGATCTAGCTGCTTACACGATATCAGCACGGCGCGCTAACCTGATCTCCCCACGCAAACACGAAACATCTGTGCTGCTGACTCTCATAAAGCCAGCTGACCACCTCAGTGGGAAACAGCACTCAGGATAACAGTGAGACTCTGTGGTCTGAAAGAGCTCAAAATCTGCTGGCTTTGAAGCCCTTCTCTCACTCAGCACAGATAACACCCAGGCCCCAGCCAAAACTCACATCCATCTACTTACTGCACACAGGAAATGTAGAAAATGTGATGAAATGAGTGAGGAAAGCGGAGAAAGATGAGGTTCAAACAGTAAAGTCGAAGCTGATCCTTCATGTGAGCCAAGTTAGCTGTCATATCATTTTATATATGACACACTCACCAGCCACCACACGAACTGATTATCTGCAGTATAATATTAATGAAGAAAGGTTTTATCTAACTCTGCAGCTTTACCAAACATGACATCCACCAGCCACATTATTAGGCACACCTCGCTCAGACTGGGTTGGCCCTGTTGGCTCCAGCACTGCTTTAGCTCTTCCCGACACAGATTCAAGAAGCACGCCTCGGAGATTTTGGTCCATATTGATACAATAGCATCACACAGTTGCTGCAGATCTGCTGGCTTCGCATCAATGATCCATGATCCTGTTACGCCACATCCCAAAGGTGCTGTACTGGAATGAGATGACAGTAAAGTCATCGTTATGTTCAAGAAACCAGTCTGAGATTATTTAACTTTGCTGTGTTATCCTGCTGGAAGCAGAGGATGGGTGCACTGTGGTCATAAAGGAACAAATATGCTCATCAACAATACCCAAAGTGTGCAGAGAAAATATCCCCATATCATGTTTATGCCAAATTCTGACGCCACCATCTGACTGCTGCAGCAGAAATGGAGATTCATCAGATGAGGCGACCTTGTGCCAATTTTCCGTCCTTTCATTTCCATGAGCCTCAGCTTCCTGCTCCTCGCTGACTGGAGCGGTGCTCATTGTGGTCTTCTGCTTCTGCTGCAGCACATCTGGGTCCATGTTTACTTGTTGTGTGTTCAGAGATGCTCTTCTCCATGCCTCGACTATAATGAGTGGTTATTTCACTTACTGTTGGATTGAAGACGTTTGGCTGTTTTCCTCTGAGGCGTTTTCACTAAAAGGATATTTTCTCTTTTCCCATCAGTCTCTGTGGACCTTAGTGTGGAAAAATCCCAGCAGATCAGCAGTTTCTGAAATACTCAGACCAGCCCATCTGGCACCAACAACCATGCCACATTCAAAGTCACTCAAAACACCTTTTTTTCCTGATGCTCAGTTTCAGCTTTCATGTCTAGAAGCCTAAATTCACTGACATGTGATTTGGATGATTAGAACTTTGCTTCACTGAGCAGTTGAACTGGTATACCTAATAAAAGGGCCAGAGACGTATAATATCTATGAACAGGTTTCTGAATATGCAGAATCAATGCTACTTTCCTGGTTTCTCCTGCAGTTCCAGTACTGCTGACGCATCATGCATGTTGCATTACAGAGGCTTGGACACCAGACGGGCTGACGAGTTAAAGCATGTAATGTGTAGTGTAAGTGTGAGGTAGGTACTTTCTTGGTGGTTAGGATGAGGCGCTGCAAAGGTATTGTTTCCACAAAGAGCGGGTTAAATGTGTTTGTAATTTCTCCGGGGTTGAAACTGTATCGCACGGTCAATTTTTTTTCAACCCAGTATTTCAGTTCAGCTGCCGTCATTAAGAGCAACAACCTCGCATCAGCATTTACACACATTATTCCCGCGCAGCCTCGTGATGCAGTGTGTCAGTGATCGTTTTGTCTCAAGGCGAAGCTGCATTTTAAAGTACAATGCAGGGTGATGGTGGTGTTGCTGCTCTCTCCTTATGGCTGAATCCCAGATGAGGATGTGTTGAGGACCTGACAGGAGCCGATTCATCATCCCTCACAGCCCATCCATCACCGGCGGCAGGCAGAGGAGCAGCGCCGGGCCGGGGGTGGGGGGGACCTGGGAATGTCTGTCTGGGGAACGCTCTGCTCCGAGTACCCCACTGGGTGCTCAGTCCAACATGTGCTTCGGAGAGCCTCCTGTAGCGTAGCGCAGTGATTAGTTCAACCTGTGCAGCATCCACGTGTTGAAGTGATAGATTGGGAAAAGCAGAAAATAGGCAGAGGTTACAGAAAATCTATTAATGTCATCACACCCGCAGAAAGAGCCGGTACAATCAGAACCCAGGAAGGACTCATTCTTTACTTTCCAAAGCTCCCTAACTTTTGATTTAACAAAATGAAAAGATGTTGAGGCATTGGAGGAGGGCCCAGGTGGGGAGTTTCTGACCCATCAATGGCAGGTCAAGTCTGTTTTACTATCAAAGCTTTGTTTTATTTCTTTGCTTTTCCGATGTCATGAAACTTTTTATTGCTCCAACATACAAATAAAATACTAGATGCTCACTCAAAGGACTGGACCACAAGACCAGCCTTAAAACCAGCTCACTATTTTGGTCATGTTTAATGAAGCACTGTAAAATGTTACTATGAAACATTTTGAAATGTTACTCAAAGTACAGTGGGATGAATAAAACTGACAGCGGTTTTTAAGCCTTTATAACTGCACTACAGGTGACGGCTACGTTACATTTTTAGGGCTAAAAGACACATTTGAGCTCTGTGTCTGGCTACAGCTGTGTGAAAGAAACACAGCTGTAGCCAGACTTCAGAAATGAGTCCGTCTGTGATGTAGCATAACAAAAAAAGCATTGATCCCTCGGATCTTTGATCTGTGTTGATTTTCTGATACTTTAATGGAGAAAACTTGGAAAAGTGGTGGAGTGGGAAAATGGTTGCTAAAGCTGCAGTCACAGAGAGCTGCAGACCAGTCAGTGCCCCCCTCTGTCCTCCTCTGGCAGCTAGAGAAAAACATTTGTTCCCCACGCGGTTACCAAAAACCTGCTACGATTGTAGCTTGAATGGACTTGTCTACAAACACTGTCCAGTGAAACTGGAAAGCATGGCACAAACTAGAAATTGAGGTTTTTTGCCTTTCAAAATAAAAGGCAAAGCTTTTACTTTGAAGGCAAACCTTCTCTATTTCTGGTTTGCGGTACACTTTTCCAAGTTTTCCTGCCTCTCAGTTAGCAGTTGGCAAGTGTTTGCTGGCAGCAGTGTGGCATCTTTTGGTGCAGCACCTTCTTTGCCAACCAGTCAGAGAATAAATGTTTTGCCTGATGGCCTCTCACGTTTTATAGCCAGCCTCAAGTGGCCATTCTAGGAACTGCGGTTTTTGCATTAGCTTCATTTTCCAGGCACAGAGGCTGCTGCTTGACTGAACCACCCTTCTTATGTATTTATTTAATGGCATCCACCTTCGTGTTTCACTAACTCTTCTCTTTTGTGCTCGTCTGAAGGATAAACAGGTGCAGAAGGTCGTCACATCCCATTAGAATAAAAATGTAGTGTCTGGCACAAAATTAAAAAGCTGGCAGCGTTTGTACATAAGTGTGCATGTGTACTGTATCTATATCTGTGTACAGTATGTGTGGCACACTCTTCCAGCACCTGTCTAGCTGTCCACCGCGTCCTTTCCTTTGATGCTGGGCAGTGGTGTGTCATCCAGATGTGGCGGCAGAAGAGCAAATAGTTCAGTTAGTCCCTGAGGATTTTCCCCCCTGAGCCCCTCATACAGGCAGGGCCGCTGGGAAGAGCCATGCAGCTTTTTCTCATCTGTTTCCCTGCCTGCTCACTCCTCCCTACATGGCACTTTGCTGTACACCTTTACTTCACACTATAACTACCTTTATCTCACCTCCCATTTCCTACCTCCTTCTAGTTTTTACCCTTGTCCCTTATATCTCAGTTTTTCTTTGCCCTTTCAGAGGCCTCTTAAATTCCCAACTGCTGCCGATTTATAGCTGGATCGCTAATAGAACGAGCGTATTGGTTGAAGGGTACAGAAAAGCCTCTGTGATCTGTCCCAGTGGCTAATCTGCCTCACTTCACTGCCTCTCTGTTCATTTGAAGTTTAATTTTACATGTTTACATCATCACGGAGCTCACTGTGATGACTCACTGTCATGGATAAACTGAGATGCTTAAATTTAACTGAGCCATTGTTATTGTTCTTGGTTTCACCTGTGTTTTTGCTACCATGACAAATGAAAATGTCTGTTGGCAAAAAGACAAATGAAGAAAACAGAAAAAGGTCAAAGTAAACAGAAAGTAAGTGAGGGCATTGGAAACATACACACATATGGCTGCGGTGTCTCTTATAAACTGAGCTACAGATGACCTCCTGCCTGAGAAGTATGGGAAAGAACAGAGTGAGAGGTCTGACAGCGAGCCCTCCGGGCAGCATGCATCACACACAATCCCTCTCTTTAAAGGCTTACAGCAAGAAGTCCCTGAGCTTTGGGGAACACATGTGTCGATTTTCACTCGAAACAGTTATCAGCCTCTTTCTGTTTGTGCGTGTGTGTGTGTGTGTGTGTGTGTGTGTGTGTGTGTGTGTGTGTGTGTGTGTGTGTGTTGGCCTCTATTCCAGTTACTTTCACTGTATCTGGCTAACAATAGAGTACAGCTGCAGAAAAGGTGCTTTAACGGTCAGTGAAATAACTGTTGCTGCAAACTGGAGCTGCACCGTGCAATATGGCCGCCTTTAACTAAACGATGTCCGTCCGATTAAAGCAAGCCTCCGCCATGCTTGAAACAACCCCAACACTCTTAGAGGTTCTGAACATCTTTAAGTTTGTACAGCCAGAAACATGCACAGGAACATACATCAACTGAAAGAGATCTGGCACAGAAGCAGAGATGATACTCTTTTTTAAAAATTTGATATTTCAGAGTCATTTTTCTCATGTGCTGCTGCTGCTGCCCTGGGTGAGGAGGCGAGGTCTGGTTTGGTCTGGAAACAGGATGTGGGCTGGAGAACTGGGCATCTGCCACATGCCATGGAGCCTCTGGAGCTTATTTGCATAGGTTATGTGTGTGTGTGTGTGTGTGTGTGTGTGTGTGTGTGTGTGTGTGTGTGCGCGCGCGTTCAGTGTGTAGCTGGGCGTCCACTGAAATCCTTGTATGCATGTGCCTGTTCAGTTTTTGCATTTATGCTTGCAAATTTTTGGTTCATGCCTCTGTTCAGTGAAAAGCCAGTGCGTGCATAAATATGTGTCTGTGCATGCAAGCTTGTTTCCCTCCCACGTTTCTTGCGTAGGCTTCTTTTCCTGGCACAGCAGCCTGCATGGCATCCCAGCTGGCACGTCTTCAGCCCACCCTGCTGCTGCCTGTCTCCTCTGGCCTTTCATCAGCCTCACCTCATGATCTTTCTGCCCTAAAACTGAGCAGTTCTATATCAAACCACGAAGGCAGGAAAAAACAGAAGCAAGACAATATTTTCCCTGACAAGTGAACAAATTTAAATGATGTGTCATATTTATTTTCAGCATTTGCTCAGTCACAAAACATCATAGAAAACTTGGATGTGACCTATAATTAAAATGGATTTTCCTCATTTTTAGGGATGTATGACTTGATATCTGCTACTTTATGTATTTCTTTGAAAGCAAAGACCTTAAATATTTGCTTAATTACTTAAAATAATTGTTGTTATTAACCTCTGTCTCTCTTCCACAGCATGTCTTTATCCTGTCTTCCTTCTCTCACTCCAACCAATCACAGCAGATGGCCCCGCCCCTCCCTGAGCCTGGTTCTGCCGGAGGTTTCTTCCTGTTAAAAGGGAGTTTTTCCTTCCCACTGTCGCCAAAGTGCTGCTCATAGGGGGTCATATGATTGTTGGGTTTTCTCTGTATCTATTATTGTACGATCTGCTGTACAATATAAAGCACCTCGACGCGACTGTGATTTGGTGCTGTATGAATAAAATTGAATTAAATTGTCCCACAAGGGGAAATTTGGTTGTAACAGCAGCAAAGAAAAAAGCACAAATACAAACAAACACACACAGTGTTTACAGAAACAAATATTTACATCGTGGACAACAGTTATAAAAACAGAGTACTGAACAGTTATTAAGATTAAAGTACAAATAAACAAGCCCGGGTCGTAGTGTGCAGACAGAGCAGGGTACTGGAAGATGTTTAAATAATTAAGAACATTTAGAAAAAGTACAGGTTGTGTTTTGTACCTGTGCATTAAATTTGTACCTGTGTCACATTTTAGTTAAAACATTTCTGTGTTTAATACCTTTAGTCTGGCATTACGGCCGTCTCCATTGTGGACTCTTGAATCTGAAGGAAACCCACAAAAGGTGGAGCGCTACGTTCAATTAGGTAATGCAAGCAAGCTTGATTATTATTTTTGTTTTTCTTTATTTACATGTTTTGTTTACTGTCTGGCACACAAGCTGTGTGGAAAGTAAAGAAGCTTTGAGGGTTACTTGGAGATTCAAAACTGACCATAAGTGTGAGCATGTCTGCCTGTCTGTTATTGAGTCAGCAGAGTGTTTTACTCACTGTGGAGCCTCAGTACTCAGTAGCCCCGTTTTAATTGGTCTGACACTTAATGACTGATGTTGTGCTCGCTGAATGCTTCCTCTTTGCAAACACTATATTCATGAATGGACTCGTGGCGTCCCATTGCAGTGCCACTGTCAGGGGGCTGCTTACTTGCTCAGTCCTCTTTTACACCTTGAGGAGCACACCTTCAACGGTTGGTCTCCACTTCTGTTACTGTGGCCGTCGCCCAGCAGCTCCCATCCATGTCTGTCTGCGGCATCCTCTTCTTCGCTTTCCTCGTGGATTACAGTCAACTGATTGTTGAGTGACCTTTGACTGGTTCGTCCACGTCTGTGCGATCAGCTGCCTTTGGTCCTTCTAGTCCCAGACTGCCATAAGTTCCTACTCTGCCGTCTCGCACGGATCTGTCGAATCGCTGAACGTGGAGGATCTGAGACGCGTGTTAGTGACGGTCGGTATCCTCAGGGGGTTAAACCACTCCAATTTTCAGCCAATAATGTCATCTTTGCATTAGCAGAAGTTTCTTTAAAGGCCTTAAATCTCCACAAAGAAGAGCTGTGACCAAAGATTGAGTTGGGAGATTGCCACCAACAATAAAATAAACAAAGCCCCGAGTTTTTCAGTGAAAAATTACCTTTGGAAAGAACATATCTTGATTTAAGTCACATGGGAAAACAAGAAAACTCAACTGCTTGGCACCGTGTCGTTAGCGCCCTGATATGCACGAATGTTGGTTCATGGCGTAAAAGGAAAACATTACCGTCCAATGACTTTCTTTCTAAAAGAAAACGAGACCTCATCATACAAACAATGTGAAACGTTGTGTATATACTGTAACATGGCCATGTGCAGCTAAGTGCTGCAAATCCACTCTGCTTGGTATTTCAGTAAATGTTTGGTTTCAGACTCTGAAAAAGAGATTCTGATCCCGGTCGTTCACCCTGCATCTTTGTTTTATCCTGGCTCAGTCTGCTGGAAACTCTGAATGCTTCACGTCAGTTTCAACAAACAAATAAGTCCAGTGGGAAAATATGAAACACAGAGACGACATCGGCACCTTGGCTTGAGTAACGAGCATCCATTTGTGCCCCGAAACATGTCGTTTTACGCAGAGACGTTATCGCTTCATGTATTTGTGCCACGTCTGCTTTCATCCAGTGAAGCTTTTTTCCTCAGAAATCACGATGAATGCTTCTAGTTTTCAGGCTAGATGATAATAAACTGCAGTCAGGCTTTATTTGACTTTGTCTTATAAACATTTGTACATTTTTGCCTTCACCTCAACACAGAGATTTTGTTTTACTTTTACTTTCTTTGAGCCAGTGTTTTCTTCCCTCTGAGTATCTGAAGAAAACGCTGTCCGCAGTTTGTCACCGCAGCCAGTCCTAGAGCACAGTTGGCGGATCCTTGAATCTCTGCCCACGTGCCCTCTGATTTCTACTGAAGACTGTTTCCAAATAAGAAAATCAGCTGAGCCAAGACATTTGTAGGCAGGCATGAGGATGCAATGATCTTCCTATACTTTTGTCAGAAAGATGGAAACAGAAAAACATGCTTATCCATCTTAGGGTCACAGGGGGCTGGATGCTCTCCCAGCTGTCAAAGGGCACGATTATAGTAATAATGATGCTTAAATTGAAATATTTCTACAACCATGATCAAGTTTTCCTGTTTACGAAAAATATCATCAGAAGGCTGAAAGGCTGTGTTACTGGACTAGACTTAAATGACAACTTAAAAAAAATGAACCAGTGTGATGAGGGTCACAATAGCATGTGAGCACAATTCCCAAACATCTCTCATGCACTTTATTGCCAGAGGTCACTCACCCATCCAAATTGTGAATTTGGGTGTTTCAGTCAATTCCATGGAGGTGGAAGTGACTGGCATTCATTCAATGCCAAGCTGCTTGAATGAAGTCAAGCAGCTTGGCATGCAGATATTTTAGCAGAAAGTTAAACTGCTAATAGATGTTTGTTGGTATTTTCGGTCACATGAGGGCAGCGAACAAAGTGATGTATTTTTTAAGTTACAGACTTGACATACTGACCTCGTTAGCAAATGCAGAGAATGACAGGCAGGCTGAGTTAACCCAGAGAAAGCCTTTATTTTGGCCGAGAAACGTCCACAATGCAAAAGTCCAACAGAAGGTAAACAGAACAGGCAGGTCAGCAGATGCTGCAACTTTCATCTGAATGCAAACCACCTCCATTAGCTTCATGTTTTCCTGTTGCTCAGCAAGTATTTGCAGACAAACATGAACAACTACAGGGAAAAACCACTTCTGTAGCAACCAGTGCTTGTATAACATGTGGTGGACAATGTGCACATCAAGTGATGTCATGTAAGAAACACACTGAGGGCTAATCAGTGTGTGTGTGCCATGAGACACAGGAAACAGGGTGAAACCAATCCCTGACAGTGAGACAAAGGACCTCCAAATTAAAACAGGAAGTAGTTTAACAGGGAGATGACGACTTTACAACAAGAGCACAAACTCATGAGAAAAATCTCTTTGTTCCAGCTGCTAAACACTGCGGCCCCCTGTGGTTAAATGGTAAATGGCCTGTATTTGTATAGCTTTACTAGTCCCTAAGGACCCCAAAGTGCTTTACACATCCAGTCATCCACCCATTCACACACACATTCACACACTGGTGATGGCAGCTACAACCACCTCCAGTAGGCAACGGGTGAAGTGTCTTGCCCAAGGACACAACGACCAAGACTGTCCAAGCCAGGGCTCGAACCGGGAACCTTCCAAGTACAAGGTGGCTGCCCAACTCTTGAGCCACGTTCGCCCCTTACTAGCTTACTACTACTTACTAGCTGGTCAAATATTAATATGGAAAAGTGCTGTATCAATGCAGGACTCACCTCAGGACGCCTCGTGGTGCTGCAGGTCAATTAAACCCTTCTTTATAGGCACCAATCACTTCAGAGTAATGTATCTCTGAAGCTAACACTGATGCACTGAAAGCCAGAAAAACATTAAAACAGCTCAGCATGTTCCTCCCATCATCGTTCAGCAGCCTTGTCTCGGGGTGCCCAAAGCCAGCGAGCAGTAGCCATTTACAGCATCGACTGTCGCAGGCCACAGAATGACAAAACGAATCACTGGTGCTCACAGATAAAATACAGACTATACTTCAATTATGAGATTGTCTCATTTTCATTGTTTCACAAAGAAAACCCAAAGTGAAGGAGTTCACGTATCTGGTGTACTTATTTCTGAGTGAGGGAGGAGGGCAGGGGGAGATGGACAGACAGATTAGAGCGATGCCCTCAGTTGTTGTACCGGTCTGTTAAGGTAAAGAGAGAGCTTTTGATTTACCTGTTAATCTACATTCCTGTTGTCACCTATGGCCCCATGGGCTGTGACACAAAGAATGAGATGGGAGATAGAAGCAGTGGGAATGTTTCCTTCCAAGGCTGGGCTCTCACTTAGATCATTTTGACATCTAACATGTCCTGGATTCCTTCTACTTGAGGTGTTTTGGGCAAGATTTGCTGGGAGGACACCCAAAGATGACCCAGGATACAGTGGAGAGATTAGGTCTCTCGACTGTCTTGGGAATACCTTAATGTTTCTCTGGAAGAGCTGAAGCAGGTGGCTGAGAAGAAGGAAGTCTTCTCCCCACAACCTGGATAAGTGGCAGAAGATGGATGGATGGCATTGTTTGGTTACTAATACAACCTTTCATAAAATTAAACGTAGAACAAAAAGTAATCCTCTACCAACTGCAACATTTCCTTGATTACTACTGTTGACTGTCCTTACGTGCTCTGCAACAGTAACGACAGCAGCCAAACCTTTGCTCGTGTCTATTTCTGATGGTGAGGGACTCCTACTGGATCACCCTGCACCAAGCACAGGAAAAATGATAAAAGGGGGTTCCCGCTGGTTTATAATGTGACTCCTGTTAAACAGTCAGTCTCCAGGTGCTGGTATAGCTCGCTGATCCAGAAGCACAGGTTTGATTGTGTCCTGAGGCAATTCCATGAGTGTCTTCCTAGTTTTCCTGTCGTATCCCAATAAAGGCTAAAAACGTCAGTCTGTGACAGCTTGAGTCAGAACATTGGTGGCGCGCACTCGAACAGCTTTACGAACCACAAACCAAATTGTTGTGTGGACGCCTGTGCAAATAAAACCTACAATGTGTGGACAGCGAGGTACAGCTGGAGGTAAATAAGAAAATATGTCTTTATGTAATTTTGAGTGACTGTCGCAGAAAACGCCATTTGGAGAAACAGAGTGCACCAGTATCCTCCTCTGCTATCAGGTCAGCACTTAGAAAAGTGAGGACTGAAAACCCCCAAACTCTGGAGTCTAATTTTGTGCAGTGAAATGACAGATTGCACTGATAAAGTATGAAATTGTGAGTTATTGTAGGAAACAGGAGAACATTGCAGGGGCTGTTCTTGTCCTCCAAACTGCTGCTGTAAGATATTATCTAACTTCAAAGGGAACACAAGAGTTTAATTAATAAATGTTATGTCTGGACACGTAATACCCTCTGAAATACTGTCTAATCTTTGCTGCTGCCCTCTAATCATTTTAGATTTACACAGGGAGCAGTTGGAGCCACTGCAAGCTGCTTCCAGCTCAGAGGGGCATCATTAGTATGTCCTTGCTGCATTTTATACAAAACGTGTTCCTTATATCTTCTTCTCAGTGGCATTAAATCCTACGTTTTAACAAAGTTGAACTATTTTATCAAAACCTACTTTTTATGGCAGTGACTGTGCTGTAAAAACACTTCAATAAGGACAGGAAAGTTGTTTTGGACTCACTGTTTTGGGGATAAAAGTCGTGACTTTCTACTTACAAGATCTGCAGGGCCTCCTGTCACTCTGCGGTGTCAGACTGAAAGGCCACGTCCCAAACTGCTGCATCGTGCCTGCTGATGAAACACTGCCGACCCTCCGCCGGCTGAGCTGACAGAGTGATTTACTGGGTTGGACACAGAGATGCCTGGACTATAAGTGGAGGTCGTTCATTTTTTCCATGATTCTAAGTTACAAAATCGGAGATTAATTGCACATTACACATTGATTTAGGTGGATAAAGTAAACTTTGGTTTAGAGTTGGCTAGTTGTTAAATCTTTCCCTCTCAACCAATGAAAAGCTTTGTTTTCTCTGGTAGCACTTTCTATTACAGCTTGATAATAAAGGGGTAATAGTTGGGTAACAAGGTGGAAACAAGAGCGTAATAATGTGGTAATATCTAAGCAGCTGGACTCAAACCAGGAACCACTACACTATGGAGGCATCGCCTACAGCGGTAAACAAGCATTACTTTAAAAGCTAAGGGAAGGACTGTCTAAGTCACACTTTGCACAGATTCGCTCAGAGAGCAGTTAGCAGGCAAGTTGGCATCTCCTGTGGATGTGGCCACTAATCTGAAATTTGGTGGTTTGATCCCCGGATGTGCAGCAAAGGTTCGTTTTAGTTGCGTTCGTTCAGAGCGCGCAATTAGACGTAGAAAGTGCTTATTTAAATGCATGTATAAGACGTGCTACATAAAGATCTTTGAGTGCTCAAGGCCCTACACATGAACTGGTCCATTCCCAAGAGAAGAAATAGCCCCGTATGCAAGAGGAGAGGCCTGACATCAAACCCATCGCTTGCTCACTACCAGTGGTTGCTGGGCCGGTGTGTAGGTGTGTGTAACAAGTTGATTTCAGTTGCAAAGCCTCAAAACCCTGTCGTTCAAGCATCTTCATATCTGGCTTCAAAGCAGCAGCCTATAACGGATTTTTTTTAAAAACGTGGTCTAAAGAACTCACATTTTCACACTGTAGACTGTACGCATGCCATCAAAGCACAGTAATTGACTTCATTTTTAAATAAAATGACTTAGCATAGTCCCATTATCGAGTGAAATGAGTGGGAACAACTCATCTGATCTTTCCTTTAGAATTTGTGAAAATTTGCTTCTTAATGTTTGCGACCATAAGTGGTTAAATGGCTTTTCTGCCCATTGCTGTTTCATTGATTCAACAGACTTATCTCCTGCAAAGGCACATTAGACCATTAGTCCCGTAATAGCGGGTAAACATTGGAGACAATCGCAAGGCAAACAGAGAAACACAATCGATGCCTCTCAGCTTCCAGAAACATAATCCTGCACCTGGACTCCCTCAGAGTACCCAAGCACCTGTGTGAGGAAAAAGGAAGGAAAGAAAGACTGTGTCCCTTTAAGGGATAACTCACAGAGGAAGAAGGAAAGGCTGCAAAGAAGGAAGGAGAGGAGGTGTCTATGCATACGTGTACATGTCAAAGTGATAGACACTTGGGCGAGAGATGGAGAAGGAGAGAGAGGGGGGAGAAAGATAAGCAGAGAGATAAAGAAGGGGAGACACAACATTGCATTAGACACTAAAAGCCATACATCGCTCACTAAAGGCTAATGCAATTGCCACACAATAAGAGCGTCTCAGCGGAGGCTGTAAAAAGAAAAAAACTAGAGAGGGGAATGTAAGAGGAGAGGCAGGGAGGGAGGGGAGGAAGGAGGAGATCTGGCAGCTCTGCCTCCAGACTCTCATATGGATCTCCTGGGACAATGGTTGAAAGTCTCTCTCTACTGTAACTCCTGACTGTGTGTGTGTGAGCGGCTGAGTGGCTCGCTGTTCTTGCTGTGTCTCCAGAGTGATTTATCAGGTTTGCAGGGAGGAGAGACAGAGGGAGAGAGGGGGAGGGAGACAACTCCAGTAGCAGGCAGGCAGCAGTTACCAACCAGCTGGCCGGGTGTGTTAACTCCACATCTGACCTCTATGGGAACAGAGCGATCTCCTCTCCTCTCCTGGCTGACTGTGGGAACGAGGAGAGATCTTCATTTCCCCCACTCTCGCTGCTCCTGGCTGGGCCATCGAGCTCGGGGACAGAGGAGGACATGACAGGACAGGACAGCTTTGGGAGCGAGATCTCAAGTGGGAGAGCCGAGCTCTGAGGATTTCACCGCCGAGCAGTGACTGGACCTCGCTGGCACCGCCTGGCTGTCGGTCAGGCAGCGATGCAGTTGTCTAGTCAGTCATTAGCCAGTCAGAGGGTTAGTTAGTCAGCCGGGGAATCGGTCAGTGGGGTCCTTCCCAAAGAGTCAACTCTTAGTGCATACCCTCATCTGAACTCTGAGGTGACTCAGACTTGCCATGTAGCTAGAGCGGACCTGTGGGCATGGTGAGTGGCAAACACCCCTCTCTGTCTCTCACACACTTTTTGTCTTCCTTCCGTGACTTCGGTGCTCCTTTTCCAAATGATATTAGTTGTGCTCTCTTTGTGTTTTTCCTTCCATGCATCTTCCTTTGGCAGCTGACTTTTCACAAACGCGAGATAACACGTTTGATCAAAGCCATCGGTGTGATGTTACGGCGTTTATCCTGCCACGGTTTGATCTTTTAGGGAAGACGGTGCATCTGTCTGTGTGACAAACAAGTAGTTGGTTTTTCAGCTGGAGAGATCTCACACGGGCGGTTTAATCTGGCTGCTTGTTTCGGCTTAAATGGAAACTATCATCTCCCTTTAGTCGAGGCTACTTTAAAGCGCAACACTGTGGATTTTATGATGCTAAATCAATAAAGGCTTTTATAAAAGTTGAATAAACCTGGGTTTTATTTTTGATCCCTGCAAAGAGAAGAACAGATATTTCACACATACCTGCGTGCAGACACACACACACACCTGCATGACTTCAGGCTGCTGTAACAGCACTTTTTCTCAGAAAACTCATGACTGAGGGAGGTTTTGTACAACGCCATAATCTCAGCACTATTTGGAGAAGGAGTTTGATTTGATAAACTATCCCTAAAGCCAAGTGCACAGAACATTTTTGGACAAATAGTTCAAATATTTGAACCTGCTCCAAGGCTTTATCTGGGTCTGCTAAATCAGTCAGTTGTTCCCATGTGCAAGAGACATGTTACACAAGGGCAAGGCTAACGTGCTCAGAGAAGCTGTTTAAATGGAAATGTATAGTATTTAAATTAAATTCTGCAGTATATATGTGCGATATTGTCTTAAGTTCTTTATGGTTGATCGAGCTAATAGAAAAGAAATGAATAGAGTTTAAAGTTAATGGAGCACTTGCAACGTTAATCGGAGCATGAATTAATACCCAACTCTGCAGCTGTAAGCATCTTTTTGTGACTTTGTGCCATTAGTTTTGTTTTCCTGCCCAGCTGAGGCGTATAATTGAGTCTCGCAGCTCTCATCAGCCCTCCAGTATAAAACCAGCGACTATTTATCCAAACCAAGTGAGCAACACAGAGCCACCTGCCCAGCACGAAACAGAATATAACAACCCGGATAAATGAACATCTGGGAGAAAAAAAACACTTAAAAAATAGAAATGTCTGGGAAAATGATCTCACACCAAATATTACAGATATTACAGATTTCTCACCCCCTCCGCCCGGAAACACGATCTGCTTTATGAAAGCCAAACGTTGGAAATGTATCAGGCCAGCTGTGTTGTTGCAAAAGAGTTAACTCTTAAAGCCTGCGTGACCTAAACCCGGTCAGACACAATCAAGATGCAGACGTTTTATTTTTACATGCGACGCATGGTTAAATTAAAGGACTTAAAGGGGAACCTGCTCTTATTCACAGCTCATCATTTCTTGGAAACCATCAGAGTCATCCTGATTATTCTGGGCCCTGTTCCTCCTCCTCCTCAGACATAGCCGCTAGAAAAGATGGACGTAGCTACCGTGATGTCACCCGCTGGTTTCTGGAGCCTTGAGATTGTTTTCACCATCATCATCATCTTGTTGTTTTGAAACCAGATGTGACGAGCGAGGGGCGGGACTGACAATGAAACCGCACGCTCATTTGCTAATGACTTGTCAGTCAGACGTTGTAAGGCAGCGCACGTTCCCTGAATAAAACTTTCTAAAGCAGGACTAAAACTGACCAAATGACCTCAACGTTTTATTCATTCTGCCCAAAATGAGCGACTGAGCTCATAAACCCAGCAGGAAAGTTGAAGTCTGCAGACTTTTATACGCTTTTTGAAACCGACGCGGTCGCTCAGTTCCCACCTTGGCTTCACTTTTCAGCCCTCTCCTTCTTGCGTCCTTTTTTGTAAAGTCTGTCGACTCAAACAGGTTTCAGCTCCTCTTTTTCGAAGACCCGCCCTCCTTTTATGCCAACTTTCTTCTGATTGGTTGCACCTCAGAAACAAAAGATCGTGAACAATAAAGGGGTGGGGCTTCTGTCGTCACTGCCATAGCTGTGCCCTGAGATTACCATATTGAGGTTATCGCCTCTTTGTGATGTTAGGCCATGTTTACTCTGAGCAGCCACCTTTAACAGCTGTTTGTATACTATACATATAATTTGTATGTGTGTGATTTTAAATCCGGCCTTCAAACTCATTATCTGACTTTCATCTCCACAGACAAACGTGTCAGTAAATATTTTCATTCATCGGAGTCAGATGTGTGAGCAGATGTGTGAGTGCTCACTTAACGTTTGAGCAGCAGGAAATTAGGAGAAACCACTTGAACTGAAATTACATGCAAAATAATCGGGACTGAGATTTTTACAAAAATGCAATCAGCGCATTATCCTCTCGTCTCTGCCTCTGAGCGCGGTTTGTGACTCATTGCCAGAATAAGGACAGAGAAGTCTGAATGATCCACGGCTCCTGGCAACATTTGGACCATATTTCTATGCTGTATTGTTCCAAATATTTCACTAGAAGCATCAAGTAAACGCCGTCCGATTGCCTTGAATGACAACTCTTGGCTTAATGTATCCATAGCATGAATTAGTATTTGTTAAAGTGCTCTGATGGGATGACGCAGAGACGCGTCAGAGATGATTGTTGGGATTGAGCCATAAAATGAAGTTATTGCTGTGAATCATCAAAAACTAGGCTAAACGTTGTATAACCTTATATTAGGCCAAGTCACCGACCTTTTAACCATTTTTATTACATTCAAACAAGCGTCTGTGTGTGTGTTATGCATGCAGCTTTACCGTTGTTCCTGCTCTTTACTTGAACATCGGCCTGGCCTGGTTAGCTGGTAACTCCCCAGGGGTGTTACAAAGGTGGCCGCTTGGTAGCCAGACTTGCCTTTGAGGTCTTAGACGGCGACGCTGTAACTCGAAAAAGGCCGAACAGCTCAGATTCCTGCTCGAGGCAGATGTTGACATGGGCGTTGTCTCCTGAACAATGAGCAGATGTTTGTTATTTGGGCTCAGCTGCTAATTTTGTTGTCGTTTGATAGAGTCTGTGTGGGAGTGGGAACACGTGTGTGTGCGTGTGGTGTGTTTTCCCCTGCAAATGCACTCTGGTGTGATTCCACAGTAGTTTGTTGTGCACATGTGTGTGTGTCCGTGTGTGCAGCCACATGGTCCTTCTCTCTTCTCTGATGGTTTCCCTGCACTTTGTGTGCCCGCTGCTTCCCCTCAGATCAACTGCAGAATTTTAGAACGTACAGGACAGCATGGTTTCCCTCAGCTCTTTCAGCGCAGCCGTTCGCCACCACAGAGAATTTCTGTCTGAACCGAGGCAATTACAGCGCACATCCAAAGCCATCTTAGCCAGGAACCAAATGAAGGAGCCTTTGATAGCGCTCCGACTGATGCATATTTACATTTTATGACCAACCAAGTAGTAAACAGCTTGCCTTGTTGGCGCTGGAGCGAGACTTTAAATGCAGGCCTGTTTGCACACAAGCGCACACATCGGCGCGGATACATCAGCGCGCACACGCGTCCTTAAAAGCTTGTGCACAAACTGACAAAGACTTTTCAAAATATCAATTCAGCCATTTCCTCTTCTGCCCAACGACTTGGCGACAGCGCCAGCTCCATTTGTTTGCTGGTCACTGATTTCATAATCAGTTTTGTTGTGCTATGCCTGGCTGCTGCTGCTGCTGTTTTTTTTTCAGAGCTGCAGGCGCAGCAGCAGCGGCAGCAGTAGCCTTCAATTGAAGCCATGTGTGGTGGAAAAACAGGCCTCGGTTTGTGGAGGGATCGCATGCTTGGAGTGGGAGGGAGCTTGTCGGTTACAGAGGTCACAATCCAAACACGCCAACTCCTCCTGGCCTTCTCACACGCCATGCTGACGGATGCATCTCAGTAGTCAGTCGGGGCTCGCTCCCAAGCCTCCTTCGCAGTCGCACAAGCAGCTAGGTCAGGATTTTATTCTTCGAGCTGTCTAAAAGTACAGCGAGACCACTTCTAGGGTGTGGCACAAATTAAAATAGTGAGTGGTTTAGCTCGGAGCAGTAAGAGGCTTTATTAGAGTTAGCTTTATTAATTGCAGCGATGATAAATCCCGCCGTCCTCAGACGAACCCGGCAATCTAATGTCACCATGTCTGCGTTTATCTCCCCGAGTGCTGCGTCACCTGGCCTCTCTTCTTCCTCGAGCACCACACTGTGCCATCATTTGTGCGTCATTTTTTGTCTCAGTTTGCACCGATGCCTCCCCCAGGCTTCAGCTCCTCTCAGGTTCTTGCTGAGAGTCTTTCCCTTCCAGTCAAAATGTTATCAGTGCAGCCACAGCTATTAGCTAATAGCTGAAATAGCTACTACTATCAGATTCAGAGAGGCTTTAATGCAGCCGTGCCATTTCCGTTCATGCATTATAATCGATCATGTTCCTTTCAGAGCAGAGGACCAGATCTTTTGTCTTTTTCATTTCTGCTGTGTTCTTATGAGGTGAGTGAGCTCCTCTTTAAAGACAGCACTCATGTGCTTTAGCACCAGGTACTTTTTAACGTATAACTCCCAAATCTGTTTAGTCTCTGTCCTTTTTTGTTGCTTTTCCAAGAAAATGTCGGTAGTGATTGATTTTGCATGAAATTACATCTCTGCCAAATTGCATTAACGCTATGCAAAGTGGATTATTGTTAATGGGACATGTGAAAAAGCTCCAGCTTGATGTCTGCTCCTTTCATCAGTCACATGTGAGGGCTGGTTTATTGAGAATGAGTGATCTAATGAGCTAAATAATGAAGCCCAGACCCAACGAACACTGGTAATGACTTTTTAATGCCCGTGGGGTCTTTAGTTACCTACAGACGATAGATTGGTTGAGCTCGGAGGGGGGGTTACCTGTCAGCTGTGTCCTATATGTAAAAAGGGGTTGGAGATAATGGTGGTGGAGACTAAAAGCCAGCGGTTACTGAGAAGGACAAGTTGCGATAGGTGTTGAAACGCAAGAATAACAGCGATCTTTCCTCAGAGGCGTTCACAGGATGTGGCTCTTGTTTGTACACAAAAAACGACACTGTTTCTTTTAAAGACGGGAAAAAACCTTTGGAAAGATTTCACAGCCCGAAGCTGCTTTGCTCAGCGACGTTGACCAGTTCCTGAGTAAAACGAGGAAAGTTACCGACACCTCTAAAGCAGAGGCATACTTGAAAGGAAGTGTAACATGTCAGATTACAAGTATTTGTTCCAAACAGCGACACTTGAAAGGAGAGGGTGAAAAGCTTCGTCTCAATGTTGTCGAAAGGCGGGAGCAGCGGCATCGTTTCAATATGCTGACAGTGATACATATTTAGGTCAAGTCGCTCCTTGAAGACAATAGCAGCGTTTCTCTTGGTTGCTCACACGTGAAGTCGTGTGAGGAATCGAAAAAAGAAGCTGAAATCTGTGACTGAGTGAGCTCGGTGTGGTCGTCAGTTCTGTAAAGTTGCACAAGTTTTAGATGGGGGGGGGGGGGGGGGGGGGGGGCACACAGCACGCACTTTAATCATAGCTTAGTGGAGACAACAGTCATATTATAGACTGCTGCATCAAAAAGAGCAAGGGTGGAGCTTGAGCCTGACTATATGGCATCCATAAACCAAAACGTTTCTAATGCAATCTGTTTTATTTGCTTGTATAGAGAAAGCTTTGTAACATGAAGCATCCCAACACACCGCAGCCATTAGAGCCTGAGCAATGCTTGGGAAGCCTGTCTGCAGATGGGCTGCTAAAATATGCCTTCAACACTTATGCAAAGGTTAGTTAATCTGTAGAGAGCACAGATTGAAGAGTCCTGGGAGAAACTGTAAGTGCACGACTGCATGACTGGTCTAAAATGACCCCATTCAGTTCATGTTGTGTGGCTGAATTAAAAAAGCTCTAAGAGGAAGAATGAAGTCACCGAGTACTCGGTAAAGGTGATCATGCAGGCAGTCTTTTCAGAAAATGTCAGTTACTGGCCTTCTGTCCAGCATTTTATTTGCTTGGTCGTCCACCACATGGTGCTGGATTGTTGCAGATGCTACTTGTGACCGAGTGGTTACACGATAAGGAAACTGGCAGTTTGAAGCTGTTTGCAAAATGAAATGACAGACAGTCAAAATTTAAAGCTGTTCAGCTGCTTGTTAAGAAATATCTAATCAGCCAATCACACGGCAGCAGCTCAGGAATTTGTAGACTGAGCGTCAGAATGAGGGAAAAAAGTGACTTGGAACGTGGCACAGTCGTTGGTGTCAGACGGGCTGGTTTGAGTGTTTGATGAGCTGCTGCGATTTCCCCAAACTAAGGTCTGGAGGGTTCATGGAGGACGGTCGTAGCTCTCTGGGTAAAAAGACCTTCCTGGAGTCAGAGACAGAAGAATGTCCAGACTGCTTCAAGGCCAAAGAAAGGCGACAGTAACTCAAATAACCACAAGTGACAACCAAGACACGAAGAAGAGTATTACTGAACGCAAAACACGTCCTGCCATGAAGCAGATGGGCTACAGCAGCAGAAGACCACACTGGGATATTTTCAGGCACTTTTAAAAACTTTTTTCCAGCAGTTCGAGTCTCATGGTGAAAAGTGAGCATTGTTTAAATGCCGGAGCCTTCCTGAGTATTGTTGCTGACCATCTTTATCCCTTCTTCTACTGGACAACATGCCTTTTCACAAGGCTCGGGTCATTTTAACCTGGATTCATGAACAGGACATGAGTTCAGTGCACGCTAACGCCCTCCACATTCACCAGATCTCAATAGAGAAGTGGTTGAATTAGAGATTCAAAACATGGAATCAAGAAATCTTTTTCAAACCATGTCGATATGGACCTGAAGAACGTTTCTAATAAAGGGGCAAATGTAAGTCTAATTATAAATAAAGTCACCACTATGCTGAAAGAAACAGCGATATCCAACGCTGCACTTTCTCACACGATTCTTTCTTTCTTGTTTCCATGTTTCGCTCTCAGCACTTTGTCTGCGTTTTATAAGAGAAGGCTGACAGATGACAGCGGCACCAGCGTGTGAGATGCTGGGTGACGTCAGCTCAGCGTTCACGTGTGAAACTTACACCTTTGGTCACCACATGCATCACGACATCTCCCCTGCAAAAACAAAGCCAACCGACAGAGTAGAATTACCCAACAAAGTGATTGTTTTTAGCAGATGCTGTGGATTTTTTCATGTCTGCATGTTATAGATAAAGTGTGTGTGTGTTCCTGTCTAGCTATCTTTGTGAGGACCAACAGTCACTTGTGAGGACACACAACCTGGTCCTCACAAATTTGGAGACATTTAAAGGCCTTTTTGAGGCTCAAAATCTGGTTTTAGTGTCAGGGTTACAATTTGGTTATGGTTATGGTTAGGCATTCATTTTTAATGGTTAGGGTAGGGTTAGGGAAAGCATTATGTCAATGAAGGTCCTCACTAAGATAGCTGAACGGGGTTGTGTGTGTGTGTGTCCTCACCTGGCTCTCGAGCTCAGCGTTGCCTCCTTCAGCCTTTCGCCCAACAAGCAGATCGTCTAAACTGCGTGAATGAGGTCAGTTTGTTCGGCTGAGAGTGCACACTTTGCGCTTTCTAAATGCGGTGACTGGTTCACACCTCCAGCCTCACGCACAACGAGAAGCTCCTTGAGGCTGTGAATTATGTTTGTGGACACTCACACAACGTGGAGGCATCACATTTACACAACAACGACGATGGAAAGCAGCTGTTTTTGAGCACCTTCTAATGATTATTTTTGAGGTGACATTTTATTTTCACCATTATCGCGTCTAACTTCCGCGTGCCACCCTGTGATTCGGCCCGCTTGTCAGAAAATATATCACCAGTAATTTAAAGCTGACAGTAACGTCGACAGCTATTCTCACAACTTGAGCTTCACACCCTGCAAACAAACCGTGACTCACATTTGTTAGAGGACGTGACCACTCCCTTCATTCACTCGCACTCACTGTTTTCTCCTTTTCTCTCACACAGATGCACGCAGACACACACAGACGCGCTGCAGCTCATGCATGCAAATGAACGGCGCGCGCGCACGCACGTGCAGAAAGACAATCCCTCATTCCACTTTACTGTTCAGTGAAGCACAACTTTATGTTCAACGTCTCACAAGCTCGACAAACATATTTATTCATGATTCCTTAGCAGGGAGGGGCAGAGTGTTAACTCTGCCTGACAGGGCAGACATATTTCTCTGTCTGGAAGGATTCAACACGCCTTCGTTAGCTGCACAGCGTGTACTCCGCAGGCCATTTTTAAAAATGTGTACAGAGGCCTTTGGGGTCCTGTAATGTCTTTTGTTAGCCGTGGGGTCATTCTGAGACTTGTGGCGCAGATATTTTTAACCTCTGGTTAGGCTGAGCCATTAAAACAAGTACAAAGTGCTAAAAAACTACATTCATGTTTTAAAGTTCAAAACGGTTCCCATGAAACGTGGCATTCCCAAGTGACCTGTGCAGGGCTGGACTGGTCATCGGGCGGCCGCTCGTGATTTTTCGTTTTTATGGGCCGATGGTGTTTTATTTCTTTTCTTTTTTTTAACGGTATAAATGAACGGTGGTGGATTGGCCAGTTGGTCATGGTCGACTCTGGGCTGGACCAATTACAGCCGAGGAGGTCGAACTTTAAAGTTGAGGTGAAATTCAATCATGAAACTGATTAATGATCAGCTGATCGGCTTTTCTCTCTGCGCCAGAAAGAAGAAACCAGCTGATGTCGCGCTAAACAACAGCAGCACGTTTGATCAGCTGTTGTTAGAATTTATTTAATATTAATTTCTAGTATCAGCTGATGTTTGCTGGAGCCACAGCTGTAAAGCTGCTGGTCATGATGTCGGTTTGGATATGTGGTGAGAGGGAAACATGAAGATGAAACCAGGAGATGTCCTTACTGGATCATCAGAGCTGAACAGGTGATGGAGAAACAGGTTTACCTTTTAGGTGACATGAATGAGTTGAAGTTATGAACTGTTTCTGAGAGACAAATAACACCAGGATCCTTTTTTAAGCAGCTGACATCTGGTAACTGTGCAGGGGCGGGTCTAGCAAAGTGTTGCCAGGGGGGGCAGGTAGGGCATTAACAGGGAGAGGGGGGCACAAAGAAATACTTTCTTATTCTCATTTAAAATGTCTAGCTTTTGTTAAATAATTATCTGAATCTTACAAACAAAGTTTTTATCTGATGTAAAATGAAAAATTTACCGAGTGTATTCAGTAAATATTAAGTCTAGTATATATCCTAGTAAGTTATAGTATTCTTTCCTTTGGGAACGTACCATCTGTGCAGGCTGCGATTCTGCTGAAGAAAGATGTTGAATCTATTTAATTGCTGGAGAAAAATAATCGATTTCTTTGCATTTGTTTTATAAGTGCGTTAAATTAAAAACATTTTTGTCAGTTAAGCATCTCGAGGCAGAGGTGGGGGAGTGGTTCCCTATTTTTTTTCTTTTCTTTTTTTGCTGGGAGTTGGCAACCCTATTAGTGAGGTATATGTAATTATAAATTAGGTTGTTTTATAGTTTTGCTAAGTACTGTTTAGAATACCAGAATAGGGAGGATGGTGTAGGTTTAAGTTTATTATAAAGGCTTAATGGCTTTAATACCATGGTGGGCTGGTCACTAGTCAAAATGCTCGGGCTGATCTTTTGTCCCAGTCCAGCCCTGCCTGTGGGCTCATCATTTATTTATTTATTTATTTATTTATGTAGCACAAACTCACAAAACTCACCTGAAGGTGCTTTATATTCTAACATAAAGAGCCTACAATATCAGGAAGAAACCCCAACAATCACACCCCCCTCCTATGAGCAGCACTTTGGTGACAGTGGGAAGGAAAAACTCCCTTTTAACAGGAAGAAACCTCCAGCAAAACCAGGCTCAGGGAGGGGCGGGGCCATCTGCTGCGACCAGTTTTGGGTAAAGTTGAATAATTATTACTGATTAAATACAGTGGTGACGTATGAACGCAGAGTGAAGAAACGCAGTGCATCATGGGAATCACTCCGCAGCCTGAGCCTGTGATGGCGTGCCTGATCTTAAATGTAGAGAAAGTGTCCGAGGCTCTGTCTCTCATTCTGCTTTCATTGTGTCTCATACTGAGACTTATATTACACAATGTGTACTCAGCAGTGCAGGTTATCATCATCTCCAATCAAACACTGCAGCTTGTGCCCTTATCTAAACGGCGATTGCAGCATCTGACTGCGGGTGTTTTGCAAAGATTTAGAGCTTGCTGAGTGTCTGACCCCGCCTCCTCTACACAGAACAGTTTGTCTCCATACTCCATGCCAAACAAACAGTAACCTCATGCACCAGTGGCATGTGATTTCATTTAACATACTTGTGTTTATTAGTTGAAAGCATCTTGATTGGTAACTTTGGTAACACTTTTTTCTTGGTTTACCGGAGGCGGTTGGGGTTTGGGTGGGTCGCCTAGCAGGATTGAGTAAAACATGTTCCACTTTTGAGTGAAGGAAGAATTAGAGACTGTAATGATTTACTCTTTTATTTCTTTTGACTCATCGCTTGTTTATTTAGTTATTTCAGAGTAACGAATTACTTAATTTGTTAGTGTTTCTTTCCCCCGCGTGTCTCTTTTGGTCTGATCAGTCACTTTATTGGTAAGTTTTACTCTGTTTCTTACTTCTTCAGCTTTTTGTCTCCATTACACATTCGAGTTCTGCTTACCTGCTTTTACTTAAACATCCATTTAACCAGGAAGTGAAACTCCTGGTTAAACAATCTCTTTTCATCAGCTGCGTTAACCTATCGTGTCGTGTCCCTGTGATGGGAGAAAGTGGTTGGCGTGGTGCTATCATCATTTGTCATCACTGGGTAAAAGAAAACCTGCGTTTAAAAAACCCAGCAGTCCCTCAACAGTCCGCCTACTGTGAGGGAGAAATTTCCGAGAATTTTCTCCCTGAGAAAATTAATTGGACGGCAACTGTTGAAGGTGTGACGTGTGCACTGTTCCACACTCAGGCTTTGGATCGTTACGGGTAAACCACACAGGTTCTTGTGGTGACCTTTGTGCAGCTGTGCTTGCAGTGTGCGCACATAATGGTACACAATTTGAGGCACAGCAAGTGTCTTTTATGTACCTGTGTTGGACTATTTTTCTTTTTGTGGCTCACCCTTTCACCCACCAGGTACTCCAAGAAGTTGCCAAGATGTAGTCTGACCGTAAAAGTGAGATTTAACAAACCAGCCATAACACGTTAATCAGCGAGGCTTAGAAATGCCTCTCCGTGAACTCGCTGCTTTCTTTAGCCTGAGAGTTAACGATCAGACACGAGGAGTGGCTTCAAGCTTCTCATCCAGCTAACAAAGGGAATGAGCATGAGACAATTGGGTTATATCGCTCATCTGATCTGGATTAGCATGATGGAGAAAAGTCTCCATGGTTTCGGCTCTAAAACTGAGGGAGAGGAGACGGCGGCGACGTACGAAAAGCAATAAAGCCGAAACTGTTGAGACTCTGCCCTAACCTCCCCCTCAGTGCTGCTCAACAATCCTGTCATTATTTCTTCCCCACCAGGGTGGGCCTGGAATTTTCCCTGAAAAACAGCATAAACAAGAACAACAAAGGATAATAATACACGGTGACGTTATCATTTTGCAAGAATAATAAAAAAAATGTTAAAAAAACAAGACAAAAAAACTTTTTTCTTCTCCTTTGTCTCGTAATCTGCACTTGGGGGGGGACCAAACCCTCCAGTTTAATTGGACACAAAGCAGAACCGAGTCCCTTTGCTGTACTTGTTGTTGTTCTGTTTAAAAAGGAGCAGATTTCCTTCTGGTGCCTGTTATCCTGAGCTGACATTTCACGGTGTGTATACTGACTCCAGGAGGACCAAACGCTCTGCGCTGCCTTTGCCATTTCAAACAAGCGATGTTTTATTTTTGCCCTCCAGTTCCTTTAAACAAACTGACCAGGTAGCTGGCTCTGCATGTTCCGACTAGTCTCCACATCTGCTGCTTCCTGCTGATCTGTGCAGCAGAAAGTCTGCAGAGTCATTCCTCTCACCCCGCAAATGTAATCTTTATTTCTTTGTCACAGATAAGCTGCATCATCTGTCACTCCAGGGTTACAAAAGCGAGATGAAGCGAATCACAGATTATCAGATCAGTTCAAGCTCTGATATACAGCTTTTATTCCCCAGGAGTATCTCAAATCTTCTTTTTCCCTTTCTCCACCTTTCTTTTAGGTCACAGGTGCTTCACAGCTGCTGTGGGAAAAAGGCATCTGGAGCCCACGAGGACGTAACCTTACAAAGGGCAGGGGAGGGTGGAAGCAGCCTCTCTATCTCGGCTGTGGTGGGGAGGGTTCCTGGCACCGTGATTTGATGCACAAAGAGAAACAAAAATCACATTGCCAGGGATTTCCACTCCTTCACAGCTCAGCTGGTGACCCACCGCACTGTTTCCATCGCGGGTTGCTTTTGTGTAGCCGTCCTAGCTGCTCTGATTGGATTCAGTTGATTTCTGATGCTGGATGTTGCTATGGAGTCAAATATGGGTGAAGTTAGATACGGCGATCAACTCTCAGCAGACTTCTCACAAGGAGAGCTGTGACATAGCACAGAAAGTGTCGAAACGCTCACGAGGCTGCCGTTAAACGTGCAGCTGTCTGAAATTCAAACTCTTCACACGTCTCGTCTTTCAAATACGACAGGAAGTTGATGTAAATGCACGTGAGGGCCGTGCAGCTTTACGTGATAGAACTAACTTTTGGAGTCAGCTCACGTTTCAGCTCTCGGATTTTAGATTTAAACACACAGGGAAGCGGCCCTGATCCTACACCGGCAGCACGCTCCGAAACACAAAAGCGAACCTCAACATCCGAAGCACCGCAGGCGCTAAAGCCACCAACTTTACCGGTGAGCAGTCACGTAAAGGTCTGCGTGAGGCTCTGGTCCCTCAAAAGCCTGCCACCCACTTGCTAAAGGCACAGAGCTTAGCTAATTGGTGAGCATTGATCCCTGCTATGTGTTGTTCACAGTGGCTAAGTTCAGTGCCTGAGGTGAAATAGTGGATTCGACGTTGGGGGATTTGTTCCGCTGAATGGAAAGAACCTGATGATCTCGGATATGAGGAAAGAAGGAGGGAGGAGAAGGGGGGAGAGATTAGGTGGGAAAGGGAGAAGCTCGGCTCACGGCTCTAATGTGGGCTCACCTGCTTCTGTGGACCAAAGGCAGCGTGCTTGTGCAATATGGTCCAGAGGTGAGACAAGCTGTACTGTTTCTTCATTTGCCTGCAGCAACAACTGTCTTCTTACCTCTAACATCTGGCAAGAATCATGGTGCATGCCAAATATATTTGAAATTGTTTGAGCGAGGCCATGTGACCCAGGTTTAATGTGTTCTTGCAAATGCCTCAGATTGCATCTGGATTAGGAATGTGGTGCTAAATGTCAACTGTACCTGGGCGTGCCACTTCACGTCCGACTGAGGTAGCTTAGGACGTCAGTGCCAGTGTTTAGCACTAACCTTCCCACACTTTATCACCCTTAGCTGAAAGTCTCCCAGCTTTTCCTACGATAAACTAGCTGATTGATTTCATGTTGGTCTGAGCTGTCGCTTAATTTTTCTTGGGTGGATTTTTAGCAAATTAACACCAGTGCAAACTAAGAAGTAAAACCCTTTTTTCCTGAAATAAAAGTGTCTTAAGTGATCACAAATTCTCCTGCTGCTCACTGTGAGCTGCGTGACTGCAGTAAATTTGCCTATTGCTGCGTAATTCACCCCGAACTTGGTGCTGCTGTTCTAACGCTGCGTGCTGCTATGATGTGAGCAAAAATAAGCTGCAGCACTCAGTTGTTTCTGGGCTTTGCCCTCCTGTGCCTACTGAACTGGTATCAGTGTTATACCTGAAAACTGGCTCAGTTCAGCAGGAACAGGAGTGGAGCCTACAGACATGCGACAGCTTCGAGCGACAGCAGCGAGACCGAGATTCAGCTGTTGTTGGTTGCTGTGTCAAACTGACGTGATGCTCGCCTCGAGTCAAAGGCGGTGATGAAATCCAAACCAGAGTCCCCGAACCTGTCAGACTGAAGCTTGACGTCTCCGTGGAAGTGCGTCCCGACTTAGACGACTGTGCTTTCCTTCGTCGACGTGTAAATGTTTCATGAGCCGATGGGTTGGTGTTTGTGAATACTCGTACATGCTAATGAACCCAATCCTGTTGTTCTGTTCAACCTTCATCTTTCTCCTGCATTCTCCTCCTGAGACGCCTGCAGACACGGCCCTCGAGCTTCACCTGTGTCGTCTCTCTGTCTGTGCCGTCAAAGGCCAGACTGAGACTAGGGCTCATTGTGAGCTAATCCCAGTGAAATGTCTGCTATGTCTGTGTAATGGATTTCAACCAGCAGCCCCACATTGTGAGCGAATGGGAGTGTGTGTAACTTGGAGCCACAAAAGGAAAAGTGCTTGAAAATTTCATATCCAGAGGAAAGTGGAAGCTCATCAGTAAGCGTGATGAATTTGCTCTTATCCGGCACCTCCACTGATCCTGGCTGCCGCCATAAAATTATGTTTCCATTACTTGAAATTTCTGCAGATAAATGTTCCATTCAGACCTGGAGGAGATTACCCAGTGAAAAGGTTAGAGAGGGGTTTCTCTCTATCGGTGATGCCGACTTCAGGGCATTGTTTCAGCCCGGTGGTACCACTGACAAGTTGGCTATGATTTGTGTAAGTGTTCAATTGAACAAAGTGTTGAGTAGAAATGATGCATGAAGTGCATTCTTCTAAATGTCAGCATGTTCATTTAATGCATGATTTATTCTGATGTTGCAGGTGTTTCGTTCCAGCACAAACCCAGCACTGACTGAATGCAATAAAGTTTAAATGAGCCTGAGAAAGAATTCTGGCATTGCTTTATTTCTATTCAGTGTCAAAAGATAACATCGCTTATCCCCGGGTACAAAAAGCATGTTGCAGCAGGAAAGAACAAAGACGAAGACAATAGCGGCAATCGGGAAGGAGACGAGGCGAGACCTAAGCCTAACAGATGACAAGAAGAGGTTAATGGAAGATAATTACAGAGTTTTTAAAACAAAGAAAATAAAAAAGACGCACAATGTTTGGATCAAAATTATTTCTGAATGACTGTGAATATGAAAGATATCATAGTCACGCTGATGCTTCTGAGCATTTTAACCACGTTGGGTTTTATAGAGAGAAAAGTGACCAAATTCTAGCAAGATGGCGAATTTTTAAGTTATTAGCTGATGATAGCATCACATGGATATCTGCTACTTAGTCCTGAGTAACGTACAAATATAACACAAGCATAAAAAGTGCAGTATGGGCTTCAGCACAGCAAAGCACCGACACCACAAACACGGTGATAATGCCTCTGGCTCCAGCCTCCTGTGTCAGCGTCGACCTGTCAGTCAAAGCAGGCCTTCCCTCAGTAATGCATGCCTTTAAAGCTTAAAAGTGTAGATCATAAAAAATATAGCTGGTCTTGTATCAGGCTGTAAGACATTTGAGTTTCCTTTCAGCCTCAAGCGGTTGTTGGAGGAACTTTTTGCCACTTCAGCACAGATATTATTTTTGTTGACACCCGGCCTTAATCTTACGCTGCTGAGTCTCCCACTCGTTCTTCTTCCTCATCAAATTGCCATGCCAGCATTAACCCACAACGCACCTCCACCACTCACAGCTCCCAGAAAGCAACGGGCCGAAAGCAGACCACATCTGCTGCTCGCTTAAGAGCCACATATGGCCTTGACTCATGGGCTGGACTCGGGGTGAGTGTAGCTGTGTCACATAAACCACAGCTTCACCTTATGTGGTCCAGATGTCAGGTGTGTCCTGACATTTGAGCCACATCTGTCCCACGCAACATTTTCCATCGTCGTGACGGCGTAGCGAGTGCCAGAAGTCACACGAACGTGTCTGCTGATTCAGTCAGAGGGTCAGAAATGTTATTCCTGTGGTGGAGCCATGAGTCGCACGCCTGAAGCAGAGATGTGTTAGTGCTCACCGAGGCCTGTGAATGAATCCACCTTTAGTGATTCAACGCTGTGTTTAGGTTGTGAATACAAACGTCGTCAGTAATCATTTTTAAACAGTACCGAGCTTTTAAACAGAGGAGAGATTCTTGATTTCGCCGTCTCAGGAAACACAATTTAAATGTAAAGTTGACTTAATAAATAACATGCTGTAAAAACAACAGTTTACATTTTAGCTCATCTTCTGTTACAACTTCCAGGCTTTTTACATTTCACATCAGTCCAGGTTCAACTTTCCGTCTGAATTAAAGCGAGTTAAAACGGCTGCCTCAAAATGAAAAACATGAAAACACACAGGAAGTCTCAGGCACCCAGACCGAAGCTGCCAGCTCTCCTCTTAGTCTCCATAGCAATGTCAATATCCCTTTTATCTTCAGGCCTCAAAGGCTGACCAGATTTCATGATGTGGCTGCTTTATTGAGCCTGATCTACTTTTCTTGCCCCCTTCGCCATTCAATCAGCGTCTGTGTGGTTCTGGCCCATGGCTGCGAGCGCGGCTGGGTAATTTGGTTTAAAGCTGAGCAGGAACATCTGTTCTACAAAGCTTTAGCTCCTTCCGTTCCTCGGGCCTCATGGAAACAAACGACGCCAGCGGTCAGCTCGCTGCTACGTAACATCAAACCTGCAAGTCACCGCTCGGAGCCTCAACCCTCTCGTGAGATGAGAGAGTGACGATTCTTTGAAACACGACACCCAAATCTATGAAGTCGTGTAGGATTTATTGTTCGACTGACTAAAAACGCTTCATTGTTTTCACATGTGCCACAGACAAAGTGACACTCAGAACACGTCTATTATGGAGCTGCAGCGCGTGCACGGTTACAAACATGTTTATCACGGATGTAAGTCCATAAAAATGAGCATACTTGTGCAGGACGTCAGCCACCTTACAACCAGTGCTGGGGTTGTTAACGCAGGATGTTTATCGATTACTCAGCGCAGAGAATCGTTTGCTGCACTACTCGTTACATTTCGTTTGACGTTACTCCATAAAACGGCCTTTGCGTTAGCGTGCAGTTTGTGTGGACGCTTGTAAAGTTGCGTTAGCATCATAGCATGGCTGCTTATTAATTTCACCATTGTACTTTTGTCCTTTCATGCACTAAAACCAAAGTAATGCTCATATCTCCACTTGTCAAAGCTGTCGACCACTAAACCATTTCCTTCTTCGTGTGCACCAGACTGACTCTGTTTTATTTCCATTTTTTAATCCCCGTCCAGTCAGCTGACTGCAAGTTTTCACAGATCTTCAAAGCAGCCAAGGCAACAAGTTCACTGCACGTGTGCTTTCCACCATTTTCCTCAGTCTGACTGTAGTCCTAGTCTAAAAGTAAGCTTTGCTGTCAGGAAGCCAGATATACAGAAACGTTGTGTACAAGTGGTTTATGTAACTGTAACTGACCTCTGACCCTAAGTAGCGATCCTCCTCTCACAGTCGTCACATATGCACCTTTGTTTAAGGCATTAAACTCTGCACACGATTAACTCTGTAGTATCGTGTGCAGAGTTAATATTGTAAAGGAGGGGTGTTGTGAGCCAACCACAACATTTTCCTAAACCAAACCAAACAGCAGGACAGCAGAAGTTAATGTCACGTACGAGAAGGGCGACACAAAACTCAACATGAGCAACTTGCGACTCGCACGTCTGTGCATCTACGTAAGGTTCTCGTGTCAGCCTGTCAGAAGCTAAAGATTAGGATAAGGTTGCCTCCCTTCACAAGATTAATCCATGCTTACCTAGTTCTTTAAGTGTGAGCCTTTGTGAGCGTCTATATGCGACGAGTTGGTTGCTGTGAGAAACTCACAGAGAAACTCAAAGCCTGTGAAACCACTTTGGCATAACAGCAGTATCTGTGCCAGCGTGTAGCTCATATCCAAGGTTTTTGGATGGTGTTTGGAGTACCACGATATGTAGATCACACACTGATGAGGAGGAGGAATTGCAAGCCTCATCATCAAATCAGTATTTGCCTAAATCTGCTGCATTAGAGCAAAAATGGTAGCTATTCAGCGATGGATCGCTAAGGTTACCTACTCGACATCGACATGTTGAGCATGTTAGCCTCACTAAGCCTCAGATTGTTTTCCACATTTCCAAAGGAGTCTCCCGCAGAGCCCTCTTCACGTCCTCTCTTTGGAAACTTTAGGAAACCGAAGCCAAATCATCACCCTTGGAACATCTTGCACAGCACAATTAGTTAAGTGGTCACGCTACTCCGCCACAGCACAGCGAGGCCGAGAGAGAGGATTAAGAAAAGGGAGTAAACACGCTCACATATATTCCCAAGGTTGACGACAAAGTCAGCGCAGATGGCCGACATCCAGCACCTGAAGAGAGAACGGTTGTCTTTGGTCATTTTATTCCACACTAAACAAAGAAGGAAATTTTTGTCTGAAATTATCAAATTAAAAAGAAAAAAGTTGCTTAATAATTGCCTCTGTGTTGTCAGTGTGTGTGTCTGCATTCATTCATATCTCATAACCTGGAGCCAGTCTCCTTTGTGTCCGCTGTCCAGCTATCCAGAGTCTGATAAAGAGGAAACAGCTGGTCTCGGAGCGCCGTCCACATGTTGCCCATATTGGCATCAGATTAGATCTCTCCACAATGGCCTTTTCTCTTACTTATTATTTTGTTATGATACAGCGTAAAATGCACAATGAAGACAACATGCAGCGCATTCCCCTATAATTAGGAAGCAACTGAACACAATTTGTTGTTTAGGCGTCTCTTTGTTCTCCCTTGTTCCTCTTCGTCTGCTTTCTTTCCCAGTTTATAGTGTGTGGATGAGCTACAGTATGTTTGTGCACAGCTACAGACATGATTCATTAAAAAAAGAAAGAAAGTTGAGCGCATTATCATTGCAAGATCCAAAAGTGTTCCCAGATTCCTCCGAAAAGAATTCCTCAGCCAGGTGCAGTCAACAGAAACCACCATGTGAGGATAAAGAGGGCTGTATGCAAATGTTTGAGTTTTCCATCCGGACATGCAAAGAATACGCCCGTCGTCTTTGTTCTACTTGTTGACATGCCAAAAGGAAAATGGCAAGCACCACTGATTGATTGGGTGTAATTATAACCCCGACACTGGATATTTGCACAGCCATTGTTGATGTCTGGCTGCTGAATTGTAAGCAAAATTCTAAATAAATGGGATTCTTACTCCTATAGGGAGGCGTTTATCCCTATAGGAAAGGGCCTAAAGTTCCCTATTGCTGCCAGGTGTGTGTGTGTGTGTGTGTGTGTGTGTGTGTGTGTGTGTGTGTGTGTGTGTGTGTGTGTGTGTGTGTGTGAAGACGACCAGATACCGACTGTCTGGCCATTACTGATGTCAGCTCCGCTCTAAGAACTATACATGAATGTTCTCGCGTGCACGAGCACCTGCTTTGGCAGAGTGATATTTCCATAGTGCACGCTTGCACACAAAAGTACGGTGGCTGGGAAGTGCAAATCGCAACAAATTAAAAAACCGCAACAAATAAAAAACAAACCACAACAAATTACAAAAAGCCCACAACAAATTACAAAAAGCCCACAACAAATTACAAAAAGCCCACAACAAAATACAAAAAGCCCACAACAAAATACAAAAAGCCCACAACAAATTACAAAAAGCCCACAACAAATTAAAAATCCTTGACGGAAAGGGATTGTCTGAAATACCGGAAGTGACACAAGCGTGATGTCACGAGAGGGGGCGTGGTCAGGGTTTTTGGTTGAGGCGCCACATTTCTGGGCCGAACAAAGCGCTAGCGAAAGAGCGAAAGTACACGGATAGATAACACCAGCTATGGTTCGTACTTGCTGTGCGGTCGGTTGTAAAGTTAGATCGCACGGCCGGCAAGGGAATAAGGTTGAAAATGGTTTATCTTTTCATTCTTTCCCCACCTGGAAGCAACATGAGGCAGCTCATGTATCGGATGTTACCAAACGAAGGCGTCTAGCCTGGATAGCAGCTGTGAGACGAGCTGATATCCAGTTCTCTTCCATCTCCAAATATCTGTTGGTGCTCCAGACATTTTCATTCCCGTAAGTTATAGATATGTTCATATCACTCTTTATCCGGTCTTTAAGTCTGACGTCACTAGCATGGGCTCAAACGCTGCTGCAGGTCCATAAATCACAGGATCACTGTGGCATTACTGAGAGTTGAAAAACTGTCTAAAGTCTTTCATCTGTAATAAAATTATCAGCGTTCTGCTCTACCATGTGTAACAATTGAGTTTAACATCCAGGCATCCATGAAAACGAAACGGAATATATGACATTTAACAGAGTTAGAAATTAGCAGGAAGTTAGCTCGCTAGCTTCCATCTAAATGAGGGATTTTGGAAACAAATTCAAACGTACAACTCTGCTATCACTTCCAACATAAATGAAGACAGAAAACTAAACAGCAGTGACGTTTGTAGGGCACTGTGAGTAAAATGCGTTTGATTTCCTCCCGAACATTCAAATTAGTGCAATCATAAATTCATTCATGAGGTGCAAATTAGAGTGAGAACACGTGGAGGCTCTGGCTACGTTCACACTGCACGCGAAAACGCATCAAATCCGACTTTTTTGACCGTATGCGACCCATATCCAATCATGGTATGACTGTGTAAAAACAGCACAAATCCGATATTTTCAAATCCGATCTGGGTCACTTTCGTATGTGGAACTTAATCCGATACATATCTGATGTTTTAGGAAGCAACTGCTGTTTGAATGGTCATGACGCATTAAATCCGTCTTTTATTTCACTGACACAAAACATATGCCAATTATCAGCGCTGGAGAAGACAGTGAGAACACATGAGCGCTTCGTGTGCATCCCGTGCAGATGTTAGTGAAACTGTTGGGAAGATAACGTGAACATTTTATTTGTACTGTATAATCTGCAGATTCTGACATAAATCTGCAACTATCCTTTGAAGCACCGCTCCTCTCTAAAACAACAATAAGGATCATTATTAGGCCATATGTAAATAACAAAATAACTTAAAGCAAAATTGGACAACGTAAAGTCTGAAACAAGTCTTTATATTAAGGGCCATCAGTCAAACAATGCTGTTTGGTCTAAACAGAGCGCGTTGTGTGTGACGTCTTCTTTTGCGCATGCGGGCCACTTTGAGGGTTCACAAAGGACTGCGTTTGCTGTCACATTTTATTTGTAGTGTGAACAAGCAGACACAAAATCAGATTTAAATAAATTAAAAAAAATCGGAATTGAGCATTAAGACCTGCAGTGTGAACGTAGCCATAGTGAGTTCAGTGCATTGATGTGACATTGTCCTGAAGGATTTAGTTATTCTCAATGGTTAAAGAAATTGCAATTATTTATTCATATTTATTATAAATAATCCTAATTATATATCTTGCTTCCATGTTTGTGTCCTGTGTCACAAAAAATAAATTTTTTACTATAATACATTGATTAATGACCTGCAGAATCTCCTTATCATATTACGTGTCCATAATTGTCACCTAAAGTCAAACTTTATGCTTTCTCCATCTTGAAAGTGATGACATCCTTGCATTACATACTTTAGGTTCATTTTCTGAAGGCAGGTTTCTGAAAGAGAACAGGCAGATTTGGAATATAACATGCAGCGTTCTATAGATGGATACATAAAAAAATGGAAAATTACATGTATGTGCTAACTTTCTAAATACTTTGTTACATTTATGATAAAATGGATTTGAAAGTAGATAAAACAAATTTATGTCGGCCTTGGCTCATTAGAGTCCTTGTCTTTAAATTAACTTTGTATGTTTCAGGTGCTGCACTCTCAAAGACTGAATGAACCAGCATTGGGTCATTGTGAGCATCACAGGGAAGGTTGAAGCCGCCCACTGCACCTGTATGGCCGGAGTCCTGGAGACCTGCATCCATGGCGCTGCTCTTCTGTTTAATGTAGAAGCAACAGTGCAGATCTGTGGCACAAGGACTGTTACAGATGAACCTGCATACTGGGGTTTTCTGGGTAATATGACCAAGATACAGCCAGAGGTTGGCCATAAGATGGACTTCTCCTCTTCAGCTGACCAAAAACTGCTCTCAATCAAAACATAAACAGACCATCTGTAGTGACAGGTAAAAGGAGCCGTCCTCAAAAAAGAAAAATCCCACCTGCTACTGTGGAGGAGTTGTCACTGCTATTGGAATCTTTGCTGGAACACAGTAAAGCTGTGGGTTGTGGGAATGACCCATAATGTTTTATATAAGGGTCTAGATTTATGCCTGAAGTGCACTGCCGTGTAAATAATTTGCATTTACTGAATATGTACTGACTGAGTACCACTGTTCAAAAGTTGAATAAAGAAACAAACTAAGTTTTGCTCTTTTTTTTTTTTTTTTTATTAAAACCACCTTACAGAACATCACATCAGTTACAATGTAGAATCCATGTCATAGTTTATAAAGGACAAAATGTTTACACAAAATCATGACAGCATTTACACGATATCACCCACTACTAACGTTACTTTATTTACTATCAATTACTTCAATTTATGTTCTGAAAAATTACCGCTATTTATACAGCACAAGACTAAAGAATATTTAACAGGAGCAAGTTTCATTTTCCCCTGGTTTTACTACCACACTGTTCACCAAAACGGCAGCAAACCTTCACCATCTTATCCAGAAGGGTCACCTCTTCACCCTCACATGGAAGAAGTAATCTGATTGGCATGGTAGTATGTTTGAAGCAGGTCCCTTGTGTAGCGCTGGAACTCAGTCACGATGTTTCATCCATTTCATAGGCTGGTTTGCTGCAATAATGCCAAATAATTAGTAACTCTATAAATAGAAGGTAGTTCTGCAAAATCACTCAGTAGGATGTTTTTTTCTAATTTTCTATGACCTCAGAGTGCATCGAAAATAAAACTAATAGGCTATAAAGATATGAACATATTTAGAACTTACGGGAATGAAAATGTCTGGAGCACCAACAGATATTTGGAGATGGAAGAGAACTGGATATCAGCTCGTCTCACAGCTGCTATCCAGGCTAGACGCCTTCGTTTGGTAACATCCGATACATGAGCTGCCTCATGTTGCTTCCAGGTGGGGAAAGAATGAAAAGATAAACCATTTTCAACCTTATTCCCTTGCCGGCCGTGCGATCTAACTTTACAACCGACCGCACAGCAAGTACGAACCATAGCTGGTGTTATCTATCCGTGTACTTTCGCTCTTTCGCTAGCGCTTTGTTCGGCCCAGAAATGTGGCGCCTCAACCAAAAACCCTGACCACGCCCCCTCTCGTGACATCACGCTTGTGTCACTTCCGGTATTTCAGACAATCCCTTTCCGTCAAGGATTTTTAATTTGTTGTGGGCTTTTTGTAATTTGTTGTGGGCTTTTTGTAATTTGTTGTGGGCTTTTTGTAATTTGTTGTGGGCTTTTTGTATTTTGTTGTGGGCTTTTTGTATTTTGTTGTGGGCTTTTTGTAATTTGTTGTGGGCTTTTTGTATTTTGTTGTGGGCTTTTTGTATTTTGTTGTGGGCTTTTTGTAATTTGTTGTGGGCTTTTTGTAATTTGTTGTGGGCTTTTTGTATTTTGTTGTGGGCTTTTTGTAATTTGTTGTGGGCTTTTTGTATTTTGTTGTGGGCTTTTTGTAATTTGTTGTGGGCTTTTTGTAATTTGTTGTGGGCTTTTTGTATTTTGTTGTGGGCTTTTTGTAATTTGTTGTGGGCTTTTTGTAATTTGTTGTGGGCTTTTTGTATTTTGTTGTGGGCTTTTTGTAATTTGTTGTGGGCTTTTTGTAATTTGTTGTGGGCTTTTTGTATTTTGTTGTGGTTTGTTTTTTATTTGTTGCGGTTTTTTAATTTGTTGCGATTTGCACTTCCCAGCCACCGTACAAAAGAGACGTGCTGCATAAAATAAATGCCGGGATCGTGCTGTGTGTCGGTTTATCAAAGGTTACTTAAACAGCAGCCACGTCTGTTACATGAAGTAATTATTACATTCATGTATAACACAGTTAAAAGTCTAACAGTTCCTGGCTCATACTGAACGTTACTGAAGTCGATGTAGTTTTATGATCTTATTGCAGCTACATTGTAACCAGTGTTGGGAAGGTTACTTTTAAAATGTATTCCATTACAGATTACAAATTACATGCCCCAAAATGTATTCTGTAACGTATTCCGTTACGTTACTCAATGACAATAACGTATTCTGAATACTTTGGATTACTTAATATATTATCATGCTTTTTACAACAACGTGAATGTACTATTGCTGTGTGATTTATTACTATTACTGAAGGTCCGCGACTCTGAACTGTAGTAAAGGGACCTCTGACTAATACGGCGGGGTCCCTGTCGGCTCGTAGCCGAAAAATAGCTTTACTTTGTTGTGTGGGTCAATTTTTCTTGCGAGAGACAGAGAGAGGCGTTGAAAGGCTGCTCCAACGGAACTTATTGTTTTCGGAGGAAAACAGGAACACGGTGTACAGTCGAGTCTTAATAGCTTACTTACAGCTGGGCTCGTCAGGCACTCTTCTTGGCTGCAGTGGTTATTATTATATTTACATGCTTCCAGCTCCCGTTTTTCCTCGATGACAACTCGTACCTTTCCACTCCCCTTTTTCTCCCTCCTCGCGCTCACAGACCCATAACGTGTATGGCAGTCCATTCTCCCTGCAGCACGGACTACACTGCCCATGATGCTACATTCTTTAGAGCTATGCTTGTAGCATTCAGCCTGTTAGCTTAGCACAACAACAACAACAACGAAAAGGCGCTCTCTCACCCAGGAAACACGCAGTCGCAGAGAGAGAGCGTCGCCCTGTAACCATGGCAACCGTAACGCTGCCGCCTGGAACGAAAGAACGTAGCTGTCAAACAAAACCCAAACAGTCCTGACCCGCGACAAAATGAAACAGGAAAGTACCGCAGTGTAATCCATTTATTTCAACAAAGTAACTGTATTCTGAATACCACCTTTTTAAATGGTAACTGTAACTGACTTTGGCAGCGCTGCTTCGCTTCATTGAGGTTTGTGGGCATTTGCACAGCTCATTTCAACCTGGCTGCTGTCAGGACTTTGACAGGGTCATTGCAGCACCTCGATTCTTCTTTTTTCAGTTATTCTGGTGTCGATTTGCTGCTGTGATGATCATTGTCCTGTTGTGTGACCCAAATTTGGGCTAAGCTTTAGCTGTCGGACCGATGACCTCACATGCGATGTACTTTGCTATATAAAGGAGTTTATGGTTAACTCAGTGATTGTAAGGTGGCCAGCTCCTCCACCCTCCTCCTTTGGACATCCCATTTCATTAGGAGCAGCTGACTGAAGCAGTCAGGGTGTGTTTAGTTTATCCTGTAAAAACTTTCTTTTCACAGTGCAAATACATGCACTTTGACAATCCATCAAGCACAGCAGACAGGCATGCTGCTTTCAGGGATGCTGTGTTTGTAGCTGAATATCTCCTTTGTACTGGTTGGTGTGTGGATGCGGAGCTGGGAGCTTTCAGACCGTGTGGCACAGAGATCCAGTGGAACGAACATAGAAACTCTTTTGAATCATAAAAATTATTGAAGCCATAATAAATGATAAGAATATTTTAGAAAGTGTGTCACAGATAAAGGAAACGCTATAGGCACCATAAACCCAGATAGAGCCATTAAAAAGTATTCCTCTATAAAGTATAATGGGCACATAAATGATTTCGGTGCAGCATGTGCGATACTCCAGCCACTGTCTCCTGTTCTAAAATGACTTACAGTTTATTTGTCAGCAATAAAGCTCAAACTGTTCTGATGTGAGTACAGAAGTGGGTTAAAAAAGCTGAACGTGTTCTGCTGCTTAAATCGACTGCCAGGTTGCGATTATGCAAATGTGTTACGATAGCAAAACAATGAGACAGTTTGACCGTCTCCAACTGGATTATCTCGAGTATTCTGATGTGATTTCCCTCCATATTCAGCCAGAAGAAAACAGAACAAGATTTTGTGGGTGTGCATGACAACATATCAGCACAACAGGAATGATAATCCTTCCCCCTCTCAACAGTGAGTCAGTTCGTTCCTGTAATTTCAGACATTTATTACATTAGAGGCGGATCCCACCCTGTCTTTAAACAATGTGCAGTGCTTACATGCTGCTGTCTGGACCGAAGCATCAATACGTCCTCATGTTTCTCTGAACAGCAGTGAAATCATATCTCTGAAGATCCTTTTCTGTAGCTTTGAAACAGCTGCTACACGTTTTTTTTATCCATTATGGGCTGAAATACTTTGTGGTCAGTTTGTTCACAGTGATAAAAAGCTTTAGACACACTCCTGGAATTATCTGTGTCCCAACAACATATCGTTTATCGTTCTCCTTCAGCCTCAGAGCAGATCATTTGTTTGTGCCCTTAGTGAAATGCATCCTAAGATGTTTACTGAGTTGAAGGAAGGCAGAAAATTGACCTGGCCCTCAACTGATCACTTCCTTAAATCTTCTGAAAGCACCATCTGGTTTTAAACTCCAAACGAACGCGGCTGTAGGACGACAGAGAGAAACCGGACGGTGCAGAATGTGAACCTAAACTCTGACTTCATGTACAGATTGGGTTCGTCGCACGAACACAAAGACCACCTCTGTTTCAGTCACACTCACTGATCACTCTATTAGGTGCACCTTGCATGCGTTTGAGGACGGTGAACTCATCGTCATGTTCAAGAAACCAGTCACATGGTGTGTTGTCCTGCAGGAAGCAGGTAAACATATCTTACATATCTATACTATTGCTAATATATATTGTAATATATCTATATCACTAAAGCACTTCTGGATGGATGCAAACTGCATTTCGTTGCCCTGTACCTGTGCATGTGCAATGACAATAAAGTTGAATTCTAATTCTAATTCTAAACAGGTGAACACCAGCAAAGTTACACAGGAAGGCTGTGACATTTAAACCATGCTCAGCTGATACTAAAGGGGTCCAGAAGTGTTGCTACAGACATGGATCCTTGCCTTTGTTACCTGGGCCAGCATGCACGCAGCTCTATCATCACTAGCTTAGCGTTAGCATGCTGTCAGAACAGATGCTTGCAAAGAGTTGCATTCACTGTATAATGCAGTTATTTCTGTCCTGGGTGCAGTTTGCACTTTACCATCGTGCTCGTGTCCTTTTGTGAAATAAAAATAACAGTAACATCCACATTTCCTCCCCTCAAAAGCTGCACCACTCCACCAGTTTATTTTTATTTATTATTATTATCATTATTTGTTTTTATTTGTTTGGCATGGACTTGCTGCCATGTCATTGGCCGATAGTGTATGCTGCTGTTTTTCAGGACTGAACTAAACTCCAAACTTTGTCTTGCTGGGGCAGAATGCATGAACTGTGCATTTCATCATATTTGGGCAAAAATGCAGGACTGGTTTAAGAGTCGATAAAGATATTTTGGATAATATGAAACTGGACTGATCTGCAACGTATCTTAAAAAGCGCTGACCTAGTGGAGCATGCTGCACACTTCTTAGATCCACCCTTGAATTCTATATATGACCTGTGACTCACTTTCAGAAGACGGGCCTTTGGGTGGAGTATTCCTTGATATTGATTTCTGTATTAGTCAGCCACGCATCTCTGCAAGGAAACTAGAAACGTGTCACAGAAATGACGTCAAGGCTGAAAATGAAAGACAGTTTATAAAACGGTGTCATTTCCCTTCAGCAGTACGGCTGTACGGACATGTAGCAGGATTGTCTTTACGAGCACATCCCGAGTGAGTTCCTGTTTTTCTTTTCTTTTCTGGGCTCTTCTTACACCCAGTCCTTCTGCACCACATGTGCCACCGAGTTGTCGCAGTGCTGATAGCAACCAATCACAAGCTCCCCCGTGTAGCTTTTTTGCCTCACCCGCTGCCTTCCCCTCTCCTCAGACAGTACATCATTAGCTGTCTGCTGAACACCTGGAGGCAAAGCCAGCAAGGTAATTATTGAGGGCATAGCCACGTCTGCACGCAACCGTCATTAACCCATCGTACCTCATTTAGAAGAGTGAAAAGGCCTTGTTGTTGTAAGAGGAGAACGAGAGAGCAGCAGCATGGATTGGTGATCAGCCCGTGACACGTTACAGAAATGATACAACAAATGTCTCTCAGGCTCGAGCTAATAAAGCCTGGAATTTGCTGTTGCTTTTTCATCAGGCAGCCAGACCTGGAGCCATGCCAGGACCAAGGATGAGGGAGTTTTATCCCCTGCACTTAACGGCAGAGATGCAGGATTTCATGAAGAGGGGGGAATCACACAGACACACACACACAACTAGCTATAACTTGCTCGGTTCCCCAGCCACAAAAACAAAGCAGACGAGAGAGCTTAGGGTATCTGTGCATGTTTAACCTTGAGCGTGTGCACGTGCATCTTTTATGTGCACGACTACATGTCATTATTGGTCATTTTACATTGATTTAACGCTGAATAATGAGCGTGTGTGTGTGTGTGTGCATGCTTCCTGCATATTTTGCCACAACACAATCACCTCAAGCTCTGCGTGGGCGAAAGCAGGATTCTTCCTTCCTCACCTTCACCACTACATTTCCAGTCGACGCTGACGAGCCCGTGCAGCTTTCAGATGTCATGAACGGGAATGCCTGCATGACAGACTGCCAGGAGCCTGGAACATCTCTGAAATCGTTATTGATAAGCAAATGTTTTTAACTTCAGGAAGTCGTGCCAGGTGTGTGAAACAAAGAAAGACGAGGCAATAACTCCTGATCGGCCTAATATCATGTGTTATAAGACTGAAGTCTCACCCAGCATGAAATGTCTTTGAAAGACCGTGTGCTGGTGCAGTAACTACTTCAGGTCATTATTAGACAATAGACAGAAAATCCCAGTATCATGTTTGAGCTTTTAAACACACTTCCTGGGGAGCCTAATGGAACTGAGGCTAACTCGCGGGGTATAAGGCTTTATTGCTCTGGCCTACGGGGACACTTTGAGGCATTTAATGTCTGCAAAATCTAGCTTGGAAATTCTAGGAAAGGGATTAAGCCTATTTGCCATCTTGCCTAATCTTTTTTTTATCGCCAACACGGGTTTGTGACTCACTTACCACACTGGCTCTTATCAGTGCACCAATCCACTTGCAGTAATTTGTAATAATCCATCGTTCCTACTGTTTCAATAAGTCGTTCACTTTCTAACGCTGTACCCGTTTCATTTTTAAAGAGGTTTTTTAAATGCAATTTTCGTTTTAGCGTTGCAGGCAGACGGGACATGCTTCCCAGCTGCACCAAGAATGTCATTTTCGTGCAACAGTTGAGTCACAGCGTGATGACTGCATGTAGTCTGTGCCTGCTCAAACAACACCAGCCTTCAAACGATTAGCAGAGAATTGCTTGATAAATAATAACTGGAGATGCTTCTTTCCTGGTCATTAACTTTAAGAGGACTTATCATGTAAACAGGTCTTTCTTTTAGGATATACTTCAAAAACCTGAGAGAATTAACCATGATCTTATATTAGGAGTGGGAACTTCCAAATCTTTTGAACCACAGATCGCTTTGAGTTTTACAGCTAGTGAGAAACCCCCTGTCGCTTGGAGTGATTGCACTGATTCTTTTGTAAAAACAAATAAAGCACTTGCTGGCATGCTGCGCCTTTGCAGGACGGCAGACGACTACTTTTGATTTGTAAAAATACTTTCCTCCATCTCAGATCAGTGTGCGTCAGCAGGAGAAATACAGTACAGTACAGTAGCCTGTATAATTTAAGGGTACATACTATCTGCTGAACCTTATCTCCTCATGCTGCCAGACAGTCATAATGAATTTATCAATTAGCCCTGGCTGCGTATGCCCTTGGGGCTGCAGTCCCAGCCCTCACCTCCTCCACTGAACTCCAATCAGTCATCCTGTCAGAAACGCAGGAAATGGCGAGCAGGCTGGAAATGGCCTCTTGAAAAGCCTGTTAGGAAAAGCTTTTGAAACTACAGAAAGAAGCATTACATGTACAGCGACATGCCTGCAGAATACAGATTAAGCCTTCTTTAGGCAGACTAAAATAATCATTTAAACGAGCTGGAATTTGTATATTTGGTATATTTAGTAAATCTAGAATTGATATTAAGGTCTGTATAATGTCCGCTTTCAGTCTATGAAGGTTTAAGTGATACTGAATCATCTGATCATTTGCAGGAGGGGGTCAAAGCTCTGATGAGGTGCCTCCCTCCAGAGGTAAGCAGAGGTACTATCCTACTGAAAAGAGCAGGCACGCATGGATAAAGCAAAATAAACTTTATTTATATTTCTTACACAGAAGAAGTACAAAAAACAACTTAAACATACATATTTTATATTCACATAAACAATAAGTGCAATAATAGAAAAGTACGGTGAATGTAAAATATCATTTACAGTTACAAAAGAATGCATTGTTATGCAAAAAAAATAAAATTTCTTGTAACATTGTTGCAAACTGGAATATTTTGAGGATATTACTGGAGCGTTTAGTCAGCAGTGCATGTGCATTTCATGAAGCAGTGAACATTCAAACCAAAACTGTGAGGAAACGGTTAGATGTGTATCAGTGCACACAGGTTGGTTTACTTGGGAGGGGAACGTTGTGGTTTAACCACTTGAAACTGACAGGCAGCTGGTGGTGGTGCTCAGCCTATATTTTCTAGGTGCCCTGCGAGTTTTGCTTGGGGTGGATGGCGGGGAGGCCACACTCAGGTTCCTGACCTTATTAAAACTGTTCCTCAGACTGTCCCTCCTGCTCTCTGAGGTGCTGCTGGTCTCCTTTGATGTGAATGTGTCTGGGTGGCAGAAGCCAACCCTCAGGCAGCAGCAGCAGAGCAGCTCAGCGATGGCTTTTCTCATCTCGCTGCTGCCCAGGGCGTAGATGATGGGGTTCAGGCCCGAGTTGAAGACGGCCAGGGAGATGCAAAATTCAGCGCTGAACAGCAGTGCGCACTGGCGGGAGACACAGAAGAAATCTACCAGTAACAGCATGAAGAGCGGCCCCCAGCAGAGCATAAAGACCCCGACAATGGTGATAACAGTCTTCAGCAGAGCTAAGGAGCGCTTCCGACTGCGCTGGGGTGCTAGCTGAGCACTCTTGTGCACGTGGCAGTAGATGGCACCATACAGCACACCGATAGCCAGAAGGATGAGGAAAAAAATAATGAGAGAAAAAAAGATGTAAGTCTTGGAGTAGAGAGGAAGCAGGGTGGAGCATCCATCCAGGCTGCACACACAGTTCCAGCCCAGCAAGGGGAGAAAGCCAATAACCAGCGCCAAACCCCAACAAAGCGCCACCAAGCCATAGATTCGATAGTAGGTCTTTCTGGTTGACTTCTGGGGAAGTGGCTTCATCATAGTGGTGTAACGCTCCACAGCAATCAGCAGCAAACTGAATATGGAGGCTGCCAGGGCCACAAACAGCATGCCCTCTCTGAAGAGCCACAGAGCAGGCGTCAGGCGAAAGGTCTGGCTGCCAGACAAGCAGATGTTCACCAGGTAAGCGGCTCCGGTGAGGAGATCGCTGAGTGTGATGTTGGCAATGCAAACATATACCCAACGACGGCTGCGGCGGATGCGGGAGATGACGGCCACCAGCACCAGGAGATTCTCCAGGATGATGATAATGCTGAAGAACAGGAAGACGGCCACGGAGGCACTGATCTGGTTCTGGGAGTTCGCGATGGTCCTGTTCTGCAGACGGCCGGTGTAGTTGTAATGCCTCAGGATCACGTGGTTGATCCCAGTTGCAGCGCTGGTGGCATTTGGTGCCGTGCTGTTGCTCTGGTAGGTGGGTATGTTGTACATGTGAGGGCAGGAGGAAGGGGACGTGAGGGAGGCCAAGGCACACATGATGGGAAAACTGAGCCGGCCGGTCGGATGAAGGTTTTGGGTGAGAACAGGCTGAACCGAGCTGCACGGGAATTAGTGCGAAACTCCTGTGAATAAACAGGCTATGGGCGCACTCTAACCACTGGAGCTCGCTGCCTGTGAGCAACAAACACCTGAGAATAAAAGCAGAAGAAAACAAAGAAACAATAGTGATTTCTGTATGAAAATCAAAGCCATGAACGAAATTTCCCTCACTCTCAGTACTGCACTCTGAGACGCTTCATTGCAAAGTTTCAGTCAGTTTAAAAGGCCTCATTTAAATGTCTCCCGAACGCTACAGTCTCCACCTATCTGCGGTTAACACAGGATGAGTGAGAAATGGGGGCATTTAAATCACCACATGAAGGAAAAACATGGTTTTTCTTATCAAGAATGCAAAACAATAATTGCTTAAAATTCCCACGTTTAAAATTAGCGAAATTATAATAAATAATTACCAACAAAAAAAAAGTTTTTTTTCTTTATATATATATATATGTGAATATATTCAAAAATATTTGAAGAAATGCAGCTTTGCCGTTGTGTTGAAATTGTATTCAATAATATCTGAGTGGAAAAAATATATATTTGAACATTTTACACCAAGTTTAATCTTTATAGCAAATGTTATAATTAATTAATTGACTGGCGTTTAATTGGAATTAATGTTTAAAAGTTATGGGTGTAAATTGATTTTTTTTTCCTGTTATAATATAAATTTGATTCGATTTGAATTTGACTTCACTGCAGAGCTGCAGTGAGGTGAAGGTGCAGTGGTGAGTGCTTACCTCTGGCCGTTCTTGGTGATGCTGAGTGTGTGATAGTGCAGCTGCTGTCGCTGACTAAAGAGTTTTTTGCAGTACAGTCTTACTTACATGGGGAAGTAAGCCCGACACACCCAACACACACACACACACACACACACACACACACACACACACACACACACACACACATTCACACACACATTCACACACACACACACACACACACACACACACACACACACACACACACACACACACACACATTCACACACACATTCACACATGCATAACAGAGAGGCTGCACATGTTCCATCACTGTGTAATGAGAAAAAACAAGTGATCATTTACTCGTCTCCAACATTTTTTTCTGGTTTATTAACCTTCTTATTTATTGTTTCCCAGGACGTCGCACATTGTTACCGCTACTGCCAATCAAATCTATTGCTTAAGTCGCTCTATGGCCTGTAACGGGAAAGACGGTTTCAAAACCCGTGCCAGTTGTAAACTAGTTGTAAATTTTTGCTATGCAATAAGGATATGGGGAAAGACCCACTTGCACTGGCCTCTTGCTGAGTTATGACAATTTCTTTTCTCAAATATAAGTAAGTAAAATAAAAGGGAAAATACAAGAGAAAAACAGGAACTCAGGTGCCCCTCCCTGTAGATAGTGAGGTTTCATACTATATATCTTCTCTTGCAGCTGGGGCTGTTGGCTTGGGTGTGCAGGCCGCACTTGCATTGTTCACACATAGCCACCACGCATGAAACCCTTGTCTTCAGCAAACCCCCTACCATGCACCAGTGGGCCCCCAACCACATGCCACGAGGCAGACATTACTGCTGAAGCTGTGACCATTTTCAAACCATAAACACACAAACACAAGAGACGCCCTGCAAGAAGCAGAAAGCAGAGGCAGACCCCAGAATTAAGAAACCAAATTTCAGATATGAGCAAAACCAGAGCTCGTGGCCGAACACGAGTGACGTTTTCAAAGAGCTGTTGTTGTACATTTAATGCTCCAGAGCCAAGCAGGCTGTAATTGTGCTGCCAAAAAAAGTCAAATGATACCAATCATACTGGCGCCCAATTATTCTTATAAGCAGATATCTCTTTTCATTCTCGCAGTCGCCTGCGTCTGCATGAATTATTCCAGTTTGCACGGTTTCTTTAACAAACGGCGAGACAAGGTCGCCCATGCATATATATTTGACCTACATTGTGTGTACTGTAATTAACTACATCATTTCTGTGCTGTCCCCCTGCGAGACTAACACAACTTCTCCTTTTTTAGTGTTGAAGACATGTCCTCCATCATGGTGGATAGAGGACTTGTGTTACTCTGTATAGATCTAAAGGTGGTGGCGAAACTGTTATTGTGAATAAACTGAGGAAAAAGAAAAACACCCGGAAAATGTACAACAAGCTACAACATCCTGAGGTGTCAACAACACCCACGACTGTTGAAAACGCCCTTACTCTGAAAATACAACTTCAAAGCACTCCATAACCACAATGTGCGTATCTGGCCACAACTGCATGAGTGTGTGTTTTTTCTTCTTCACTCATAAGCAGTCCAGCTCTGCAGGTCTCCACTTCAAGGGATTTAAACAAAAGTGCGTCCTCAACTATGACCAGCGATATTACTGTGTTTCCAGTGACAGCCACCAAATTACTGCCAAGCATCTTTTACTTGTGTGTGTGCTGCCTGTGCAGCAGACTCAGGCCTGCAGAGGAAAACCTATACCAGCATGCAAACTAAAGCTAAGGTGAAAATGCATGAATGCAGAGGAGAGCAGCTGATAGGGAATCAGTTATTCTAAAGAACAAGTCACCATGTTGCTACAATATCGTACTCACGAAATTTGTTCTTGCCAGGTCTTTGTTTACGGATTTCAGACTTCCTCTCTTTCTTCATGAGAAAATATAATCGACGGTGAGCACTTTCATGCCTTAAACACTTTGCAGAGTTAGGAAATCCACAACGTCCTGAAGGCCTATTTTTCTATGGTGAACTTTTGTGCATTTTTCAAGTTTTCTGTTGAAATTAACACAAATGTGGAGTTGTGCACTTTGGCTTGTTTTTGTTGTTGTTTTTTTCCTGCAGTGGTTAACCAATGAAAGATTAAAAAACCCAGAAAATTGCTGTTGTGCCAGTTTTTACATCAGATTATTGACTGTTTTCACCACAGCCAGTGTCACTGACATCACTAACCTTTGATGAGTGATACGAGTGATTGAAAACACCTGCGCTTTCTTTGCTGAAGGCGTCATCACACGTGAAGCATTCTTAAAAGCAAAGTAGTGATAACAGCAGTATTCGTTAGTAAGATGCAAGTTCACCCAAGGAAGGACTTGGAGTGCAGTTTCAAGACAAGCAATGCAGTGTTTCCATTTTATTTAAGTCCAAGTTCTTTTGACAGAAACCGACAGTAGAAAAGTCGTTTATAGAGTCACTGCACAAAGGAAGACAGACTGGTCCACAACACGGACCCTGTGAAAGATGTTTCTGTAACCGGCTGACGTCACCTGCTGATTTGAGAACACCTGTTGTGAAAGCTCGAGCTGAACATTTTACCATCAACATTTCGGTATTTCTAAAGTGGACCTGATGAGGAAGGAGCATATCTGCCTGTGAAAGCAGTGACACTCCATGCTTATTGGCTAACAACTTCTAATCAACAAGTCACAGCTGATGGACGAAGCCTTGACAGTCTCCCGTTTTGACTCCATTTATAACCAGAATATAAAAACTTATATTCACTGTTCCCTGAAACTAGTGACAGAGTCCAGCAATACATCAGGTTTATTGAAGTCACGGGTGGAGGGGTGGGGGCTCCCATCGATTCCTGTGCAACTACTAATCTTTTTGCAACCAGTCGCTCGCCTGCTGACCATTTAATAGAATGCAGGGGAAACGGGCAGTGCACACAGGAAGAGATTCACAGTGACGTGACCACCAGACACTATAGTGAGTCGATGACACTCGGCAGCTAAAATAACCACCTGTGATACAAACTGGGCAGGTTCCAAGTTAAGTGGATAGACAGTCTGTTGTCTAGCTGTTTATGTCACCCATCTCATTAAGTCCTGATTTGACCCTGATATTTGCTTCATCACCATTTTGGCTGTAAAAAAAAAAGGGGGGGGGGGGGGGGGGGGGGGGCATTTCTTTATATTTTGCTAGGAAATAATAAAACCTGTTCTTTTATAGCACTTTTCTACTCATCTGAGCACTCACAGCACAACTTGTTCATTCACCCATTTGCACAAGCACTTTGTCCTAACTAACATTCACACATCATTCATACTACGATGGATATTTGGCAGGTAGACTGGAGCAGACTAGGATCAGACCACCAGCAGTAGGTGAGCTGATCGACCACCTGAGCTACAGCCACCCCACAATGGGAAACAGGTGCAAAAATACATGGAAATGCAGTGTATGAGGCAAAAATATAGTGTGAACACTTCGACTGATCTTGAAAGTCAGTGGATTGGGTCAACTGCAGGGCTAGATGCACGTCTCAGGTAGAGATTACAGGTATCAGACCGATACCGATATTACGTATCGGTATCGGTCTGATACTGACCTAAATCACTGGATCGGATATCGGGGAGAAATAAAAAATGTAATCCGATCCATTAAATATCAGAAAAGCACCTCACAAAACTTGCAACACAGCGTAACTCGGCTCATAACCGTAGCACGTTGGAGCAGTGTGGTCACGTGATAGAGCGGCTGTGTGTATTTGTAGTCCAAACCAAACCAGCATTTCATCTCTGAGGACGTGATCCCAGAGAGAAGTAAAGCAAGTGTGCAAGTTCATCTCTGAATGTTTGTAAAGCCCCACGTTAAGCTTAACAACCGATATATGGAGCGACTGCCTCTCTCTCTCTCTCTCCTGCTGCTACTTCAATCATGAAACTGCTTAAATGATCAGCTGATCGGCTTTTCTGTCGTGAGTCCGTGACTCTAGTTTGCTTTTGGCCCACTTTGCACCAGAAAGAGGAAACCAGCGGCTGAACAACAGCAGCACGTTTAAGCTTGATCAGCTGTTGTTAGAATTTATTTAATATTACTTTCTACACCAGGATCTTTTTCTACAGCTGACGGCTATAACTGTGCAGGGGCGGAGCAAAGTTTAGCCAGGGGGGCTGATAGGGCATGAACAGGGAAAAGGGGGCACAAAGACATACTTTTCTTTCTTATTCTCATTTAAAATGTCTAGCTTTTAATCAATAATTATCTGAATCTTACACCCAAAGTTTTAATCTGATGTATAGAAGTCCATTACTGTATATAAGTCTAATATACCCTAGTAAGCTGTAGTACTTTTTCCTTTGGGAACCATCTGTGCAGTCTGCAGTTCTGTTGAAAAAAGATGTTGAATCTATTTAATTATTCTTGAAAAATAATTGATTTCTGTGCATTTTTTTCACACTGCATCAAATTAAAGTTGATTACGTCGAGTAAGCATCATGAGGTGGAGCGTGAGGGGTGGTTCCCTATTTTTTTTGCTGGGAGTTTGCAACCCTATTAGTTAGGTTGCTTAATATTTCTGCTAAGTACTCTTTAAAATACCAGAATAGGGAGGATGGAGCAGGTTTAAGTTTATTAGATTGATCAGTTTTGCTGAACTATGAAATATTTTGTTGTATTTTTTGCATACAGGTGTAACAGAATAGCTTTAGTGTTGTTGTTTATTTAAACTTGAGTATGAACTTATACAAAATGCAGCAAGATATAAAAAAAACAGTTTTATTGATTAAAAAACACCATATCATATCGGTATCGGCAGATATCAAAATTTATGATATCGGTATCGGACATAAAAAAGTGGTATCGTGCCATCTCTAGTCTCAGGTCCCGCGTCAGGTCTTTTTCATACTTCCTTGGAACACGACTCTCATGTGCTGTTTTCTGCCTCTGTAAAGCACTTTGTGGTTTTATCTTGAAAGGTGCTATATAAATAAAATTTTACTTCACTTTTACTTTATCTGCTGTTGATCATTTTTAGGGCTGACACCTCTTTTCTTCTCCACTTGTCCTGTTTCCTCAGTTTCTGTAAGAACACACTGCATCAACATATGCTGAGTTTTCAGCAAACAGCTGATTGGGAATCACCTTGTTGGTGCAAAAATACCATTTTGCGCCTGTCAGACTGTTTTGGCATTTTCCATAGATTCAGCCAGAGAAATGGAGACACATCATGTGTTTTTGCAATAAACAGTCTAAACATTTTAAAATGTGTTCTTTGCAAAGTTGTCTGTTATGTGCACTCACAACACTGATTTATCCCTTCAGTTAGGTATTCACAGTTACTCACGGCAAACATTTCTTTGAAGATAGTCAGGTCCAAAGACTGTCTAAAGAAAACTTCTCCAGAAAGCTGAAGAGCACTGTAAAAAGATTAGCAAAATATAAAGACATTGGGTGGCTCAAGACTTTTGCACATTAGTGTAAATCTGCACAAGATAAAGCGCCTTGAGGCGACTGCTGTTGTGATTTGGCGCTGTGTAAATTAAATTGAAGTGACTTGAACACGAAAACTTCACACCGTACTGCAAATTTGGATTAGCTTAGATATTGGTTAACACTTGCCTGTAACCTGTAGCACTCCACCAGCTAGTTCAGATCACATACTTGAATCATTGTTAGACTCTACAAACTGACTGAGACCTGCCATCCTTCTAATTGTTGGGTCTTTGATGTCACCTTTGACATCTACGAGATAAACGTAGAAACAGCTTGATGGTGCAAAGAGCCTGAAGGAGCAGAACGGTGAGTGTAATGACTCATGGCCTTTATTTGTCACCATAGATTATGAAGGTGACACCAGCTGGTGTCACAACAGATGTTTCAGAAGGTGAACATGACTGTTTGGTGTTGAGAGAGCAACATCTGGTGGTGGAAAAGCAATGTTCCTGCTAAGAATAAAAGAATCCAGGAAACGGCTGGACTGTGTGAAGAACTCTTATCTTAAAATCTAATTTTATCATCTCAGAATTTTGACTTACTTACTCAAACATCTGAGAAAAAAAACTCAAAACTGAGAAAATAACAGAAAAGTTTGAATTACCAAGTTCAAATTTTCAGATAATGAGCCACAAATTTGGCTTTTTGTTGTTGACAGAAGCAGGTTGGCACTGGACTGTTTTAGGATGCTGGAGTTATTTAAGCTGTGGATGGCAGATTTGGTTTTGTTTTTTAAAAAGGTCAATTTTAACTCACAGTTTCACATCTGTATATTTGGAGCAGTGGTTTCATAGTAAACTCAGCACACTTTCTATCACACTGTGGGAAAATCCCCCCACAAACCGCCACACTCTGACAAATAAAACAAAAAAACAATTAAAACAAATGCACAATAGAGCTATGCTAAGCATATTCCCCCATAAAGACTTAAGGTTTGTGTTTAAAATCTTTGTTAGAGACAGCGATAAAATGGTAAAAGAAAGGATGGTCACAAGTTTGAACAAGTTCAAAATGGGCCTGTGGAACGGGGACAATACATCTGCTTTACCTTACTCAAACGAAGTCTGTGCATTTTTCATTTTGTCATTTAAGTGAGGAAAACGTGTATTTTGTGCTTTTTTTTTCTCGTGTGCATTTTTATTCTGGTGATTTTCCTTAATCTGGAAAATCTCTGTGCTAATAAGAATGAGGTGCCTGCCAAGTAAGCTAAAGCAATGAATAAAGGAAAATAAAAATAAATGAGTTTTGTTGTCCCTCCTACCAGGAAGTAGCAAGCAGAACAGAACGTACACAACACTGTGTTTAATGTCAGTCTGTTGTGAGTTGGGTTTTCAAGCTCTTCTCTAAGTCTTCTCCAGCTTCTGGTGTTCCTTCTTCCTGATGTTGCTATCACTTGGTATAGCTGCACCTTGGTAGATCCCACACTTGATGGTGACGTCTGCTATTGGCTTGAAGTCTGAACAATTGCTCTACCAGCAGCTGGTTTTGGCCCCTCTGGTATTCCTGCAAATTCCTTTCTGTGCTGAGAACTGAGCCACGTCCGTCTTAGCTCGGGTCCTATGCAGAATACAGTGAACCTGGGCTCTCAAACATTAGGCCTGGGAGCCTGTGTCATTAGACTCAAAATGTGTTTTTCAAGAGATATCTGGCCAAGAGAGCAGCAGGAACTGAAACAAATATAGCATAACAGTTTATTAAAGATCATTTAAGTGGACTGAACACAGAGTAGGTACAATAACCTACATGTGATAATCTAAAAATAAATTTATTATAGCCACTTAGCCATGTTGTCCTGTTCAGCCCTCTTATCACTTTTAATTAAATAGTCATAAAAGTTTTTCTTAACTCACAAGAATTGAATACAGCACCTTTGCATAAGTGTGAATTATTATATGAATAGTGTATTTGGGCAAATATATGAAAATAATTTTTTAAAACTAAAGTGTGTGGTTATTGAAAAGATAGAGTTTAATATTTAAAGTAAAATGTAATATAGAATAAAGAAATTGTATTATTTATGTTTTATTTTTATTTTATTTTCTCATTTTGTAACCGGAAGGTCGCCGGTTCGATCCCCCGGCTCTCTGTCCTGGTCGTTGTGTCCTTGGGCAAGACACTTCACCTACCACCTACTGGTGATGGCCAGAGGGGCCGATGGCGCAATATGGCAGCTTCGCTTCTGTCAGTCTGCCCCAGGGCAGCTGTGGCTACAACTGTAGCTGCCTCCACCAGTGTGTGAATGTGAGAGTGGATGAATAGTGGCATTGTAAAGCGCTTTGAGGGTCTCAAAAAGCGCTATATAAATGCAATCCATTATTATTATTATTATTATTATTATTATTATTATTATTATTATTATTATTTAACATTGATATTATCCTATCTCTCTCCACATATGTTTATATATATGTTTGATGGATTTATCATTAAAATTATAAAATAGAGGCTCAGTTCAATTGTATTACTATTATTTATTTATTTAATAAAATTTTTGAAGCCTAAATTGTCCTCTTGATCCTTGAAAGGTTCTGCTATGTGAGCAGTGGCGGTCCTAGCCTGTTTGGCGCCCGGGCAAATAAAATAAAATAAAATTCAATAAAATTCAAATAAAAATAAATAAATAAATAAATTTAAAAAAAAAATCAGTTAAAATGACAATCAATCTAATTGAAACAGTTGCATGTTATGGACTTGGCCTCAAGGATTCGTAGTTTAGATTTAAAAGCACTTAATGAAATAAATTCAGTCATTTTCCTTCTGCAGTTTGTTCCAAGCCGAGGGTGCTAAATGGACAAAAGCTCTTTTACCAAATGGAACAGAAAGCAACAAGCAACCATGCGGACGAAGAGAATACCGACCAGCATGTTTCATTACAAGCAGGGAACATAGATAAGAAGGCAGCGACCCAAGAATCGCCTTATATTTAAAACTGTATAAATGAGAGTTCCTCCGACTTACCAAAGCAGACCGTCCTACCTGAGAGTATAACTCACAGTGGTGAGTCTGAAATTTACGGTTAGTGATGAACGTCAGAGAAGCCATGATGCCGCCCCCCACCACGACCGTGTCGCCCCTATCAAAACCCGCTACTGTATGTGAGGCCAGGTGTAAAGGTTTTGGAATAATAGTAAACGAAAGATCACCCAGCAGCAGATACATACGGACTGTACAGAGATGACGTCCAAAGAATCCCGAGTATATTTATTGGGTAAAAAAAATCAGACGCTGTTGCTAGGACAACGGAACGCTCCACTAAAACTAGTGGTGTCAGAATACAAATAATACAAAACAAAGTGGAGATTAGCTATTTTAGCTGCTATTTAGCTGCTATTTGCTATATAGCTGCTATTTTATGTAGCTTACGTGAACTAGTCAATTGTGCCTCCTCCCACTGAGGCGGAAAAAACAAACAAACAAACAACAAGAAAACGCGGGTGAAACACAAAGCCTTTGTGTGACACCTGTAGTACCACCGCTAACCCAGCAGGGGGCGCTGCTCTCCTACAAACCCCTGTGAGCAACAGGGTGTCTTTATTGTATAGAATCTGGTGTGTGTGCCTTTTCCCTCAACTTTTTCAGCTCAGCCTGCCGCTGCTGTTATTTAGGCACAGAGAAAGGAAGTAGCGACAGGCTAGCTGGTTAGCCGGTCTGAAATCACACCGCCTGCGAGGAAGGAGGAATTTTTATCCCCCCAAACGATTCTTTGCTGTTTAATGAGCGCGTTTAAGTGGTCTTCGCGTTCCCCTCTCTTTCATTTCAGGTTCTTTTCTCCTCGGATTGAAACCTTCAAACTGATTGAGCTTTGTCTGTTTGGGACTTCACCGTTCTTAGCCTGCGTGCTGTAAATCAGCCTTATTTTCACCAGAGGAGAAAGGAGAGGGGGAAGAAGAGTAGATTATTATTTTGTTTTATTATTATTATTTGTCAGCAGTTGGTTGAATCGCGGGGAATGCTTTTGAGGATTACACCGCGACGATGAGAAAAACAGACGGCAAAGGTACGTTAAAGTCAGTTTGCTTGAGCTCGTAGCTTTTTACGAGCTCCTTCTTTCATTTTGTTTAATGTGAACGTTTTTACAGTAAAGTCCTAAATGTGTTGTAGTGTTTTTACTTTAGTTGCTGTTGCTATGTGTTTTATTTTTAGGGTTACCAGGCACATCATTGACGGAGCTGTTATAGGAAGTTAATGTGAGGCGGCTCATAATGCGTTAACCCTTTCACCGTCCCCCTTCAAAGCCCCATTTTAAGACACGCTATCAGGCAGTATTCCCAGTTTTTGGACCGGTTGTGGTGATAGCAGCATGTCTGTTTGTCAAAGCATGTCAGTGACACCCAGTAGCGGAGCTGCATCCGTTGTGTGAACGTCCGAGAATCGAGGCAGACTCGTTGCAGTGCAGTGTCCGCGGGCCCGGTTAGGTTTCTGTCACCGGGCTTCTCACAATGAAAGGATCCCACTTGTTTTGTGTTGGGTGACATAAATCCAGCCAGAATTATCCAGGAAGTGTCAGCTGTTGTTGCAAACTGTCGTGCATGTGGCACATGAAGACATGAGAGATTGTAGCCCTAATTCATTATTGTTGCACAATCAAAGGTGACGTCTACTCGTACACAGAGCTGTGCTAAAGCTCGAGTCGACCCTCGTTTCTTGTATTTTGGTAGGAAAACGAAGGAAAAGTTGCAGCGATTTATGGAAAAGTGCAACTGTAAATCTAAGTCCGTTATACAGGGCAAACCACAGATGGCCCAATTTTCTAATGAGCCTGAAAACCAGTGTTTGGTATGATTTCTTTAAAGTAGTTTCAGGAATAGTTCTCCAGGCTTGTTCAGAGTTCGTCCTTGGATGCTGATCGCTTTTTATTCCGTTTTTGTCCCGCGGTGTTTCAGTAATGTTCAGGTTCGGGCTCTGGGGTGGTGATAGTGGTTTTTGTGACTCACCTTGTTGGTACAAAAATACTACTTCATGCTTGAAGAAATGGGACCAAATGACATGTTTTTGCAACAGGCTGCTATCAACAAGTGCCTAAAGACACAAACGGCTTCTTTGCCAGGTTTGCTGTGTGGGGATGATACTGATTCATCTTTTGAGTTATGTACCTTTTTTATGCTTTAGTGATTCATAGGTCAGTGACACAACAAAGAAACAATAAGAAGATGGTCTGGTATGAAGGCTGCAGGCAGCTCCAGAAAACTTTTATTTATTTATTTATTTAGAAATTGAAAGTCTAGCTCCTTGGAGACAAAATATAAAGAAATGGGAGATGACCGCATACTTTTTCTGTAGTATTAAAGTATTCTGTGGTACTTTTATTTTCATATCAAGCTTAAATATTGCCTTTATCTCAGGACTGCATTGCAGCGAGCCAAGATTCAAACAGTTAACTGACTGTCTGGCTTAGTAATATCACTAATCACAACCCCTGCATAACTTTCCCACCTCTCATTTGCATCTGCTTTGGGGAACTACTGTTAACTCAGTTTAAAGGAAATGCCTGGTGGTGTTATCTGGGTAACATTTATAAAGAGGTTTCCCAGTATTGTTTAAGTATAGTCATGTCCAAATGTGTGCAGAACCTTAATGAATCCTTTCAGATCACTGCCTCTGTGACGACTGCTACCGTCTCAGTGGTGGGAAAAAGTAATCATACAGCGCAGTATTTACTCCCTCCTTGTTTCTGTCTTTCCATTTCTCATTTACTGAATTGTGGTTTAACTAGAAAGTCCTTTGCTGCAATTTTGCATTCACACTTCCTTTTGACACGCTGGTAATCACATGCTCAGGAATGGGTTGAAATAAGGGGACAGACCAGAAAGTGGAAAATTATAGCTGTCAGCTGGTGTAGGGGTGCGCAGCTTCAAGTTGTTACCTTGTGACCCAGGCGTTATAGAAGTGGGTGGGGGAAAAACTTGTTGACAGGAGGCTTTCAGTGTTTTCATTGCATGAGTAGGTGTGTCACAATTTTCACATGTTGTTAATTAAAAGGTTTAGTATAGAAATATTAATAATGTTGCTGTACATGTTAAATGACACATTTGGAAACGGTCCCAATGACATGTGTGAGTAGCTTTTACTCGCTTGTATAGTATCATTAGTATAGAAGTATGAAGCTTCTGCATGCAAAAAGAAAGTGTCAGAACAGCTCTTGGACCCTTTAAGAATAGACTTTATATTTATTATTAGTTTTATTATTTAGATAAATATCTGTCTGAAGTACAGACTGTGTGGGAACTGCGGGGTCTTGGATCATTATATTTGAAAATTATTTGGGGATAGAAGGAATCATGACTGGAAGATGAGCTTTGTATGAACATGTGGATTTAAAAAGAGAAATGGAGCCCTTTCTTTATCTCGTATTGGCTGATCCCACATAGACCTGTGACATTATCTCCAGTGAATTATTAAAACAGGTCCAACATGCAGGGGACTAGTGCTTGTTTGTGTTAGTCTGCATCACCTGGTTAGCTGAAAATATAAACTATAATATTGAAGCTCAAAATTGATTACAGTGCAGTTTTTTAACCCTGTAAATTTCATCTGGTTAGGTCCTTTACGAGGCCACAAAAATGCTTTAGTGACAGCCTGTAACCAGTTTTCAGAGTAAGATTACAACAATGTGCACGACTTCATTAGATTTAATGTTGTTTATTGTGCCGCTCAGCCGATAAACATCACCTCATAATTTTATTCTGTGCACAGTCACTGCATGTGTAATATTTTGCTGAAACAAGGTGTTAACCACATTCTCCAGCTGTAATGGGAAGCTTTTGTGGGTGTGTACAGCAGATCTGATTATATGGGACCTGCTGACCGCGCAGCGATGCCAGTTAAACATCAGGATATCGTCGGTGTCCCCGTCTGTCGCGTTCAAAATTAAATGAACCCCCCGATCCCCGAGAGAAAGCTCAAAGATTCGATTTGCATTTATTAAAAATGCTTCCTGTTTTATAGCTATTCATAGAAATGTTGGCTATTTCCAGAAATGGGATGAATGCCACTGTGACTCAGATGTGAACACACCGTGCTCTTTATTCTCACATAAATCCAAAGCAGAGATGTAGTATTACTCGGACTCTTCCCCCACTTTACCCAAATTCCCACCAACTTAAATTTTTGCAAACGGCCAAACCCCCCAAAATTATACAGACCTCCTTAAAATGCATGTAAACGTTCAGCCAGTCCACAGAATGGCCCTCTGCCATCCTTTGAAAGAAAAGAGCCATATGGCCCCCACTAATGGTTTGTTGTCTCCAAACCCCGCTGCAGATCTGACAGTGGTTCAAAGATGGGGGAGGGGACCTAAAGCCAGCCACATCTCCAGATCAGCCTTCAATTTTAATTGTCTAAACATCCTGTTGGATGTAATTGCGTAAAATTGTGAATGTAAAAGATTTGCTTCTATATCGCTGAGCTGTTATTTCTCACGGACTGCGGGAGAGCTAGCTTTCATATTCGGCTTTGACTGATTAAATGTCACTCGGTGTGTTAGTTCTTCCCACAGATATCAGTTTGTAAACCGATAGAGCTGTACAAAGCCATTGGCCTACTTATTTTAAATGTATGTAAAATAAATGCAGAGCTGTGGCTGATTGGGATCATTAAAGTGAACCACATTACAGGAACTTTTGTTGTTTCTAAACGCTGCGCTTATCAAGCTGTTTTCTGCAGCGACACCACAGCCAGGAAGTTGTTTTTCAAGGTTACGAAGGGGTAGAAAGCAAATACAAATATACTGGTATATTTTTACATTGATGTGATGTAAGATTACTTGTGGTTAGCTAGTTACTCATAATCATCTTATTTTGAACTGGTGACTTGAGACGTGTGAGGCTATTTTCTCTTGGCACTCGGCTAAAGCGGCAGTGTAGCTTGCAGAGGATCGGCCAGCACCTCTGCCTAGTATATCTTATCTCAACTGTTTTCATGGTCACATGTTTTGGGGGAGGGTTTCTAAAAGTGAATTACTCAGAAGCTATTTGGTTTCTCACACTACTCATGATCAGAGTGAGAAATTGGGTTAAAATGGCCACTGCATCCACTGCGTTTTCAGTTTTTCAGAGTGTGTCTGCATCCTTCTTTTACTTTTAAAGTTTTCTGACAGAATGAGGACAGGAGAACAGGTTGAGCTATAGCGGGCTGTGGTACCGCTGTGTTTGCTAACAAGTCACTGTTGCAGCATGCGTCGTCTGTACATGCAGCTGGTGTACTGGCATATACAAGCTACCTGTGAAATGATGCAGACACCTGCAGTCCCGTGACACTGCAGAGCAGCCTCAGTAGGTCGAATAGATCAGCCACCGCGGCGATCTCTATATCCTGTAAGCAGTGGGCAAACTTGAATTGAACCGAAAGAATCACAGATTTATTTTGGGGACTTTTACTGTGGATAATAAAACTGTACTGTACAAACTGTGATTATATATAGAGGAAGTTGTTGCACCCACAGCAGATGTTCCTCACAGGAAAATCCCTTACTCTCTCCTCATAAGTCGTAATCAAATCTCATTACTGGTTTTGTTAGCAGGGATTTGATTTGTTTGAGTATAATATCTGTTCATCAACAGGTCATGAATAAAAGGAAAATGCACAGATTTCTGTTAAATGCGCTCACACAATCACTCTTATTCTCTAGCTGTTGAACATGCTCGTGCTGTGTGTTGTCACCCGGTCTACATACTGCAGCATAGTCACGCAGTATAAAACCTGAATGTTTTATACTGCGTGAGGTGTAGAAGGCACTGGTAAGGGCTTGGCCAGGAGAGCCTGACATGTAGAGACGTGCGTGCGCGGGCGTGCGTGCGTGCACATACAATGCTACTGAAGAGGACGGGCTTCACTCTGACTCTTTGTGGGCTCAGGCAGTTTTATAGCATCATCACTCAAAGATGACATACCAATCAGCTGATTGTGATGAGTCCGACTTTCTGATTCCCTTTAGTGTTACTTTTTCACTTGGTAAAGCAAACTGGGAGTACGAATCCATGCAGAAAGAAGAACTGGGACACCAGCATGCGCCCATGTTTGTGCTTTCTGTGCATTGCAGTCTGTTACAGAAAAGCTCCGGCCTCTCTGTGGCGAACATCAGGCAAAAAGCTTTGCTTTCTGCAGAAACTGTTAGCTGACATTTGTAGCATGCAGTCATGGTTTTGTTGAGACTGAACTAGGGAGTGAGTGAACAAGTTGGTTTATGTAAGCAGCCGAAGAGACGCAAAATGAAGGCGAGTGGTGGAGTGTTTCAATTCCAAAAAGTCCTTGGTAACTCTCCTAGTCTGCTCTTTCAATGTGGTAAGCTCAATTTATGGGCTTTATAAATAGTCCCAGCTGTAATGATAGGGTACAAGTGAGGAAAAGGCAGGCTGATCGTTTATGGATGGCCTACTTACAGTGCATTTGTTTGCTGCGACTTATTCTTCGCTCAGTCATCACTGCAGCTGTCAAACACATCACGTCAAGATGAGAAGTCTAATTTGGATTATTATGATTATGATGAATGTGCCAGTTTATGTTCTAAGTGTAGGCGCAGTAATAATCTGTTGGTTTATCCAAAATATACAAATCAATAATTTTCCATAGTAAAAGTGCAAATTGGTCTAAAAGGTGCACTTAAACCTCCAGCAGTTCAAGTACAGTGATTTCGTATGCCATTGGGTTCAAGTCAACGTGCTGCATCACGATTGTTTACATTCAGAGACTGTTTGCGTCACCATGGCAACCATGCGAGCAGGCTTTTAGAGACGCGGCAGCTTTTTAGCCCAAACCCGGATCGTTGTCTTAACAAACTTCGTAAATTTTAATGACAATTTGTTAAGTTCATAAGGTGATAAAAGTTATGCAACTAAGGAAAATAAAACCCTGTGGCTTCTGGTGTGAGCAGAGAAATGATTCATGCCATCAAATGTGGATCTTTTCACTCTCTGAGTAGAAAACATACAAATCAATAGATTAGAGGCTGTGTTTCTCTCACAAACTGCTGTGAGGCTGTTTTGTTATATTAGCCGGCTTTCTGATTTCCAGTCTGACATGTCTGGCTGGAGTCTTTCTGTCACTCCTTCCTGTGTAGGAGGTTACTGTCAGCCTGACTGGTTGATGGCTGCGGCGAGCTGTAACCTCTCCCTCCATCCTCTGCGTGGTCACTGATCCCGTCCCTTGGCTCTGGATTATGGGCGACAGGGACACACCCTGAGGCTTTATTTGCTGTTGCTCTGCGCCTGAGTGTCAAATGTTATGGTTAAGCACGGTTAATAAAAGCCAGTCGCATTCTGTGTTGAGTGAATCTATGGTGTGTTCACAGTAGGGCCGCCACAAACGATTATTCTGATAGTCGACTAGTCACCGATTATTCGACTAATCAGATCATCATCCATTGGACGTACAGCATACACCAGCAGCATCTGCTCTTATCTAACTATCATTAGCTTACAGCTTTAAGTGTTTACGGTGCTAACTAACAATAAAGACAAGATGATAGTTTATAAAATTTTAATGAAATTTGCAGATTGTTTCGGTGAAGTTTAATAAACTCCTTGCTATCTAAACTATAACAGGACACCGGAGTAAATTCTCCAGCATCTCACACTTCTGATAATCAGCTGTCTGTTTGAAGTTTATTCAGCTGTGTAAAAACTATAACTTTAATCTCAGCCAAACCGATTTACTCAGGAACAAATAAAATTTTAAAAAAAAGCCAAACAACAACATTTTAAAGTTATCTAAGTGACTCATATGTCATGTTTAACCTGAATAGCGAAAGACGGCGGTGGGTTTGAAAACGATTAGCCGGGAGTCCGGTGTTCTCACGGCGCTAGTGACCTAGCCCCCGGCTAGCTATCGAGCTAGTGGGTAACAGGACGTCTCCGAAAACGTCGGAGCGCTTTTGAAAATATGCGGTGTCTTGATAAACTGAGCAGATATTTGAGGTTTACACAGCTACATTCTCGCCTGAAAATATGTTAAATGTTTATTTTGTGACCCAGAAAGAATAATAAGAGTAATATTCAAACTAACTAGCTGCCGCCATTGTTGGAAACTGAGCTGGGCTGCGCTATGAATTCTGGGACACAGCTTCTTCTTCTTTGGTGTTTAACGGCAGCTGGCATCCTTGTACATGCAGTGCTGCCATCTTCTGTTTCAGTCCGTTATTACACTCTTAAATCCTGCTACTTATTCCTGCGTCTTTTGGGATCTTACAAAGCTTCAAACGACGCGTCGACTATTAAATTAGTCGTCGACGATTTTGATAGTCGACGTAATCGTGACTAGTCGACTAATCGTGGCAGCCCTAGTTCACAAGGTGAAATCTTAGTTTTTCTACCTGTTTGGTTCTCCTGTATGCTCACCAGCAGGATCACCTTTGTCACAGATACATTTGACTTAAAAATAATACTTAAATAATCTTAATTGCTGTTTCCAAAAAGCACGTTTGTCCCTTATCTCAAGTGCTAAATGTGTGTCTATTGCCCCTGTTGTACTGAAGGCACCTCTGTAGTTTAGCTACCACGAAAGGTCAGTTTAAATTGTTTTTCTTTTAGTTTACCATTTTAAAAAAAGCTCATTTTAAACAACTTCACTCAGATTCTTCAAGTTTCAAAGAGCAAAAAGCAGAAACTGGGTTGGACTTGTTTAAATGTTGGTGGAAGAGGACGTTAGCATCATTCCTTAGTCATTCCTTTTGGAATGACCTGAGGGGAAAAAGAAAAGGATTATTTCATCCAGGCTGGGCAGTCTAGGTGACAAATCATTCCTGTTGCCTGTGCCAGGGTAGAAAGAAGCCAGTGTTACAGAGGACATTGGGAAAAGTGGCACAGATTGAGACTTTTGCTTACAGCTTTCCTTACAGCACCAGGTGAAGCACGGGGAATTTTACACAAGTAAAATCCCGTTTGTTCAGTTTGAGCAGATGTCCATTTAAACATGACGTAGTTTGATCTTTGGAAAATGCAATACCACATATCAGAACTGCATTTATTTTTTGGTACAGCTTTTCTTACGTTTGTTAGCTTTTTATTTCATTTTCGTGTGTGTAGCGTGGACGTGTTGGCACAGCTTTGTAGTTTAAGGGTTGAACTGTGTGTCCCATTGTGCCGACTGCAGCTTAGTCTCACCACTGGATGCCTGAAGGGCTGTGGAGAGTAACAAGAGAGGGGAAAGAGAAAAAACCAAAGACAGAAGAGCACAGACGAGGGAGGCATAGAAGAGCCAAGAGATGGAAAGAAAGAGCCGAGCCGAGGGCAGGAACAGTAGACCTCGGCTACGCTATTGGCTGAACTCCAGTCTGCCGTGTTTGTTTTTGCTCTATTTTTACCGTGCAGTCTGACACTGGTCACTGATGAATGGCTCTATATGTAAGTTGCATTTCATCTCACAGAAATCATTCAGGATGTCTGGCTCAGGTGGGAGTGTTAGGAGACATGATGCGGTCCATTAAGGATGGAAGACGAGGACTGGAGAAGAACATGTGTTGTTTGGAAAATAGCTTTAGTGTCTCGTCAGTTGAGCGTAATCCGGGGTTCTTGTGGCAGTGGTCATAAATTTATGTCGTTTTGCTCTTACGTTTGTGTTCGTTAAGCTTTGCGGAAATGTACGTGGGTTGTGTTTGAACAACACGATTCTCGAAGTTGAAACTGAGGTCAAAGCGTGTACGAGACACTGGATGAGTACTGTTAGTGGCTTTAAGGTGCATCCAAATGGTTTAAACATGCTGTTGTGAACCACAGACACTACATCTCACTTTCTTTCCTGCTGTGTTGTTTCTACTATGATCAGCTTTGTAGTACGTGGCATTGTTCCCACCTGTCTGGCTGTTTAAATTTCACCTGATGAACAAAGGCATGCGTCTTGAGTGTGGCATGTGAACTGGCTGTGGGAGTAAGGGATTGTACATATAGTTGGTGCAGAGCAGCGACTATTCTGGTGTTACAATGGAGTCATGTGTTTGGGAGGTGTTTTTAGTGCTGGTAGCCCACATGAGTGAGCGTGTACAATAATCCCCTCTGTTTGCCGCCTTCCCTTTGCTTCCTTTTCTCTCCTTCCTGATTTCTGTCTGCAGCTGCCCCACATCTCCAGATGACATACTGTAGGTTTGTGCTTGCGATAGCAGTTTATTGCGCTAAGAAGGGGCGAAGCGTTTCCTATCTAATAAACACAAGCGAAATGGGCTTGTGTAAACCAGGTTGCATCCAGAAGGTGGACACAGCAACACAAAGCAGCATATTTCACACCAGAAAGCCCCTCAGAAAGATGCTAATGATGACTTCCTATTTTAAATGCGGAAAAAGTCCAAATAGAAACTTTTATTGTGAACTCTGGTGAACTCGGGGTTTTTCCAAGTAAATCTCATTAAATGCTCAAACCTTATAAACCGGTCCATGACATGGGACACAGTACAGTAAATTCATGGAGGTCATCAGATATTTTCATGAATGATTCGGAGTAATCAGATTATTAATCACTTGGTGATTCAAATGTCAGCAAATGGTGAATAATAGCTTCTGAAATCAAAGTTGCATCTGATCAAATGAAGCGAGAGTTTGTTTTTTAATAAATCACTAAAAATGTAACAGAGTGGAAACATTTTAGCGCGATCTTACTTCATTATTAGTTATTGACCATTTTGTCAAATGTAGAATATATTCAAGGATTAAAGGAGGTTATGCTGGTATTTGTTGTTCTCTTCACCGTAATAAACTTTTTTAGTCTAGGAAGGAGAAACAGCCAGCATCCTGGAAGAGTTCACTGCCGACCAAAACTGGTTTATTAGTCGTACGTGGCTCCAATGACTTGTCCGGAAAGCCCTCCGGAGTAACGTGTCGCCACCAGCCAGCGTGGTTCCCACAGCAAGCCAATCGCACCGAGCAGCAGCTCCTGGGTTGCATTATGTCAGACATGCAACAGCCTCATTGCTCTGGTGTACTTCATGTGCATGCTGCTGCTTTGAATCTAACGTTTCGGCTCATCGCGCTGATCGGAAACATATTTCTCCATCCTTTCCTTGGATTAATCTCTAGGTGAAACATCCTTGGGATTGGAGGCTGTGCAGTGCACACGTCGAAAGCTGGGATACTCTTTGCATGTTTATTTGCATTAAGATCACGTTTTCGCTGTTGCAACTCAATGCCCGAGGTTTGAAAAATAAAAAACACTCCTAATATTTTGTGTTACATTCGTAACTGTTTTGTTGACCTTTCTGCTTCACTCGCTGGTGCTTGCCCTCTGGTCTGACCCGCCCGGGTTACAGACTAGTAAAGAGGCATTACATGTAAATCAGAAACACCTGAACACTGGCTTTTTATAGTCCGGAGCGCTTCCTCAAGCTCGTCCGCTCTCCTCTACTCGAGGAGACTTTGCATCTGGACCGAGTTAAACCAGCAGCACCAAATGTTAGACGGTGGGGAGCAGAGGGGGTGACCAGCAGGGGGTCGAATGGGAGGAGCTGGAGGTAACTCTCTGACAGACAATGATAGGACGGAGGCAAAGGGGCACAGCAAAGGGAGCGGTTACAAACCCAGCAGTGCAGATCAGGCTGACGGTTGGTGAGACGAGGGGGAGTGTAAGGCCGTGGCCTGGGCCTCCTGGATTATTGCGGCGCTGTGAAATGTACATGAAGTAATAGTTTACAAATGTCAGCTCTCCTCCACAGCACAGGACGAGAGACGAGGAACACAGCAAAGACTGTAACGTTGTTTTTAAACCTCTGTGGGGGATTTGGGGTCATACCTTCCTCCGAGGGATGTCAAATGAACAGCTGCCCGTTTGTCAATACATGACTCAGACACATGATATTGGGAGTAGCAGATCAATGCGGTGCACTCAGATGACCATGTTATAATTGATTAGCACCGTCCATCACAGCTGTGGACTGCTGGCTAACTCTCATTTGGTTATGGTTTTGAAGAACTGGGCGCTCGCTGTCATGTTAAATATTTATCATCTCTCAGCGGAGTTTGAGTTTATCATCTCTAATAATGTCTTCCTCTTCTCTTCCGTGTAGCGGGGAAGATGACTGTGACCGTGAGCTCTGTTGAATGAATGGGATAATATCATCAAGTCAAAGACTGGATCCCTGTGGCTCCTCTCTCCTTTATCCTCCTCTTTAGACGAGCAGCAGATGCTCCTCGGCTCTGGTTTTATTGTTTGTGGCTGGCCAGCCTGGGAGCTTAAAGACGGAGGGGGAGGAGATGAGCTTTCAGTGCCCTTTTCTTCTTCTTCCTCCACTCTCTCCACAGTTCTCTCTCTATATCTGTGCTTGTCTTATTCAGCCCAGTTGGTGACTGTTGGATGAGTTAATTCCCTGATTGAGGTTTTTGGTCCCTTTAAACAAAAGGCTGTGTCTTTGAATAGACCACATGGCTCTAATAGGAGCCATTCACTGCCATTTTGGGTGCAACTGCACCTCCTATAGAGCCTCAGCCCTGAGGCTGATTTACCACCACTCAGCAGCAGCAGGAGCAATCTCTGTCTGTCTTTCTGAGTGCGTCTGTGAGCATTAGCCAGAAACCACATTCAAAGTTACAAACGCACACACACACAGTGAATCTGAGCTTCCTTTTCGTCGGTGTCACAGAGCACAATGCTGCCTCGCTTTGGCAAAGAGCCAGATCCTCTCATCCCCGTTAGGTCATGCAGAGACAGCGTAGCGGTGATGGATACCTCGGCGGCCCCAGCTCCGCTTTCCCTCGGGACAGCAAAGGCACTTTTCTCGACAGCATGGAGGCCAGCCGCGCAGATGCTCCCCGTAACGGCTGCACGTAGACTCGAGAAGATAAAGTCATTAGAAAATCATCGTAAAACTAATGATTACATTTAAGTTCAACTAGAGCTGGGCGATAGAACGATAACGATATGTATCGCGATATAACTTTTACTCGATAGAGAAATTAAGCTATCGCGATAGACCTCGGCGCTCTTGTCCTCTTTAAAAAAAAAAAAAAAAAGGTCAGCCGATCCAAATTAAGTAGCGCAGAGCCGAACCAATCACAGCCGCAGCGTCACGTCGCGTGACTTGCTACGTACAGCACAAGTGCCAAGCCGCACGTGTGTTTGTTTGGGAAGCAGCCAGCGCGTAATGGAGGAAATGAGTGTGCCGACTAGAAAAATCAACCGAGCGTGACCGGAGAGAAAACAGATGATGGTTCCAACGCCGGAGAGATTGTCGAACGGAAGAGCCATAGAAGTTCCGTAGTGTGAAGGTATTTCAGCTATTTCAAGTCTGACAAAAAACAGAGTAGCGTGCACTGTAAATTGTGCCGAAAGCAAGTCTGGAAATACAATAAACTGGTGCATGCGTCACACTGTGCGCCACGTTATTGTTTCGGTGAAATGAATTTCTACAATACTGTTACTGTTAATTCTACTCTCTGCAGTGTTTAAATGCTTACATATACACACAGTTACTGTCCCTCCACACATACGACTCGGTTCTGCTTCTATGCCCCAGCTTTGTTTACTTTTTCCCACCGAGGCTTCTAGACTTCTGATTGGCCAACATTTCTGCACGGTTAGGAATCTAGCGCCACCTGCTGCTTTGGCATGTTCATAGCAGCGTTTTCCTTCATTTCTGCCTTTATGTGTGGACGGGATTATTTTTTACAACGAAAACGGAAAATTTCCGTTTTCAAAAATACCCGTGTACGTGTGGACGTAGCCTCAGTCTCTGACTGGAAGCGCTAATTCGTCATTCGGCTTTTGTCAGACTAAACTGTTAAAACTGTTTGAAAAGCTCAGCTATACAACAAGGAGAGATTGAGAATTTCCTTTTAGTTCTCAGTTTATTTGATATTGACAAAAGTTAGTCAGTTTTGTCTGTTCTTCTGTAAAACAAACTAAGATTTATTTTTAGAATTAATATTTTGTTTCTAAGTGGAATTGACAATTTAGTCTGTTTCGTTTGTTCTATTTTGAAACTTAAACGCTTTAGCGGCTGCCTTTTGTGTAGTTTGCAATATTTGCCTTTATTTATCTGAAAAAGTCTCATGTTCCTTAATAAGTTCCATAATAAGTTCTACCCTGTTGAACTTATTATGGGAAATAAATATTTAAATAAAAACAAGCTGCTGATTATTTCACATTTTACTTGTGAGCAACGGCACATTTAAATCTTACAAATATAGTTATTTGGCTGATATCGTGATAGATATCGTTATCGCCTGAAATGAAAAAAACATATCGTGATATGAAAAAATCTCATATCGCCCAGCTCTAAGTTCAACACAGATGTTCAGATTGTTCAACAATTTCCTCCACTTCACAAACACATCTAAAAAAAACAAAACAAAATGCAAAGCTTTATTTAACGTTTTGTCGAGGTTTGGGGATTGTCAGGATATCTGTATCAGAATTATAGATGTCAAAAATAAAGTGGTCGAAGTAAGAAATCAATGAACCTGAAAGGAGAAAAAAACTCCCACCAGCAAACTATACAAACCTAAAGTACACAGTCACGGTTTTGTGGAGGGGGTGTAAACGTGTGCAGAGCTGTATGCAACGTTTTTACAAAACTGCAGAAAACGTTTCATTGTGCTTTGATTGTTTGAACCTCTCCGACCTTTCATGAGTTTGGTTCCACTCTGAAACGTAGACGTATGAATCTGCCAAAGTCTCGTTACACTGTCACTTGGTGAGTCACATCCACAAGCGTCTGCTTTTGACACTCACGATGAGCAGTGTAATCTTCGCTCATTGCAACAATCACTCAGTACGTTTTATGAAGTCAGTAGGTGTAGTGTGAGCAGCTCATGGGTCTGCACACGGTGCGTTCGAGTGCAGCACTGAGCTGTAGGTCTCGTATGTTCTGGTCATCATACATATAAGATGTATGGAGTGCAAATCTGTTACAGCGCCACTGAAGCGTGGCGTCACTACATCTGTATAAGAAGATGCTAAATCTCATGGTAGTGTGTGTGTGTGTGTGTGTGTGTGTGTGTGTATTTAAAAAAAACAAAAATCCCAGATATGTAAAGCAAATATCTTCTCAACAAACAAGAATAGCAATAGTAAAGTGCTATGTGTGATAGACCAGCATAAAAAAGATAACGGAGACGATGTAATATAAATATAATGTAAACAACCTGGTTGTTCCAGCTCTGAAAAAGAATCCTAAGGCTCAGCTTCAGTTCAGTCTCCTCTAACGGTCATGTCCGTGGAGCGTCATGTCTGAGGTGGGAGCTGCTTGCAGCTATGACTCATGGGAAGCATCAGGCATCTTCTCATGGCGCTGCAGAGGAATGTTGGGAGTCCACACACACACACTGCTGACATCATAGCCTGCGTCCTTGTGAGTCCCATAGTATTTGAAGTTCATGAGCCTTCTGCCTCATCATATGTGTCATTAAACCATTCACTTCCTGTCAGCTCGTGTGTTGTTACTAATTGGCTGAGATGTGTGTGTCCTGTGAGGGTGTGTGTTGGTGTTTGGAGCTCCATTAGGGGTCAGGTTTACCGTCTGTAGCGCAAAGAGCACAATGTCCACAAGTTTCCAAGTAGGATTATAAAGGCTACACTAACTTTCCATATAAAGGCAAAATATTTATTTTCTCTCTTCACTAATCAGCGTCGTTCCTCGTCTTCTCTGGGTGGACCGTTCTTTGAATGTGGCTGAAGTGGATGGAGGCAGGCGAGGGACTAAGACCTGGATGGCTTACTTCACTTTTCCAGCAAAAATTCTTGTTTTACTGCCAAGTCTTGCTTCTGTTATGATGAAGTGCTTGTTTTATTAAGCTATTTGGTCTCTGTGCAGTCTGTCACAGGGGTAATCGACTTCTTCTGTACTCTTTCCTGGATCGTGTTTATCATCGCTCTTTTAAAATCGTCTGAAACATGACGTATTAGAAGAACCGAAATATTTAGTATAAACAGCGTAGCTCAATGAAATGTTAACCACACAACTGACTTGAATAGTTGTGCAAGCTGTGCATGAACATGTAATGAGTGGGCGAGGAAAATAAATATATCAACATTAGAAAGCCTCTTGGGTTGAGATACTGTAATATCTGCAGGAGGTGGTTTATTAAATAGATGTTCCCCTGGATGTCCAAACCTTTGCACCTGCTACAATTACTTATGAATTTCTATTTGTTATTTTCCCATGAAATGAAGATTATTGGGCTCCTTCAGTTTTTAATATGATACTGATACCTTGGCTGTGAGTATCTGCAGATACCAGGGTTAAATGAATGACTTAACCACTGCTTTCATAATCTTTGTTTAAAATTAAACAAAAGATAAATGCATTGAAAATTAGAAAATGTAGAGTTGTTTCATTATTTAGATTTATTTGCATTGGTCTAGTCATAAGGCGGTTGTGTACTGCTGTCATTTACAGACATGATAGCTTCTGCTTTTGGATGTGACAAGAGATGACTGAGGTGAAATCCTTTTAATCGTCTTGACAACCGAGGCTTCGATTCCACTTATGTTACCATAAGTGGAATCGAAGCTTCCTGAAAAGCATGTAAAGGAGCAATTGAGCAAGAGAGAAGTGTTTTTGAGTACAAAGCTGCTGCAAACAACCAAAGAGCTCTTTGTGTAGCAGCCTGAAATGTCTGCTTTGCTGTTGGCTTCCTCCGCTGCTACTGTAGCTCCTGCTAACACCTGAGGTAGTAACCACAGGGCCCACGTTAGCCTGCCTAGCCTTCTGAGTGAGGAGGGCTGCATCCCTATTATCAACATTTGATGCGAGCCTCCACTTAAATGTCTGCCGGCTTCTTTTCACTAAAAAAATGGGTCACTTCTCCTGGGTTTCTCATGCTTTTGCATGCAAACAAATCAGCTCAGTCACATTTTGCTCGTGCAGCTGAGTCAATTTACTGCAAGCCCATTTTCAAATTTTATTTGTGACATACACAGTCATACACAGTACTGTATGCAGTGAAATGCTTACACTTAAAGTTAAAAATAAAATAACTGTACAACAAAATACACAATATAGAAATATATAAGAATATATGAAGAAATATAGAACAATAACAGCAGCTGTACGAGTAATAAATGGAAATGAAGAAATATACTGTCCAGGGTTGTGCAGTCCACATGTGTGTCTTGTGCAGTGCAAATATGCTTAAAGTGATTTATTTAAGTGACTTAAGTGATAAAGGGATTCAATCAGATGACCACGCAGTGTAGTTGTGCAGCAGCCACTAGTGTAAACAAAGTCCAGAAAGTCCAGTGTGTGTGTAAGAACCACATGTGTGGGTCAGTACTGTGTGGTGGTGTGATTGAGAGACCGTATCGCCTGCGGGAAGAAGCTCCTCCTCAGTCTCTCTGTGTTGGTCTTCAGGGAGCGGAATCGCTTTCCTGACCTCAACAGAGAGAACAGTCTGTTGTTGGGATGGCTGAGGTCCTTCACCATCTTCCTGGCCTTGGTCCAGCACCGCCTGCTGTAGATTGAGTGCAGGTCAGGGAGCTCGGAGCGGATGGTGCGCTCAGCTGACCGCACAACCCTCTGTAGAGCTCGTCTGTCCTGCTTGGTGCTGTTCCCGAACCAGGTTGAGATGTTTCCCGCCAGGATGCTCTCTATGGTGCACGAGTAAAAGTTCCTGAGCACCTTGGAGGGCAGTTGGAAGTCTCTCAAGCGTCTGAGGTGGTAGAGACGCTGTCGGGCCTTTTTCATGTTGATGTGACAGGACCATGACAGGTCCTGCGTGATGTGAACTCCGAGGTATTTGAAGCTGTATTTGGTATTTGGCTGGACAATGCAGAGGTGGGGGTGAGCGGTGTCTGATTTTAATTAGCAGCAGAGCTTGTTATTACTGTGTTCTGCTGCCCACAGTAAGCAGGTAAAAAGCCCCTCTCTATCAGCCCCTCGTAAGCAGCTGAAGTGCCAGGCTAAGCCTACGCAAAGCAGACGCCCCACAGTCTTATCTGAGGAATGCGTGGCATCGTCACCGAGGATCTCCTCTGCAGGGAGGAAGCTTTATTATCTCAAAGCCTCTTTCTCCTTTGATTGTCCCCTGAGACCACTCGTAGATGTTTACTTTTTCCTGCCTGTGTCTGCAGATTTTTTTCTTCTCTTTTTTCTGTCACTACCTTTTTTATTTTAAGATATATTTGATTTTCCTTCTGTGCACTGCTGCTCAAATTGAGCTGCAAATCTTCGTGCCTTGCATACGGATACTGTAGCCGTGTGCTTTCTCTGTTAAAGCTAGCGTAGAGAGAGCCGCTCAGGAGTTATTGAAAGATTCAAACCAGACGGAGCTCATGATGGAGGATAATGATTGTGCTGTCCTTTGTGGTCTCTAAAGTTTTGCATGCCTTGGCATTTTACAGGCTTGCATGTTTTTGGGACTGTGGTCAGCAAGCCTGGCAGAGCCACAAGCTCATGAGTCTGAAGTTGCTCTCCTTTTCCTCTAATTCTCAACTGTGGCCTCGATAATTACAGACTTGGCTTCATGAAGATGTCTTTGTTGTTGCATTTTTGTATTTCTCCATTTTATATTATGTAGTTTCTTTTGTACGCGTTATAGAGTTAATCCCTGCTGTATGTTTTTTTTTCCAGTTAAACTTAAAGTGAACAGATGATGCTCATTTATCACAGAGGCAAAAGAAAACTGCAGGAAACACAAACGACCAATGAAGGCTCCAGATTAACTGGTTAGAACACATCAGTTGCTGGGTAGCCTCGTGTGGTTTGCTTTGCTTTCTTAGTTAATCCAAAACATGAATTTCTTCATGAGATGCTAATTGTTGTGTAATTATTCTTTCTTCAGCAGATACTCCTGCAATTAACGAGTCAGGGAAAAGCCAGAACATTGGCTTTGCTACCGTTGCACAACTGGATTTTTGTGCACATGAAATGCGATGTCATCTTATCTGAGCTAGCCAACTATCTGCAGACTGACTCTGTATTCACGATTTTTGTCATTCACCAAAGAGTTTAATTGAAAACAAACTTTATGATGGGGAAATTAATCATTCATAATTGAGAAACCTCATGTGTCAGTGCCTCCTTTCTGTAGCGATGCTTAATTTGGGGATTTCTGTGAGTAAAACTTTCCCTTTTTTTGCGTCTGCTTCAATGACAGAAATGATAAACTATCCGTCTTGGTACTTACAGGACTCGAGCCAGGATCGGTTTACCAAAGCCGGCTGTTCACCCTGCAGCGATTTAAGCCAGGTTCACGTTTCCCCAAGAGGGGGCTCGCAGCGAGCGCAGCGTGCATTACTGATGCACAGCCACGCTACGTGATCCATCACCTGCAAACTTTACCCAGCTGCTTCTCCTGTGATTCACACTCAGCTGACCTGTAGATCACTGTTCTGCATTACGTTTGTGATAGACAGCATTAACTTGGATTATATTCTTTGGCTGTGACCCAGCTGGATGTTACAGTGAATCAGTGCTCAGCACTACTTCAGTTCTGCTCCAGGTGACTTCTAATGAATCTGCAATAACAGCCAGACTTTGAGTCAGTGATGTAAAGCTGTCATCGTGCCAGCCTGAGATACTCATACATCTCCAGAGTTGTTTTAGTCTAAAGTAAACAGATTCAAAGAAGTGACACTTTACAATGATTCGGATGCAGTTAGGCTCTGCATGAGTCTGTAACGATGCTGTTGGGGCGTGGGCGCTGTTGACTTTAACAGGGGAACCGCCAATAGAAAACCCGGGTGGCAGCACGTGTGGTCCACCAACTGGAGAAGTGCTTAACTTGGGGGTGGGGTTAAAATAATGTCCCAGCTGATGTCATACAATTCACTTCAAGATACAGCTAAACACACACAAACAGATTTAAAGCCATACAAAGTTTATTTAAAAGACATCAAGGAACCAATAAAAACTCTGACTGAAAACCTCAAACTTTAAAGAAACTTTATTTCTGAGAGAATTCAGATCACCATCTTTTCTTTTCTTTTTTTTTATGATGGTCACAGCGATGTTTGTCTCCAGCAGCAGGAGTAATAATGTTGTTTTTCTCCTGTTCCTGTTTGCAGTCACGCCTCCCTTCATATAGTCTCACACATGGACACTATGTCACTTAAATAGTATTTCTTTGCTTTACGGGCGATAAAGCCCATGATGGAGACAGAGTTTCCATTAAAAGACTTAAACTGCCAGAGCACTAAAATCATCATCATCACTTCATGGTGCAACAAGAAGTTGCAGAAAGTTCCTCTCAGGGTCTGCTGTGTGGGCAAAGCTGTTGCTTTTAAATAGATTTTAGATTGAAACATGTTAATGCAGGTAATAACCTACCTCCCATACTTACAGCCTAAATACACATATCTTCTGCTGTGATAAAAATAGGCAGGTTTCACTGGTTAATATACTGGTAACCTGAAATGAGAGCGTGGTTTCTTCTTTTCTTTTTAAATAAACCTTTGGAACGATGAGATGATGCTGTTGAACTGCAATATTACATCTAAACGGTTTAGCCGATGCTTTGAAAGAGCCGGTGTCTGACTGTGTTGCAGTTTAACTGCAGTAAATGTTACTGCAGTTGTGCCAATCATGTGATTCGTCATGAAGACGTTTGTCCCTTACAGCATGAGGGCGAGTCTGGGAGCTTCCCCGTGGTGATGAAGTCAGTCAAGTCCATAGTAAGGAGTGAACAGCTCTCGGTGATCTGCTGGAAGTTGTGCAAAGACTGTTTTGTGTTGGCAACATGTCAGCAGTGAAAATCAAGTCATTGGCAGATAGAGATGAGTCGTTGTGGTCCAGAGTTGCTTAACTTAATTAGACCTGAACCAAGTGGTGCAGCATACATTACTGTAGTTGTTTTTTAAGACTGAATCATGTGCAGTCATTAGCCCAGTTGTGGCTTTCCCTAAGTGCTCTCAGCATTTGTGTCTTTGTTGCTATCACTAAGCGGAAGGGTTGAATTCCTGTGCAGCATCTGCAGCTGCAACTTATGGTTTCCCTAGCAAGGCCGTGTGACGTAAGTGATGTGACAATAATATGCATCTGATGCTTGACAAACGCGTCGTTTTCTCTCTCGTTGAAATGGATGTGTCTGACCTACTTAGATGACTGAGCTGTTTTTAAAGACCGCAAACATGGAAGGGCTTTTTTTTTTTTCAGTCAAATATATTTAAATCAACATATATTGACCTACCAAACTCTTACATTTACTTATATAGAGCTGTCTGCTAGGTTAATCAGCAGGATACTTGGAGTGAAATTCTGTGGGTGAAATTCCACAGATGAAATCTGATACTGAAGAGAAACTATTTCACTTTGTGCTTGATTCATTGTTTAGACCTGTGAAACGCTAAAACGATTTATATTGGAATTCAAAAAGTCATGTTCGTAAATAAGCTCTGGACAATGTGAGAAGAGTTTTTATTTTAACATGTCACGTGTGGGAGGAGGTGGCCTCTTTCACATACTTTGTGACTATACTGGAAATACTTTGACTCCTGTGTGAAGGTGTGCAGGAGGCAAACTGAAGATATTTGCCTGCCACACTCAGATTGAGGCAAATGGATGTGTGCAGTTGTGACCATATGATTGGGTTGGACACATGCACCATCACCTGTTAATGTCTGCAAAGGTAGTGTCACTCCTTTCATCCTTGCACTGGAACATGCCTCAGCTGCACAAGTGTAGTCTTATTCTGTGGGAAACTCAGCACTGTCTTCTTTAGGCTTGACACCAATGTTTATCTGTAATCTGTCTTCTTCAGGTGCTGCGTAGTGAGAGAGAAGCGGTGTGTGCGGCATGCTGAGGCCACACCCCCTGGCTCAGAATGAGTGTCAGAGATGGCGCTGCCAACATGGCAACGACTGCAGGTGGGGGAGGCGGGGGAGGCGGGCAAGCTAACCCTGTCGATCAGGATGGCCGCTCATACACGCTCCAGATCTATCCGAGGTTGGCTGCTTACCCATCCACCTGCTGCAACCTCAAGTGAGTATCTCACCTGGAAAATAAACATCAGCATCAACGGTTTAGTTAGTTTGTCGTTGCTTCATTTATTTTTATGCGCACAAACTTATTGCACAACTTATTTATAGTTGTTTTTTTTAATCTGCCCTGCTTCTATCAGAGTGCAGAAGGATGCAACGGCTGCTTCGGTGATCTCGGACGCCGCTACGGCACTGGGGCTGGACCCCAGACGCCTGTACGTGCTGGCAGAGGTGAAGGAATGTGGTGGGGAAGAGTGGGTGCTGGAGGCCGGAGACCTGCCGGTACAGAGGTTCCTGCTGTGGCCTCGAAAAGCACAGGAGCAACACCCTCAGAGCCTTGGCTTTTACTTCTTACTACAGGTAGAGTTGACAGCACACGACACGTTACAGTCAGCTCAGTCAACGTGCTTCTACTCTCTGTTTCTCCTTTAGTGAGAAAAAACAGCAAGTTGTTAAACCCTAGATACAAGTTTGCAGACTATTTATGGAAAATGTAACAGAAAAGGCGAGAAAATCATTTTTCCAGCACATGTAACAGCAGCATGTGTGAGACGAGTGCTGTTTGGCCCTGGCCTTGATGATTTTGGCCGGTTTGAAGGAATGCAAACAGCCCGGAATATTTTTAACAGTCTCAAGAAATCAGTGTGTCAGTTTGACGAGTAGACGGCTAATACGTGCTGTTTTTGTCTTTATAATTTAATCCAGGAGAGGAATCGTGATGGCTCAATCCGTTATGTCCACCTCCCGATGTTGTCCAAGGAACAGGAGGCACAGCGGCTCGCTGCCAGGGGCTTCCTTCCCCCTTCCCAGGATGATTTTGCAGACCTCTGCAACCTCCCCGTCCTCAATGAGGACAGCATATTAAACAACTTGCGCACACGGTTTCACAAGAAAAAGATCTATACCTATGCAGGGAGCATCCTCATCGCCATCAACCCCTTTAAGTTCCTGCCCATCTACAACCCTAAGTACGTCAAGATGTACGAGAACCACCAGCTGGGCAAACTGGAGCCTCATATTTTTGCTATCGCAGATGTGGCCTACTATGCTATGCTCAGGAAGAAGGTCAACCAATGCATTGTCATCTCTGGGGAGAGTGGCTCAGGCAAGACCCAAAGTACCAACTTCCTGATCCACTGTCTGACTGCTCTCAGCCAGAAGGGCTACGCCAGCGGGGTGGAGAGGACCATCCTGGGTGCTGGACCAGTTCTGGAGGTAAGATGCTATGTGTGATGGCTGGGTCTGTCTCTACTCCAGTGGACAATTTAATTGAACTGTAGCTCAGCTAATTTGAATTAGCCTAGCCTTGCCATGCCTTAAACCTTAGCTGATCCAGCTGCAGGGACTAAAGAAAGTATATTAAAAATGTTTACATAGACCCACGGGTGCAGAAAAAAGATGGTTTGGACTGAGAGCTGAAGTCCACACAGGTTGCCACATCATTAGGCATACGCTTCTTTGTCATTTTTTAATCTATATTGGACCATAATTTACAAAATGAGCATCAGTCTGTATTGAAGAAGACCTGAAATTAGTAATCGAGACTATAAACTCGTTAGGAAAGTGTTTACCGAAGTAATGGGTCACATAAGTTTTCCCATAGACCTCTACACGATCTCACTTCCACTTCCTTAGAACCACTGCAGGTTTAAGGTGCCTCCACATGGGCGTCGCTCCTCAGAGTGCCATACTTATTTACTGCACTGGTTTCAGTCAGTTGCTCTCTTGATTAGGTCACATCGAGTGGTGAGAGCACTTCCTCAGAAGTGACTCATGATTTTGCTTAGACGTACAAAAGCACAGACACGAGATGAAAAAACTGCAGCGAGCTACATTTGGAGATATTTCACAGGTTTATATGTCTGTAGTTATGAATGGTGAAAACATCTGAGCTCATGTCGAACTGAGGAAATCTATTTTCAGGCTGCTGCGTGGGCTAACATGACAGAGCCTGTTTTTGTACAGTGTAAATGTCTGTGGCATAAAGAAAGAAGAAATGAAAAAAAGGGAAGTTGCTTTATTAACACCATCATGTTGCTTCATTGCCTTTGAAAATGCTGTGGGAAGCCAGGCAAGATAAAAGGCTTTGTATTGGTTTCCTATCTGCTTTTGAGCGCACAGATGATTTTGATTACATTTGCAGTGCTGGTTTACGTGGCTGAAGGTAAAACACAGCTTTTCTCTGACTTCTGTCTTTGACAGGAGAAATATGTGCCCGTTTAATTTGGACCTAAACGTTTAACCAAACGGACTTTTGTCAAAGTTTCGGTCAGGTGACCGTACGTGTTCCTGCTTTCTGCTGTGAGAAACTGGATACTTGTACTGACTCGCTCTACAACCGCTGACAGCTGAGACTGAACCAAAACGATAAACAAAGTGAAACGTAGCACTTGGTGTAAGTCGCTGGTGGGTAATTACGAATGATTAAAAAAAAGAATTTTCCATAGTATAAAAACAGCACAGAGGCGTGGCCGGGTCTTTGAACAGCGCGTCTCAGGACAGGAAAGGGCGGTGCTAATCAGATGAACTGCACGACATGCATGCACATATTCAAATGTCCACTTTGGAGCTCATTACACGAAGTCTTCTGTCCGTCAGGCTGCTATCACAGTTTAAAAAACAACATAAAAAACATAAATCGTGCAAATATGTAGGTAAACGCTAACAGCTGCCTACTTTTACATTGTTTTAACAAAGCGCTGCAGCATAACGTGCAGCTGTTGCCTCTGCTCGAGCTGAAACTCGGAGCTACGTGGCAAAGAACAGAGTCGACTTGGTTTTGTTTATTTTTCATCGGCGTAATGAGAAACGGGGTCTCCTCCACTTTCACATATGGAAGAATTTACCTCTGGTCAGACCTCGAGCAGCATTATTATTGTCAAGTCATTTTCAGCATTCACATCATCGTCTCTTTGTACTCTCTTATAAGCAGTGAGTGTTGTCTTACATTGTATTTTGTAGATTAAGTCAGCTTTGAATATTTTCCACAGTGTGTTAGCCCTGCAGCATCGACTGAATTCACCATGATGCTGTGTGCAGATGATGACAGATAAAAAGCTTCTGTCTGCGGCTGCAATGAGATTTCAGGCTGGAAAGCCCTGCTGCACATTCACCTAAATGCCAAGTAGACAAAAAGCAGAAATCCCACTACTTGTTTTTAGTTTGATAGCCTTCGTCAGAGTGGGGAAGCGATTACTCTCGGTCCTGATTTGGAAGTAAATCTCTACATATTTTTCAGTTTTAATGTTGCAGAAGTGGGGCTAAAAATAAACCTCTAGTCAGAACAGCCGCATGTGGAATGTGGTTTATTCAGAGCACAAAATGGTGCAGAGAAGTGAACCCCCCACCCCGATCTCTGAAAGTAAGTCTGTAGAGCACGCACTGCTTGGAAACAGAACTAAGTAAAAAAAGAAGTTTAACAAGAACTGGCCACAAGCTGTTGGCTGAATGGCAAGAACAGAGGGTTTGCCATAACTTGCAGTAACTCAGTGTGTTCATCTATCATCTGTCCCATCTCTGACGCCACCCCTGACTCAGTATTCGAGCTCTTCCTCACAGAACTGCTGCTGCTTTATTCAGATGCATTTGAATGAGCGCAGCCTGGGTCCCTTGATGTGTGTCACTCTGTCAGAGTCTTTGGTTCTGGATGGCAGGTTGAGGAAAGAAGGGGAGGAGGCAGCAGAGGCTTTTCCCCTTCAATCAGCAGAGTTCTGGTCCCTCTGGCAAACACAGTGCCTCTCTGCCGTTTACTCCCAGAATGCAATGGGTGTGTGCTATGTCAGTCCAGAGCTGTGGTTGCAGGGCCAGACAGGGAGACGAGTTTGGCCTTTACTGGCCTGGTCAGCGGAGGAAATGGCGATCGGGTTGGGTTGCATCTGGGACCGGTCACGCAATCGCCCGGGATATTGACCAGCTGTGCATTTCCTCTTGGCATCATTACAGCAGCTAAAGATGGGTTTTACTTAGAGACGTGGAAACTTTAGTGTTTTTAAGGTTTGCTCCTTAGCGTTAGCCTGCTGAAAGACTCTTCATGTGAAAACGGCTGAGATGGCTGACATGAGGCAAATGTTCTTTACTCAGAAATCAAATGTTCCCTGTATACCAATACCACACAAATGTAATGGGAACCCTTTGAATTTCTGCAGTATTTACTTATTAAATATGGGCCAAATGCCATGCATCCATTTTTCTCCTGCTTATCAAATTCAGGGCAGGTGGCAGGATATGAGGCTAATAGAGGAAGGCGGCCAGTTTCAGATCACCTGTTACCTTAATGTGTGCGTCTATAGGTTGCAGGCGTACCAGGCACATGGCGAACATGCAGTCCAGGCTGAATTGTTGAGTTGATCTCTGTGCTAACGACTTCTCTAAAAGCTTCTTGTAGTTGTTTGTTCCAATTAAGGACATGAGGTTGAATGTGTGAGGTGTGCTGGCGCAACAACTTAGGAAGGGTCTTAGAAAAAGTGTTACAACGATAGCTGAAACTTTTCTGTAGAAAATACAGTTAATTTGTAAGAAGGTGTTCTTTAAACATGAAAAACCTCATGAATAAAAATATCTGCAGCTTGCTGAAATACTTGTTGGTCTGGCCAGTATGGAAAAAACACTGGTGTTAGGAGACCACAAAGGAAACCACCGTGGCACAAACGGCCACCTGGCTGTCCCGCATCACAATTCTCTTTGGACAGATGAGACAAAAGTCGAACTTGTGGCAAAAATGTACAAAGATGTTTGGAGGATCTCACCCAGCTGTGAAGCACGGCGGAGGCAGCATCGTGGTTTGGCTACTCGGGCTCTCCTTCTACAGACTTGATGTCTCGCCGTCTTTCAAGGAATAAGTATTAAAAATTGCATCCAAACTAGAGCTGGGCGATATGAGATTTTTTCATATCGCGATATGTTTTTTTTTCATTTCAGGCGATAACGATATCTATCACGATATCAGCCAAATAACTATATTTGTAAGATTTAAATGTGCCGTTGCTCACAAGTAAAATGTGAAATAACCAGCAGCTTGTTTTTATTTAAATATTTATTTCCCATAATAAGTTCAACAGGGTAGATGTACTTAAGGAACATGAGACTTTTTCAGATAAATAAAGGCAAATATTACAAACTACACAAAAGGCAGCCGCTAAAGCGTTTAAGTTTCAAAATAGAACAAACGAAACAGACTAAACTGTCAATTCCACTTAGAAACAAAATATTAATTCTAAAAATAAATCTTAGTTTGTTTTACAGAATAACAGACAAAACTGACTAACTTTTGTCAATATCAAATAAACTGAGAACTAAAAGGAAATTCTCGACCTCTCCTTGTTGTATAGCTGAGCTTTTCAAACAGTTTTAACAGTTACGTTAGTCTGACAAAAGCCGAATGACGAATCAGCGCTTCCAGTCAGAGACTGAGCTGCACCGCTTTATTGTATTTCCAGACTTGCTTTCGGCACAATTTACAGTGCACGCTACTCTGTTTTTTGTCAGACTTGAAATAGCCGAAACACCTTCACACTACGGGACTTCTGTGGCTCTTCCGTTCGACAATCTCTCCGGCGTTGGAACCATCATCTGTTTTCTCTTCGGTAACCTTAAATCAACCGAGAGCGTGACCGTTCTCTAGTCGGCGCACTCATTTCCTCCATTACCCGGACGCCACGGCGGCTGGCTGCTTCCCAAACAAATACGCATGTGCGGCTTGGCACTTGTCCTGTACGTAACAAATCACGTGACTTGACGCTGCGGCTGTGATTGGTTCGGCTCTGCGCTACTTAATTTGGATTGGCTGTTCTTCTTTTTAAGAGGACAAGAGCGATGAGGCCTATCGCAATAGTTACATTTTTCTATCGAGAAAAAGTTATTTCGCAATACATATCGTTATCGTTCTATCGCCCAGCTCTAATCCAAACATTTACAGATTGTCAGAGCAGCAGTCCAAACCCAGAAGCTTAGGAGTGTTTGGGTGAGTCACCAACATAATGACACAAAGCACAGAAGTAAATCAATAAGGTGATTTTTGACAAAGAAGGCGACCCAAAGACGACCGTTCATCCAAGAATTCTTAATAACTAAACTGTCATAGCGTAATAGTTCCTCCTCTTTATTGTTTTACAAGAAGAATCTGGCCTCAGTAATCTGACTGGTCACTCACCCTTTCAGCCTGAGTGATTATTCATCATCTCTTTTACTTTAGTCAGGTTGTGTTTGAGCTGGATGAACCTCCTAAGTAATGAGTGTAGAAGTTCTGGTCGTTTTAAGGTTCGTAGCGCTCACGGCTCTGTCGACGTCGTTAGAGGGTTCTATACTATTTTTAGTGTTTTTGCCCAAATGGAGGAATTTTTACAAAAGGATTTAATTTGGTTCCTTTTTTGGAGGCTGGTCAGGTTACAGCAGTGGAAAGTGTGTGACTGTGTATCTGAACACGTGTGTGTCATCGAGCTATAGGGGAGGCCTAAAGGTCCGGCCCACATTTTGACGAGGTGAGATCATCATGTGTGGTGCTGGCTGCGTGCTGTTGCTGGCAGAATGAATGGCCACAACCTGAAACCATCTGCAAAGCTCCTGTCCTACTTAGCGCCCCCCTTTTTCTATATGCTGCTCTGTTCTTTAATTTTTCAGCCTCTGTCCTGAAAATAATGGAACAAATAAAAGCTTCAAGCTGCAGAAAAGCAATAAAGCTGTGCTTCCACTCGTGAACCGGTTCGACTGGTTGAGCCTCTCTTACGTGGTTCTTTTGGCTTCTTTGTTTTCTTTTGCCAGACTCTAAAGCCATCTTTTTCTTTTTTTGCCAGTAGGGCCTGGCTCTGTTTAAGCAAGATGGCTTTCATATAGGAGAACTGTGCGTTTGAAAGCTGTGGTTAAGAATGATCTTATACTCCTGAGAGGGTGAAATATGCAGCTTTAAACTTTAGAACAGACAAAATATTTTGATTATATTCTGGTGCAGATTCATGCATGCTGGAAAGAGAATTAAAGTCTCTCAGTTATTTAAAAAAAAGTGATAATACAAACAGTTTCTAGTCCATTGCAACACTTTGCTGAATACTTTTCATTTCAACAACACAAGCATATTAGCAGTTAAGCAGCTTGCTCAGGATAAAAACATGATTGAGTCAATCGTGGTCCCGCAGACGGATGCAGAGAAAGCCAGGCAACGCTGTGCAAACAGTTTGTTTTCTCATGCAGATGAAAGCTCCTGATATGAGAGACTCCATTATTCCTTAGTTATGTCATAAATGTTGTTTCTCTAATGGTCAGTCCACTAGTGAGTGCAAGATCCTAATTTTTAATGCTAAAATAGAATTGTTGCCATCTGTGAATTTATAGAAAAATAGTAAAGCACATTGTTATTTTTAGATACCAAATCAGTTATTTACTTGCATTCCTAAACAGAAAAATGTGTTTTTATGGCAGGTGGTCTAATGAATATGTTCAGCACTGTAAGTAGCAACAGGATGTGTGCCTGCTGTAACACACAATGGATAATGAAACCAGCAGAACTTCAGTTCTTCTAATTGAAGCTGCCTCTGAAAGTGAGTGAATTCCTACAGACGCACAATGCTGCACCGCTCTGTCATCACACTAATAATCATACAGTTATTATCGTGGAATATGTGCTGGCTTAGCTTGTATTGGACCGTACGGTGTGGACAACAACTGGCAGTTATGGCAAATAGCTGTCTTTTTGTGGCCTCGGTGTCTTTTGATGCAATTATGTGATGAGTAATGTGGGTCGTTGTGCGATTAATCGCACAATCAGCCCGTCTAAGAAGGGCACAGATCGGCGTTCGAGTGGAATTCTAGTTTTTTATTTATTTTAAGTGAAAGTACCAGCTGAACGTTTCACCTGTCACTCTTTCTTCTAAATGTGGTCGTTTTAAAATGTGACACATATTCAAAGAAATTAGTTGAGAAATGTTGAACAGTTTAAATAAAGGCGTGAATATAGGTGGCCTGTTGGTTATGTAATATAAAGCTCTGTGCTGGAAGCTTAACATCTTACTCAAGCACATATGCCTTTTTCAGATCCTAAGCCTCCTCCTGCCACGCTCACTCTTTCAGACAGGAAGTTCCTGTTATCCCGAAGCACCAAACAGGAAGTCGCTACGACATGGGAAGTAGCAGCAGTAACTCTGTCTACTGTTAGCTCAGAGTCTTGAGGGGTGTGGGCAGGCCAGAGTATTGTATTGTAGTTCAGGAAGTGCAGAGGAGGCCATAGCATCTGCTGATCCATTGTTTATCTCTTGCTTATGAGTAGTTATTCAGGCTGGGTGGCATTGTGTGTGAGTCTGGGGAAAGCTGGCATTACTGTGATTAAGTCACAGTGCCAGCCCATGAGTCAGCCGTCCTATAAACGCACACGTATGCAGAGGCCTCCTGTAATCATACCGTTCAGCATCTTGCTGAAAAGCAGAACATGCTTCGCCCTGCAGTCCGCACACAGCTGACATGTAGCAGTACATGTCAGCTGTGCCACTTCAGGGTCTATTCGTGTGTTGTGACCACACCACAGGCTGGGGTTTGATGTGGTCCCCATCTAGACATGGGTGGAGTGGCTTAAAATGACTCCAATCTGGTAAAACACCAAACCACAAGAGGAGCAAAACTGGTGCATGAAAACTTTAACATACCTCTTGAACCTTTTCACTTCATGTCCTGCTTAATGTTACTTTTCAGTCCGATGAATCAGCCTTGCCGACTCACATCTATTGTTTTAGATGGACCCAAAAAGGCTCTGAGGTGGGAGCAGCACTTTGGCTTTAGCAACATTTTTTTTCTGCAGAGTGCAACACTGGAAAAAGTTTTATGACCATCAAAGATGATCATCAAAAATTATTCAGCCTGAAAAAATAAGGCATGTCAGAAATCTGATGGCTGCAGTGGGAGGTTCCTCTTGAACTCGGCGCCGAGGCTCTGGACCAAAGGCCTTCCTTCAGAAGCTGCAGATGCGTTATCAGTTATGACAGCAGGCTTGATACCTTCTGTGCAAGGTCATCACACAGACTGGACTGACTGTGGCATATCGGCTGTGATTATCAGAATGAACTGCTGTGGGTTTAGATTGTCTCGTTAAATAAAAGAGGAAATAGTTCTGAAGTCTGTGAACCCTAAAAGCGCTTTAACTTACATCCTGGATCCAGGATCCGGCTCTGTGCAGATCTTTGCGTCTGCCGTCCAGGACTGTAGCTCTGTGATGGTGGAGCTGTCATGGATTTCAATATAACCTTCTGCAAAGGGCTGATAGGTTTCTGTGCTCATCAGTCATTGTACCCTTCAGAGGTTTGAGAACCTTAATTAGGTTCTCCAGTATCCTTGACATAGTTTCTGTGCATGAGACTCTCCTGCTGTTCTACATAGCGCTCCAGCATGTCACGTGCTTGTGAACAGGCCATTCCAGCTTCTCCTGCTCGGTTTTCAGGGCACGGCTGGCTGCTGTGCTTCAGTGGACAAACAGGAGCCTGTTTTACTGAGACACACAATCTGACGCCCCAGTTCAGCTGCTGCATTGATTGCATTTGTTGTGTTGTTGTTTCGTCTGTAATAACAGGGATGTGCTTTTGCCCTTCATTTCCATTCCGTCACCGTTTGTCGGCGCGTCAGCGAGACGCTAACGTGTGTGGCCGAGCCTGCAGAGTGACACGGTCCATCTCCGCTGCGATGTAAACAGAAAACTCAGTGGTTCTGCAGGTTAGGGTCAGAGGTTGCTTTAGTAAGAGCTCCACGTGGTGTGGTAAAAATTCCTCATTGTTTCTTTTCTGAAGCGTCATCTGGAGGGGATATTGTTACTTCATTGATACCCTGAAATCCTGAATGCTTTGCAGCAGCTTTAGGCTGCATCCTCAGCTGTGAAACCTCCCACACTCCTGCTTTGGTTGTAGCTTTTAGCCCTGACTGTTTAAAAGCTGCAGGGAGTAGACGTTGTTCTTTCCTACCCGGCTGTCTTCCTTGCGCTGCCAGTAAACACACCGTGGCGATGTCTCCGTAGGTGCCGTGCCGCCGATAGCATGAGCCCCACGTGTTGCACAGTGGTAGCGCGCTCAGTTTATCCGCCGTCATCTTTGGAGAGCACAAAATGCTCCCGCGCAGCAGACTGAAACGATGTTCCTGCTGATGCATCCTTTAACTCTGCGCCTCCTTCATCATCACCGCTTGTTGCCGTTTCCACGACCGACTCGGCAGCTGCGCTCGTCACTTAACCCTAGTTCAGACTAAACACACTTCACAAAGATCAGAATTGCTGACATTCTTGCACTAAATGAGAATCGGAGAAAAAGTCGTGTGTGCCCGTTTCCTCCTTCATGGATTGTGCAGAATGACTCCTCGTGACCCCGCCGGTTGGTTCCTCTCGTGGTAGCTGTTCCTGCTTGCAGATTCAGTATGCCTGTGCTTCTGCGGAGGTGCCAGTATTTTTAGATCCTGTTCCTAAAATATAGACAATTGTGCAGTTTATTGTGAAACTTAAGTTGGGCGCAGATGGTTTAGAGTTAAAAACGACTTTTTACACCAGAGCAAAACTCCATCATTTAGCTTTTAAGTTGGTTTCTGTCAGTTTCTGATTTGCTTTCCAGGCTTTGCTAATAATAGGGAGAATTTGTTACAATCAGCCTTTGCATACTGAAGCGATTACTTTTTCCCCTCGACCACGACTACCACCACCGCTTTATTACCACCATGCATCCAGGAATTGATTTAGTGCTGTGTAGCTGCCAGGTGATAATTGCCCTACTTTTTAAAAGCACAAGTTGCCATTTCTGTGTGTGATTGTTGTAATAATCAATAAATCTAATTAGAAAACTCCCCAAAAATTACTTCTACAACTTTTCTCTGTCCAAACCGGCATCATTGTGTTTGTTTTGTCTAGAAAGATTACAGGAGATGGAAGTATTTGTTTCTGACGTCGACGGCGTTGTGATGCTTGAAAGAATCCGTTCGTTGTCGGCGGTTCAGACGAGCTCGAAGGGTTTAAGCGTAGTCAGTGGGATATATTGGCAGCCTGAAGCCAAGCTTAGAGCAAGAACTGTGCAGAGATGTGGTTGGATTCAATCGCTGCCAACATCATGTGATCTCTCCAAAGCATTTCTCACATTCATGTCAACAACAAAGCGATTATTTTGTCTCTAAGCACCGATCAGCCTCGCCTCAGCGTTATGCCAGCGATGATATAGATCCCTGCTGCTTGGTTTTCCAATGTAACCGGTAATAGATGAGTGTGTCTAAGGCTTCAAAAACATGACAGATATAGTTTTTAGTTTAAACTTTCTGCTGCCAAACGAGTAAACATGTCCACCTAGCACTTTGAGTCATTTCTGCATGAGTGACTGCCGTTGTCCGCTGTGAATGTGGGAACTGGCAGTTGCTGTAGCGAGGTGTCGGTGTCAGGGCCTTGGCAGCGCCTGTGGAAACTTTAACTGAAGCTCTTTTGAACTGTAAAACCTGAAAGGATGCAGCGATGCTCCGGGACACATCTTCACTGATTACAAAGTTGTCTTAACGTTCCGCTTTGGCGTCAGTGTGCACGCTAAAACTATGCAGAAAATGGGGAAATACAACAACTTTCAGGGCAGCAAAGTCACAAAACATCCAATCTTGTGCAAAATCAAACTTTCCCTCCACGCTGGGTTTTCTTTTGTTTTGGTTTCTTCATGTTTATGCAGGCTTTCACTACATCTCATGTTTAAGCTGTGTTTAAATTATATCATGTCACACTCGCTTGTTGAGACAAACTGCTCATAAACTGCACAGTGAAAGACACTCCCCCAGTGTTCTTTGTGCGTGTGTGTGCGCGCGTGCGTGTGTGCGTGTGTGTGTGTGGGAGGGAGGAGCTTGTCTAAATAGGGATGTGAGTCTTCAGACTGGTAGGTCTGGCTCTCTGATAAAGTGGGAATGTACGGGGAGTTGGATACCAGTGAAACCGGCTCTCTGCAGGTCGAAATCAGTGAGAAATGTGCGCTGTGTGATGACACGGTCTCCCGCGTATGTTTTTCATTTTTGAGGGACTGTTTTAAAATTCCATTCCTTATGGAGCTGATTAACCTTTAAAGGTACCTGTCTGGCTCTGCTGAAGCTAACATAGGATAAGTCCCAAAGATATTTGATGTCCAGTCACTGACAGCAGATTTTGCGGCCTGTCGAAACCACATGTTTTTAAACGGTTCATATCAGGTGGATCGTTTCACCAATATTAAAGCTTGAATGTGAGAAAGGACAAAAACACATCACAACCACTCTGAATGCTTATCTAAATGTCTGTCTGCTTCGTCTATTCACATTTGGAGTTCATACTTTGGATGTGGGCTCATTTAAAATAAATGACTAAACACACAGAAGTGGGCTGAAAGCTCTCTGTATGCAGCGCGTGCACTCGCTGTAGATTGCCAAGGTCCCTTTCACCTAGTTGTGCCTTTTTTCCGCCTCGTTCTTTTTCTGCTTCTTTTATGAACTTGTTGAGGGCAAACCATATTGCGTAAGAGTTCCTATTAGGCCTCGTCTTTCCATAGACAACGTGCAGCGAAACGGCTGCTGTATTTCCTCATACCTGCTGCGCTTCAAACCAATCAGACGAGCTGATGAAGGGCATGTTTGAATACGAATGATGCTGCAACATGTTTAGAATTCCCTCCGTGCAGCAGCCTGGGTCCTGCACAGATTTCCCAGGGTTTGGTGCTGGACACCGAACACATTTACTGACCTTCATATAGGGAATAGAAGAAATAGAAAGAAAACCATTTAAGCAAACAGAATAAAAACAACTGCATGGTTGATCTGAACAAGCAGACAGCTTGGATAAATTGTGTGCAGAAAAAAAGGGGAAAAACCTTCGTGAGTGGGTGAGTGGAGGCCCCGTCTGAGCAAGTTCAGAGCTGCAGACTGTTCTGGTCTCTCACACACACACACGCACGTGCACACACACACACACACACACACACACACACACACACACACACACACCTCATGTGAGCATCTTTCATCATCCATCAACAAGTAACAACTCTTCCCTCACTTCCTTCAAGGCAATATTAAAATCACATTTTGAGTTCTTTTTTTGCACTAAAACATAAAAATTGATCAAAGTTGTTCTTGCTTAAAGAACAAAAAAGAGCAGATGAGCGTGCACGGACAGAGCTGAAGCACAAGGGGTGTAAATATGCAGGAGAAAAGAAAATGGGTCAACGGTTCATCCTAAGGAATCTCAGTCGTGTTTGTGTGCGTGCGTGCGTGCGTGCACTTGCAGTCTTTTTTCCAATCTTCCCCGACACCAGTGTATCAAATTCACCCTGCGACCGCCTTACAAAACAGAATGTACTTCCTATTTAACATGCATTGAGTCAACTTCCCCTGTGGTGGCCTTGTTTTGTGTTTGTGTGTGACCATGTGAACATCTCATCATGAAGAGGGGGAAAACGTGCTATTCTCGTAACGTATCCGTGCAATAAACAAGGCGCCTCAGAGAGGCTGGGTGAGCCTGGGGTCGTTGCGCCTCTGGCTGGGTTGCAATTGGCCCGAGACCTGGAGAGAAACGTTGGTGTGACACGGCCGTACAGAGGGTCTGCCCCAGCCTCATTTATCATTTCTGACCTAAGCTTTCTCACACACATTGACCCCGAGGAGGTGCAAAGAGCGATTCAATGAGAGTAAGAAAAGGGCAAATTCAGATGAGTTGCAGATGCTTACCCCACTCACTCCCACCCGCTTCTACAGTTTCAGCTTCAAAACAAGGTTTAACCCAGGACTGTGCAGCCTCTTTGTAGTTACGGAGGGTTGTTGTGACTTCAGCAAAGGTCCTGATTCCACTGATGGCTTGAAGGTTAACAGTTTAAAGAAAAGCTGCAGAGGTTTAAATGACTTTGGTAGTGCTGTGTGTTCTGATGTCTTCTCCTGTACACAAGCCCGACTGCAGTTTTAACCACTTAAATTCATTTTTTCTCATTATTTGACCAGAACATTGGGCTAAATTGTTGATTGGTTAGATCGATGCGCTCTGTGTAGTTGACTTTAATCCTCTTCTCTCTTCCAGGCCTTTGGGAACGCCAAGACAGCCCACAACAACAACTCCAGCCGCTTTGGCAAATTCATCCAGGTTAATTATCTGGAGAGCGGCGTGGTCAGAGGGTAAGTAACACCGTGTGTGTGTGTGTGCGTGCGTGCGTGTGTGTTCTCTACAGCGCTGCGTCTTCCTCTTTACTTTTCTACCGCGTCACATGGGCCTTCCTATGTTCACTGTGTGTATATGGACTGAAACTTGCAACCACTAGCATGTCCTTCCTTTTTCTCAGCAGCCAGACTCTGGTTAGGAGCTGCATCAAAGTCTGGTCAGCCGTGTCACTTCCTCATTTCCTCATCAAGGCAGAGGAACAGATGCTCAGCGTCTTTAAAAAAAAAAGGCAACACGTCGAGCTTTAACAGGGCTCTAGACTAACTTTTTGCCATGGGCGTGCCGGTACGCCTAACTTTTTAAAGTTAGGCGTACCGGCACAAAAGTTAGGCGCACACAAATTTTCTAATAATTTATGTAATATAATGTGTTTGTCTGGATACACTGTGCTTTTTCAGCATTCAAAGATTGATGACACCGTGTCAGAGCACTGGCTATGAATTTCAGAAGGATCAGGCCTTAACAGAAAAGTTAGCAATAGTTCTTTTCCTATTACAGCTACATCCACGTCTGTCGTGCCTAGGCTGCTCACTAGGGCTGGGTATCATCACTGATTTCTATAATCCATTCGATTCTGGTTTTCAAAGTCCCGATTCGATTCAACTTAGCCAGAAGAGTCAGAAATATTATAATTCTGATCATTTATCAGCACTGACTTCATCAGAATTGTGAACATCACAGCAGATGCCTTTGTGTGAAAGTAACTGAGAATAAAACACAGAAAAACATGAAGGAGATTTTCCTGGTCTGGCTTTTTATAGCAGAAAACCTTAAAAATATTCTACAATGTTCTGCATATAAAGTTTAAATTTCTTCAGTATTGAACAACAGAAAAAACAGGCTTTCTTGTCCGAGGTCATTTAAGTGAAAAAGAAAAAGACAGCAGCCACAGCGCTGTAAACAACGGTAGACTGGTGGGTAATAAGCCAATGAATAATACAGAAAACAGAGATTGGAGACGGGAAACTGTTCTTGAAGTACAGAGAGAGAGAGAGAGAGAGAGAGCTAGCTGTGCATGAATGTGATTTTAATAGTCGTGGAAGCAAAACAGCAAAATTCATGACGACATTGATCAGATGTGAAGCGCAGTTTGCTGCTTCTTTTGCTGCTGGCTCGGTGGATTTTGGTTGGAGAGACAAAACCTGCAGCTCAGAATCAGCGCAAAAAGACGTGAACACAGCGCGGACCGGACGCATCAGGATCGCTGAGCTCCGACAGCGTGTCCGTCTGCGGGCCGTCGGGTGAGAAAGCCGAGAAAGACAAAGCTGATTCTGATGCGTCGGTCTGTGTTTACGTCTTTGTGTGGAGTCCGTGTACCTGCTCTCATCTGCTGTTTGGTTGTTGTTGAAATGGTTTTGTGAGCTTTAATCTGAGAATCTGGCGTTTCTGGCAAAACACAGTTATTTAAAAGTCGATTCAGGATTTAATGAATCGATATCGCTTTATTCAAGCTACTCACCTCCCACTTCCACCTGCACTTTCAACTGGACCACGGCCAATCAGAGAGGTCCCGCCCCTTACTATCTCTGATTGGTTTAGTCCACGATAGGGGCAAAATGTGTGTCTGTTGTTGACCACAGGGAAGGTTACAGATTTTTATTTATTTATTTATTTTTTGCTACCCGAACATTTGGTCGCACAGGTGCAACCAAATATTTTTTTTTAGTCGCACCACTGAAAAATTTGGTCGCATTTGCGACCAAATTGGTCGCACTCTAGAGCCCTGTTTAACTGCAGCGAACATTTAGTACATTGTTCAGACTAATGACTGACACAGTGATTAATTCTCTGGTCCTAAAAATAGGCGGTGAATAAACACGTTGATGCCTGTGCTGACGATGTTCAGCTCCACACTAGGTGGGTATCCCCAGCCTGATAGCACCAGCTCTCGTTGCTCAGCCTCAGCTCTGTAATTCGATCTGAGGAGTCGATTTTAGCAGGCTGAGGCTTTTCTGTGATTCCCACCAAAGATCGTTATCTTGCAGAACATATCATATCTACTCAAAGCACACCGCCCAGCATATTTCACCACCATTATTCTTTCTAGTGTAGACTCTTCTAGGCGGTTAAGGACTCAGGAGGCCACCACAGCTCTGCTCTGTAGACTTGACAAAGGCTGTGTGTCTCTCCGTCTCCAGTGGAGTGGATCAGCAAAGAGGAAGCTGCTGCTCGCCTCGGCTCTCTGAACTGACCGACAGTCTGCATGTTTTTATGCTCTCCGTCTCTCAACCTTCTTCAGCTCACGTTCAGCAAACATCAGCTGTTCTCAGATCAGCTAATGAGTAGGGATTGTTATTGATGCACCATCTGTTGTATTGCTTGGACACCCCTGCATGCCTGTGCACATTCAGACGTTTGCAGAAGCCTCTAACAGGTTCAAGTGCAACTTACCTCAGTATCTGTGGGCAGCGTGATCAGGATTCCCGTCAGACGATCTTGTTTGTTACAATAATAATGATAAACAGCATTTTGTGGGTGTTTTTGTGGTCATGATGGGCACAACTGATTACACCCCGACGTCACAGAGCACGTAAGCTAGCGTTTGAACTTTACGTTGTCTGTCTCTAGTCGAAGCTGCAAGCCGGTTTCTCACAGCACAGCTCTATTCTTAGTGTCAGGACTGGCGTCAGTGCTGTTTTTGCTTGGCTACTGAAAAACCAACTTTGACTTATAAAATCTGATTTGGCAAACTTTATGGCCTTGGCCTGGTGCAGCAGGTAAATAAAGCTGCGTATCTGTCGACTGCAGTGAAAACACAGCCTGCTTTTTCACTGCCCTCCGTCTCCTATTCAGTCAAATACATGAATCCTAAGCTGTCTGCGGCCGGCGTGTTGCTGTGTGATGACACACGTCCAACCATATCTGAGAGCTTTGTTCCCTCTTTGATTGTTCTGACCATCTGCCCTCACTTCCCCTGCTCCTCCCCTCAGTCTTTATTAGCAGCCCACTTTCACAAGTGACCTGGGAGACACAGACACAGCCGAGTGACCTTTTTTAGATCAGATGATTCATCCTCCTTCTGCTTTTTCTCATCCTTCCCCCCTCACTGTGTTTTTCTCCATCTTGCAGGGCAGTGGTGGAGAAGTACCTCCTGGAGAAGTCTCGTCTGGTCTCTAGGGAGAAGAATGAGAGGTGAGGAATGACGGGGTCTTGACCCTCATGAGGTCGTCTTATATAACCAGGACCTGCAGTTGTGTTTATTTGCAGATAATAAACACTGAAAAGCAAGTTTTGACCAACAGTTAAGAAGATTCGTTGCTGCACATTGAAACCAACTCGTCGCCTTGACGCTGCCTCTCGTGTTGCTCACTGCACTGTTTCCTACCAACTAGACTGCTAGTCTGTCGCTGCTTGTGTGACTAATATGCAAACAGTTATTTCACTTTGGTAACTTAGAAACGCAGTCAGAGCGACGTAATCCTGCTTCATCATTCTGTTTTCTCTGTGGGATCTATCAGTGAGTCAAAGGAAGAGGCCGACTGTCACAGATAAACTGACATTAACATCAGTGGTTCCTGCTGAATGCTGATGATGATCTTTAAAAGAAACACAAGATTAAAAGAGTATAATCTAAAAAGTGGGACTGACACTAGTTTATCCTTTGTGTATATGTGTGTCTGCCACATGGAGGTGTGCGTATCTGTCCTTAAAAACACACTTTAAACTCTGGAGCTCAGCTGATGCTTCGTGTGTGTAGAAAAGCCTCCAGTAGCTGTTTTTAGGTGGGAGACGAGCTTCCTGTCGAGGTTTTCACAGCTAGTTTTGGAAAATCTGTTCACCTACTGCTGCCGATTACGTCACGTTACCCCCCGCCCACTGCCGCCTGCTCCGTGTGCGCCGTTAATCACATAGTTGCAGTTGCAGTTGACGGTGCGTCTGCTGGGTGGTGTTATTGTTTCTTAGTGATAAGTGTGGAAACTCATTACTCCCGTGTGCTCATACAACAAAGCTACCTGCTCGCTGATAGCGCCAGTGGAAAACTTCTGTAAACAGCACCGAGCTTCAGACTTTATAAAGTGTGTTGACTCAGTCTGTTTGTGGCCATAAGCTCGTACATCTACTAATGAACAGCAATGGTATAAAAATGAAGGGAACTTTTTCCCTCAGTAATAACTTGGTGTAAAGTTCATGTTTTTTTTTCCTTTTCCAGGAACTATCACGTGTTTTACTACCTGCTGCTGGGCGCTTCAGAGGAAGAACGAAAGGAGTTCAAATTGCTGCCGCCTGAAGACTATTTCTACCTCAAGCAGGTACAGAGTCGCTGCTCCGGCACCACAGGGGCCTCAGTCGCCCTCCTCCAGGGCCGCCTGTGACAAATGTGATAAATATGGAAATGAACAACATTTATTTATTTAAAATATTTGTCTGGTGTTTTGGCCCACAGCATCTGCTCGATCTGCAGCTGGGCTTTAGCTAAGATAACATTTAAAGCAGGTTTTATTTAGGAAGCTGCCTGCATCATTTTAATGTTTCATAGCAGGCTCACGTTTTGCTTTTGGTTTTTTCCACCAGCAATGGAAATGTTTCTTAAGTATTAAGGAATCAGATTTGAGTTACACTCATCAGGACGGCTGATGAGCTCATTTATACCTAAAATGAAGCATTTTCAGATAAAGTGTGACGTCTCTTTTGATAGATCAGGAATCAGCAAGCTTTCCTATCTAAACTATTTTCTCCATTTAATTTCAGTCTCCTGTTTTCGGCCCACCAAATAACTTTCCTGTTGATTTTTAACCTTTGAACCTGGTCATGGGCGTGGCCTTTACAGCAGGGGTCGGCCACCCTGAGCACTCGAGTTAATCTGAGAAGGTGCATCAAAAATAAATGGCCGGGCCAGCGGTGCACATCGCAGATTAGCTCGCGTAGACACGTTAGTTGTGCCGCTTCTTAATGACGCTATCTCAACTAACAACCCCAACTACCAGATTCAGCTTGTAATTGGCTAAAAATCACTCCGCCTACCGGTGACAGAGGCGTTGCTAGCTGGCAGTTTTTACGCTTCAAACGCATCAGGGATCTGTCTGCTCAGCATCAGCACCATGGAAATACACACAAACACAACCACTGATATAGAGCGTTATTACATGTATTGCTAATGCCACGGTTGCTATGGCGCAGTGACGTCTGAGGGAACTTTAGACGCCACTCGTCATCAGAAAGGTGGCCGACCCCTGCACTACAGTCACACCGTGCTTCCCTTTGAGTGACCTGATATATTCATGAATGCAGCCAAGCTGCAGTCCGTGTGTCCTGCATGTTAATGAGCCGCTCTTTGTTCTCTCTCGTTGTTATTCCCCTCTCCTCCACCTGCTTTTCACACGCCTCCGTCCTTCACCCGTGTGTCCGTTTTGCGCTTCACCTTTTTATTTCCATCTCCAAACACTCGATAACTGCCTCGTTCTTGTTCCTCGCAGCAAAATTTTAAGATTGAAGATGAGGAAGATTTGCGTCACGATTTTGAACGGCTGCAGCAGGCGATGGAAATGGTCGGCTTCCTTCCCGCCACCAAGAAACAGTAAGTGAAGTGAAAGCCTCGCTGTTCCACGCAGAAGCATCTTTGCCTTCAGTCCTGTAAACACGAGTTATGTTAGTGTGAGCACTGAGTCACATTACCAGCCCCAGATTACAACAAAGATACTTTTCAGAGCCTGGCAGTCTCTGCAGCTAATGAGCCAATCAGCCAGTTTATTAGAGACGGCGTGCAGCTACTACAATGGCTCTATTCAGTTCACAGCTCAAAGGGACGCTCGGGCTGAAGACCAGCACCACACGTGTCTCATGTTTGTCTTCTTTCTAAAGTGTGTCATTGTTATTATTGTGTCGCAGGATCTTTTCTGTGCTCTCCGCCATCCTGTACCTTGGCAACGTGACCTACACGAAGAAGGCAACGGGCCGAGATGAAGGCTTGGACGTGGGCCCACCAGAGGTCCTGGCAACCCTCTCTGACCTACTAAAGGTAACTTGAATGTGTGTTTGTGACTCCGTGCTTCAGTTTGTGTAGGTGTGTGCGGCTGCCACTGTTAAACTGCTGATGTTACTCAGGTTAAAGAGGAGCTGCTGGTGGAGGCGCTGACTAAGAGGAAGACGGTGACGGTCAACGACAAGCTGATCCTGCCCTACAGACACTCTGAGGTGGGCTCAGGAGCATCAGTGCAGTCTCTCATTAGCGTCTACTTCCTCTTTATTCGTGCTTTGGATTTCTTCTTCCTGTTGGTGTGTTCTGGGTTTTTCTGCCTCTAACGCTCTGTGCATCGCCCCCTCTTTTATCTCCTATCAGGCCATCACAGCACGAGACTCTATGGCCAAATCTCTGTACAGCGCCTTATTTGACTGGATTGTCCTGCGTATCAATCACGCACTGCTCAATAAGAAAGACATGGAGGAGTCTGTTCCAGTAAGAAACACACACATCAGAAAGTGCAAAGACATGAAAAGTCCAGTTAGGTCGCCTCCCTTTGTTCGCTTGGCGCTGGCGTTCACTTGGCGTTCTGGTTGTTTTCCAGTGCTTATCCATCGGTGTCCTGGACATTTTTGGCTTCGAGGACTTTGAGACCAACAGCTTCGAGCAGTTTTGCATCAACTATGCAAACGAGCAGCTGCAGTATTACTTCAACCATCACATCTTCAATCTGGAGCAGGTGAGACGTGCAGTGGACGCTGCACTGTCAGGAGGTTTGCCTTCGAGCGCCTCAGACTCTCTGTTTATAATAACGAGCGTGTGAAGGATGACTCATCCAAACATTACCCGATCTCCGTGGAGGAGAACCGTTATGTGGGAG